>NC_137269.1:29164561-29802061 GCF_053477335.1 Acartia tonsa | reverse complement strand
ACGTTTTCAAACTGTTCTAGCCAGTAGTTGCTGGTACTAGAAATCTAAAAAATGTTTTTTGTACCATTTCACACGATTTTAAGCAAAAATATGTTTCAAAAAGTTGATTTCTACGTAATTTATGACAGATTTGCCATAAAAATAGCCAAAAAACGGCTAAACGGCTGAGCCGTTAGCCAGTATTTTTTTTACTTTTTGTTCGATTTAGGGAAAATAAACCTACCAAGGATTACTCATGCAAAATTTCAGATCAAAATTCGAATTTTAAGTGCCATTTATACATTGATTACGAGATGGTTGCATTAAAAACCCCCCCTTTTATATACGAACATAATATATACTTAGATAAGTTTGTCATTAAACGTAGATTTGCACTATTAATAGAGCGGACATGTGGCTGCGACTGTTTCCCTTTTTTGGCTAGGATAAAAAACGTTCAAATATTCGACATTGACTGAATTACCAGCTGAATAGAAAAATATTTTTTGAGCTTTTGTATCCTTAAAGTTTATTTTTAGGACTTGATTATAGAGTTGCTTTGCTTATAACATTATACTTTGTTGTCCCAGGAATCAACATACCAAAAATCAGATCAATCGGATGATTAGATCACATAAAAATTTGTTGTTATAAAAGTAAAATATCAACATGTTTAAAATGGAAGTACGGACATTCTTGTTATGATTATAGAGTTGCTACTAAATCGTACCTAACTACTAAAGAAATCACCACGCAAAGTTTGTAATCGATAGGACAATTCTAACATGCCTAAATTAACGGAAAAAGCTTTCCGTTTGTGACGGACAGACGTACGGACGGACGGGCCAACCCTAATTATAGAGAAGCTTCGATTTTAACAAGTTATATAAAAGCGGAAAGACTGCCAGCCGGACTTTCCTTAGTTATAGAGTAGATGTACTGCTTAGTTATAGAGTAGATGTACTGCTTAGAATGCATGATTATTAATTAAATTATGAATAAACTAATGAAACTTAATTAGAATTTACATTTGCATTTTTTAGAAATATTTTTTTAAAACTACATTTTCTTCGCAGTTTCTTCTAACTTTGTGTGTAAATAATTGAAAATTTTTACCTTAAACATTACTTTTACAAAATATTTCATTAGAAGTTGCATATTATTACTTTATTGAAGAATCTGATTATAATATTCATTCATTGCATAATTAAATAATCAAACTTTGAAGCTTTGTCGTCATGGCTCATTATTTAATTTTAAACAAGATTATAATCCTTCATAAATTAAACAAGGGTGATAACATTCAATAACATGTAAAACATAATTCATTAAATTAATTCAGTGATAAGACAATGTAAGATAAAATGATGTACATCCCATTACCCAATGATAAAAAAGAATTAGCACTTCCATAGATTAAAATTATTGTTTGGAAATTTGTTAACACTGCCGGTTTGAACCAACCATTAAGGCTTTAATGAATGAAGTTTTAAGCCAGCGAATAAAGGGCGTGAGTTTGGTTACTAGTCCAATGTCCCCTCCAAACAACTTTCGGATCTACTGCAGTTCACGGTAAAATATTGCTGGTAACGAATATTGCCAAAAATCTATGAATTATAAATGCTGCTAGCTGCCAAACGGCTGAACATACAGATCATACCCGCACACTGTTTTAAGCGGCATAAGAAGGCCTACAAATAATCTGGAATAGCCATAAATTAATCATGCATAATTATCTCGCAGTGCAGAGAAATGCGCGAAAAAGGCCTATTTTACGCGTTTTTTCTTTGGTGAAGCTTTCCCTGTGCATCATTGGATCTTGGCTATTTCAGATTATTTGTAGGCCTTCTTATACCGCTTAAAATGGTGTGCGGGTATTATCTGCACGTTCAGCCGTTTGGCAGCTAGCAGCCTTTAAAATTCATAGATTTTTGGCAATATTCGTTACCAGCTATATTTTAATGTGAACTGCAGTAGATCCAAACTTTCTGTAAGAAGAGAAATACGAATACGCCTATGCCCAGCTAAAAATATTAAATCCAAAACTTGTTATACAACATTTTAGACCCTACAATATTCATGCTCCTGGATAGATTCAAGAAAGTTAATGAATGAATGATACTGAAGAGATGCTACGCAGAAAAATACGCGATGATTGCGTAAACATGATATTATCTAATTTATGCTAACTCTAATTAAGCTTCATAAATTTTAGTAGCACAGTTACTCTCTAATTGTACTAGTTTCATTAATACATTATACTGGTACCCAAAGTTTGATAAAAACATTCTCTAATTAGTTGTCCTCAAACCTTTGGGTACTTTTCATCAATATATTTTTATCTACAGATTAGGGTTGGGACGGATACCCGGTTTAGCCATAGATCCGGCCGGTTATCTGGCCATTTAAAATATCCGCCCGGATACCGGATATTGAAACTATCCGGATACCGGATACCGGATACCCGGCTGATTGTTAATGCCGGTTATCCGGTAAGTTACCGGATATCGAACGTTGGCCAGATATCCGGCCGGAACTGAATATCCGGCATTATATATCAGCCGTATATCCGGTTTCTGGTTTCGGCCAAAAAAGTATCCGAGCCATCCCTACTACAGATATCAGTATTTAGGTTCTATATAAATTTTCGTACATTGTGGTTATCTATAATACAAAGTAGCTTGATGTCTATCCGTCTGAAGCTTAAGATCTCGGTAACCACAGAACCGATCGGATTCTACTCTTCAGGGTATATACCTATTGGTCCTGTGGTGGTTTTAAGCTATTTTCTTGTGAATATGAAATTCCCTCCCCCCTCAAAAAAATCGCACCCGAAATTTTTTTTATTTTTTATTTTTTTAAAATCACCTCATGGGGCAAAGCCCCTAGAGGCTGGAGGCTAAGCCGCTAGTCATTAGAAAAAAAGAGAATAGTTATTTCTTTCATCGTATTATAAACGGCTTTCCGCGGATATAGAATAATTGTACATGTACAATTATGAGATTATATTAAAACTAGTTTTTTTAGCCTCGTGATGCCGAAGGCACCGGCTAAAAAAACTGGTTTTAATCTTATGATTGTACATCTTTATATTCGTAGAAAGCTGGATATAAAACGATGCTAGATATAGTTTTTTTGTATGGATGAGAACCGGTTCCTATCCACCGGATTCGAATAAATTTTCATCCAATTGCTATTATCTGGCTATTATTAATGCTAGATTTATCATTTTATTATGTTTCTATTATTAGTAGCGAAGCTTCTCTATAATTCAGAATATCTGTCTGAAACCCGATTTTCTTGGGTCCTGTTCAAGATAGATGGCTGAAATTTCATGTCAACATGGAGCATATTTTAGTGTACACCATCCATGGATTTAAAGCAGCTTTTTAGTTGTCATTAGTATTATGTATTTTTTAAAAGCTGATAGTTTTATAGCTAAATTGAAATATGTTTTTAATTTATTCAAGAGCGTTCCTCTGAGTAGTAAATAAATACTTTTGTTTAGCCCTTTCGGTAATATCCTCTTAGAAATATTAGAAAGAGGGGAATGCCGCCCTTTCAGTATTTTTGTCCTTCGCTACTTATGGATCTTGCCATCCTTGTTTTTGTTAAAACTACGTACTTTAGCATCCTATTATATATAAAGATTCATAATTATTTTTTAACATCTTATTGGAACTGATGATCTATTAATTAGTGAAACAACTGTATTCCATAAATAAAATGATATAAAAATAAGTTGTGTTTGTATATTTATTTATCATATAATGTAGAAAGCTTTTTTGTCTGTAGCAAAGGATCTCACTAACCGCTGAACCGATATGGTCCTCCTTTACAGTGAAGCTTCTTATAGGTTCCGGGATGCTTTAAGGCTTTTTATTTTTTATAAAAGTCTGGGTTGGTTTCAGGTTATATCTGCTCTTCCCTATCCCTTCCAATATAGATCCCCTAGATGCTTGGGGCGCAGCTGCTAGTTCATATATAATGAAAGTACTTTGAACACAGTAATAGTGTCTGACTGATTATGACGTAACAAAAAAAATAGCCAATGAGAGGCCACTATAAATTTTACCATTGGTCAATAACGGCCTCTCATTGGCTAATTTTTTTTGTTACGTCATAATCAGTCAGACACTATTACTGTGTTCAAGTACTTTTACTCCTTTAATAATTATTAAATAGGGGTACAAAGTACAAAATTTCAGTTTTTTGACACATTTTCATAATTAACTTCAAACACACATTATAACATAGTCATAACAGCTGAAATACAGATAATAAGTAGTCCAGGAATGTACACAAGTATAAAAAGTACACTAAAAACACTGAAATTATTGATTCAAATTAAAATTGGTTTCAAAATCTCTTCATTTACATTTTAGAAAATAAACCACCATGTAAAGAATATTTGTAAAGCGTGTGAAAACCCCAAATTTACTGTACCAAATCAAACCCTGAATTAGCCTAATAACATCTTATTGATTTATTGTTATACTTATTTAAAAACAAGCTCTGAAACGGTAGGACAAACGAACATTAGCACTAATTGTAATAGTAAGTAAATTGTTGAAAAACTGCTTAAATACAGGATATTGTTTAAGGACATACTTACATTTTTAGGACTTGGCTACGTATCTAAATTGTACCTAACTACTACAGGAATCACCATGCAAAGTTTAGAATCGATAGGACAATTCTAACCTGTTTAAATATAGAAAAGCTTCGCTTTAAATTTACGAACAGAGCTGTCTGTGACGTACAGACGGACTCACGGACGGACCGACCCTAATTATAGAAAAGCTTCGCTTTTAATAACATAATGGCTATCTGTCTGTAGTGAAGGATCTCGCTTACCGCTGGACCGATCTGGTTCTCCTTTACAGTGAGCTTCTTATAAATTCTTGGAAGGGTTATAACTACTATTCAAGTAGAAGCCGAGAAAATTACATTTACCCTTAGAGTTATGGACGGAATGACAAAGTGAATTAAAGAGTGGCTTCGGTATAAACAATTGAATAATTATTTTCATAACAAATCAATTATTTTATGGATGCATTTCCATAGAAGTTATTTTGTAAACGGAAAGAACGAAAATGTAATTGTATAATGATTTATTCCCTGTAAATTTGAATAGTTTTTGTGCTTTTTAACATTGAGTAATCATTTTTGTAGTTTTAAACAGTTTTTCCAGTGACTTAAAGGGATAAAACAAAAGCCAATAAATTGATGTACATCCCCAATGATGATACACAAAATTATCCCTTTTTTAGATTACAATAGGTTGTTGAAACGTTTGGACACTCAACCTGATGACAACATACAAAAATTTAATAAAAGTCAACAAAATTATTAAGCAAACTAATAGGAAAACTTTTCATAAAACTTTTAGGGACTAGAGTAATAAACAAACCAATGTCCCCTCCCTCCTGTTTTTTTCTTATTCAAGAAAAACATCTAAAATATACCTAACCTTAACTTAAATTTTTTTTTTGATAAGTTCAGACATAATTCAAGCCTCAAGGCCCAAGAGGGCCGAAAAATATCATAAAATCAACACAAAATATAAATTTTAAAAAATATACCATATCTATAATACAAAGTAGATTGATGTCTGTCTGTCCGTCCGTCTGTCTCTCTGTCTGTCCCATAAGATATCGGTAACCACTGAACCGATTTGATTTTACTCTTCAAGGAATATACCTACTGGTCCTGTGGTGTTTCTGGGCTATTTTCTTGGGGGGTAGGACACCCACAACTCCCCCCCCCCAAAAAAAAAAATCTACCATTTTTTTAAAATGTGATGGTTGTTGCACCAGTGGTACTTATCTTTTTTTTTAATTACCTCTTTGGGCAAAGCCCTTAGTGGCTAGGGGCGAAGCCGCTAATTACCATATATTATACCATCATACAAATTTTATATGTTATAAGATTAGTAATTTCTAAAATTCTAATGTTACCTAATTCCAATCTCTAGGTATTTAGATTTTCCAATGAAGACAAAACTTTAGCCTAAAACAGCATAATATAAAAATATACTTACAATTTTCTTCTCATGTTGGAAAGTTGTACAATCTGGAAGATCATTGTCGTAATGTTCAGATTTAACTGCTTCAATGTAGATTTTGGGCTCTAAAAATCAATTAATGTTCAGAAGACAATTTCCCTTTAATCATTATTAGGGCACTAAGAAACCACTTACAACAAAATATAGGAACATAAAATTTGAAAAGGGATGTTCAAAGACCAAAGTGCAGCAAATGAGTAATGTGCAAATGTGCTATTGTGGTTGTAATTGGTGTAAATTTGACATTAAGTGTTTTTGACAATATTGAATGTATTTTTGACACTTTAATGCCATGATTAGTATTTATGATAGTTACTTCAGCTATGGCATTATTTTTGGCAGAGATCAAAAACATTCAGTGATAATTCTACTGGGTTTAAAAATGACAATGTCTGTTTAAATTATTTTTGATGATTTGTTAATGAAATAAATGAACAGAAGTGATTGCTCACTTCTATGACATTTTTCTGTTTTATAGAATTTTTTACTTCTTCTGTACGATTGAACCTCGCCACCCCCCACTCCCCAAAAAAATCACATTTGGGGGTGTCAAGTGAAGTCCATTCACATCCAGAGAGATTGTTACACTCATTTTAGTAAAATTAAATTAACTTAATTAATTCAACTCAACTTAGAAAAAAAATTATAGGATGTAAAAGTTAACTTTAAGGCAGATTTAGTAAAAATAATGCTTTATTTTTAACATCTTTGGTTATGCTACGAGAATTGTTTCCTTACCTAATCTATTTGTTTTCTTGTTTATGTTTTGATTTTCTTCATCATCTATATCACCAAAGTTATCATCAAAATGGTCATCTTTCAACATTTTTCATTTTTATAATCGCTGTGGAGCTCCGCTGCACTGATGCAGCGACAAAGCCCAAATTGTGTCAAAATTGTGTCAAAACTCATCCATGTGACGTTATAAAAATTAGGGAGATGAGAAAACCTCTAAAAAGATATGTATAATCCCTCATTTTTATGACGTCACATGGATCATTTTTGACACAATTTGACCTTTGTCTGCTGCAGCTCAAAATTATGTTTTGGATCATTTCAATTTACGGTAAAATGCTTCATGGGTTGATTATCTCAAAATTATGTAATCTGTGAGAAAACTGTGCATTGCGGGGTTTTTTAATTTACCCGTTATGGCTCCTAAATTTTCTTTTCTCTTTCAAAACGAATATATGAATGATGCTTTCTTCCACCCTCCTTTAAGAGTAGCCACACTAGATGCCCTAATAAAAGGTTGCCTACTTACTAGATTACTAAGGATGTAGTTAAATTTTAAGTTTGTACTAGCTTTTTAAAGTTTCTACTTATGGTTGATATGCAAAGAAGACATAAAATTCAATTTTGTGTCTCACAAAAATAGTTTTTCCATAAATTCAAAAATAACAAAAGCCATAAAATTTTGCTTTCTTATCATTAAAAGCAACGCTATTATGTAATTAATTTGTCGTCTATAGGTTGCTTCAATTGTCCTTATTTATTCAGGACGTTCATCAAGTAGGAGAGGAGGGGAGAGGATGGGGTTATGGGGAGTTATTTTAGCCCGCTGGAAGTATCACTTTATTGGAGTACATAAAAATTTGGTGCAACATCCAAGAAATATCTATTATAATATTACGGGTTTTAAAACTATCATACATGTTTCATTACTTATTTTTTTACGGACAAAATTGACCTTGTACGTTTCTTCGATAATTAGTTTTCCTTTATTTTTATACGTCAGACGTAAATCATAATAAGACAAGGATGACAACATCCATAAAAGCGAAGCTCTGAAACAGTAGGACAAACGGACATTAACACTTGTATAATGTCAGAACTGAATAATCAGAATGCGAATGTATAAAAGTCAAAGCAAAATTGTAAGTAAATTTGTTGAAAAACTGCTTGATACAGGAAAATGATATGGACATACTTACATTTTTAGGACTTGATTATAGAGTTGCTTCGCTTATAATATTGTACTTTGTTGTCCCAGTATACCAAAAATCAGACCAATCGGATAATTAGGTCACATAAAAATGTAAAAAAAATCAACATGTTTAAAATGGACGTACGGACATTCTGGTAATGATTATAGAGTTGCTACGCTTTCTAACTCGTACCTCACTATTACAGGAATCACCATGCAAAATTTGAAATCGATAGGACAATTCTAACATGCCTAAATTAACGAAAAAAGTTATTTAAAAAAGTAAAAAAATCAACATGTTTAAAATGGACGTACGGACATTTTGGTAATGATTATAGAGTTGCTACGCTTTTTAAATCGTACCTAACTACTAAAGGAATGACCATGCAAAATTTGAAATCGATAGGACAATTCTAACATGTCTAAATTAACGAAAAAAGCTATCCGTGACGGACGGACGGACGGACGTGCGGACGAACGGACGGACCAACCCTAATTATAGAAAAGCTTCGCTTTTAAAAATTATATTTTGCTGATTTAAAACCTTTGAAAACAAAATGGTAATAATAAAAGAGATAAAGCAACTAGATACAATGACGATAACGTCCAATTATAGCAAAGCTTTTTGAAAAGAAAACGGGCTTGCATTAAGATAGATAGATAGATATTTCAGAATAAAGTAGTTGTGCTACTAATTATTGAACATTAAAAAAGATATTTAATCGGAAATTTATGCAAAAATCAGTAAAGGAATAAAATTCATTGGAAATTGATAAAAAAAGGCTTCGAACTTTTTAAAAATGTAATTAACTTAAAAAAATAATTAAAACCATTGTACATGAACATGTAAAATTCTGTCCAAAAGTAGCATATTAAAAAATTATTTAGCAAAGTTTATCAGACAATTAGCCCAGCATTGAAAGTTAACATTATTATAGATAAGAGAGAGTAAGGAAAAAAATTCCTTGTAGTTTAAGGAATCTACACTAGAAAAATCAGACTTCATCTATACAGACACTTAGAAAAATATAATTTTGGTATGATCAGCTTTTATGAATATTGTCATCATTGTTTTACAACAAATGTATTTTTATAAATGAAAATGTTCCTTGTGCTACCGTATCGTTGAAGAAATCATCCTTTTCTTCCTCCTGGCATTTACAGTGTGGGATATAACATTAATTTTAGAATTGTCCTATCAATTTCGAACTTTGCATGAAAATTCCTGTAATAGTTAGGTACGATTTAGAAAGCGCAGCAACTCTATAATTATTAATTATTACCAGAATGTCCGTACGTCCATTTTAAACATGTTGATTTTTTCTTTCTTTTTTAACAACAAATTTTTATGTGATCAAATTATCCGATTGATCTGATTTTTGGTATATTGACTCCTGGGACAAGTACAATAAGCATCTCTATAATCAAGTCCTAAAAATTTAAGTATTTCCATAAACATTATCCTGTATCAAGCAGTTTTTCAACAAATTTACTTACAATTTTGCTTAGACTCTTATATGTACATTTATATTCTGTTTTTTCAGTTCTGACACTATACAAGTGTTAATGTTCGTCTGTCCTACAATTTCAGTGCTTCGCTTATATGGATGTTGTCATCCTTGTTTTAAATATTTGGGGAGAAAGGGTATTTAATTAGCCTAGGAATTAGGTTGGAAAATAAAATAGCCCAAAACAATTCTGAGACTACTGTAAATGATAAACTAAGTTGGTTACTGAAATCTTAATTAACAAACAAACAACCTTTCTACATTATAAAATACCTAGGGCGCTGCTAAAGTCCTATTTTTTAATTGCACGGCCCTTGACTGAAAGAACTAACTGTGTATTGTAAGAAAGTTACAATTGTTTTGAGCCAAAATATCCCCCTGATTATAAACTTCTATTGTGGTTTGTTTTTTGGATATTAAGCAACAAACTTACACATACACATACTGGAACATCCCATTACTTTGCCTGTGTTATTTCCCTTACTGCCTGCCTTGGTCTTTTCATCTATATTCATATCAGAGGAGAAAAATCCATCATCATCCGCAGTTTTGTCAGAAAGTTGGGTTTCTAAATACACAATATTTAGAACTAACACCAAGAGGTAATAAAAAAAAATAAGTACTACTCGTGCTGCAGCCAGTAGTTTTATGTGAACTAACTTTTCCATAAGAAAAAAAATTTAGGAAAAATAGGTACCTACGCAAGAAAAAGAAAAAAATTGGGGAGGATTTTTTTTTTTGGGGGGGGGGGGTTGAGGGTGTCCCACCCCCCAAGAAAATAGCCTAAAAACACCACAGGACCAGTAGGTATATTTCCTGAAGAATAGAATCCGATCGGTTCAGTGGTTACCGAGATTTTAAGGGACGGACATACGGACAGACAGACGGACGGACATACGGACAGACAGACGGACGGACAGACAGACATCATTCTACTTTGTATTATAGATAAGCTGCAAAGGCAAAAAGGCTGGTTGTGTACAGGTTCATATCGTGTATCTACAAAGAATACACAAGACCGAAAACGGTCATAGATGCGTAAATTTATATTTATACGACTGATCATAATATGAATAACATAATTATCATAAATAGAAAGTGAGGGAAAGATAAAGAGAAGGGGTTATATAATAAATAATGATTTTATCTTTATTGTTCTCCCCTCTTAGGGAAAAAAAGGCTTAATTGAAAATTTATCTCTCGTATATATTGTAACTGTAAGGACACTCTGATAGCATGTACTCGCGCTATACATCTTTATGTTTGAATGCGTAAGTCAGTAAGGGAAGCGAATAAGAGATGAGACAAAAATAAATAAAGTGTGAAGGAAGAAATTAAAAGGAGACGGAAGGAAAGGGGAGGAGAGGAGAAGGGAATTTGAGAGAAGTGAAATAACAGACACTCAAAGGAGATTACAAAAACACTTATTAAGTATCTTTCCTACTAAATAAAGGGTGAGCAAAAAAAATGCGTACCTTTTTAAAATTGAAATTGCGTGGCTTGTGTTAATAGTAGAAAAATGTTATGCATATCGTTAGAACCGCTATGAAGTCTATTTTTAGGAAATATAAATTCCTGTGCTATGCATAGTTTAGGAGCTACGTGTTAAAATGTCCCAACTGACTTAAAACTTGACTTGCGAGTAAATTTTGGGACATTTTACCATCTAGCTCCTAAACTATGCGTAGCACAGGAACCGTTCTTATATTTCCAAAAATTACAGTTCATAGCGATTCTAACGGTAGGCGTAACATTTTTCTACTATTAACACAAGCTGCGCAATTTGAAATTTAAAAATGTAGGCATCTCTTTTTGCAAAATATCTTCTCTAATTTTTAGTTATATTTTAAAATTTACTCGCAAGTCAAGTTTTACATCAGTTGGGACATTTTAATACGTAGCTCCCTAACTATACATAGCAGAGGAATCGTTCTTATATTTCCGAAAAATAGAGTTCAAAGCGGTTCTAACGATATGCATAACATTTTTCTACCATTAACACAAGCCGTGCAATTTGAATTTTAAAAAGGTACGCATTTTTTTTTGCTCACCCTTTATTTGGGCTAGGAAAAAATTACATTTATTTCATACGTGCTAAATTACCAGGGATCTAAAGGGATAAGACAATGGCCGATAAATTGATATACATCCTCTCAATGATAATACACAAAATTACCACTTCTGTAGATTAAAATTAGTGGTTGAAACATTTTAACATTCAAGTTAAAGAACCAACCAATCAAAATTCACTATAGTCCATAAAGTTGTTATGCCAACAAATAAGAAACTTTATGAACTAGTGTAATAAACAGCCCATTGTCATCTCTCTCTCTGTAAAATTACCCTTTTGGATGCTGGAATTCACGGTCAGGTCGTCTTCATCTCCAGTATAACCCATAGACTCTCTAAAAACAGATTTTATCATTTACTTGTCATTTGTGACTTTTAATAATCCTTACATAAAAGTAAAAGGATGCCTGTCTGTCTCGCTAACCTATGAAATGTTTTTATTCTCCCTTACAATGTAGCTTCTTATACATAGGTCCTGAGAAGGTTTATAATTATTATGAGGGAAGAACGATCCCATAAAAAAACCACCCCACAAAAGAAAATTACACTCCTTTTTTCTATTTTTTCTTTTTGGGACAAAAATTAAAGCGGGTGATCCCTCCACCCAAACCACCTAATATACCTCTGGGCAACTAATCAAAAAGAAATATTTAAATATATTTTTACGTCAGTTTACAATAAAAATAAATCCTTTGTTTTTAAGTACATAGACATTTAGTAATTATCGTCCGAAATCGATCAATAAAAGATGTAAAATATTTAAACAAAACAAGGAAAATCGTGTTAAAAAGTAGCGCAGTAATAAGTAAATACCATATTTTCATGATATAATAGAATATATGCCGCCGCGTTAAATTAAATTTTTATGATGTATCACTTACATTCAGTCATAAGATGCAGTTAGTCGGTAGTCCGGTCAAGAAAGCCTAACATGTCACGTGTGACGTCATAAAAATACGTCTAAAAAGGAAGGATGAGAGGAGAAGTGGGAAGGAGGTGGATTTTATGACGTCACACGTGACATTTTAGGCTTTCTCGGCCGGTCAAAAGGAAAAACAGGCCATAATTATAATGTAGCTGCACTACTGAAAGGCTAATGTTTACCTGCAGAGCCTTCTAGCCCTAGGTGTACCCAGTACGTCACATTCCTAAAATGTTATTGTAAAAATGTTAGTAGCTAATGGCAGTCTAAGTTTCTGACAAAAAATAAACTCTTAATTTTGCTTGTAGACGACGTAATTTGATATAGAAATTTCTATCATTAGCAATAAAAATCTTTCAAAATTTTCATTACACTAGAAAAATCATTTTGAAATGTCTGTAACTTTTTTGTTAAAGCGGAGTATTTCTTGCAGGGTTCCTTTAAATTAGCATTTTATAATAAAAACAATTTTGTTAAAAAGTTAAAAATCTACATGTTTAAAATGGACGTACGGATATTCTGGTAACCTAGTGGCTACGCTTTCTAAATTGTACCTACCTGATATATGAATCATCATGCAAAGTTTAATATTTATAGGACAATTCTAACCTGTTTAAATTAACGAAAAGAGCTAATCTTTCTAGACGGACGGACCGACTTCAAGCTTCACTTTTAAACTGTAATTATAAAAGAGCTTCGCTTTTAAAAATGACCTGAAATGCGGAAGTAAAGGGCACTACTAAAAGCAGATACAATATTAACATTTCTATCAATCTATGTAATGATTTTTTTTCTTTCTAATAATCTGAAATTTTAATTTGTATTACTATGTGAATATGTAAAAAATTAAATAAAAAAGTAATGCTGTTCTCAAGTTCTTACATCTTAGGCCAAATTTTACGAGAAACGGCATATAGAATTAAATAAATTGTATATATACTATAATTAAAAAGCTTCGCCCCTATAATTTACTTCAATGTTTAATCTAAACACTTTAAAAATCTGTAGATAAATGCCAAAGCTTTTAGATTTTACATTCAAAAATTTCAACATACAGAAATCATTAAAAATTTTCTTATTACGACTTTTCACAAGTACAAAATTTACAAGGATAACAACATACATAAACAAGTACGTGGCTTGGAAAGCAAAAAAAAGTTTTGAAATAAATTGAAGAAAAAGGGGGGTGGGGGTAGTTTTACTAACCTCTGATGGGAGGCTCTATCCCTACAGGACCATTACCTTCATTGCTTTCACTATGTGGGGCTAACCACTATTCAATATAACCTAACCTACCATGATTAAAAGAAACAAACAATTGAAAAACTTTTTAAAAAGTTTAACACGATAGTTTGAGGGAAAGCGCCGATGTAATACACACAAATTCACATGTTTTATATCTTCACCAAAATGACGGACGCAATGTCCTTACATTTATAAAAGCTACGCAACAAAAACATGTTTAAGTTATTAACTGTCAATAATTGATACATAAGAAACACATATGGACCCATGTTTAATTCAAGACTAAACTATTTTCTATATAAATATCTCTTTTAACAACAAAAGTTTTAATTTATATTAATGAAATATCAGGGATCGGCAGCCGAAATTTAGACTATTTAAAATAGATCGGTGTAGACTGCCATATTTTCGTCACCTAGTAGCAGAAGTATCTAACATTAAAGATTTGCAGCCGCGCAAAACAGCTTGACCCATAACAAAAATGGAGGAAAACCGCCGGTTTATCAACCAACCACACTTTCCCCAGATATCTGTTTAGCTGCAGCCGTTGCCAATCATTGCTATACCCATTTCGTCCATAGTTTATTGTATTAAAATTTTGCGTCTGCAAGCCTTGTGATATATCATTATTTCATCATGAGTTTGAATTATAATTTATAAAATTTTGGAAAAATTTGCTTTCAAAGCAGTTTTTAATAAAGACTTTTTTATCAAACATGCTAGTAATTATTGTTTGTATAAATTTTAAAAGATATCTTTGCTATTTCTTCAAATATTTGAATGATTATTTATCAATTTTACAATCGACTACAGAAGAAACTTGATTACGTTAATAAGCTTAGAAGACCAATCAGAAAGCAGGTTTATGTTTTAACTAATGATTACTACTGCTGCTGATTTGTCTAGCACATGAAACAAATAGTGAGATTAAGGGGGATTTCTTATCCCTTAAATACACGACGTACAGACAAGGGTCGTGCAACCAATCAAATGGTTGTCTGTTACTTAACCTGATAGTCTATAGTGGGTATTTAGGTGTCGCATCTCATTACAAGTCGACGATGCCCTTGGGTACTCAAATGATCTCTTGAAATCGAAGAAATATCCCACGCCAATGAGGTAAATAACTTAGGGGTGCACTTGCAAAATAGCTTCGCTGCTAATATATATATATATATATATACTAGCGGGTACGGCCCTAGAAGCCTCTAGGGGCACTCAAGGTAGGAGGGGGAAAAGTCGACCTCATTCCATTTTAAATTTAATCCCAAAGAGTAAAAAAATATTTGGGGGGGGGGACGGGGGTGAAGACACCCTCCCCAAAAATAATTTAAAACCTTCCCACGATCTATAAGAAGCTTCACTGTAAAGTTGAACCATTTCGGTTAATCGGTTAGCGAGATCCTTCGGGACAGACAAAAAACGCTTACTTCTTTATATAATAGGATTACGTACATTATAACTAGTTTATACAGTATTAGCGGCTTCGCCCCTAGCCTCTAGGGGATTTGCCCCAAGAGGTGATAAAAAAAAAAAATATTTATTGTTTTTAGTGAGAGAATGTTGCTATTCTTTCATTCAAAATAAATGCTGGAATAAAAAATATTTTTTAACAAAGGACCTAGGAAATCTTCAGCAAATAAAAAAAAAAAAAAAAATGGGGGGGGATTTTTTTGTTTTTGGGGGGGTTGGGGGTGTCCCACCCCCCAAGAAAATAGCTTAAAACCACCACAGGACCAATAGGTATATACCCTGAAGAGTAGAATCCGATCGGTTCAGTGGTTACCGAGATCTTAAGCTTCAGACGGACGGACAGACATCAAGCTACTTTGTATTATAGATAAATCGAGCAATTACGTTAGCAAAATATAATTTGGAATTTAAAATATTTTTTTGCACAATCAGCACAAATGACTATTGAGACCAACTTATACATATTTGTTGGCTTCCTCCCCAACAACCAGGGGCATATTCCCAGAAGAAAGATGGTGGGTATCCATATATTTTAAATAAGATAATATTTATTTATGAACACAGTAAAAGTGTCGGTCTGATTATGACGTAAAAAAAATGAGAGGCCATTATTGACCAATGGTAAAATTTATAGTGGCCTCTCATTGGCTATTTTTTTACGTCATAATCAGTCCGACACTTTTACTGTGTTCGTTATTTATAGCATCGTCTTATAGACAGCTATACGCGGATATTAAAATGAAAAATCATAAGATTAAAACCTGTCCTGTTACTTAAGGATGTTGTAATCCATGTTATTGAATATTTTTTTTGAAAATGAAGATAAGTAAAATAATCAAGCATGTATTTAAAAAGTTTTGCAACAAAGAGAGGGGTAGGTTTCTGGTAAAATCCGTAAAGGTTATGTGTTATAAGTAAAAAACAGTAGTAGAACGATAAAAATTTATGTTAACTTTTTACAAAATTTTTTGTCTATAGCTCTTTTCAATAAGAAATACACATATTTAGTGAATATTATAGTTCTACTACTTTTTTAAGCCTTAAAACATACACCTTTACGGATTCTACCAGAAACCTACCCCTCTCTTTACGTATAATTTTGACAAAACTTTTATATTTTTATTTTATATACTCAGTTCTGACACTTTACAAGAGTTAATGTTCGTCTGTCATACCGGTTCAGAGCTTCGCTTTTATGGGTGTTGTCATACTTGTTTGATAATGATTCCTAGGACCAAAAGTACATTATTAAAAGCAAAGCATCTCTATAATTCTAAAGTTCTGACACTTTAAAAGTGTAAACGTTCGTTTACCCTATCATTTCAGAATTTTGTCTTTATTTCATTCTGTTTATTTAATGCTTGTATTAAATGTGAACATCTTAATCCATGTTAATTATTTTCAAAGAAGGTGTATCAACTATTTTTTTTATAGCTAGCCGGTTATTTTAGTAAGTAGTAGATGTAAAATTTTTCATAGAATTCAGATATGCAATCGGTTTTTTTGTAGACCTCTTATTTTTTAAGTAATTTAAGTTTAAAAAAAAAAAAATTAAGTCGATTTTAAGGTACTAAAATGCAACAAAAAAAAGAAAGAAAATGGTCATTATGAACAAAAATAGTAAGATCTTTAATTTGACACCTTACTTTTTCAATTCTGTCAGGTAATTATTGAAAAAATCGATTTTTTTAAACCCACGAGAATAAAAACTTTGAACTTAATTTTATTATTTCACAAATAAAAAAATATGGGTTCATATATACCATTAGAATCAGAAAAATATTACGAATCCATTGTAAGCAAAATTGAAAAAAAAGTTTACAATATAGTATATAAACTACAATAAAAGGAATTATATGAAAATATCATATTATGTTGTACAGGCAACGTCTTAATTCTTCAATTGAGTATAAAAATGGGAAGGGGGTAAAGAGGGGGTAAAGAGGGGGTAAAAAAGGGAAGAAAATAGTGTTGTCTGAACAAAAAAAATAATTGGCCATTTCTGTAATTTTTTAATTTTTTAATTTTTTTCAATTTTGCTTACAATGGATTCGTAATATTTTTCTGATTCTAATGGTATATATGAACCCATGTTTTTTATGTCTGTTTGAGAAAATATTTAGGTCTAAAGTTTTTATTATACCGAGGTTAAAAAAATAGATTTTTTCAATAATTACTTAACAGAATTTTAAAAGTAAGGTGTCAAATTAAAGATCTTACTATTTTTGTTCTTACTGATCATTTTCTTCTTTTATTTTGTTGCGTTTTAGTACCTTAAAACCGACTTAATTATTTTTTTTAAAAACTTAAATTACTTAAAAGATAAGAGGTCTACAAAAAAACCGATTGCATATTTGAATTCTATGAAAAATTTTACATCTACTACTTACTAAAAGAACCGGCTAGCTATAAAAAAAAAAGTTGATACAACTTCTTTACATAAAAAAAACAAATAAAAATCAATTTGAAAACATAAATTTATTATTTTCTAATCAAACATTTAACAAGAAACACAATATAATTTAACATTTATACATATAAACATAAAATTATTATATAAATACATTTTATTTTATTATAAGGATCGAAGCTTTTATGCAAATAATGTTTTTTTCAAGTTTATGTGAGTATTCTCAGAGTGAAAATTCTTAAACTTAGGGTAGGTACCATATCTATTTAATTTCATAGATTTTTGTACAAAATAGATATTTAATATTTTATTATCTTTTTTATAAAAATAAAAAAAAACTTTACAAAATTAAATATTACAACATGAACTGAGGAGCCAGCTCCGAGAGCCAGTCGGCTCCGAAAATTGAAATTCATAGTGTAGTATAAGTAAACTTTATAAGTAAATTACATTATGTTTTTAACATTATGTTTTTCAGTTTTTCGGAGCCGGCTCCGGGAAAAAAATTAAATATTTGACAAAATCTCCACTATGTTTTCAAGAAATAGACATTTTTTACATTTTTTACATTTTTTTGTAAAATAATAAATTTTTCTTAAAATACTCGAAAAATATACTGCTTAAAAATCGCTCAACCTATTATATTTGTTAATTAAAATCTTGTAAACGGCTTGAATGAATGTTACAAACATTTATTTATTGGGATTTATTTATTTTAATTAAGATCTATAAAACGGCAAATCTTATTGACTATTCTATAAATCAATCTCTCTGTATTTATGTGATAACAAAGATCTCATAAACAGTTAAATCACACAACTTTTAACCGCTGGACTGATCAATACAAAATTTTCAGGGAAGTTTAATGTAGGTCTCGGGTTGAGTTTAAGTTGCTGGAACGATTATTGCAAAGGGGGGGGTGGATGGAGATTGTCAACTAAGATCTCGAAAACTGCTGGAACGATTATTGCAAAATTTTCAGGGGTGTTTTAAAGATCATAGGTTTTATGCTATTTTAATGGGGGATGCGACACTAGCTCTTTAATATATTTTAATCACACAACCTGTCCTATTTATCAATCTGTATGTATGTGTGTATGTAATAAGATCTTAGTAACGGCTGGACCAATTATAATAAAATTAATATGGTAAGTTTTAAGCTATTTGAAGGAGATAGATAGATAGATATATATATATATAGATATGAACATACTCATTGTGAGGGGGGGGGGGTGGAATGTTTAAATATTTTTTTCTACAAAAGCAAGGAAAAAATGGGTATATATGTCAGGGATGGAGGGGACATTGGACTATAAATTTCACTGGTACACAAAGCTTTCTAACTACTTTATCTTATTTGTAGACTAAAAAACTTTGGGTACCTTTATTTAAATTCTATTTGTTGGTTTCAAACTTTTCAACAATTGATGTAGAGATGGGGTAATTTAATTTATCCTCCAATATCTTATCCCTTAAGGTCCGAGAAATGTTTAAAACTTATTTATGACCCACTGTTTCCTTTCAACTATTATGTAATACATGATTTTTAAAAGCAAAGCTTTTTATGATTATGTTTGGTCCGTCCGTTTTTTCCGTTACTTTAGGCATGTTAGAATTTCATTTCATGGGGATTCCTGTAGGAGATAGGTACAATTTATAATCGTTATTAGAATGTTCGTACGTCCATTTTAAACAAGCTGATTTTAACTTTTTTAACAACAAATTTGTATGTGATATTATTTTTGATATATATTTATGTCCTTAAACATTATCCTGTATTTCAGCAGTTTTTAAAATTTTTTTCAATTCTAACACTCGTCTAATTGTCTTAGAGTTTCGCTTTTATGGATGTTGTCATCCTTGTTTTTAAAGAAAAAGAAATTTCAATTTTAGCCAACTGGTCGAGATACACGACACCTTTTTCCCGACCTTAAGTTTGAGCAAATAATTATAACAGATTATTTTCAACACGCATTTACATTTTTCTGGAAATATATATTTTTTGAATCAGAAATGGCTACATTAAAAAAAAAGTATATATGAAAAAGACAGCCAGATCGATACACAAATAGACAGATAAAGGACAGTTAAAGTTGGGTTGGAGGTAGGAGTTGAGGGGATTGGGTCAAGGTGATAATCGTTATTTTGGCTCGCTGCAGTTTCACTTTAATAGAGAAAATGAAATACTGATGTAATATTCAAGTAATAATATATCGCAGTTTCAATTTTAAACTTGTTAATACAAATAATATCAATATTCAATCTATAAATATTTTCCCTTTACCTAAAAATTATTCTAACAAGAATGACAACATCCATAAAAGCCAAGTTCTGAAACTGTAAGACAGATGAACATTAACTCTTGTATAGAGTCCCAGAACTTTATATACAAAATATGAATTTATAAGTTTTGACAAATTTGTACGTAAATTTGTTGCAAAACTTCTTAAATACAGAATTCTTTTTTAAGACATACTGACATTTTTAGGACTTAATTATATAGAGATGCCTCGCTCAAAATATTGTACCTTATTGTAAAAGGAATCAGTATTCCAAAAATCAGATCAATCGGATCATTTTATCACATATAAAATTGTTGTTAAAAAGTAAAAAAATCAACATGTTTAAAATGGACGTACGGACATTCTGGTAACGCTAATAGGGTTGCTACGCTTTCTAAATCCTACCTAAGTACTAGAGGAATCATCATGCAAAGTTTGCATTTGACAGGACAATTCTAAAATGCCTAAATTAACGAAAAAAGCTATCCGTTACGGACGGACGAAATAACGGACCCTAATTATAGAAAAGCTTCGCTTTTAAAAACTAAGACAATACTTAACAAGGATGACAACATCCATAAAAGCGAAGCTCTGAAACGGAAGGACAAACGAACATTAACACTTGTAGAGTGCCATAACTTAATAATCAGAATAAAAATGTATAATAAATATATAATTATTAACTCATCCAGAGTTAGGACACATCAGGTGTAAACTTCGCTGAGTTAGGGCCCCATGGAGGGGTTAGGCATATGGCAAAAACCCATCCCACCACATTTACAATTAATTTCTGATATATGGCAATGTGCTTTCATTTCTCGATATGCACTTTGTGGGAAAGTACCCTAAACTTCACTGCTGTCCTTGCTTTTTTATTAAACTTGCGGCTGCGCCCCTAGCATCTAGGGGCTCTATATTCGAAGGGATAAAGAAGGGCAGAAAAAAGCTTAAAACCATACCCAGACTTATTTATAAAAATAAAATAGCCTAAAACCATCTCAGGGCCTATACGAAGTTTCTCTCTAAAGGAGAACCATATCGGTTCAGTGGTTAGCGAGATCCTTCGCTACAAACAAAAAAGCTTTACTTTATATTCTAGGAGGATATTTTTTTTATGAAAAGCATATCTATAATTTGTATATATAAATATCAGTCTGAGGGTGAATCACAAATTCCTATCTGACATTACAGATAGACTGCTTTAATTTTGATTGAAAATATTCTCGATACCGTTGAGCATCTAATATATGATTTACTTATTCCATCAGCCTGTAATACCCTGATAATTGAGTATCTACTCTTTGCCTTAATTAGTTGGCTAGTCTGTCTGTAACCCTCCAGATGACATCAATTTATGTAGGAGATATGTACCCTTTTCTTCTAATAAAAATAAAAGCCTAGCAGCTAGTCCTTAAAATAGAGTAACAGGATCTGTGTCTGTCTATACTAAATGCAAAATCAATGTGATTCTTCTTTACAATTAAACTTCTAATAGGTCCTATACAATTGAGCAATGACGTCCAAGGCGGGGGGGATGGGTTAAAGTTGTGTTACCTCCCCCCCCCCCCATATAAAAATTACCCCTACCCATTAAGGAGGGGGTATTTACACCCTCCAAACAATGAATAATCCCTAACAAAAAATTCCGGCAAGCTTCGCGCGCTTAACTTCTTCCACTTTCAAGATTTTTTACTACCGCCCAAATTCAAAAGACTATATAGTTCCACCAGATTAAAACAGTTCTGAACCATGATAAAAAATAAAAATATATGTTATAGTTTGCAATGGCCCTTTCATTTAACAATGCACTGGGTATGTCTAAACAATGTCTATTCAAAGAAGTACCATTTTCCCAATTATTAACAAAAAAAATTAAATTACTCCCCACCCCGACAGTTTATCACGGGGGTATTTACCCCCCGTCCCCTCCCATAAGATTTCAGGGGGGGTGTAATCCCCCCCCAAGCAAATTTTACCCCCGGGTAACATTTTTTTTGGGGGGTAAAACAACTTAAGGCGAGCGAAGCGCGCTTTTTACCCCCCCCCAAACACAAATTACCCTCCCCTTAAAAAATTTTATGATTAATGCCATCTACTTATAAATCATATTGTACGTCGGTCTATCACTAATGTCCTTTCTCATTTTCTCAATTTTAACATCGACTTAGACCTCAATTAAAACTTTTCAAGAGTTTTTAAGGTGTACATATATAATTAATATGTATATTATATGCTTCTAAGTTTTCAATAAATAGTATACAGGGCTCGGCAGCTGCGCATCAGCTGTGACTAAGCTGTAAATTTTTACCCATTTTGATGCTTTGAAAGATTTTTGATAATAGGGATTGTCATACTTGGGTCAGGTTCAAACTTTCAGTTGATATTTAAAATTGTAAAAGGTTTGCCTGAGGTATACAGGATGCCGAGCCCTATTATAATGTCCATAAAAATTATCCTGTAATTATTCAGTTTTTCAACAAATTTTACAATTCTTTTACACTTTTATACGTTTATGTTCTGATTATTTAGTTATGACAATCTATAAGTGTTAATGTTCGTTTGTCCCACCGTTTCAGAGCTTCGTCTTAATGGATATTGTCATCCTTGTTATTTTCAAATTTTAATCGTTGGATGGAAAGTTTAAGTAATACCTACAGTAAATAAATGTGGATTCAGGGACTACTATTAAATTTATAAACCAAGGGCATTGAAAGGAAAGAACAATAAAAATCAAGTATTTCAAACAAAGTTAAAGGACAGACAGAAAAAAAATAGTAGCTTATAAATCAAATCTAATTTAAATGTTTCAGAAATACAGAAAGGAAGACATAAGCACATTTAGAAAAATTGAGCAGATTGTTCCTATTACTATTTCATAATAATCATTGTATATATGTTTTCAGTATATCATATAATATAAAGTACTAAGCTTTTTTTTGTGTGTAGCGAAGGATCTCACTCACCACTGAACCGATATGGTTCTTCTTTAGAGGGAAGCTTCTTATAGGATGGTTTTAGGCTATTTTATTTATAAATAAGCCTGGGTATTGTTTTAAGCTATTTTTCTGCCCTTCCATATCCCTTCGAATAAAAAGTCCCTAGATGCTAGGGGCGCAGACGTTAGTTTTATATAGAGTAGATTACCATCAATGAGGTAAATCTTTACCCCCCTCCCCCCCCAAAAAAAGCTGTCTATCTAAAATTACAGCGAATCTTTTCTATAATTAGGGTCAGTCCGTACGTCCCTGCGTCCGTAAAGTTAGCTTTTTCGTTAACTTAGGCATGTTAGAATTGTTCTATTGATTCCTGTCTTAGTTCTGTACGATTTGGAAAGGATATCAACCCTATAATCATTACCAGAATGTCCATACGTTCATGTTGAATTTTAACTTATATTATAAGTAATATATTATAAGCGAAGCATCTCTATAATCAATTCCTTACAATGTCAGTATACCCTTAAACAGTATTTTGTATTAGAACTTTTGCAACAAATTTAAGCATAATTTTGTCAACGCCCCCCCCCCCCCCCCGACCGTTAAGGGTTAATAAGAAGAATAAATCATTTAAAACACACCTTTTAGACGCGTTCTCAAATCTGCGTCTCAATTAGTTGTTCTTTTAAGGGCAGCTTTATACATATCTTACTGGGTGGATTTAAGCTATATTTACATCCCTCGCACAAAGAACATTAGGAAATAACTGCAGAGAGAGAGGGGACAATAGTCCCCAAAGTATTCTTATTCGTTGATTTAATAATTTTAAGGCCTATCGGGAATTTTGATTGCCTGGTTTATTGAGTTGTGTGTTCAAACGTCTCACTCACTAATTAGGTAATTTGTGTATAATTTGGGATGTTTATCAATTTATCGGCCATTGTCTAATCCCTTTAGATCTCTAGTTATAGTTATAACAAATTGGTAATAAAAAAACTTTAAATGTCATTTTATGTTATATTTTTATGTTATATTCTTTTTAGTAGCAATGTTACTCTATAAATAACTTTGTGTGTCTGTCCGTCCATCCATCTGTACGGCTAAGGGGAAATATCAATTTCATAGAAAGCTGAAATTTTTAGTGTTAACCTAAGAGAGAGAGAGAGGGGACAATGGATTGTTTATTACACTAGTCCCCAAATTTTAAAATAAAGTTTACTAATTGTTGGATTAACAACTTTGTGGATTTTTCTTGACTTTTCATAAAGTTGAGTGACTAAACGTTTCAACCACTAATCATAATCTACAGAACAGGTTATTTTGTGTATCATCTTTGGGGTTGTACATAATTTTTTCATCTACAAGTGTGGTAATTTCGTGTAAAATTATTTGGATGTTACTAAAATTATCATTTTTTGTCTTATCCCTAAAGATCCATGACATTATACAGTTTGAATTTTTTTATTAGAAAACCTTTTTTTAAAGAAAACTCTAATAAGGGTCTGTCTGCATGGTCATCAGTTTGTAATTTTGAATTGTTTTCAAACTTTGCATGATGATTCCAATAATAATTATGTAAAATTTTAAAAGCATAGCCACTCTATGATCATTACCAGAAACCAAATGTCCATTTAAAACAAGCTGATTTTTAACGTTTATTTGTATGATGTTTATGCTATTGATCTGATTTTTGGAATATTGATTCCTAGGACAACAAGGTCCCATATTTTAGATGTCTATACACCAATTAGATTATTCTGTAAAACGTATGGAAATCTTCATTTTAGACTATGAGTTCCTAGGATATCTAAGTGTAGCTCATTGAGACCGTTCTGTAGAGTACTTAACATCGCCTGTAGCTCAATCCTAGCAGAAATGAGAAATAAATATTGCAAAAAATTATTAGGCGTTTCTGAGATTCCAAGAATTTTTCATGCGTATTTATTTTTTTCTCTCATTTGAGCTAGGATTGACCTACAGTCGATGTTAAATACTCTACAGAACCGGCCCAATGAGTTGGAGATATAATTCCAAACAACCCCTAGTGTAAAATTAATTTTTTGATACTGGACCAAACTTTTTCTGATTTTTTGAAAATTTGAAAGTGAGCCTTACCCCGGAAAACATATCGAAATATTGACTTTAGACTATGGGTTATTCAAAGTTTTCTCTTAGGCTCATTGAGCCGGTTCTGTAGAGTATTTAACATTGACTGTAGGTCTATCCTAGCAAATTGAGTGAGCCATACCCCGAATTTTTATGCGTCTTTTATTTTTTCTCTCATTTGAGCTAGGATTGACCTACAGTCGAGGTTAAATACTCTACAGAACCGTCTCAATGAGCGGGAGATATAATTCCAAAGTCCCTCGTCTAAAACCAATATTTCGATACGTTTTAGACTATCCTAGCAGAAATGAGAAAATTTGGTAGCTAGGGAAAATTTAATCATCTTATTTCTAATATTTTGGGCGAACATCCGAGATAATGTGTTTGCAAAACTTTGAGCACCAGTATAATTTTCAGACTACTTTGCCTCTAAGAAAGCTTAATTTATTTGAAAATATTAAAAATAATTGAGTGTATGTAATTCCAAAGGTCCTGTAATGGTTTTGGGCTATTTAAATTTTAGATTTAAGTCTTGGTTTTAAGCTATTTTTGAAGCTCTTTTCTATCCTTTAGATACAGAGCAACCCTAGAGATGAAAGCATGTTTAGTATTTAATTTATTTTGCAACAAATTTATTTTGTCTGATGTTGTCATCCTTGTTTTGGTAAATTTGTGTAAATTTTTCAATTTAAAAAATTACTAACTAAAATAACTTATATTAAAGTAACAGTGTGTGTATGTGTGTTTGTTTTGTCTGTGTGTATCGAATGATCTCGCTAACCAGCGAACCGAGATGGTTTTCTTTTACAATGTAGCTTTTTATAGGTCCTTGTAAGGTTCTTAACTATTTCAGGGGAGGGTACCACGACCCTCTATTACAATACTTTTAACCTTTTAATATTCATTCTTTTTTAAATCATAAATTAAAACTTTTTTCATATTTAAGGAGTTAAGAAACATAGAACAATCTTAGAAGTTAATTTATTTATTAGTAGCGAAGCTTCTCTTTAGTTTACTTTGTCTATTCATCAGTCCGCCAGTCTGTAACGCTATGGGGGACATGCAATTTTCTCAGCTGCCATTGAAGATAGACAGTGAAGATTCTATATCAGTGAGCATTAAGTGTAAATTTATCTTTTACTGTTAAGAAAACAAGGATGACAACATCCATAAAAGCAAAGCTCTAAAAACGAAGGACCATAGAACATTAACACATGTAGAGTGTGAAAACTTTGGGTACTTCTTTTTTAAATTGATAAGTATACTGGCTTCTTTAATTTTAAAATGTTCCAACTTTTTAACCAATAATTTTAATCTAAAGAATGAATAAATTTGATAATCATAATTGAAGACGCATAATGACAAAGAAAAACGTATACAAAAACACATATTAGAATTTTGGCCTCTCAGAAAATTTTGTATAGGTTTTTCATTTCAGTTTAGCTAGGATTGAGCTACCAACGAGTTTAAGTCTTCTAAATGTCCGGCTCAATAAGCCTAACATATCTCCTTTTGAAAAGTTCTCTCTCAGATCAATATTTCGATACAATTGTCGTTTAGGCTTACTTTAATACTATTTTTAAAAAGATTGAAACTTTTGACTTTTAAACGGAAACCCTCAATAATAAAAAATACAAAAAAAAATAAAAAAAAACAAAGCCATTAACAGTTTATAATTAATGGTGATTCCAAATCCGATATTGTATTTTACCTCAAATGATTCTCTGAACCACAAAAGTTTGTAATAATGATTGGTTGTAAGATTAAATCAATATTCGTCTGATATTTTGATATCTTGAACCTCGTTTTTATGAATATTGTCATTCTTGTTTACTTAGATCTGTAAAGGTTAATTCAAGGGGAACATAGGGAGCTTATGTCCAACGGCTCGTACAACTATTCATTCTTAAATTGTCAGGGAAGCTTACTATTGTTATATAGACAGATTTTAGGCTATTTCTTTTTATTTGATTCTATCCATCTATATTCCTATCTATTTTTCTATCTATTTTTCTATCTATCTATCTATCTTTCTATCTATCTATCTATCTATCTATCTATCTATCTATCTATCTATCTATCTATCTATCTATCTATCTATCTATCTATCTATCTATCTATCTATCTATCTATCTTTCTATCTATCTATCTATCTATCTATCTATCTATCTATCTATCTATCTAGATCATGTTTACGGACATTTTGGTAACGATTATAGAGTTGCTACGCTTTCTAAATCGTACCTAATTACTACAGGAATCATCATGCAAAGTTTGAAATCGCTAGGACAATTCTAAAAAGCCTAAATTAACGAAAAGGCTATCCGTTATGGACTGACTGACCTTAATTATAGAAAATCTTCGCTTTAAAAAAAATAAAAGTGAAGTAAAAAAATATTTATTCTGAAATTGATTCTGAAATATAATATGAACAACAAATTGATCACATATTATATATATAATTTTATTTAGTATATATTTAAAAGAAAAAATTTAAAACTTTTTTGAAAAAGCTAACCGTTTCAGACGGACGTACAGACAGGCGGACCGACCCTAATTCTAGAAAAACTTCTCTTTTAAAACAAATATTGTAAATCAATTTGGAAAATTATTTCAAAGTTTTTATGGTCTAATAGAAATCCTGATGGGAAAATATCATACAGATATAATATTTCACAAAATAGTATAGAACAAGATTTCACTCAGGGTGGTTTGAACTTTCTAAAACCTGACACCCAAGCATTTTCAATATGGCTAAATAGTTTTATGAATTGTCTAAGATTTTCTTCTCAGCATAATGATACTACCATTAGCTTAATTTTAGAGCATAAACATCTAAACATTCAAGCAATGTTACCTACATTTAGTTATAAAACAATCATTGAGCATAAAAATTTTTTTAAGAGTCTTTATCCATGTGCAGGTGGTAATTATTTTCATAAGCTAAGCGAGTTTTTTATGATTTAGAGCATGAACCAATCACTTTCTTTCAATCCCCCATTATCTCATCAAATTTTGCTTATATTTCAACACCTTTTAATAAACATGATTAAAATGTATTACTTAAAGCTAAAAAGCTAACCATTGCTTCCATATTTGAAACAAGAAAAATTGATGATAAAGTATTATTTTTGCCATACATAAAATCTGATCTATCAAATACAATTAGAGATGTTTCTTGAATAAATAAATTGAGTAAACTAGTAGAGTCAACAAAAACAGCTTTTCCTAGAGATTGTGTGTTTAGCATGAAGAGAGCAAAACAACTTTTGATTCCAATTGGAACAGTTTTTTTAAAGAACAAATCTGTTTTCTCTCTTCATTTTAAACTAATTTATAGAAATAAAAACTCATGTGAGCTACCTGCATTAAAAACTAGAGTAAGTGATCAGTTATGTATTCCAAACAAAGAAATGCTTAATATTTCATTAAAAAAATATTTAACATGCCAATTATCTTGAACAAATGAATAGAACTCTAAATAGTAGAAATAAACTTTACAAATTTAAGTTAGCTGAATCAAATTTATGTTCAAAATGTAATATAATAAGTTCAACAGAACATGCCCTCAATTTTTGTGTTTTTCTATCATATTTTATACATTAACTTGCATTATTTTTAGATTATGTTCTAAACGATAGTAAGCCAGAATTCATCTTTTTAAAAGAAAACTTTTACGTGTACAATATGTTTTATGAAGGCTTTTCAAACGATTTTCATCTACAATTAAAAATAATGGTAGAGGATGATTTCATTAAGTGGGATGTCAACAATTTCTATGCACACTCTATTCTGTTATCTCAATTTACATAAGATCTAAGGGAAAGTTCGTTAAATGTCCCACGCGAAGATTAAACTATGCATCCAACAAGGACAATCATATCATTATCTATAGCATAACTAAAGAAAATAAGATTTGATAAATTCTAAATTGATATTATAATAGATTTGATTTAGATTATAGAGGCCATGCAAAGACATTAGCTAGGTCTTACTTTGATTATTGCTTTTCAAGGTTTAGATACAAGTAAATATTGAGCTTTCAGATAAAATAACTATTTAATACTAATTCCCTTCCCCTCTATTTAAATATAGACAGATATATAGACCAGTTATAAAGAAATATATTTAGAATGATAAAAAAAGCTAAAGAGTAGCTCTGCAATGAAATATTTATGCTTATTTATATTTATTTTCTCAGCTTTTTATCTTAATACTAGCGGCTACTCCCCTAGAGGCTTTCTTAGGGCATTTCAGGTGGGGGGAGGGAGTTAAACTCTAAAAGAAAAAGTAAAATGATGGTAATTTTTTTTTTTTTTGGGGGGGGGGGGGAAGTTGATTACCCCATTTTCATATCAATTTTTAAAGAAAAAATTGTGAGGGGAAGAGGTCATTTTTTTAGTAGAGACAGACACAGATTATCACTTCCTTAGATAGATAGATAGACAAAAAGCTTAATAGATAGATAGATAGAGATCGATAAAGAGACAGACAAATAAATAGATAGCTAGATAGATATAGATAGATTGATAGATAGATAGATAGTTAGACAGATAGATAGATAGATAGACAGATAGATAGATAGATAGATAGATAGATAGACAGATAGATAGATAGATAGATAGATAGATAGATAGATAGATAGATAGATAGATAGATAGATAGATAGACAGATAGATAGACAGATAGATAGACAGATAGATAGACAGATAGATAGACAGATAGATAGACAGATAGATAGATAGACAGATAGATAGATAGACAGATAGATAGATAGATAGATAGATAGATAGATAGATAGATAGATAGATAGATAGATAGATAGATAGATAGATAGATAGATAGATAGATAGATAGATAGATAGATAGATAGATAGATAGATAGATAGATAGATAGATAGATAGACAGATAGATAGATAGATAGATAGATAGATAGATAGATAGATAGATAGATAGATAGATAGATAGATAGATAGATAGATAGATAGATAGATAGATAGATAGATAGATAGATAGATAGATAGATAGATAGATAGATAGATAGATAGATAGATAGATAGATAGATAGATAGATAGATAGATAGATAGATAGATAGATAGATAGATAGATAGATAGATAGATAGATAGATAGATAAATAGATAGATAGATAGATAGATAGATAGACAGATATTGATATAGATATGGAAAAAAAGGCAAAGTTTAGTGTTTTTTTATGCAATATTTTTAAAATAAGAAGTAAAATCTATATTGTAAATGTCTGGAGCCAAAGTCGGAGCTAGTACAATATGAATTCAACATTCCATTCTCATGGCCCTGGTGTCATATTACACTTACATTATGAATTGAAGAAAAATCGGCTCCCAAATCCCAAAAGAGTATGTTAGAGCCGGCTCCGATATTCATAATACATACATTATCTAATATTTTAAAAATTGTGATTCCTTGGGGGACGGAATATAGAAGTAACTTTTTTTCTGTATTGGATTTTTTATTCTCATACAAAGTTTATCAATTGGTAATATTATGAACTGTAACATAATAGTAGTCCAAAGGACGTGTCCTAACTTTTGTGATTTTTGTTTCACCCATTTATGATGAGCTCCCAAAGTTGAAAGTTTTATTCTCAGGGGTTCAACAAAATAGATTTTTTCAATAATTACTCAACAGAATTAAAAAAGTAAGGTGTAAAAATAAAGATCTTACTAGTTTTGTTCATTATGTCAATTTTCTTCTTTTTTTGCGTTTTAATACCTAAAAACCACCTGAATTAAAAAAAACAAAATTACTTCAAAAATTAAAGGTCTACAGAAAAAAACCTATTGCATATATAAATTCTATGGATCATTTTACATCTACTATTTAATTAAAGCACTGACTAGCTATTTAAAAAAAAATCACTTAAGTTAGGACACGTTCTTTATGCTTTTTATTGATACATTTTATTTTAAATGTTTAAAAAATATTAAAAAAAGCTTTCAATATATTTGATTTGAAATTTAAAAATATTCACATTTGGATTTATTTTTCTACAAATTGAATACATTTGTGTTATTCTTAATTTTAAACTTTTTAGTAAAAATACTTTTATTTTGCGTTTTTTTTTACTCACAGAGTAAAATAAAACTTTAAAATTACAAATTATAATGTACAATAGTTTACTCATTATTACTTTAAATTTAGGTCAAAAGTTAAGCTTACTATTGTAAAATTTAAATTTTCCAATGAAAGAGTCAGTTTTCGTTTTTTTTTATATTTGTTATTATTGTAAGATAGCTAGTTTTTAAAAAATTGGCAGCTGTAGAAGGTTGAAAAACTGGTCGGTTTATAATGAACTGCTGAATTTAAAATATATCATCACCGGCTCTGACAGATGAATAAAAATGGTGTTTGTAGTGAAAAATAATCAAAAAAATGGTATCAAGACCTCCAATTATTTGTGGAAAAAAAACCGTAATAAGGATTGACCAAAAATCTAAAAATTAGTGATCTAGCTATTTTCTATCTAATTATTTAAATCAGGTACATTTATATTGTTGTTCTTTTTTTTTGTTTTTTTGCCCTGTTTTATGGTTTTGTTTTTCATTAATAAATTTTTTTGTTATAAAAAATGGTTCCAGGACAAACGCAGCAGTCCCAAACGCAGGAGTGGGCAAACGCAGTAGTGTTAAAATATTAATTTAATTAAGTATTTTTGTACAGATTAGGTTAGGTTAAGATATGAATGTACAAATAAGCCCCCTGCAGGGGTTAGGCATTAAAAAACCAAAAAGAAGGTCGAAAATAGGTTAGGTTAGGTTAAGTGTCCACTCCTGCGTTTGTCATAGAACCTAAAAAATCTATTGTTTCAAAAATACATCTATGTTGTAACAATACATACAAACTTATTTAATTTCCCAAAGTTTAAAATTGAATAAAGTTTGATTTTATGAATATCTAAAATCACATTTAATCTGACAAAATATTATTGTTCTTTTTTACATCCACTGTTACCAAAAACCCATTGCCGTAAACAGTTTTTTTCTGTGCAATGTCGTCGTCACTTACATATACTTTGCCGCCATTTTCTGTGACTTTTTTGAAACTATCACTCTTTATAATTTTTTTCTTCATGAATAGTTCCTTTTGGGCTTTTGGTTGTTTACAAATAAGAATAAAGTTTTCACTTCTTTTAATAACTTTTTTATTTTTTGTCAATTTTTTATTGCTGGTTTGAATTGACTTTTCTTTTACTTCAACAATACAATCTGTATCAACTTTAATAGTATTTCCATTCTCTTCTTTAGCAGTTTCATTGGCTATGATTACTTTCTCATCAACTTGATGATCCTTGTCTTGTCCTGCCTCTAGAGGTTTTGGTATAAGTTTTGATATAAGGCTGATGTGGTATTGGCCCTCTTTCTCCTTCAAGAATAAGAAATATAAAATGTAGATATTTTCGAAGTAGTATGATTTTTGTCTGTAGCTGAAGATTTCAGTACTACTTAACCGATTAAGGTACCGATTTTCTGAAAGATTCACATATGTCCCGGGTATGTTATAGACTACATTAATTTTAGATTCAAGTGTTGGGATTGTTTTAGACTTTAAACTATTCCCTACCCTATCAAATACAGGTGCTAGTGGCGCAGCAGCTAGTTTAATAATAATCCATCAACGAACTAGAAATAGGAAGCATAGAAATGTAAGTAAACTGTTCAAGTAAACTAACAGAGACTAACAGACCAACCGACATTTACTTTAAAGTGAATTTACTTTTTTTCGGGGGAAGAGTATTTTTTTCTAGGTTCGAATCTTTTGAGGAGGATAACCTCTACTATAAAAGATGAAAATAACTTTCCGGGACCTATAACAAGCTATGCTAAAATGAGAGCTAGATCTTTTGCTACAGGCACAAAGAAAGATAGACAGACAGATGCACATCCTGTTACTCATGAAAAAAAACTAGTAAAACTGGTTTACCTTACATTCCTCTGCTGAACAAAAGAACGGTCTCTTATCATTACTGTCCTAAACAAAATATAGAAATTAGAAGGGCTATTTGATACCAAGGACGTTCAATGGGAGGGTGGGTGGTTAAATGGGTGATCCCCACCCCCAAAAATACTATTTAGAAAAAAAAATTTCCACCCCCCCATAAAAAAATATAAAGCTGGATATGATTACCCCTACCCACCCATAAAAAAGCTTGGACGTCCTTGTTTGAAACTAACAGTTTTAGAGATCTTAAATACTAATTATATAAGTTTACGGAAAAATACGAATCAAATTTATTGTAGTATGAATGTGAAAAGATTTTTAAAAATAATATTACAATTTTTTTCCTTTTTTTATTTCAATAGATTGAATAGGTGTAACGCAGTGGCATCCTTAGAATCGAAAAATGTTGGTCATACATGTACATTGTACTCTTACCTGGAGTGGAAATAGGATATAAGATTATGTTGGTATCCAAAGTTATAATTACTTTCTACAATTCGTTAGCTCAAAATCTTTGGTTAGTTTTATTAAATCTTTATTGGTTGGATCAAAATAGCAGTTTTCTTAGATGTAAATAAATTTATCGTCCATTGTCTTATACTTCAAAAACATTGTAAAAATATCACAAATAAAATCAAGTAGGATTGCATTCATGAGAAGTAATTTAAAATCCTCCATAGAGTTACAGACTGAAAAGATGGACAGATAAAGTGAATTATAAAGTAGCTGCGACAATTAAAAGTAAGGTTGTAACCAACCTGATTAGAGTGTCCCACAGTGTCCAACCCAATTCTTTCTGTGCCACAACTACGACATTTACCACCAACCTGAACAGACAGACAAATTGGATGGATATTAAGATATACGTGGATATTATGACAGGGGAAAATTATTCGTCAATTGAGGTTGCTAACATGGAACTTATTTGTTTGTCAGTTCTTTCATCCAGTTGGAAGGGTGGTGATGAGGTAAAGGTGGTGGATTTGGGGGGGGGGGGGAAGGGCATTGTTTTTTTAGCCCACTGCGAATTTATCTTTATTAGAGAACATGAAAATCTGATGTAACATTCAATTAATAAAAAAATCTTTTACAGATTGATAAATAAAAAGATAATGATATAGTTAAATAGTTGGATAGATAGAAATATTAGTTGACTAAAATAGAGATTTATACTGTTACATCCTAACTTGAGGGAGGGGAAGGGGGGGTACTGCCCCTATAAGATGAGTAACGGAGGCTTATATTTGTTCAGTGGTTGGCGTGATCCACCAGACAGACAAACTTTGTGTTACTTTTATAAGATTATTTAGTATCCAAGCTTCTTTTAAAAAATTAAGATCATGAAAAAACGAAGTAGAGGGTTTCGTCGTTTTCACAATAACTTTTAACCTATTCTAGCCACGGTGGGGGGCTCTAACCCTATGGGGCCAATTACCTAACCCTACGGGGCAATCACTATCATTTACCAATTAAAAGGCTACTGTGAAAATACGACGAAACCCGCTACTTTGTTTTCTTCTCATGGTTCAAACATTCTTTGATACATGCTTATAGTGACAAGGGAATGAAGAATAAAATAATCTACAACTCTTTCTTACCTCAGTTCTGATGGAATGGAAGCAGACACACTTTGCCTCGGGTCGTATTCGACATAAGTACTTCTTCATTACTTCTCTAGATAGATAGATAGATAATAGATAGAAAACGCCAGATAAATAGATAGTTGAATAGAAAGATAGATAGATAAATAGAATAGTTATTTCTCGCATCGTATTATGAACGGCTTTCCGCGGATATAGAATGTACAATTATGAGATCAAAACTAGTTTTTTTTAGCCCCGAGGTGCCGTAGGCACCGGCTAAAAAAACTTGTTTTAATCTTATGATTGTACATTTTTATATTCGTATAAAGCTGGATATAATGCGATGCTAGACATAGTTTTTTCGTATGGATGAGAACCGGTTCCTATTCACCGGATTCGAATGAATACGAGAAAAATATTTCTTTGTTATTTATCAATATATTGAATCCTTTTCATGTGTTGCACTTTTCTACAGTGCAACTATTCTAATTATACGTTTGTCTATACATGAAACATTATTAATGCCCCCTTGAATAGTTCGGTAAATGACATTTTTCAGCTTCGAGTTTTTTAGGCATGGCTGCCTTTAATTATGATGATACTAGCGGCTGTACTATGTCCATGTGCACTTTAGGTGGGTTGAGGAAGTCGACCCCCCTAAAGATTGCAAATTTAAGGAAATAATTTTTTTGGAGGGGGGAGGGGTCTTTTTTTAAGGGTCGGTTTATCTTGGAAGTGTGGTCGTAATCTTCCCCTAACTAAATACTTATTAATTTAATCCAATTACTTTTATGTAAGGATTATTTTTTTTTCAACCCGCGACTTTGGCTTTGGCTTAATACTCGTCGTCAGGAAGGTGATAGGTTCGAATCTCGGTCCGACACCGCGTCATAACTAAAGACGTTAAAAATGGTTCCCACTGCTACTATGTAGATGCTCGACGTAAATAGTTAGAGTGAGGGGAATGCCTTGGCCTAAAACAGGCGCAACTCATTACCATGCACAGTTAGGACTTCTAAGAAAAAGGTCGTGCATCATGGAGAGTTGGTTGTCTGATGGATGTTACTTCACCTAATATCCTTGGGTGTTTGGACATAGAAGGGTGAGTATCAGTCATTATTTGTTTTCCATTACTACTTTATATAAAAGGATTACAAAAAATAAATGTACCCCCCATATAAATTCAAAGTTTTAAAGGTTGACTTTTGGATGAATAGATCAAGTTAAAATGAGAATTATAAAAAACTTTAAAATTAAATTTCTAAGATTTCTCAGATAGTTTTAAATATAAACAACTCAAGGATGAACAAATCCATAAACGCAAAGACTAAATAAACAGACAAACATTAACAATTTTAGAGTTACAGCACTTTTTTATATTGAAGAAACTAATTATGAAGATGCTATACTTAAGTTATAAATATTATTCCCAATTGTCCCAAGATTCGCAATTAAAAGATCTAAATTAAACATGTTTATAATGGAGGAATGGTTTCTCTTATTTATAGTTGCTACGCTTTCCGGATTAAGGTTTGAAACTGAGAGGACGGACGGACAGACCATCCTCTCTGTTAAACAAGAAAGTAAAAGATAAAAAAAGGATTTCGGAGTATAAAGAAACAAGGATTATAAAATCCAATAGTAGCATAGCTTTGAAAAAATTTATAAACTTTAAACTACCACAGGTAAAATTTCGTAATATACAAAAGGATGATATAATCTTACACATGGAATAAATAGGATTTAAATTCTCGTGAACAACTGTGAACCGTTTAGCATAAAAAATAAAATAAAAAGTTTGATATTTTTAAAGGGGTGAAAATCCACTCAAAACCCTTTCCAAGAACACCACTAAATATTTTGAATTTTTAAATCAGAATTGTAGGAAGTCCTTGAAATTAATGTTAAACATAGCCTTTGAAGACTTTATAATAGTTATTTCTCGCATCGTATTAGAAACGGCTTTCCGTGGATATAGAATGTACAATTATAAGATTAAAACCAGTTTTTTAGCCCCGAGGTGCCGAAGGCACGGGCTAAAAAAACTGGTTTTAATCTTATGATTGTACATTTTTATATTCGTAGAAAGCTGGTATAATACGATGCAAGGCATAGTTTTTCCGTATGGATGAGAACCGGTTCCTATCCACTGGATTCGAATGAATACGAGAATAGTTATTTCTCGTATCGTATTATAAACGGCTTTCCGCGGATATAGAATGTACAATTATAAGATTAAAACCAGTTTTTTAGCCCCTAGGTGCCGTAGTCACGGGCTAAAAAAACTGGTTTTAATCTTATGATTGTACATTTTTATATTCGTAGAAAGCTGAATATAATACGATGCTAGACATAGTTTTTTCGTATGGATGAGAACCGGTTCCTATCCACCGGATTCGAATGAATACGAGAAAGCACCTCGGGGCTAAAAAAACTAGTTTTAATCTTATGATTGTACATTTCTATATTCGTAGAAAACTGGATATAATACGATGCTAGACATAGTTTTTTCGTATGGATGAGAACCGGTTCCTATCCACCGGATTCGAATGAATACGAGAAAAGAATTTACCGTTACAAACGCAAGTAACTTGTAGAGTAATTTTACTCTACAAAGTGAACTTGATCGAGATTGAAGAGAGAGAGAGAGAAAGAGCAAGAGAAAGATAGAGAGGGAAGTATTCTAAAAAAAATTTGTTGTGAAGGTTTAGAATTTACATCCCCCTCCCTCTAAAGCAAAAAAAGTTATTTCAATTCAACTCGTTCTACCATTAGTAATCAATGTTAAGAAAATTGGCTGATGAACTTAACTCAAACAATACAAAACTTCATTTTCTTCCAATATTAAGATAAGTTTTAATAAATTATTCGTTGGGGATTTATTGAATTTTGAATTTTAATTTGTTGGTTCGTGAAGTTGAGTGTCCAAAGTTTTAACTACTTATTGTTATCTACAATAGGGGTAATTTTGTGTAATCATCATTGGGAACGTACAACAAACTTATTGGCCATTGTCTTATATCTTAGATGAATTAAACCCTGTCATATTTAAGATTATAAAAGCTTTACATTTTATTTTAATTTAGTTCTAAAAGTATAAAGATGTAGAGAAAAAAAACAGATTAAAATGCAGTTTCATCAAAGATAGCATCAAAAATCCTATTTAGATGAAAAAGAAATTTATTTCAAATGCTGAGTTTTTATTTTTTTCATCTTGCTGTTGTATTTTTTTAAGTGAAGCTTTTCTATAATTATGATATGTCCGTACGTAACAGTTAGCTCCTATTGTTGATATAAGTATGTTAGAATTGTCCTATCGACTTCATACTCTGTATGATGATTCATGAAATATGTTGGGTACGATATTGAGACCATACAAATTCTATAATCGTTACAAGAAAGTCCATTCAAAACTTGCTGCTTTTTCAACTCAAGGTACAATTTTATAAGCAAAGCATCTCCATAATCAAGGACTAAATATGTCATGTTCATGTTCGTTTGGTGTACCGTCTAATTATGGATGTTGTCATCTTTGTTTAAGGAAATGTAATAAAAATAGAATATTTAAAAGCTATCAATATTAAAAGACCATGAAACTACTTTGCAGTTTCATGTTCTTTCATACATAAGAAGAAAACCTACGAATTTCTTAAATCCAAATTAATGGAAAAGCAATCATTATAAGAGGATACTTAAATAAAAATGAAAAATAAACACTCAAAGAATTAAGTGAATTTATTGTACTGTCTTGTAGTTATGTACTTACTTACAATAACTACTTTACAGAGAGAAGTAAATTCAACACTTTTTTTGGGGGGGGGGGGATGTTCATATTTTCTAGCGGCGATTTATCTTAGGAGGGTGGTGGTACCCTCCCTGAAAGTAGGTATAGACCTTCCAAGGCCTGTGAGAAGCTACATTGTGAAGGGGAACTATATCAGTTCATCGGTTAGCGAGAGCCTGTGATACCTCTTTAGTTATGACCCGATTTTGGTACAAGATTCGAACCTATCGTCTAAATATTTCTAAAAAAAAATTTTGTTTCAAATGTCAAAACTCATCTTAGAACTTTACCAATTATACACACACTCCAATACATCCCCCAGATACACACACACGCACATGAAGAAACGCAAAACCAATTGTATATATTTAAACCTTAACCCTTTACAGTCGGGCCCCTTGCCGCACCTTAATCGGTCGGGGGGTGGGGGGAGGGGGCGTTCAACGCCCCCCCCCCTAATTATCTCAGTTCCTATTAGAGCTAGAGGGCTAAATTTTTTTGTGCAAGTCCCCTGTTTGATAATGAATTTCCGACCTTTTATAAGTCTAAGTCAATTTTCCTTCACCCTTTTATTTAACAACCTTTGTTTTTAGGTCTTTTTTTATTTAAAAATTTCAAACTACTGTAATTTTCTTATTTTTGAAGCTAGAAGAAAAATTTTTTCCCAGAATATGTTTATTTTTATGTAAATTTTACATTAGAAATATCAAAATATAAATTTCAGCGGCCGCAGCTGTACTTGGCAGCTGCCAGCCGCCGCAGTCGGCGGTCGGCGGGAAAACGGCGGCGGATCTTCATGAAATTTTAATACGTTATGTAGACATGTAAGAAAAGCTTAAGTTTAAAATTTGAAGTCTCTAAGTCAAAAATTGCGGCCACAGGAGCCTTTTAAAGATTTCTGGAGACCTGGAGGATCAGGACCTGCAGGATCATACCTGGAACCTGAAAGTGACTTGAACACCTGTATTTCATATAAGGATGTACTACTAGAGGATTTTTTAGTATTTTGGTATGATAAAATGCTTTGTTTTAGTCAAAAAAAATATTTTTGCTCTTTACCTGGATGACCCTGCCAGGTTTGCTGGCATTCTGTGCCCGCCAGGATGGAGATATTCAAAAAATTCCAACTTTCAGTTATGTGTCATACCCATACTTAAAAAGTCAAGTAGTTTGGGCTCTTTATCTTTCACACACAGAAAATGAGATAGAAAAAACCGGATGGGGGGGGGGCGTTCAACGCCCCCCCCCCCCCCGACCGTTAAGGGTTAAACATTAAGGTACATTTAGTTGATCACCAATCTTCCAAGAACACTTTGCAAAAGAAAAATCTTAGAATTTTTTTCCTAAGAAACGGATATATTCAACAACAACAAAAATCATGCATCCAATAATTTCCTATACATAAATAGTTACTTTTATATTTAAAAGAGAGAAGGGTTAAAGCATTAAAGAATACACTTTGTTAAAAATTATGTTATTACACCAGAAAAAATAACACAAGGATAATAAAGATTGCGTTTTAAAAAGTTATGAAATTAATATTTTATAAATGATGACCAAAACTGTGCCATAAGTTTTTATACTATTGTATCTTTCTATCTGCAAGGAGACACTGTAATTCCAATGTCTGTCAGAAATCTCTCATAACTACTATGTCACTCATTATATCAACTTTGTCCAAATGGTAAAATGTTAGCAAAATATTATTTTCTCAGCTGCTATTTAAGATGGATTACTGAAATTTCTTGTGAAGGTTCCCACAAACAATTAGCACCCATTATTACATTAAGACCGAGAGAAAACGATAGAGGGAAACTTTACTGAGAGTAATCTTGTAAAAAAAACTAAATAAAAACCAAAAATTAAAAGAAAATGTACACTTACAGAAATGCTTTGCAATATTAATGCTTTTTAATCTTTTAAAAAGCATAATGTGCGAAAAACTAGTGCCATTATTTGTCACAAATGAAGGAAATGATATTTGATGATAGAGATTTTTCAATCAGCTAGATCTGCAGTTTTTATATATGTAAAACTAGAGGCTACGCCCCTAGAGGCCTCTAGTGGCACTTTAGATGTTTTTATTTGTTAAAGTCTCTACGATTTTTTTTGTCATTTATCTTGGGAAAAACCTTCCCGGGACATATGAGAATCTACCCTGTTAAGGAGAACCCGATCGGTTCAGCGGTTAGCGAAATCCTTCGGTACAGACACACAGACACACAAACAAACAGACAAACATCCTGTTACTTTTATATAAGGATAGGTGTTCAACAATTCAGTCCGTAAGAAGGGCTGTACATTGGAATTTTTTTACCTTTCCTTTTCCTAGTTTTATTACCTTACCATTACAATAGAAATAGAAGAATAGAAGCATATTCTGAACCCTTTTTTCGTCAAATCTAAGAAGGAACATTTCTAGCAGACAAAAGTATTGTTTACTTTCGACTCAAGCTGATGTGGATTCTTAAGAAATTATAGACTCGCTACTCGATAGTGAGGCAAAATTATTTTTGTGAAAAATCATCCAAAAGCACATTAAATATCTACAAAAATTAAACAAAATCATATGTTAATAACCCTTTAAGATTTTACTTAATTTTTGTAATTTTTTTTATTCGATTTTGGAGGATTTTTCATAAAAATAATTTTGCCTCACCAGCGAGTAGCCAGCCTAACTTTTTTTTTAAGAATCCACCTCGTTACTAAGCTTTCAAATTTAAACGAAATTTTTGGGCAATTAATTCTGATTCCGCAACGCTTTCTACTAAGAAAATATACTGTTTACAGCTGACTTTTATGTATGTATGAAATGAAAAAAAAACATGCCTTTGTAGCAAAATGTGTACACAATTTCAACCAATGAGATCCAATGTAAATTCCGATGCGATTCTCCTATTGGCTCAATCAGACATTCCCTCTCTTTCTTAGTACCTTTATTACCATTACCTAGTAAGGGCGGGATTTTCCTTCGATTTAAGTGATCATCTGGAGAATCCAGAGCATCATCCGTGTGTAATGTGATGCGATACTTAGGTTAAGTAACATCCATCAGACAACCAACCCTTTGATTGCACGACCTTTGTCTGAGAGTCCTAACGGTGCATATTAATAAGTTGCGCCTGTTTTTGGGTCAAGGCTTTTCCCCATACTCTTACTATTTATGTCGCGCACCTGACATAGCAGCAGTAGGAACCATTTTAACGTTTTTAGTTATGACGCGGTGTCGGTCCGATATTTGAACCTATCGCCATCCCGGCGACGAGCGGATGCGCTACGTTTGAGCCACGATCGCGGGTATTCCTACTTTTATTAAATCAATTTAAAAAAAAACAAAGGAAATTGTGGGGGAATGTTAAATATGGTGTCAGGAATCTCTAAATTTTTGGTTGAATGTTGAATAACAGGCAAAATAATCCACACCCCACCATTCAAAGATATTTGATATAGAGGATTAAATTTATAGTGTATTGAACTCTCTGGATCTCGCTACAATGGATATATAGGATATGCCTGGATATATTGACTGTCGTCAATTTAGCTTGCTAATATGGACCTTATTTATTGGTAAGTTCAAAGGAGAGAAGAGGGTGAAATAAAAAGGGTGAATTTGGGGTTATATTTATTTTAGCCTGCTGTTAGCATCCCTCTATCTGATGCAACATCCAAGTAATAATATATCGATTCTTACAACATATTTTTTTACAGAAATTAATGAAGAATATAATGTTTTATTTCGACAATGACAATTTAATATCAATGAGATTTCTTTTTTCTCTCTCTCATTATTTTTTTTACATCTAGAGAAACGCAGCAACCTTTTAATAAGTCTTTATATGTAAGTATGTCCATGTTAAGTATTTAAAGGAAGCCTGCAACATATACACTGTTCTAACTGCTTAAAGACTGCCAAAAGTGAACCCAATACCCCAAATTTAAAGTCTTCAGCTTTAATAGCAAAAAGATAGTAGGCATTTTAAAATGACATTTTGTGTACGCAAATTAAACAGAGATTTTGACTAAATGAAATGTGGTGTTTTTATTGTAAAATGTGATCAGTTACCAGCAACCTAAGTTTCTGCCGAAGGCAAGCTTATAAATTTATGTCTGGGCGACGTAATGTAATATTGCAACTTCTATTATGAGTAATGGAAATCTTTCATTTGTTTTGTTATATGTTTTTTTGTTAAACTACATTTCCATGGCGTAACAGAAATTTCTCCTTTTTGACTGTTTGCTTAGTAATTTATTTTAATTCCAAGATTTTTACCCAATATTTGCTGATTAATGCTAGTTCTTTTTTTTTCTTCCCTTTTTATTTTCCTCTGATATCCTTTTCTGTCTTTTTTCTATAACAGTTTTTCTTTTTAAAAGCGAAGCTTTTCTATAATTAGGGTAGGTCCGTCCGTACGTCCAAAACGGATAGCTTTTTTGTTAATTTAGGCATGTTAGAATTGTCCTATCAATTTCAAATTTTGTATGGTAATTCCTTAAATAGTCAGGTACGATTTAGAAAGCGTAGCAACTCTATAATCATCACCAAAATGTCCGTACGTCCATTTTAAACATGTTGATTTTTTTACTTTTTTTAACAACAAATTTTTACGTGATCTAATCATCCGATTGATCTGATTTTTAGTATATTGATTCCGGGGACAAGAATATTGTAATAAGCGAAGCAACTCTATAATCAAGTCCTAAAAATGTAAGTATGTCCATAAACATTATCCTAAATCAAGCAGTTTTTCAACAAATTTACTTACAATTTTGCTTTGACTCTTATACATTTATATTATGATTATTCAATTCTGACACTATACAATTGTTAATGTCCGTTTGTCCTACCGTTTCAGTGCTTCGCTTTTATGGATGTTGTCATCCTTGTTTAGTCACGTTTTGATTTTTGAAATGTTAGATAACATTATAAATTTAAATTTGCTAGTTTAAAACCTATTACATAAATTAAGGATTTTCCCGAAAACAAAACTGGACCATGTAATCCCCCACTCCTATACTATTACACAATTTTTTTATTTGTAGACGGAAAAATCACAGTTGGTAATGTGGGTTTTTCATAAGCAAACTCCCAGTTCTTAGAATTTCAATTCAGTCAATATAACGACATTTTCTGTTGTCAGCTAACCTGTATCAAACCTAACCAAAATTAGGCTAAACATCCACTACAATTGCATTCCTGCAATTGACTGACCTAGCCTCATGTTACTTTTTTTCTAGATAAATCTTAGGTAGAGGGGAGGGGAGCGAAGGCAACTTAGAGGGGTATCTCCTAAAAATGTTTTTCACAGAAACATTTAATTATGAGAAAAATGAATAGAATGCTGAATTTAAGAAGAATTAAAATATTATACAAACTTATAGTTGGCTTTGCCCCTAGCCTTTTGTCTAGGCCAGTTCAATAAGGGCGTTCAAATACATGAAAAATATGCTTCTAAAAATACTGTAACCCTTAATTCACGTTACGTTGTCTATAGGAAGGTATGTAAAAGAAGGTATAGTAGTACTTTATACTAATACTAGCGGCAACGCCCCTAGAAGCCTCTAGGGACACTGATAGGAGGGGGAAAAGTCGACCTCATTAATCTCATTTTAAATTTAATAAATTCGAAAAAAATATGTAAAGCTCGCATAAGTAGGAGATCTCAATCAAAAAATTACTACTTTATATAATCTGACTAGCGGCTTCGCCCCTAGCATCTGGGGGCTTTGCCCCAAGAGGTTTGATCAACCTATTTTTGTGTTATTTAGGATAAAAAGAAAAAAAAATTGGGGGGGGAGGTAGGGTAGTTGACCTTTTTTCATTTTAGTTCTAAAAAGAAAAAAAAAATTTGGGGGGCTATTTTTCATTTTTTGGGGGTTGGGGGTGTCCTATCACAGGACCAATAGGTATATTCCCTGAAGAGTAGAGCCCAATCGGTTCAGTGAGATCTTAAGCATCAGACAGACAGACAGACAGACATCGTACTACTTTGTATTATAGATAGATATGATCTGTCTGTATATCCATGTATAAAACTATGTACCTGAATTTAGCTCCCAGACAACAGTAAATGATAAAATTAACAGAAGAATTGATACACAGCAACACCTGGACAAAAAAAATCGGATAAAAAAACATTTTAAATTTCTTATGATTGAGAAATTGATGAGGTTTTGTCAACTAAGATTTCGAAATTAATGTCCGAATTATCCTCAACCATCAGGTAAGCATTGTTTTGATTTTGGTTACATCTTAGACATTTTTATTGGGGTTGAAGTAAGGTTGTAATCACTTCAAGAAAATCCCTCCCCTAATGCGCCCCTAACTAAAGGAATCCTATATATAAATTTGTTCATATTCGTTAATATTTCTTTTATAGGTTCTAAGATATCCTGTATAGAAAATAATAAAAATCATTTGAAAAGGTTATCAAATTAAAGGAAATTTTATTTATGTAAATAACTCTCTATGCATTTTTTGAAAGCGCAGCCTTTATTTCTATGGACAATTTCGTCCATAAGTAGAACGCAAAGCAACGGTAAACCAATTTGGCTCCAACAAGAGTGAAGTATTTTATGGGAGCTTTAAGGTGTCCCTTGTAGTTTTGCTCTTAATGAAATTTCACCTGACCTAGCTGTCTATAAAACCCTAGCAAAATGGGGATAGATGGCACTGCTAACTATTCTATTTACGTTAGGAAATACCCTATACCCCATCACTTTCTAGGTTTTTTTCCCCCATCTTTTATACTTCTTTTCCTCTACTATGACGTCAATAGAATAGGTAGGCCGAAAGCGTGACATCTATCCCCATTTTTCTAGGGCCCTAAACATATGTAGCTTCTGACCTGACTGCCAAACCCCAGGACCAAGCTCCAGACTGGGAACCCCATAAGAGGCGTGTGTTGACAGGTCTCTGAAATACAAGCAAATTACATGTCAATTAAGATCATTAAAATGGCTTCAGTTTAATGTTTCTCATTTACAAGGTCATTGAAATACAGGAGGGAGGGAGGGGACATATGGCTATTTATTACGCTAGTTCCCAAAGTTTTATGATAACGTTTTCTTATTTGGCTTAACAGCTTTGAGGACTTTAATGAATTTTAATTGGATGGTTCATTAGATAAAGTGTCCAAACGTTTCAATCACTAATTGTAATAAACAGAGAGGATAATTTTGTGGATTATCATTGGAAATGTGCATCAATTTTTCTACCATGGTCTTATCCCTTTAGATCCCCGATGGAAATTTATACTAATATGATGTTCCAATAGCTCAGAATTCTATTAATTTCCGCTGGATTGAAACCATTTCTGAGCCCTACTGAAAAATAATGCATCTTGTCGTATTATATAGAATTCATTCATGTAAATTATTTTTTTTATATGGAAAAAAAATATCTTATTTTTCACATTTAATGTTATAACAAATTAATACCAAACATAAAAAATCTTTTTTTCCTTATCATTCTTAAATGAATAAATGGAGACAAAAATAGTTAACATAAAAATTGAAATTGCATGTCGACAAAAAAAAACTCCAATTGCATAGGGTGTTCAAAAGGTTAAATAGTTGTTCTATGTTTTTTGTTACACTCTTAATATAATTTATAAGTGCAATGGATATATTATACGTAAATATATTGACAGGGGAAAAATTGTCGTCAATTTAGGTTTCTAATATGGACCTTATTTATTGGTCAGTTCGTTCATCCAGTACGAGGGGAGGGGATGAGTGAAGGAGGTATCGTTATTTTAGCCAGCTGGGACTATCACTTAATACAGTATATGAAATTCTGGTGCAACATCCAAGTGATACATACCGATATTTAATGAACTCCTTTATGTTCTTGATTTCTAATTTGTCTCTATAGTAGATGGACTATAATTACAATTATAAAGAATATAAAAAAATTTCTTGACATGGCTGGTTAAGTTTTAGTTGAGTCAGGATAAATGTAAATATAAATATATGGACAATGTTTATTGAAGTGTAGCTACTCCATAATTAACCTCATTTAGCAGGGATATTAATGTTTAGGAAAAGGGCCGATAACTTTTTGATATACACAAAATTACCCTGTCTTTAAATCACAATTATTGGTTGACACGTTTGGACATTTAACTCAATAAACCAACCAATTAAAATCCAATAAAAGTCGTTAAGCTACCGCATAAGAAAACGTTATTGTAAACCTTTGGAGACTAGTATAATAAACAGCCCAATGTCCCCTCCCACTCTGGTAATTTTATCACTCCGTACATCTAGTAAGCTATTAATAAATTCTGTCATTCACTTTTTGATGGAATATATAAAATAAATTTCTTTTATGGCCTGAAACTTAAGTATATTTAAGAATAAACCAAAAATACAGCAACAATAAAATTGAATCCTATTGACCTAAACCTGTAACCCTGTAAGTGGCCAGTTGGTTTAAAGATAGTCTAATTGATCAAATGCTTTGTTGTGATCTAATTTCAGATCTCTAATTTTGTTGATGCAGGTTTTACGGTCAATTTGATTGTTCTTTTCATTTTCATTACAATCTTATTCAGATATTTTATGAAAGTATATAATTTTGTCTTTGCTAATCAACACAGAACAAGGCCCATTTTGTCCTGTTGTGACGTTATAAATTTCGTGAAAGGGAAAAAAGAACCCAATTTCTTCCATCTCCTTTGAAGAGATTTTCTTCTCCCCTTTCCTTCTCCTATCCCGAAATTTATAACGTCACAACAGGACAATATGGGCTTTGTTTAAAACGGGCTAATGGCTGCTTTGGTGCTTTCCCTCGAAGTGAAAAAGGAGCATAGCAACCCCCTTCTCCTAACTTTAACCTGCGTTGCCCTTAACTTGAGAGGCTACCCAGTACCCTATATAACTTAACCTAAGGACACAAAAAACTACATACCCTCTTAATCAAATTTTTTTAGATAAGAGGGGTCGGGTTAAGCTCGACTAGGCACTTCGAGAGAAACCCCCTTTTTATATAATATTGTACATTATCCTATCTTCAAGCTTGCCTACGATTCCGTAATATATGCCATGCCCCAAAAGTAACTCACGACTGGTAAAGGCTTCCATGAAAAGCACAAACTCTTTACATCTCCTATCATAATTTTATAGCAGGCTTAACATTTAGTAGTTTACTTCCAAATTAAGATTTTTAAAGCTAGTAATATTTTTATCTTATTAATTCGAAACCGATTAATTTCCTGTAGTTTTAATCTTAAATAAAGGTAGTAAGACAAGAGAGGTAATGTTTGATTGAGCCAATAGGAGAATCCCATCGGAACCTACATTAAATCTCATTGGTTGAAATTGTGTACACATTTCATTACGAACGCATGTTTTTTTTCATTTCATACATAGATAAAAGTCAGCTGTAAACAATATAAATTCTTGGTACAAAGCTTTACTGAATCAAACTTACTTGCTTAAAAATTTAGTCATAAATGAGAAAGCTTCAAACAGAAGTAGATTCTTTAAAAAAATAGGCTCGCTACTCACTGGTGAGGCAAAATTATTTTTTGTGAAAAATCCTCAAAAATTGGATAAAAGATTAAATAAAATCATAAAATGGCTATTAACATATGATTTTGTTAATTTTTTGTAGATTTTTAATAAGCTTTTGGATGATTTTTCACAAAAATAATTTTGCCTCATCATCGAGTAGCGAGTCTATTTTTTTAAAAGAATTCACCTAAGCTTGAGTCAAAATTAAACATTACTAATAATGTTCCTTTTAAGATTTGACGAAAAATCGGGCAAGAAGCGTAATCTTGATATAGTATGTCTATTTAATCTTATAATTTTACATTTTATATCCGCGGAAAGCTGTTTATAATACGATGCGAGAAATAAATATTCTATTCTTCCTAGTAATTACTAATCACCTACAAACTATAAACCTGTTTGGGACTAATATCATGTTTCCCTGAAATATTGGTTCAGTGATTTACAATCTTTCTATGAAAACACAAATTGTTTTCTTCTGAATTTTTAATTTAGGAATAGGATTTAAAATGCAAAAAAATAATGAAAAATAAAAAAATATGTTTATTAATCAAAACATTCATTACGATTATATAAGGCAACGTAATACAGCAAACATCGGAAATTTTAACTTTTACCAAATGTGGAGAACAAACTAACTTTTAAATGACGATTTTTTTATGCTTATTTTAAGTTAAGTTATAGGTTCAGTAAGGATTTTGCAGGGTTAAAGCATCCCACAAAGGATGGATAAAAGTTTTTTTCTAAATCTTGTAATGGAGGGGTGGGTGGAGTTTTAATAGATTACTCATTTTGACAAAAAAATTTACAAATTCATAAATCTTTGATGATTTTACTTATCAGACGGAATTTTTAATGTGAAAAATTAATTTTGATTAATCAACAAGAAAATAAAGATGCAAACATTAATAAATTTACCAATAATGTTATCAAAATTTAAAGAACAGTAAAATGACGCACGGACATATTGAGTTTTAGAGTATTTTTACATATTTATAATGTAATGTTTTGGGAAGGCGAAGAAAGTCCCTCAATGACGTCATAAAAATAAGGGATGAGGAGAGGAGGAGTGGGAAAAAAAACCCTAAAAAAGGGATAGATAATCCCTCGTTTTTATAACGTAACATGCTGATTTTTGAGGGACTTTTTTCGTCTTTTGTTTTGGACAGACAGACAGACAAAGACTTATATATCTTTAAATTAAATAGCAAACAAAATTCCCCTAAACCTTTTGAGAACACACGGACATTATGAGTTAAAGAGTAGTTTCTCTATTTAGATAACGTTTGTTAAATGAATGTAAACTTAAAATCCAAATTGAAACGTTCACAAATTTTTATAATTTGGAATTTGGTTTAAAGCTAAATAGGATGTTTGGTAAAAAAGAAATGAATATATTTTCAAATATTTTTAGTATCAAAAAGTACAATATCTTTCATAGAAATAATGTAATATAATAGCTGTCGTTTTTTTAAGAACCTTTGTGTTTGGCAGCTTTAAAAACAGTTTACGGCTAAACGGTTATTCGAACAGCTAAGGAAGAGAGGGACATAAGACTATAAATTATATTGGTACCCAAAGTTTTATGATAATTTAACATTATGTACATTAATCAATTACAAATTGTTTTATCCCTTAAGACCCTTGGCTAATCTTGGGTTTAAACCTAATCAAATTAATAATTAAAAAAGAAAAAAGAAAATTAACTCAATAAAATTAAAGAAAATGCGCAGCAATTGTAAATGATTATGAAAGTATATTACGCGCGTTTTCTCCAGCCATGCCTGTTTGTGCATTCTGGTTCTTGGCTATTTCCAAGGGTTAAAGGATGATAAATTAGTGTAGATCCCCAATAATGATAACCTAAATTAACCTTTTGATGGTTAAAATTATTGGTCTGGGCATTAGTAGCTAACCAATCAATCAGAATTTAAACAAAGTTTTAGGCCAACAAATGAGAAAGCGTGCTTTAAAAACTTTGGGTACCAGTATAAATTACAGTCCAATAACCCATTCCTCCCTTAAATGAAGAATAGGTTGTTCTAATACTACCTAATAATAAATCAGTCTTTACGACCAGATGTTTAACTAAGAACAGTAGTTTAAAATAACTAAATAATATCTACGGTTCTTTGAGAGCGAATACATAATAAAGCAAAAAGAATAAAGACCAAAAGAAAAAAATAAACCTAGAATAGAAAAATATTAAATACTTTACTAAAAATAAAACTTTCAAGTTTGATAAAATTATTTCTTGGAAATAGTTATTCTTTTATTATTCTTAGAAAATGTTTTCTTCATGAAACACGAAGTTAAAGAAATGCAACAAAAAATTAAATTAAATTTTAACCTGAAATAATATAAAATGTTGCACATTTTTAGATGTATAGCATCTCTTAAATGCATACTTTTACTATACTTTTCATATTAATTAATAATACATGTGAAGACTAACAGGATATTAGATTATTTATATTAAAACTTATAATGCGTTGCTGCTTAAGGATAGTTCTTTTCCACTGAATAATTATTTAATGAAGTAAAGAAAAAGTAAAGTAATGAATATTTGTCGAATGCTATTTGAAAGTAAAACCTACACTAACTTAAAATGAAAACAAGCAGCGCGGCATGTAGCCGATATTGTGCTACTTTTTTTGAAAAGTCCAGTTAGAGTCTGACTTTTAATTTAGTAACTTCTGCTGCTCTGTTAGAAGAATAACAACAATAATTTTAATAGGCCGATAGGCTCACAAAAAGGCCTAACTCATAAGCTGAAAGTCAAAAGTAATACAATTGAATGGTTAGATTGCAATTAAGTTTTAGAGTGGAGAACCTTATCAGATGGTCCTAAAATAGTTTTAGGGGAGAAACCCACGGGGGCAAGTAAATTCCACACCCATGTCGGGAAGATTTACAACGACCAATAATATAATTACAATTATCAACCACATATATAAATATATAAACAAAGTGATTATTTGTCAGAGGGATTACTACACAAAGATTTTATCCGTCTATCTTCAATTTCAACCAGGAAAACTACGCTTTGATTTTAGAGCTTTATAAAAACTAATAAACAGTAATATATAAATGTGATTAAAAATTACTTAAATACAAGATGCTGCTTCGGGACATTCTTATCATGCAAAGTTTTAAGTCTATATGACAATAAGCCTATATTTACAATTAGAGCTAAACGTTATATACGGATACAGACCATTTTCATAGAAAAGCTTCGCGTTTAAAGATGAAATCTACCTATAACACTATGCACATAAAGCTCGTGAAAGTTGAGGAATAGTCTGGGAGTATTACAGACCACAAATATTAGAACAATCATCATCAGAATTATACTCAGGTGCTCGTCGTGGCGTCTCCGCCCCCCTTTCCTCCGTCTGAAATATATAAATTATCAAGGTTAACTCTAGTGTTGAGTGTTACGTGTCTGCTGGTAGTCTTATTTTTTATATTTTTCAGATTGCTACACTCAATGGTGTGCAAAGGATTTTCTAGGGGGAGGGGGTAAGCCCTTGAGAGGATGAAATAACGGGAAAGCAGTATAATAAAGCAAAAAGTGCAAGACCGCTTAAAAACATAACACACAAATATATGAAATGACAAAAAACAATTAGGGGAGTGGGTGGATATTTCTGGGGTGGAGTTACCCTCCCTCAAAATAGTTATAAACCTTCACTAGACCTCTAAGAAACTGCACGTACTTTTATATGAGGATATAAAATATATAATAAGACAGTTTTTTTTATTTATCTTATTAAAATCCCAAAAATCAATCAAAAGATAAGTATCATAAATAAATATTTTTATAATTATTTCTTTTAAAATATATTATTAAATTTTTGCGCGAATTTGAGTTTTTAATTTGTTTTGTAAAAAAAAGTGATTAATTAAATTTTTATGTAAATATCAATTATCTGGTTAATACTTAATTGAAGAATTATTGTCAAAAATTACTCATAAAACTGACTCATTTCTAACAATAATATTTAAGTTTTAGTATTTTACCTTGTGATTTCATAATTTCAATCAAGGCTCGTAGCCGTAAGTGTAAAAAATTTAATTTCATCAAATTCTTTTTTTTTAAATTGTCAGCCGCACTTGATTAATAGTTGCCAATTTCAAATAAAGCTAAAACAATATGATACACTTTGAGTCTTCAGAATATCACATTAATCCGCTAAATCAATTTTTTTAAATCAACATTTACAGATTGTTTATAATGTGTATAGGGATTATCCACATCCAGGTTATCTTCACTATTAGTGGCTATGCCACTTGAGGCCTCTAGAGGCACTTGGGATAGGCAAAAAAATCTAGGTGCAATTTCCTTTTAGAGGGTGGTGGTAGCCTACCCCAAAATGTATATAAACATTTCCAGAATCTAAGAGAAGCTTCATTGTAAAGCAGAATCCTATCGGTTCAGCAGTTAGCAAGATCCTTCAGTACAGAGAGACAGACAGACATCCTGGTACTTTTATATAAGGGATGTATCCTACCTGACGGCTAGGTAAATCTTGACATTCAGAACTGATATCACTATCATTGGTATAGCTCCTAGGACCACTACAACAAATAATATATTCAGAACTGATATCACTATCATTGGTATAGCTCCTAGGACCACTACAACAAATAATATATTCAGAACTGATATCACTGTCATTGATATAGCTCCTAGGACCACTACAACAAATAATATATTTAGAACTGATATCACTATCATTGGTATAGTTCCTAGGACCACTACAACAAATAATATATTTAGAACTGATATCACTATCATTGGTATAGTTCCTAGGACCACTACAACAAATAATATATTTAGAACTGATATCACTATCATTGGTATAGTTCCTAGGACCACTACAACAAATAATATATTTAGAACTGATATCACTATCATTGGTATAGCTCCTAGGACCACTACAACAAATAATATATTTAGAACTGATATCACTATCATTGGTATAGTTCCTAGGACCACTACAACAAATAATATATTTAGAACTGATATCACTATCATTGGTATAGTTCCTAGGACCACTACAACAAATAATATATTTAGAACTGATATCACTATCATTGGTATAGTTCCTAGGACCACTACAACAAATAATATATTCAGAACTGATATCACTATCATTGGTATAGTTCCTAGGACCACTACAACAAATAATATATTCAGAACTGATATCACTATCATTGGTATAGCTCCTAGGACCACTACAACAAATAATATATTTAGAACTGATATCACTATCATTGGTATAGCTCCTAGAACAACTACAACAATTAATATATTAAACGACCAAGCTAATATTGCTTGATTCACTTCTACAAGAGATGCGATTGATAATACTCTTCAAAACGTATATATGCAAGATAAATGTATAGACAGATAGCCATCCTACTTTATCAATGCTCGAATATATTCATCTAATTGTTTCATGGTGATTGGGCCCATTTTTTAGAATCGTGGGTGGTGTTTAATGTCAACGTAAATATCAGGAAAAGTGACAATTTTTACAAAATCATTACAGCTTTGAATTACTATGAAGCAAGAAGATAATTATTTAATAAATACTTACAAATTCTGGCCCAGTTGCTGTAATAGAGGATATATGCTTTGGATAGCCGCATTTCTGTCAGTTGTAACTGCACTGTATCCGTCTAAAACATCGCGATATTAGGTACAGTAAATATTCATTTTTATTCGAGTAATTGTTTTCTCCAAACAACGTGCTCATTATTAAATGATGAGCTTTCGTTCAATCATTATAATTGAGTTCATGCTAAATTGAGTGATTAACAGGGATGACAACATCCATAAAAGCGAAGCACTGAAACAGTAGGACAAACGGACATTAACACTTGTATAGTGTCTGAACTGAATAATCAGAATATAGAAGTATAAGAGTCGAAGCAAAATTGTAGGTAAATTTGTTGAAAAACTGCTCGATACGGGATAATGTTTATGGACATACTTACATTTTTAGGACTTGATTATAGAGTTGCTTCGCTTATAATATTGTTCTTTGTTGTTCCAGGAATCAATATACCAAAAATCAGATCAAACGGATAATTAGATCACATGAAAATTTGTTGTTAAAAAAGTAGAAAAATCAACATTTTTAAAATGGACGTACGGACATTCTGGTAATGATTGTAGATTTGCTACGCTTTCTAAATCGTACCTAACTACTACGGGAATCATCATGCAAAGTTTGAAATCGATAGGACAATTCTAACATGCCTAAATTAACGAATAAAATTTATCTATCTCGGACGGACAGACGGACCGACCCTAATAATAGAAAAGCTTCGCTTTTAAAAACAAAACTATTCTTAATTAAAATTGTATCTGTCAGTAATTAACACCTAAACAAAGGAAATATATATGATCAGTGGCGTGCACAGTAAATAAATTTAAAAGTTATGATAAAAGTGGAACGTAGTTCTTAATAGTTCTTTTTTTGGGAGGGTGTTGAGACCTTCTTCTAGACTCCATTACTTATGACACCACACGTTTACAGCCAACAGACCAACAAATAAGACTTATAAAGTAGATTTGCTTTTTATAATCGTCCGTCCTTACCTTTTCAATATAAACAACTTTGCTTTCCATAAATTTAGGAATATTGAATAGAACAGAGAACAAAGTTACAGGAATCAGATACCGAAATAACCGCTTTCTGAAAATTAGAGAAGATTATTTAGACCATTCTATAAAGTAGTAAAGTTTTTTTTTGCCTGTGGCTAAAAATTTCGAAAGTTACTGAACCTATTCAGTTCCCCAATTTGGAGAAGCTTCACATTTGTTAAGGGATGGTTTGGGGCTATTTTCTTCCCTTCTCTACCCCTTACAATATAGACATCCTAGAAGCTAGGGGCGCAACCGCTAATTATACTAAAAGTATCTCGATCTCGGTCTTTATATTGAAAACATTAGAAGGGTACAAACTTTCCCCTACTTTAAATTCCCCTAGGGGCAACAACCTTTATGCTCAGCGTTTTGAACAATATCTTTATCTTTAAAACAAAGTAGAATGATATCTGTCAGTCTCTTCGAATGAAGTTTACGATCTCGGTAACTACTGGAACGAGTTTGCTATGCTTTTCTGGGAGTATACCTACTAATAGGTTTCAAGCTACTTTCGGCTCTCGGGTGTTTTACCCCCACTTCCTCTTGGGCCGAAGCCACTCGATGCTAGGGGCAAAGCAACTAGTTTATAATAAAACAAGGATGACAACATCCATAAAAGCGAAGCATTGAAACTGTAGGACAAAAGGCAATTTACACTTATAAAGTGTCAGAACTGAATAATCAGAATATAAATGTATTAGAGTCAAAGCAAAATTGTAAGTAAATTTGTTGGAAAACTTCTTGATACAGGATAATGTTTATGGACATACTTACATTTTTAGGACTTGATTATAGAGTTGCCTCGCTTATAACATTATACTTTGTTGTCCCAGAAATCAATATATCAAAAATCAGATCAATCGGATAATTAGATCACATAAAAATTTGATGTTAAAAAAGTTAAAAATCAACATGTTTAAAATGGACGTACGGACTTTCTGGTAACGATTATAGAGTTACTTTGCTTTCTAACTCGTTCCTAACTCCTAAAGGAATCATCATGCAAAGTTTGAAATCGCTAGGACAATTCTAACATGCCTAAATTAACGAAAAGAGCTATCCGTTACGGACGGACGGACTTACCCTAATTATAGAAAAGCTTCGCTTTTAAAAATAATTTTGGGAAATGAATCTACATCATTGTAATGGAATTCGATAAATCTATATAACCTCAGGTTCACTGTACAAAATCATTTCCAATTTAGGAAACTTTAATTATATTTTTACATGTTACGAAAAATTGAAACGTTACATTTTTTAATATTTTATATTGAAAGCCAGAGATAATTTAAGGTATTTTTTTCAAAACTTGAATACATTTGACTTAATTTTTATAATCTTACTCATTCCAACATCATGACTTACGGACTGACGGACAGACAAAGTGGGTCATAGAGTAGCTTCGCTACTAAAACTAAAACTATGTTGATCGCTCTATGTAAATTCATATTTAGAAAGATTATCTAAACGGTCATTTAATTCTGATTTTGCTTTTCAGAGACAAAATGTAGATTTTAACCAGAAAACCCGCCTCATTAGCGTAAATTGCTTGTTGTTAGAGTGGTGTAGAGTTCGAGTTTGGACCACATCGCTACGTTAACAATATTACCTCTCACGAGATTGTTTAGTCCTTTGACACTGTACATAAATTGCTGCGATATCAAGGGCATGAAATAATAATAATTATGTTTAGAGAAAAAAAGGGGTATTGCCCAGAGCTGAATCTTTAGATGTGTAGCCGTTGCCGTAGCCGTGGACGTGGCCGTAGTCATCGCCACTGACAGTGCTGCCAATAAAACATGGATTTTTAAAGTTTTTACGTATTTTTATTATTTTTTTCTTCATATTTTTACTGAAAATTCAAAAAGTTGTTGAGATTTAAAGATTAATAGCCGTGGCCACGCGTAGCCAATTTGATTTAAAGATCGCTATTAGGTTAGTGGCTGTACCTCTGGCAGCGGCAACGGCTTCGCATTTAAAGATCCAGCTCAGAAAATCAACCAACAGTTCTCTCTTTAAATTTACCCTAGAAAATCATTACAGAATCAGCGAAAGTAGGACGGGGGAGGGGGGTTTATTGAATTGACCTTGTTACAGTGTAAGTAAAATATGTAATGCCAGAACAAAGAAATATAATGTACAATTGTAACGTAAATTTAATTAAACTAAAGGCATAAGCAAAGTAAAATGATTTAATTGTTCCTTCGTTTGTTTGTCAAATCGCTGAACCGTTTAGGTTTTGCTTTTCAGTAGTTGAATCTAATTTTCCCAAAATGTTTTTTAGATTAGTTTCCTATAGGATAACAAAAAAGGATGACAACATCCATAAGTAGCGAAGCTCAAAAATTATGAGTTGATATCGGGAAAAAATTACTATAAAGCAGTGTCATACAATAAACAGTAATCGTGGTAAAATCATCAAACCTTTAAAATCACGCAACCTTACAATCATGAATACTTAAAAATCTAGAAATCGATCTAACACCGCAACCAATAGACAAATCTTAATGAAACTTGATGGAAATATGTAGAACATGAGCATATTCAATCCCTGATAATTTCAGTCGTCAATCCTGAATAGGAATCGAGAAAACCATGAAAACCTAAAAATCGAAGAATCAGCTTTGTATCTTGAAACGTAGTTGAGAAAATCACGAAAACTTGAAAATCTAGGAATCGATCTAGCACCCCAAATAACAGACAGATGGACAAATAATGTATAGATTAGATGGGCATAGGTCATGAGAATATTCAATAAAATTTCAACTGTCTATCTTGAATAGTAGCCAAGTAAATCGCGTTTCCTCCATAGCGTTACGGACTGACTGACTGACTGACTGACGGACAGACAAAGTGAATTATAGAGTAGCTTCGCTACTAAAAATAACAAGGTAAATGAATTTTTGAATATGTAAATAATTGTTTCAAAAAAATATTAAAAGTGGGGTTTTACCCAGTCCTCTTTTGGGGAGAAGACCCTAAAGGCTCGGGGCATATTGTTTCATATTTTATCCATTTTAACACTCTACTTGTCATCAAATAGGAAAATTCGTCTAAGGCTTAGACAAATATAAAAAGCTGAAATGTATCTTTTTATATTAAAATACGACAAATGTTAAAATCACAAGAACAGTTACGTTCAATATTTGCAAATTTTTTTGGATAAAATCAAATTATGCATATCTACATCTTTAAAATCAGAATTTCTTATCTTTCAGTTAGGTTTGGATAGCCCCATTTGGTTATGATCTTGCAGGTTAAGGGCTCCATGTCCACACAGATGGCAGAAACAAACAGGAGCTATAGATAGGCATACTGACAAGAGATGCTGCGCAAAATGGTACAAAAAATGACGTCATACTATAAAGTTATCCAATGAGAGGCCAGTATACATTGTAATTGACCAATGGTAAAATATATACTCGCCTCTCATTGGTTATTTTATCATATGACGTCAATTTTTTTGTACCATTTTGCGCAGCATCCTGACAAGACTGTAATATAAGGTAGCAATGCTTTAAATGACAGATAACTTTAAAATGGGAGATGGGAGGGGGAAAATATTTGTATGGGAAGAAAAGCATCACAGTACTAAAAGACTGCGGACATTATATACATAGACTATAGAGTAGCTTTGCTTGAACTAACCTATCTGGTTACACTGAAATGAGATGCATTACATAGTTTCAGCTACTTTTTTTTACAATTGTCACTTTCAAGAAAATAGCAACATATGTTGTATATGGAGTTGAGTCAATAAAAATAATAATATAGGAATGGATATAGAATATAAGGGGATATTATGACCAGGAAAAAATGTCAACAATTTAAGTTGCTAACATATACATCATTTATTGGTCAGTTTATTCATCTAGTAGGAGAGGAGGGGTTGGGGTAAAGAGTGTTATTTTAGCCAAGTACAAGTTTCACTTTATTAAAGTACGTAATAATCTGGTGTAAGAACCAAGTAATAACAAATCAAATAGGCTACCGCATTAAAAAAGTACAGGGTGCGGCACCTTTATTTTAATCAAGCGGCACATAAGAATACAAAGTGCGGAACATAACAAAAACATGTTGCAGAACTTTTATAATACGTTGCTGCAATACAATGTGAGGGACACAACCCAATCTGTCCCAATTTTGTATCACTTTTGAAAAGTGCGATTCCTGTGACGTCATATACAAAGGGAATGGGGGAAGAAAATCTCTTCCCTTTTCTCCCATCTCTTTTGAAGAGATTTTCTTCCCCCCTTCCCTTTTTATATGACGTCACAAGAATCGCACTTTTCAAAAGTTATATAAAATTGGGACAGATTGGGTCTTCCCTTTTCTCCCATCTCTTTTGAAGAGATTTTTTCCCCTCCTTCCCTTTTTCTTTCCCAAAACGTATATGACGTAACTGGAATCGCACTTTTCAAAGTGATACAAAATTGGGACAGATTGGGTTGTGTCATGTGAGGCACTTACAAATTCTGGGGGTTTGTCAATGGAACAGGGTGCGTACTGAAAAAAATACAGGGTGCGGTGGCACTAAAAAAAAGAGACAAAAAACTGGTTTTAATCTTATGATTGTACATTTTATATCCGCGGAAAGCTGTTAATAACACAATAATACGAAATAACTATTCTAGAATAATGAATTGATGACTAATTTTCATGTTGAAATTTAATGACATTTTTCTGATAAAAATAATTTAATATATTTTTTAATATCTATGTCATGATGGTCGAATTATGTAATAACAAGGATGACAGCATATGTAAGTAGCGAAGACAAAGAAAATTATTGATGGAGAAACGGACAATGTTAGTTATAGAGAAAATGTTCAGTGATTTATCTTTAAATTGCAAATTTTTCAAAGATTTTATTTTTCATGGCAAATAATCTATCTTTTTGTATCTGCTAACCCCCATGTTAAAAAATGACCTTTTTTGTTCTTTGTATGGAACAATTGAAAAATTCTTTTATTCTATATACAACAAACAATCTTTAAAAAAATCTAAAAATAGAAAAAAAAACAAAAAAACATTTTTTTAATTAAAGTGTCTTTTTTTACTTAAAACCTTAAAATACAAATTTTCCAAACAAGAGAATGCTCAAAGTGCCATTTGTGACGTCATAAAAATACGTTTATAAAAGAGGGAGGAGAGAAAGTGGGAAAGGACACCCCCTATAAAAGAGATGGACTTTTATGACGTCACACATGACACTTTGAGCTTGCTCCTAAACAACCTTAGCTAAACAAATTGTCCAGAAAGATTCCTATTAGCAAAAATATTAATGAATTAAGACCTAATATTATAGCTTTTCAAGAGAACTATCTAGTAAAAGAGAAATTAGTATATTTTCGCTGATTTGAATGTTTTTTTTATGCTTTTTACTCAATACAATAAATGTATAAGTATAGATGTATAATCATTACAACTTTCTGCCTTTGTAAGGACTCGGCTTTTTTATATTTACAACGCTATTAGCTGATTACAAATACCTAACACAGAGTTGGTACAGGGTTCCCGCACTGTGGGCGGAGTAAAAAATATATATCATGTCCCCTCTATTATTTTACTTCAATGCAGCGAAAATTTGGTCATAAACTGGGTAATTTTGTTTTTGTATGAAGGGAGTAATAGATTACAGGCTTATTGGCCAGCAGAATTTTTAAACAATCTTACACAGCTATCTATCTCAAATAGAAAACGAGCAATTCTGCGTAGTTACAGTGACCTTTTACAACTAAAGAAACACAAAAATTTACAATTAAACTCTATAAAGACTCAAATGAAATTCTTAATTGTTGTATCATTTTTTATACCTTTTGCACATTTGGTCAGCTGTTTTTTAGAGATCTTAGATTTTTTACGGGCAGAATGACATATAAATATCGTGTTACTTTCAAATTATTACCTATGTGTAGATGCATCAGTCATGACTCTGTTGTAATCCAGAGGATGATAGACTGCTATGTATCTTTCTATTGCTATGGCCATCGTCATATAAACAGAACCTGAAATCAAAACATATAGGATTAATTATTTTCCTTTCGTAGGCCCGTTAGGTTTATATTCACGTTTTCGTGGACAATGTTAATTTAATACGTAGATATTATACTTGGATATGACAGGAGAAATTTTGCCGTCATTTTAAGTTGCTACTATAGTCCCCGTTTTTTGGTCAGTATGGTCTTCCAGTAGGATGGGAGGGAATGGGGTCAAAGGGTTGGACGTGGGGTAGCGTTATATTAGCCAGCTGGAATTACAATTTTATTAGAGAAGGCGAAAATCTAGTGCAATATCCAAGTAATTAATAACGCAAGGTTTATGTGATTTTTAGTCAGTGTAGCCAATCTTTTAAAACTAGTTATTTAAAGCTTTGTCTATTGATAAGTAATTGATCTTGTTTTTGGTTGTAATTTGTATTGTCATAGACAAGAAAATCTAATGAAATATTTGGCCATATCAGCCGCGGCAGCAGCCGCGTGGATAACCTTTAAAACAGCTGGATGTATAAACCTGTTGCTGTTCGTATTATTACGAGCCGTCTATTTAGTAAAGTTTTGTTTAACTGGCGGCTTACGCGCGGTTGCGGAGCCCTGAATTTAATCTTCTTCTCTTGCTTTGTTTTTTTCCTTTCATTAATTTTGCTAAGAAGATTAATTAATTTTGTTTCTACTTATTTTGTTATTAACTTACATTCTTTTAGTTTACCTACACATAAATAAAAACTTTTTAAATTCTTGGTTGATTTATTTTTAATCCTATTAATGAATGTAATTTTGCTATTTTAATAGCGGCCATTTTGCAAACGACAACAAGTACCAGCTGTAACCAACAACTGAATTAATTCGAATATTTGGTACTTTCAGCTGACTTTTTCGTGATTTTTGGAGGCAATGTTTTGTAGTAAAGATGAGAACACCGTAATAGAGTCTGACTGATTATGACGTAACAAAAAAAATTAGCCAATGAGAGGCCGTTATTGACTTATGGTAAAATTTAAAGTGGCCTCTCATTGGCTAATTTTTTTGTTACGTCATAATCAGTCAGACACTATAACTGTGTTCTAAAGATGACATTTCTATCTTGTCCCAAAATATATTAATTAAGATTTATTACGCTTGTTAGCTATAAGTTATTCCAGAAAAGTGCAAAATTTCGCAAAACCAATTATTATTAGTTAACACAAAAAGAGGAATACTCTGTGCATAATCACCTGTCAGAGCAATTGAGTTAAGGGGATGTAGAAAATGAGGGAAAGCGTACATCTCCCACCTCCAGTCCATTCCAAGACGCCTAAAAACAAGGACAAATATGTCAAAAAATGTTTAAAAAGGAAATCAATGTAAACAACAATCCCTTTCTATAATACAAAGTAGAACGATGTCTCTCTCCCTATCTATCTGTTTGTTTGTACTGAAGGATCTCGCTAACCGCTTAACTGATTTGTTTTCTTTAACAGGGTAGCTTCTCATATGTCCCGGGAAGGTTTAAAACTATTTCGTCGCTCGTATTTTTAAAATCCTTAGGATAAAGTAACAGGATGTGTGTGTGTTTGTCTGTGTGTTTGTATGTTTGTACCGAAGGATCTCGCTAACCGCTGAACCGATCGGGTTCTCCTTAACAGGGTAGATTCTCGGGAAGGTTTATAACTATTTTGAGGGAGGGTACCACCACCCTCCCTAAAGAAATCAAATTTTTTTTTAATTTCTCGATTTTAGAAAGAAAGTTCAACGAAAAATAAACGTCAAACGCAAAATAGCCATATTTTAAATATATAAAAAAAAATTTAAAGTGCCACCAGAGGCCTCTAGGGGCGTAGCCGCTAGTAAATCATATGCGATTAAATATATATATAAAAAGAATATCGTCAGCTAGAAATCCCTTTTTAAAAGTTGGATGGATCATTGTGTCTGACAGTCCATATAGGGTAATAAATATTTTAAACAAGAATGACAACATCCATAAAAGTGAAGCACTGAAACGGTAAGACAAACGGACATTATCACTTGTATAGTGTCAGAACTGAATAATCAGAATATAAATGTATAAGAGTCAAAGCAAAATTGTAAGTAAATTTGTTGAAATAATGCTTGATACAGGATAATGTTTATGGACATACTTACATTTTTAGGACTTGATTATAGAGTTGCTTCGCTTATTACATTATACTTTGTTGTCCCAGCAATCATTATACAAAAAAATCAAATCAATCCGATGATTAGATCACATAAAAATTTGTTGTTAAAAAAGTTAAAAAATCAACATGTTTAAAATGGACGTACGGACATTTTTGTAATTATTATAGAGTTGCTACGCTTTATAAATCGTACCTAACTACTAAAGGAATCACCATGCATCATATGAAACCGACAGGACAATTCTTACATGCCTAAATAAACGAAAAAAGCTATCCGTTACGGACGTACGGACGGACGTACAGACGGACCGACCCTAAGCTTCGCTTTTAATAATAAAAACATAAGAACTCACATGGTGTTAAGAGCATAATTTAATATATAAAATAGATATTATTATAACCTTTTTTGTGTTTTATATTATTGTAATTAAATATTAATGGTTTTATGTATTATTTTATTCAACATTTTCAATAAATAATGAATATAATAATAAAAACAATTTAAAAATGTCAACATGGAATATTGAATATCTGAAAAAGGATTTCCACTTGATTTGTTTTCTTCCTACCATACCAGCAGATTCTTCTCTAGCTGTCTAGGATTTTAAGACAACTCCAACCCACCCCTCCCACCTTTAGGAATCTTAATTAACCCATAATAATTTATAAATCCTTCTCCAGGGAGGGTTGACCTCCCACAAAATGGACATATTGTCCATAAATCAATATTAATCCCCCCTTAAAAAGGGTAACTCTATCGTTTATTAACGAATTGTAGAATTTTAGAAGACAAACATATAAGAATTCGGGAATAGACCCTTTCGTGACATCGCACCTTAAGGGGCGATTTGTCGTGTTTTTAAAATGGCTTTTAAAGGTTAGGTTAGGTGATTGCCCCACAGGGTTTAGTAATTGGCCCCGCAGGGTTAGAGCCCCCCGAAGGGGCTAGAAATAGAAGAAACCCTACTGTGAAAAATACGAAGAATCGCCCCTTAAGGTGCGATGTCACAAAAGGGACTATACCCAAGAATTCTTATAATAGAATTCTGTTGAATGGTACTTAATCAATAATCTAAAGGGATAAGACAAAGGCCGATAAATTGATGTACAGTACACGTCCAATGATATATAAAATTAATCCTTCTGTAGATTACAAGTAGTGGTAGAAACGTTTAGACACTCAACTTAATGAACATTAGTGATGCAATAGAAGATTTTGGTAGCGGGACAAAGTGTCCCAAAAATCAGCCATGTGACGTCAAAAAAATGAGGGAGATGAGAGGAAAAGTGGGAACGAAAACCCCTAAAAAAGAGATGGATAATTCCTCATTTTATCGCGTCACATGGCTGATTTTTTAGACGCTTTGTCTCGCTACAGATTTTGCAGTATGGCTTAGAACCTGTTATAATTCAGAGTAAATTCGTAGCCATACTGGAAAAATATTCTAGAAAAAAAATCAATATTGAAAATATGCGAAGCCCAACTTTTTTGTATTTAAATATTTTCTGGTACAGCATGTGACAAACCATGTGACCAGTACATAGTATACATACACCAGTACATAGTTTGGTAGCATCACATTTTCTGTTGGTGGAATTCACAAAACCCTTTTTATATTTTTTTCTAATTAATGAAAGGGGAATAGTTCCTTTCGTGGCAACGCCTCTTTAGGGGCGATTCGTCGTATTTTTAAAATGGCTTTTTGTAGGTTATTTTAGGTTAGGTTAGGATATATTGGGTTAGGTGATTGCTCTACAGGGTTAGGCAATTGGCCCCGCAGGGTTAGAGCTAGAAATAGGAGAAAACCTATTGTGAAAAATACGAAGAATAGCCCCTTAAGGTGCGTGGCCACGAAAAAGACTATACCCAATGAAAGTATCAATGCAGCTCATACCAATAACGAAATTAATTCGGAAAAAATCACTAAACCTATATGTGTTTTTCAGCTGTCGTTGGGGGGCAATACATCGTAAAATTTACGACCTCTCCATTTGCCCCCCAAATATTATTTTAGATTTAATTCCCTTGTTGGTTATACCTTATTCCTGGTATCAATGGCTGATAAATAACTAGTGATATTGTAATAATTTCATGATTACATTAGATATGACTTTGTTGATATTTTAACAACTCAAAAGATTGACTGGGGCGATTACATGGCTAATTGCATTTGATCTGTAATACAAAATAGAACGATGGCTTACCGTTCGGTCGTTCGTTTCTGCTTTTCAGGGACTATATCGACAGACCCTGTAATAGTTTAAGCTATTTTTCATCAAAGGGGTAGGGGATTAATTCTGATATATTTTCAAAACTTCAGGGGGTATAACCCCTCCACCCCCTCCCAATCCAGACGTTCTTTAAGGACGAATCCATCAGTTTGAAATAAATAAATCATTTGTTATACAGTTATCCTTTTTTCTTTTGAAAAAAAAATGGTTAGATTATTTCTCATTAGCTACTTATGATCCTTGTATTTTTTTAGTTATGGGGGGAGGGATTATGTGCCTCCAATGACAATAAAATGTATTTTACTTTTATTTCCTCTGTCTCTTTTTTTCTAAGGAAATAAATTAATACATACTTCTGCAAATCTCTTTTTTAGTTGCGAAGCTTAGATGTCATTTTGCATGTTGGCCGGTCCGAAAGGAGAGAAAAATGGTAAGAAGGTTGTGGAGAAATCTCACCTAGAATTGTTTGTCAGAATCAACTTCCCTTTTCTCTGATTTTAACAAATTATTTTCTTCATTTTAAGAAATTACCTCGTATTTAATATATTTCTGGTAAGATTTTGTAGTAATTTTGCAGCGGGAACGAAAATGAATATTATTGTAATACTTTTTTGTTTAAGACCCAAGAATTGTAATGCCCTGGCCAACAAACATAAATCACAGATTATGTTTCAATGAACAATGTTTTTCTTCTTGGTTAAAAAAAGCTGTGTTAATTTTGGACAAAATCATTCAGTATCTATTAGTTGGAAAGATCAATGGGATATCAGATTGTACACAAAAAATGTTTTTCTGTTCAAGAAAAACAGCATAAAGGTCGTCATAGTGGTAGGGGTGATATATGCAGCAAAAACACCACAACCTCATGAAAACATTTAATGGAATGCCATAGCCAGCCCAAAATTCATATATAAAACATATACCAAACTCTGACCCCCCCCCCCCCCTCCTAATGACAATTTAACCCAAACTAACACCCCAAAATCTATAAAATCCAGACAAAAAATGTACGCCATGGTCCAAGGCCCTTTGTTGTCAAAAATCCGGTGAATCTAAGACCTTTAATGTACGAAAATTTAGTTAAGTCAGACAAGTCTACCTTTATTTAATGCCATACCGTCGACATTCAATTACAGGTTTTAAGCATTTCATCATATTTGGCCTGAAAAAACAGGATTGAAATGACCAATTAACCAACTTCAAGTCCGACCAATAATGGGTTACTTATAGAGCAGCTTCTCCAGCAAAAATCCTGGTTGAGTACGAGGATTAAGCACAAAGTTTTGCAATTCAATTAACTACTGGATCATATAACCACGACAAGAACATTTGTCCATAAGTATCGCAGCATTATCAAATTTATAATTTTCTGGATAAAATAATGACTGTAAGTTGTGGTAGAGAATGAAAAAAAAAATATTTCATTATTTTTTTTTTTGACACATGACCTACAGATCGACGGACTAAATAAATCATTGACTGAATGCTCATGTGTATTAGTACAGGGAATCGTGACTAATAATTTTAGCTGTAAATCTTAGATAAAGATAGAAAATCACATTTTCCTAATAGAATCACGAACTTCCTGAAGAATAGAGCATTTTATGACAGAGAAGCTTCTCTACTATGTAATGAGTTACTCATTTATTTTCTACTAGCGGCTACGCCCCTAGAAGCCTCTAGGGGCACTGGTAGGAGGGGGAAATGTCGACCTCCTCCCATTTTAAATTTGAGTTTCAAAAGAGTTTTTAAAAATATTTTATAGGGGGGAGGGGGGTGAAGACACCCTCTTCAAAAATAGTTTAAAACCTTCCCAGGACCTATAAGAAGCTTCACTGTAAAGGAGAACTATGTCGGTTCAGCGGTTAGCGAGATCCTTCGGGACAGACAAAAAACGCTTACTACTTTATATAATAGGATGAACAATTAAAAAATTTTTACATTACCAAAAATGCTAGTTGTAGAGTATCTTTGCTCATTAAAAGTCCATTTAGACAACATTCAGGGGATATAGATTGAGTTAGCGTTGAGTAAATACAGTTTACAATTCTATTCAACTTCAAAATTAATTCTCTTCTAACATCTATCATCATGGTTGCCAGATAAATGAGATCAAAGGTGGCCAATGTGAACAACACTGTTCCTCCTGAGTGCATCTAACACCATTGTTGCCAGATATTTGAGTTAAAAGGAGGCCAATATAAACAACACTGTACCTGAGAGCATCTATCATTCTGGTTGCCATGGGATTGAGCTCAAATAAGACTAGGGTGACCAAAACTGTAACGGAGGGCATCTAACATCATGGTTGTAGATAAATGAGATCAAATAATACTAGGGTGATCAACACTGTACCTGAGCGCATCTAACATCCTAGTTGCCAGATAATTTAGATAAAAGGAGGCCAATGTAAACAACACTGTATCTAACATCATGGCTGCCATGGATAAACAAGATCAAAAGAGGCCAATGTGATCAATACTGTACCTGAGTGCATCTAGCATCATGGTTGCCAGATAAATGAGATCAAAGGAGGCCAGAGTGACCAACAGCTGATTGAATGATGAAGACAAATCTCGTCTGCTCAACAAGAATATACTCAGTGCATTGCCAGTGCTTCCTAAAATAAACAAGGACAATTACATTCAATTACAGCTTTTAAAAAATCTTAATCCCAATATATTTATATAATTAATCTTTAAAGAAATATCTTTTAAAGTAAGAGATTTATTTAAAGATTTAGAGTTTTATTTCTAAATCCGAACATTATTGTTTTATTATATAAATATACGTTGAGACAAAATCTGTGGAAAATTGGTGAAATCAGTTTTTTCACCATTGAATAAGTGTTTGCAACCCTAGAAGGATACCTTAACAACCAGTAGAAATAAAATCTTTTCAGAGATCTAGCCTTGTGCAGCTGCTAATTTACATCCGTGAATTGACGGATTATCACTTAAGAAACAGGTTTAGACATCCAACTGAGTTAATTATTAACGCGCGTTGATTTCCACCTTACTTAACCTTACCTAACTTATTTAGAATCACAAAAACAAATATGTATACTTAAAACATAATAAGAAAATTTGGGTTGGACTGGGTGCAGGGAAGTCAACTGACGAAATAAAATATTATTTGAAAAGTTAGATAGGAAAAGGATGCAACTTTTATAACTTTATTTATTATTTTTATTTGTTGACGTTGATTTGATATCCTAATATCATGTTTGTACGTCCGTTCATCTGTCTGTTTTCTTTCATATCTGGCAAAATATCTTATTTACCGCTTGGCCAAGTACGTTCTAGAATTTATATTTTAAAATAAAAATAAGAGGATGTCTCTGTGTCTGTCTGTAGCCTAAGAGATCACCATCTGCTTCCCTGCATTATTTTCCTTTACAATGAAGCTTCTTGTAGGTCCAATGAAGGTTTATAACTATTTGTGGGAGAAGGGGGTACATCCACCATACCAAAACAAATCTTCCATAGAAAAATAATCCCGCATTTTTCCTAATCTCACTTTTGAAGTCATGAATCAGTAGTTACTTTTTACAAAGTTCCTAACGAGGTGAAGCACAGACTCGCACCTGACACCTAAGGGCAGGTTTTTACCTAGAATGGTGACAGTTAGCTGAACTACACCCACCAGCCAGAAGCTCAAACTGTCCAACATAAGTTTATCCTGTATAAACCAAAAAACTTTATTCATTTTATCATCAACTGACGGCTGCGCACCTAGAATCTTAATAAGAATTATTATTGTTTAAGCTGATTTTAAGAGGAATTAAAAAACCTTCACCCCTTCCCCTGTAATAGAAAAGTATTTTTATTCATATGCTGTATAAATGCTGTATTGTATATGCGTAGTATTAAGATTTCAAGGAAAAATATTTTTTAAAACTATGAATTGAGAAGTATAATTTTAGACGTGCAGTTACTCTTTAATAATCCCATGTACGTAAATCTGTCATTGCGTCGATCATTACCCACCTCCACTCTCTTCCTTTTATCTGTTTTTGTTGTTTATTTATTACTTTAGTTAGGTTAATTGGGTAGCAACGCAGGATTAGGGCCCAACGATGGAGTTAGTTATTTGGAAGAAAAAAAGTCCCCCCCCCCTCCTATAATATCAATTAAATAAAAAAATAAGGAGGCCTAATTGCTTGATAGGCCCTATGAGGAAAAGGGCTGATATATTAATTTATTTTGGCTGTGCTATCTATGGACCTAATTATCCTTGTAAGATAAAACATACAGCATACAACACAATGAATAAAATCTTCAAACAACCTAATTCTCTTTGATATTTTCATAGTAGACATTAACTTTAATCTTTGTCTCTTACATTTTCTATTTAAATATAACTTTTTAAATATTTCCACGATATCATAATACATAAATTATACTAAAACAAGGAAAATCTGTTCCATAAGAAGCGCGGCATGATATGTACGTTCAGCAGCTTGAAGCTTGCAGCCTTTAAAATTCATAGATTTTTGGAGATATTAGTTACCAGGAACATTTTACCCTGAACTGCACTAAATCCAAATTTTCAGATTTGTTTGCTTTTATAATTCTACTCTATAACACAATAAAAAACATTCATTCAATCAAAACTTTACAATTATAAATACAAAAGTTGAAAGAACAAATTTAAAGAACAAAAAGAAAAAATTAGATATTTTTTTCTTACTGCATTTTTGTGTATCAAACATGTCCTAAAACTCCAAATATCAACTTACTAAGACGTATTATAAAGGTGTTAAACACCTTCAATCCCCTTCAATCCATAAAAGATATATTTGGAAAACATTTAAAATTAGGGTGTCTTCCTTCAAAGTGCAAGCGGAGTACTGACCCCCATCCCCCTTTTTGATTTTTTAATTTAAAAAACCCTCCGGGACTAACCATTACCCAATGTAACCTAACCCAACAGAACTTAAAGTAATAACCAAACAAACGAAAAACTAGCCCCCTTTCCTTATGTAGAATTTATATAAAAAAAAAGGGTAGAAGTGTGGTCTGTGCTCAACAAAGCACTTTGAGGAAAAATTTGCTGATTTTCCAGTTTATATAGTAGCTTCGCTTTCAGAGGGAAAAAAATGCATACAAAGAAAGTTTAAGATATATTGTGACAACAAAATTAAAGGAAATATGATATGGATAATCCATGAATTATATCCAACCTTTTTAAAACTTTTGTGCTGTCATTAGAATAACATAATAAATTCTCAATGATATCTAAGCTTTTATTTTCGTGGGATAAAAAAACTGGGAATTTAACTTGGGGGGGGGGGGGGGAAGGGGTAAAATGACATAAATAATTACTGCCCCCCCCCCCCCTATCAAAGTTTTTACCCCAGTGATAATTCCCCCCGTCACCACCTATTGTTTTGAAAGAGGGTAAAAACACAATATTTTGGGTGTAAAATAAAAAAAAGTTATAAAACAAAGAACATTAAATTTCTTGAAGGGGGGGGGGGGGGGCGGGGGTATCAAAGGTTTTAAACCCTCCAAAATTTTTGGGGGGTATGGTACTCCAAAAACTGTAGGCAGTGCCAATGGGGGTATATGTAAGTTTATAGTAACAATGCTTTTTGTTTGGTACATGTCGATACCATGTCAGCTATTGCCACCTTTTTTCAAATACCATAACGTCAAATATAAAGGAAAACAAATTAAGATGAAAAAAATAGTATACTATAGTAGTACATCAACAAACATACAGATATTTTTTATGAAAAACTAAATATATAAGCGTAACAAGAAATATAGAATTGTACAATTTTATCTTTATACTGTCAAAAGCTTTAAATAAATTATGGGGTAAAAAGCCAGCTGTGCGTATCATTAATGGAGTATATGAAAATCTGGTGCAACATCCAAGTATTTATATGTCGATTCTTTGCTTATAAGTTATAAGAATAATAATTTGAGAGGAATTTACAGGAAAGTTGTTCTTGAGAGAGAACCTGATCGAAAGCAGCATGTTTAACAGATAAGGAAAGACACAATTGCTTGTAGATTTGCTTCTCTTCTAGAAAAATTGTCTTCTTTAAAGTTACATCTACATTCTATATACTGTTTAATTTATTCCAAATTCAATCGAGTCTTACCTTCAAATACAAATTTGAAATTTAATTTTATTTCATAACATTTTTCAAAGAAAAGTGGCTACCCTAATAATATCTGTCTGAGTCTTCTAGAAGTATGTCTTCCTTTAGGTTACATCTATATACTATTTAAATTAGTCCAATTCAATAGAGGTTTACATTTAAATTGAAATTTTAATTTTATTTCATAATATTTTTCAAAGAACAAGGATGACAACATCCATAAAAGCGAAGCTCTGAAACGGTATGACAAACAGACATTAACACTTGTATAGTGTCAGAACTGAATAATCAGAATATAAATAAATAAGAGTCAAAGCAAAATTGTGAGTGAATTTGTTGAAAAAACTTATTGATACAGGATAATGTTTATGGACATACTTACAATTTTAGGACTTTATTATAGAGTTGCTTTGCTTATAATATTGTACTTTGTTGTCCCAGGAAACAGTAGACCAAAAATCTTAACAATATCAGCATGTTTAAAATGGACGTACGGACATTCTGGTAATGATTATAGAGTTGCTATGCTTTCTAAATTGTACCTAACTACTATAGGAATCACTATGCAAAGTTTGAAATCGATAGGACAATTATAACATGCATAAAAAAAGCTATCCGTCTCGGACGGACGTACGGACCAACCCTAATTTTAGAAAAGCTTCGCTTTTAAAAATGGTTACCGTATCAATATTAGGTTATTTGATAACATCTATAAACGTAGTACAGCTATTGCTGCTAGGTGCTGTAACCGTCTAAGTTGGAACATAGACCAAAGTTCTAATGGACAGAAGACAAAAAAAGACACATTGGGCAAAATAACCAATGGGCAAAAAAACTATGTTTGCGTTAGTGTTCTATTATTATCTCATAATATTATAGACAGCGTTCGCGGATTGAAACATGAAGATTGAAGAATTACAAACTGGCATTAATCTTATTGTTTATATTTTAATATTCGTAGAAAGTTGTCTGTTATACGATGCTATACTTGATTTTTCAGTATGGCTGACAACCGGTACAGCGGATATTAATCGGTTTCGAAGCCATACTGGAAATACTTTTCCTTTTTAGTAGCGAAGCTACTCTATAATTTGAAATGTCCGTCTGTATGTATGTATGTCTGTCAATTAATTGGGGTGCTAGATCGATTCCTAGATTTTTAAGTTTTCATGATTTTCTCGATTCCCATTAAAGAAAGAAATTCTGCACACTTCTATAAAGTTTCAGTGAGATTTGATTATTGGTTGTGGTGCTAGATCGATTCCTAGATTTTCACATTATAAATCATGAAAGGTTTCGTAATCTTATTTAATTTTTTTTATTTTGTATTTGAATAATCTATAGTTCATTCTGGATGTTTATCCATTTTTTATGAACTCCGCTACTTATGGATGTTGTCATCCTTGTTTCCTGATATTTTATCAAAATGCGTCTGTAATCCATGCGTATCAAATACGCAAAATATCAATTCATCTGTCGGAAATTTTTATGTTTAAAAGGAAAAGTGTCTTTAAATAATTCTGATTTGCAAAATAATTTAAAATCGCGTTTCTAAAAGCAATTAAATTGATTTTTAAAATAAGTTCACAATTTTATGACAATTTTTCATTTTCATTGTAAATGATCATATATGTCCTTACTTTTTTTACATGCTAAACTTACTCCTGTAACTTATTCTTGTTATTATACAAAAAAAACAGGGATCTAAAAGGATAACACAATGGCCAATAAATTGCTGTACATCCCAAATGGTAATACACAAAATTATCCCTTCTGTAGATTACAATTAATGGTTAGATTGTTTGGACACTCAACTTAATGAAGTATCCAATCAAAATTCAATAAAAGTACCCAATCCAAAGTTGTTGAGAAGTAGAAAACGTTATTATAAAATTTTGGGGACTAGTGAAATAAGCTGCCTAACTTCCCCTCCCTCCCTGCAAAAAAAAATATATTTCTTTGCGCATCTGTTAGCACACTATAAAAAATTGTCTAAGCAGATGATCGGGTTTAATTTCACTTCCGCGCATTTACCAGATTATTAAATCATCAGAACCGCGTAATGTTACAATAGAACATTTACCTTTACATCAATTTCACAGTAGATATCCCTAAAATTGAATTGCTATTTTATCTTTTTTTTTTCGAATATTCTGAGTGTAATCATATATGGAAGTGAATGTATGCTAGAGGTGGATTCTTAAAAAGAATCACTGAATCGGATATGGTCTTCCAAAGTTATAATAAGAATCTGCAAAAATGGATAAAATCATATGCTAGTAACCCTTCTATGATTTTAAAACACCTATCTTTAGATTTATCAAAAATGTGTTGTTCTGGATACCATAGCCGTTTCAGTGACCCTTGTTTTTTTTAAGAATCCACCTCAGGTCAAGCAAATGATTGACGGGAAATAAATCAATTTACAAAATTTTATTTCAACGTCAGAGAAAAGGTAAAATCAAATTTGTATTAAAAGGCTTATTAAAAATTCAGAATAGACAACCGGACAAAGTGAGTTATAAAACAGAAGTTAAGTGGCCATAAAAACAAAGCAAAGTATATAAAAAAAATAGAAAATAACAAATTAATTATATACATTTTTTGTAGCATGACCGAAAGAACGACGCGACGGATTAAGTAAATTATATCTTTGATGCTCTTTTGAAAGAGGTATCTTTTTGAGATTATTTTCAAATTATTTAGCACTTGTGTACAATCTATAATAATTGTACAGTCTATCTATCCGTCTGTCCCTTAAGATCTCTGTAACCACTGAACCGATTGAATTCTACTCTTCAGGGAATATACCTACTGGTCCTTTGGTCGTTTTAGGCTATTTTATTGGGGGGTGGGACACAAAGCTATAAAGAAATACAGGTTAATATTAAACTATTATGATATTTTATATATATTTATTCATTTATGTATATTAATATGTTATCATTATTAACCTATAATTTGGCAATAGGATTAGTGAAAGCATATTATATCCCTATAATGCATGGAATGTTTTGTGTCAAGATTTATATTTATTATGCTAGGTTTATCATTTTTATCTTAAATATAATTTAAAGTTATTTTTTAGCGGCATTTTCTTTTTTGGGGGGAGATTTCTCCTGGATGAGTCGTGGTACCCTCCCATAATATACATAGTTATAAACCTTATCAGAATCCACCTACATAGTAAAGGAGGACCATATCGATTCAGCGGTTCAATACAGACAGACAGAGACACAGATCCTGTGACTTTATTATATGGATATGGTTATATTTAAACTAACTCTGTGGTAGTTTTTACCTAACCTAAACTCAAGATGTGCAAACTTTTAAAGATCTGTGAATTATGCATTTTAATTTTCTGTCCGCTATAAAAGAGAAATAATTTTTGCATATAGGGTAGGAATATATCATACAAAGGATTAATTTTTAAGTTGACATTAATATATATGGTTTATTAAGATAGGAAATATATGCACAAGGGTTATTCCCCCCTCCACCTAACTTCTTTGAGCTGAACTATTTTTGCTACTTACTAAATAAATAAAATACGAGATAGTTGAAACATAGAAAGAAATGTTAAAATAGAATATTCTAAAAGTAAACAAAGGCATGAATAAACTGGGACAATTGTATCCGCGGATAGCCCAGCAGTATCAATATCTATAAAAAAAAACAGCAATTTTAAAAATACAGAAATTTTTGAAGAAAAAAGAATTTTTAATTTTTTAAAATAAATCTCAAGATATAAACTTTACGAAATATTTACAGACATCGTCAGTTGGTATGTCGTAGAAACCCTAGTTATAGAGTAGCATCACTATTATGAAGTATTGGCACTTGTAATGATGTGTACAGAAACACTAGTTATAGAGTAGCATCACTATTATGAAGTATTGGCACTTGTAATGATGTGTACAGAAACACTAGTTATAGAGTAGCATCACTATTATGAAGTATTGGCACTTGTAATGATGTGTACAGAAACACTAGTTATAGAGTAGCATCACTATTATGAAGTATTGGCACTTGTAATGATGTGTACAGAAACCCTAGTTATAGAGTAGCTGCACATTATGAAGTATTGGCACTTGTAATGATATGTACAGAAACACTAGTTATAGAGTAGCATCACTATTATGAAGTATTGGCACTTGTAATGATGTGTACAGAAACACTAGTTATAGAGTAGCATCACTATTATGAAGTATTGGCACTTGTAATGATGTGTACAGAAACACTAGTTATAGAGTAGCTGCACTATTATGAAGTATTGGCACTTGTAATGATGTGTACAGAAACACTAGTTATAGAGTAGCATCACTATTATGAAGTATTGGCACTTGTAATGATGTGTACAGAAACACTAGTTATAGAGTAGCATCACTATTATGAAGTATTGGCACTTGTAATGATGTGTACAGAAACACTAGTTATAGAGTAGCATCACTATTATGAAGTATTGGCACTTGTAATGATGTGTACAGAAACACTAGTTATAGAGTAGCTGCACTATTATGAAGTATTGGCACTTGTAATGATGTGTACAGAAACACTAGTTATAGAGTAGCTGCACTATTATGAAGTATTGGCACTTGTAATGATGTGTACAGAAACCCTAGTTATAGAGTAGCTGCACTATTATAAAGTATTGGCACTTGTAATGATATGTACAGAAAAGAATATATAATCTACTTTTCTTTTATATATTTGACACATTATACAAAATCAGTAATAAAGGGTGATTTCAAGACGATTAGGTCCGATGATAGCTTAAGCCTTTGAAATACAATAGATACATTACCCCAGATGGTCAATTTTACCTTACAATTCCCGCAAACAAAGTTATAGTTTTTCACTGTACTTTATTCCATATTGGTATGCAGAGAGAGAGAGGGAGAGAGGGGACAATTGGCTGTTTATTACACTAGTCCCCAAAGTTTTATACTAACGTATTTTTTTAATTCGTTGGCTTAACAACTTTAGAGACTTTTAATGAATTTTAATTGGTTGCTTTATCAATTTGAGTGTCCTAACATATCAACCACTCATAGTAATCTACAGAAGGGGTAATTTTGTGTATCAACATAGGGGATGCAATGTACATCAATTTATCGGCCATTGTCCTATCCCTTTAGATCCCTGATTGGTATGACTTGACTATTGATAATATGTACATAAGCTGTAAGGTAATATCATTTTTATGTCAAGTTTTGGCGGGACTGCAAAAGTTTATTTTAAGATTTGTGTAGAAATTCTATAGAAAAAGTTTATTTTAAAAATGTTATCCTGTACAAGCCAAAAATCCTAAAGGGGGACTTTTCAAAATTTGTAAGGGTCTTCAGGGATAAGACAATGGACAGGAAGTTGTATTCTTCTATGTATTAATAATTATTGGTTGAAATTTTTGGTCACTGCAAGTTTATACCAACCAAAAAAAGGTTTTAGATAACCAAATTCCAGACTAGAGTGGGGAACCATTAGTTGCAGTACAAATATCAAAAATGATTCTGAAAGTCAAACTTTTTGTCGCACACCTTTCACCTTTGTTTCTGTCTGTGTATCTGTCTAGCCTTTTGTAATGTTATTAAGAACTTAGGGATGGATTATTGAAAGATAAAACTGTATTCTTTTTAATTAAAGGCATAAGACAATGGATTTTAAATTAATATTTTAATATTCATATTGCTATTGATAGCACATGTATTAAAAATGATGAGGGGTATGTATTGTGTTTGTTTTTTTGTCCTCTGGTCCCTGTTTCATAAAGGATTACAAAGACTTAATAGACCGGGAATGTAAGCAGATTTTAAAGGGTTTTTAATATGTACTGTACACAATTGAACTCTAAATTATACGTGATCAGTAAAAGTTATATCAAATAATACAAAGTAGCTTGATGTCTGTCCGTCCCTTAAGATCTCGGTAACCACTGAACCAATTGGATTCTACTCTTCAGGGAATATACCTACTGGACCTGTGGTGGTTTTAGGCTATTTTCTCGGGGATGGGACACCCCCAACCCCCAAAAAAATAAAAAAAATCCCCATCATTTTTTTTTGATGATGCAGATGATACCAACTATTTGGTGCTGCACCACATGTACTACATTTTTTAAAATTAACTCTTGGAGCAAAGTTCCTATAGGCTAGGGACGAAGCCGCTAATTTCAAAATAAAGAATGATAAACATGATAAAGTACTTGCACATTAAATAAAAATAAAAACTTCTAAAATTCTACTACTAAATGCTGAATTAATAATTGGTTTAAAAATCTCTTTGGTAAAACTAAAAAACACTTTTATAAATATGTGGTAAATACCACTTGGTAAACATTTTTACAAGTTTAAATAGTTTTATTGTGTTTGATTTATTGGCCATCTAGACTGACAGATTTACTTTTATACGTCCTGTTCAAAGACCCATTTTGTATTTTCTAACATATATTTTTTATATTGATAATTTTGACTTTTTATGTCCAATCACATCTACAAAAATGTGAAATGAAAAAGTAATAATTTCGCAAGTATATATCAAAGTTTTATATGCCCAAAAATATCTTTGGAACTACATTCTTGTAATTACATCCTTATACTAAAGTAACAGGATGTCTGTGTGTCTGTGTATCTGTGTATCTGTGTGTCTGTGTGTCTGTACCGAAGGGTCTCGCTAACCGCTGAACCGATCGGGTTCTCCTTACCAGGATAGCTTCTCATAGGTCCCGGGAAGGTTTATAACTATTTTTTGGGGGGGTGGGAAAAAAATTTTTAAATTTTTTTAACTAAAATTTAAAATGAGGGGGGGCACCCCCTCCCAAAAAAAATTTTTTTTGCCCCTCCCCCAAAATTTTTTTTCCCTTTTTCTTTAAAAATTTAAAATAAGAAAATGGGTTATTAAATTTGACTCTCTCCTCCTCAAGTGCCCCTAGAGGCCTCTAGGGGGCGTAGCCGCTAGTACAATTATAATGTAACAAAATAGGATAAATCTTTTGTAAGATTTTTTACTGATATCATAATTAACTGAAAATTTTGTAAATTTTTTTGCAATAATGTAGTTTTAACTTAATTTTGTACAGTTATGATAGCTTTTGACAATATGATCCAGTTTAATTATGTATCCCGCATTAAAAAAGTTTTATTGCAAAGTTGATCTTATGCCATTTTTTGCATCAAAGGCAATAATAATTGAGATATGTAACATGAGGGAAAAAGTAGTTATTCTCATTTTTTATGTACCAATATTGTTATATAAAAAGCAACACTGTAAAGATAAGCCAATCCTTTTTTTAAGAAAAAAGGATTTAAAAAAAGATGCAAAGTTAATAATTTGTTCAAAAATGCATAATAAAGATAGGCTATATATTACTTTGACTAGCATTGAAAATCAATTTGTTTTTTTGATAGTAGGTACTTTCTATTTTCAGAAATTTGGTTTTCAAAGTTTTAATCTTTATTTTACTAATTACTATGAGATAAGAACTAAATGATAGTTGTAAAAAGGTTACTGTCACACATACAAAGTGCTGGTTGAGCATCCTCACCCCCACCAACTTATTTTTAAAATAGAAAATTCTGGAGGGTGTGATTTGATGTTTTCTTATGCCTAAACCCTTTTAGAAGCAAACCTATACTTACTATGCCCTAAAACAGTGGTACTATGCAGTACACAATAAAACCTGACCTAAAGTAAAAAACAATTAGCAATTACTTTCAATCTATTTTAAAATAAGGAGGGGAAGGTGGGTTATCAGTGCTCACTACTTCGGGTGAAGGGGCGCACTAAGATATCATTAACATTTGATCTATTCTACAAAAAACTGCATTGAAAACTTTGGGAAATCATAACTTTTTGATACATTTATTTGACGTGTATCAAACCTTTTAGATACGTTTTTTTCCTAAGTGGATTTGTTTTCCCGGTTATTTATTCTATAATTTTCCTGTAAATGATAGTGAACCAAAAAAGTTTCCCAACCCATACATTTAATTTTCAAATAAAGTATCTGTGTTGCTTTTAGGTTCCCGCCGGCTCTAGAACAAAATTTGAAAATGCTAGAGGGGGCGGTGTGTTGAACCACTAAGCTATTAAAGTGAATATAGCCAATGATTCTTTTATTACTTTTCCTTTTCAAATAAACTTCAAAAACTTTTTCAATATTGTAAACGAAAATGAACAGGTAAAAACGCATAACATGTTCTATAACAACTAAATCCCCATTCCCTATGAATTATTAGCATAAATAAAATAAAAAACTAAATCTATTCTTTGTATTTAAACTGCACTTTGATACCGACAATGCAATGATTTTTCGATTTTATCCATGTAATAATGAGTGTTGATATAAGTATAGAAATTTATACCATTTATATGTCAATGATATGTCAGCATAGCAACAACTAAGTTCAAACTAAAGCCCGTTGGATGCTTTGATAATTTGTTTAATAAGAGGGATTGCCATATTTGAGTCAGGTTTAGACCTGGGGCTCACAGGCGGAGGGTGATCCCTAAATCTGTAAGAAGGATTGTAACCTTTGGTGCAGGAAAAAATTCTATGTTTCAATTACATTTTGGAATATGAATTAAAACTTTTCAAGTATTTATTGATATTAGTGAATAAAGGGGTAACACAACAAAATGAGAAAAGTTTTTAAAACTACAAATTTCTCCCCTTTTCTGCCTTTTTTTTACTGCAACGTGAATAAAAAACTTATAGTTAAGACGTATCCATCAATTATGTATATCTTCCCTTTGAGGTGCTTGTGCTCCGCTACTTGTAGAAATATATATTCTTGTTTTATTATGAGAATCTTGTTTTGAAAGAGAAATATATCAAAAACTTTGTTTCGCTTGTTCAAACAAATAAGGAATAGTTATTTCTTTCATTGTATTATAAACGGCTTTCCGTGGATATAGAATGTACAATTAGGTGCCGAAGGCACGGGCTAAAAAAACTGGTTTTAATCTTATGATTGTACATTTTTATATTCATAGAAAGCTGGATATAATACGATGCTAGACATAGTTTTTTTAGCACCGAGGTGCCGAAGGCACGGGCTAAAAAGACTGGTTTTAATCTTATGATTGTACATTTTTATATTCATAGAAAGCTGGGATATAATACGATGTTAGACATAGTTTTTTCGTATGGATGAGAACTGGTTCCTATCCACCGGATTCGAATGAATACGAGAAAAAATGTTTTGATGATTTTTTTATTTTATTTACACCTGTCCTAGTGAAACAAAATTACTTTTGCTTTCGTAAAAATAAAACAAGGACGACTATGTCCAATATATAGCTATACAAAAAATTTTGTGTACAAAGGGTTAGGAATGGTTCCGTGCATTTTGTAAAAATCGGGTGAATTTTTAGATCCAACCCTTAACATGTAGATTAAACCAGTGAAAAAAGTAGTGCATTGATGACAAAATATCGACTTGATGTTAAATAATTGTAATAGAATTTTTTTCTATTCTTATGTTAAAGTAACAGGATTTCTGTCTATCTATACAAAATGATAACCACTGAACCGATATGGTTCTCCTTAACAGTTTAGCTTCTCATAGGTCATTAAAAGGTTTGGGGGGAGCGTACTTCCACCCTCCTAAAAGAAGTTGTCTTTGGAACAATAAGACCCCCCCCCCCCAAAAAAAAAATGTACTTTTTCTTTTTAAAATTAAAATTTAAAGTAGGGTTTGATCGACTTTTTTTTCTTCCTCATCCCCATCTCAAGTGCCATCAGACGCCTCTAGTGGCGTTGCCGCGTTAGTGTAGGATATAATAACAGTACAAAAGTTTGACAGTCTTGATTTGATATCTATAACCCTTCAGAAATTATTAAATTGAATCATATCTTTTCAAAGAACTTGGGATTTTCTTTAAAAGAAGTTGTATCAACTTTTTCATTTTTTATTTAAGATAGCTAGCCGGCTCTTTTAGTAAGTAGTAGATGTAAAATTTTTCATAGAATTCAGATATGCAATCGGTTTTTTTTGTAGACCTCTTATTTTTTAAGTAATTTAAGTTTTTAAAAAAAATAATTAAGTCGGTTTTAAGGTACTAAAACGCAACAAAATAAAAGAAGAAAATGGCCAGTATGAACAAAAATAGTAAGATCTTTAATTTGACACCTTACTTTTAAAATTCTGTTAAGTAATTATTGAAAAAATCTATTTTGTTAACCTCGGATTAATCAAAACTTTGAAATTAAAAATATCCTCTCACAGGCATAAAAAGTATGTGTTCATAACTTTTAGAATGAGAAAAATAATATGAATCCAGTCTAAGCAAAATTGAAAAACTTTTATAAAACTAAAATAAAAAATATAAGTTTATTTTAAGAATCATAATTTTCGGCTTTAAAGGGTTAGCTTGAATAAAACCTGAACAAAACCTAAACAAAAGACAATGCAATGTAGCAGATATTTTTTAAACACAAGAAACAATAATGTATTTTTAACTGCATTGTTTTGAAGTTTATAAACAGACTGATGCATATTTGTTCATAATTTTTCATTCTTTACATGTTCTGTAATATCACTATATTTATTGTAGTATCTATTGTATATATTGTATGAACGTTCTCCTTTTTTTTTGGCAATTCTATTGGTTAACTTTATAGGTTAAGGTTCGCGATTCGTCAATTTTCGCGATTTGTGATTGGCTAGTTTAGTAGTTACAATTCTTAAAATAAACTTTTTATTTTTTTTATTTTTTATTACAATTTTTTAAAACTTTTTCAATTTTGCTTAGAACGGATTTGTAATATTTTTCTGATTCTATAGGTATACATGAACCCAATTTTTTATGTCTGTTTGATAAAATATTTAGGTTTAAAGTTTTTATTAAACCGAGATTAAAAAAAATGATTTTTTCAATAATTACTCAACAGAATTTTAAAAGTAAGGTGTCAAATTAAAGATCTTACTATTTTTGTTCATACTGGCCATTTTCTTCTTTTATTTTGTTGCGTTTTAGTACCTTAAAACCGACTTAATTATTTTTTTTTTAAACTTAAATTACTTAAAAAATAAGAGGTCTACAAAAAAAACCGATTGCATATCTGAATTCTATGAAAAATTTTACATCTACTACTTACTAAAAGAGCCGGCTAGCTATCTTAAATAAAAAGTGAAAAAGTTGATACACCTTCTTTTAAAAAGTGTTGGATGTGCTTTTGAAAAACAACAAAAAAGCTATTGTAATAAAAGCTTTAGTTGAACTTTAAATTTGTCATAGTTAGCTTAATAGACGTTGTAGGGGCTAATCTAACTCATATTCACGTAAACATTAGGACAATCTAGGACTACTAAAAATCTATATCCAATACTTGATCAGCTCATCAGTCCTACTGTACTAGTAAAATATAATAACAGAATAGAAGTTTAAAATTCGTAAGTTTATAAATCACCACCTTTGTTGATTATTAAATAAAAATTTTATAAGTTTTTCTTTTTCTCACCTTTCTGGAAAAAACTTTTATATAAGCTTTTAATAAAATTAACATAAGAATTTAATCTAGATTAACACTGCACTTTTACACCCACTTTGTTCTTTTTAAATTTTAACAAGGACAGTTATATTCTTTAGTATAAATCCAAAAAATAATTAGGTTAATGATAGGAATGAACAGTCTTATATCATTTTTAGGAGGTGAGAGATATTGAACTAGTGTGCAAGTAATTGCAGAGAAGACGGGACATTGGGCTGTAAATTACACTGGTACCCAAAGTTTTATAAACTCATTATCTCATTTGTCGGCGTAGAAACAATGTGTGCTTTCAGTAAATCTTCATTAGATGGTTCAAACTAACATTGTCCAAGCCCTTGAACAAAAAATCCTAATTTACAATAGGGGTATTTTTGTTTTCATCATTAGGTGTACTTAAAATTAATCGTCAGTTGTCTTATCCTTTAAACATAAGTTATTATTATCAAACATTTACTCTTTTTTTAATATAAACAAACTGAACTTTTGTTGATAAAATAACATTACCAAAGTTAAAATGACAGACAAACACTAATTAAAGAGTAACTGCTATGCACTTAAAAAAACAATTATTCAAAAATTAATTTAAGATTAAATATCTAATTTTATTTATTTAGGTGTAATAAGTACAAAGTAGATTTTTGGCCCAGGGAGGAAGGAGGATAAAAATATACACTCTTTCCATCCCCCCAATATTGTAAAGAAGATTAATTTATCCAACTAGCCTAAATATTATGATTTAATATAAAAATTTATTTGTAAACAAAAATATTTATCAGACCAATTGTTGGCCTTTATCCTTTAAGATTAAATTCTTAGTACCTGTATGTATATTCCTTAAAAAAGTAGAGCCTGATTGGTCCAGTAGTTAGCGAGATCTTAAGGTACAGACAGACAACGTTATACTTTGTATTTTGGATGGACATCCTATAATATAAAGTAGTAGGGAATTTTTGTCTGAAGCTTAAGATCTCAATAACCACTGAACTGACTGGGTTCTCTTAATAAGGTAAGCTTCACATAGATCAAGTGATGGTTTTAGGCTAAATCATTTTGACATTTAAGTCTTGGGATGGTTTTAAGCCATTTTATAACCCTTATGACAAAGAAGCCCATAGATGTTAGGGGCGCAACTGCTAGTGTTCATAAAAGTAATTAATGACATTCTCGTTCGATATGATTACTTAACTCTGAGATATATTAACCTAATAGTACAAATATTTTAATTTGCTGATAAATTAGGGGAAACACATAAACTTCCAGTCCATTGTCCTATCCCTGAATCCCTGGCATAGGAATTTGTTTGGGTTGTTAATCAATCAGATTTGATTGACAACTACCTGTCTGTACGTCTTTATAAGCGTAGCTATTATACAATTAGGGTGTGTTACTTGACTTTCATGTTTCTTTATGTCAATTCTATCTATGTTAAAAAGCAGCTGGCGTTTGCCTCAAATCACATATGGACCGCATCTACAATCTACAGACTTTGAATGATTATTTTAGGTAAGGTTAAGATTAGATAGCCCCAATGGGATAATACCCGCTTGAGATTTGGACCCTAAGGCTGGGTACAGCCTTCTTATTGATACGTTCATCAAAATGTATTTAATGCAGCACAATTCAATGGCCCCTTATAGCTCATCCAAAGGTGCGCTACTACTAGAAGTTAAAATCCTTGTTTTTCCGATTAATTTTACGTTGAAAACGTGTTCTTTTGAAACTAATTTATATACATAACTAGCGGCTTCGCGGAATTTTTTTTGGAGGGGGGAGTGGGTAGTCAACCATACTATTTTAATCTTAGTTTAAAAAAAAAAATTGGGGGGGATTTTTCCTTTTCTGGGGCATATGAGAAGCTACCCTGTTAAGGAGAATCCGATCGGTTCAGCGGTTAGCGAGATCCTTCGTTACAAACAAACAGACAAACAAACAGACAGACAAACAAACAGACAGACAGACAAACAGACATCGTTCTACTTTGTATTATAGATAAGTACACTCAGCGATGCTTTATTTGTGCAGTTCAATCAAAATATTTGTTAAAAAAACAGTTTAAACAAAAAATGATCTAAAAGTGTAGCTGTAAAGATTTTTTGTCATCAACTTAAAATCGACGATAAAGATTTTTAAATTTACCGTTACCTTTATAGAACCAAAATTATTTTCATTACATTTCTACATATGTTTATGACAAAACTTCTTATCTCCTATTTTGTGCTTGTACTTTTTCTTGTTAACAATACCATTAAATTTTTGCTAAATTTTTTGTGTTTGGGATAAGTCATGTTACATCAAAATCAGACCTATTAATTAGGCATAAGGATAGTAATAAATCCTAACCTACACATTTTGACCTCTCCCCCCAAAGAAAACGATCGAATCTACCTTTTTTCAAGCATTTATTTATATCAGAGTGAACCGAGTGTCAAATATATCAGTCGTATCGGTTTTAAGTAGAATTTTTAACGGTTTATCTATTAAAATAAAATGAGAAAAGACTAGCAATATTTTGAATAAAGTTTAGCCTGTTGTGTGAGGGCAGGGCATGTAGATGGTGGTGGGGGGTACACTGCCACCTCCAGGGTCTCGTTGTCAACAGACATTGCTGTTTACGCCCTCGATCGCTCGGTCAAACAAATAGGAGTAAAAATTCACGGATTTTTTTGTTCGAAAATCACAATTTTGATCTAGTATTTCTAATTATGCTTACTTGGTATTCTGAAAAAAAGTAATACTAATTTGATTAAAATTGACAAAATATTTCATAGGATAAATAGGTTTTCCTATATCTTATGTATCTAAGTAAGGCTAAGGAAACTCAAAAATTGCCTAGAAAATTTGGCATTATAAATTAATTTTACACAAATTTTCAAATGCGGCTTGTCTATCCTTAAGTAACCGGCAAAAGAAGTCCTACTTATAACTCTGAATAATGTACGGCTTTTACGCACAGTACACATAAATTCGCGAAAAAAATATTTCCCACGTATTTTCCCTGACCGGGCGCTACCTGTACATTAATGGATCTTAGCTATTTCAGATTATTTTAACTTTCTTGTTTATTTCGGAATTTTAAAGAAATTAAATAAAATTGCTTCAATAACATATTTACAAAAGGAAAACCCTGTTTTATTAATTAAACAACTAATAGAAAGATTTATGTAAATTGCACCCCCGCCCCAAAAAAATATTGCTAGAAACACACATATATTCATCCTATTAATTTTACACAACATTTGCAAGGTAATTTAGCCTCTGAGTGAGACTATCAAATGAAAACTAACGGACTAAATATTTTTCTCTCTCACTCCTTAGATACTCTTAACTTTCAATATGTCCTTTTATCTCTCTTATTTCCTATTTCCCGAGAGAGAGAGTGCGAGAGAGGGGAAGATATAGTCAGAGAATTAGGGAGAAAAATGAATAATAGTTATTTCTCGTATCGTATTATAAACGGCTTTCCGCGGATATAGAATGTACAATTATAAGATTAAAACTAGTTTTTTTTAGCCCCGTGGTGCCGAACAACGGACAACGGACAAACACAAATCTAACCCCGTTATTTAATTACTACTTTGTATTATAGAAGATTAGAACGATGTTTGTTTGTTTGTTTGTAGCGAAAGATCTCTCTGACCGCTAAACCTATCGGGTTCTCCTTTACAGGGTAGCTTCTCATACGTCCTGGGAAGGTTTATAACTATTTTCTTGAGGGGTGGGACACCCCTAACCCCCCAAAAATGAAAATACCCCCCCCAATTTTTTTTTTTAATTTTCTTTAAAATATAAAACACGAAATATTAGTTTGATAAAACCTCTTGGGGACAGATAAAAAGGTCGTAAATTTTACTAAGTTGTCACCCAACGACAGCTGAAATCACGTAAGGGTATCGTGATTTTTTGGAATTAATTCGTCGTTGGTATCAACCAACCTTATTTTTCAAGGGGGGTGGGTAGCGGTTTATAATAACGAAATTAATTCTGGGAAAATCACGAAACCTATACGTTACAGCTGTCGTTGGGGGGCAATACATCGTAAAATTGACGACCTCTCCATTTGCCCCCCCAAATATTATTTTATTTTACATTTTAATATCCGCGAAAAGCTTTGTATGCGATAATAGTTATTTCTCGCATCGTATTATAAACAGCTTTCCGCAGATATAGAATGTACAATTGTAAAATTTAAACCAGTTTTTTTTTAGCCCCGAAGTGCCCAAACTGGTTTTAACCTTATGATCGTACATTTTTATATTCGTAGAAAGCTGGATATAATACGATGCTAGGCATAGTTTTTTCGCAGGGATGAGAGCCGGTTCCTATCCACCGGATTCGAATGAATACGAGAAATAACCATTCTAATAATTTAAGCCGAAAATAAATTTGATGTGATGAGAATCTGCTAAAATAGCAAAGGAATGGAACAGGTCACTACAATTTGTTAAACTCTCTAGCTGCGCTCCTTTGATAACTTTTATCCTCGATCTATTATCACAAAATAAATATGAAAATGCTTTTGAGGGTTTATTGAAGAAAAAATTACATTACTTACAATATTCCTCTATTACATTATTTTAAGAAAAAATTGGAAATTAATATCAATGAAAAATCAAATGGTTATCAAAAATTTCCAAAATTTTAACTTACATAGGTAGGTATGTATCTGAATTTTAAAAATAAAATGAACAAAAAAAATTTATACTAGAATTACTTTTATTGTAAATAAATAAAGTGTTTGTTTTGTTGGCTTTTGTGTTTTTATTTATTTTTTATTAGATTTTCAAATGCTTTAAAGTAACGTATTGTTAATAAATACATTAATACCAGAAAATACATGATTTCATAAATTAACAAATTCTCTAGGTAAGATAATTATGAGGCTTGATTCAAAAATTATTTTGAAAATGTTTTAAATAAAGATTTAAATTTAAAACTTTCAAATCACAAGGTACAAACTAAAATTCAGATTTTTTGAGCTTATCGATGTGAAATTCAACCGAGTAAAAAAGTATTTTAATCAACATTAATTTCTCTAAAAAAGTTTTCTTTGCTATAATTTTAACATAGATTTAAGAAAACAGTACAAAGTTATGAAAAAATATTCCATTCAATTATGATTTTTATAAATACATTTACAAAAGAACTGTATGATATATTAGTACTGAAAAAATATGGTAATTTGCAGCAGTGAATTTCTGCAGCTTGAAATGATTTTTTCTTTTTACTTCTTTTTGGATTTCTTGACATTTTTCTTGTCTTCATCAGATTCATATGATGGAGAAGTTGGAGAGTAGGAGGGAGATGCGGGAGAATACGTTGGTGACGCCGGGGAGTAGCTCGGTGACGTCGGAGAATATTGCGGGGAGCTTGGCGAGTACTGCGGTGAGGTTGGTGAGTACTGCGGTGAGGTTGGGCTGTATTGCGGTGAAGTCGGGGAATATTTTGGAGAGCTGGGTGAATATTTGGGAGATGTGGGCGAGTAGGAGGGAGATGTAGCAGGGTAAGAGGGAGATGTTGGAGAGTATGATGGACTGGTTGGAGAATATGAGGGGGAGGTTGGGGAATATTTTGGGGAGGAGGGAGAATATTGTGGAGATGATGGGGAATAGCTTGGGGAGGTGGGGGAGTATGATGGAGATGTTGGAGAATAGGAGGGGGACGTAGGAGAGTATGAGGGGCTTGTGGGAGAGTAGGAAGGTGATGTTGGAGAATATTTGGGGGAGGAGGGGGAGTATTTGGGAGAGGAGGGAGAATAGGAAGGTGAAGTAGGAGAATAACTTGGTGATGTTGGGGAGTAGCTCGGGGATGTAGGGGAGTAGGAAGGGCTTGTTGGGGAGTAGGATGGGGAGGTTGGAGAGTAAGAGGGAGAGGTTGGGGAGTAAGAAGGAGAAGTGGGAGAGTAGGAGGGGCTTGTTGGGGAATATGAGGGAGAAGTGGGGGAGTAGCTGGGAGATGTAGGAGAATATGAGGGGCTTGTGGGAGAGTAGCTCGGAGATGTTGGAGAATAGCTTGGAGATGTCGGGGAGTATGAGGGGCTTGTAGGGGAGTAGGATGGACTTGTTGGAGAATAACTGGGTGATGTTGGAGAATAACCAGGGGAGGTTGGTGAATAGCTGGGCGATGTAGGCGAGTAGCTCGGGGATGTCGGCGAATACTGAGGCGAAGTGGGGCTGTGACCATAGGCCGGGCTGGTAGGCGAATAACTTGGTGAACTGGGCGACGGCATGCTCGGAGATATGGGAGCATATGTAGGCGATGAAGGAGAATAACCTGGAGAGGCATCGCCATGAGCTGGGGACGGATTGTAAGGCGACATGGCGGGGCTGCCGGGACTACCAGGTTGTGGTGACCAGGCAGGTGAAAAGCCGGCAGGTGACATACCGCTGGCATCACTGGATGCACTTGGCGAGAATCCTGGTCCGCCTGGTGTCATGCCGCTGCCCATGTTGGGACTCCAAACGCTCCCGCCGTAGGCAGGTGTCGCACCATCACCCCATGGGGTCATACCTAAAAATTTACATATAAGGTAACTCAGAATTTTAAAGACAAATTTATTAACATTGCAGGTACTTTTTCTTGCCTAAAAAAATTTGGGGTTGTAACAAAAACTTCTTTGCATTTTGAATGAAAATAAATATGTACATTTCTAAATATAAGAAAATAAAACTCAACAACATTTCTCGCCGAATGATACCAAAATAAACCTTCTCTAAAAGAAAAGTTGTGATTATGATGATGAAACCCACCTGGAGTCATGCCAGCTCCACTGGGGGAGGCCACTGATCCAAAGAACATGCCACCACCACCCATCATGCCGCCAGCCCCCATATTCATAGGAATCTCTATACCCAGCTTACACTTCTCAGCGTCTAGCAGCAGGTCGAAGCAGGCGGTGCCCATGCGCGGCAACTGACCCAGAATAATGTTTTCTGACACGCCCCTCATGGGATCGACCTCTGCGTGTGAGGCGGCCTCCATGAGCACGTCCACAGTCTCCTCGAAGGAACATCTCATCAAAGCTCCGGTGTCTTGCCTAGACACAAAAATAGTAAAATCACAATTTATTAAATATGACCAGCTATTTGCAAATAGTTATACAATTGAGGCCTCTAGAGAACTTTAAAGAGTAGGTTGAACGATAAATTTTTTTATCTAAGGAGTAGGAGAGTATTTTTCAATTCTATTCGGAGCTTGTACAAATAGTTACAAACCTTCCCTGGTCCACCCTAAACGAAACTTCACGGTAAAGGAGAACCATACAGGTTCAGCGGTTACTATTATATAGAATTTGAATGAGTAAATAGACAAATTTACCTGTTAATACCGTGACGGGTGATGGCCATAAGATGACCCTTGGCAGTCATGACGTCACACAACAAGCTCAAGTGTCTGTAGTTGACGTACAGACCGTAGAAGTTCAGCACAAAGGCAATCTCCTTCTCTACGCTCTTTCTGACAGCTTCGATACCGAGGGCTGTGAAAATTTCGCAGATATCGTTGGAGCAGGTACGCACGGGGTCAACATCTCTCTCAGCCAAAACCTGAAGAAAAAAAATATTTTTAGTTTACAGTATCCTATTATATAAAAAAGTACTTTAGTAGGGATGTTTTTTTATAGATTTAATCTGTGGGATGCTTTTAGGCTATATTTTGTCCTCTTCTTATACATTTGGGTACAAAATCCCTAGATTCTAGTGGTTCAGCCGCTAATATGTATTAGAGTTCTCACTAATAGACAAAAAAGCTTCAAATACAACTTCCCAAACGGAAAAGAGCCGCTACAAAACAGTGTTGTATCTAAAAAATCACATTTCATCAATCGGCCAAAACCAAAATTTGATCTATCAATAGAGCATACCTTCATTAGAGCAGTACCGTCAGTCTCCAGCAACCACTCTCCAATAGCTTTGAACTCTCCATTCTCGGTGAGCACAATACGCTTCTTTTCGTCGTTGTTAGGCATATGCATGTATACCTTAAAAGATATTTGATCTAAACACCAGGCATCTCAAGTGATAAGACTATGCCTCAATGATAATAAACAATGTTTTCATTCACTAGAAGGAAATTAATGTATAAAAAATTATGAATCATTATTGAAAATTCTAAGTATACAAATGAGAGAACGTGTTTATAAAACTTTGGGTACCAGTGCAATTAGAGTTCAATGTTCCCTCCCTGGTTTATAATGTTTTTAATTAAAGAGCCTAAGGATAAAACTGATCTCTTAGTTAATAGAATTAAGCAAAAAAAAAGCAAAATATCATACCTTAGCAATAGCCTCCAATCCTTGTAGTGTAAGATCACTCAACATGTTTGCCTCAATACATCTGAGGAACATGTCGTCTTCCATTTTATCTGCCTCGTCATCGTCCTTGCCTCCATCCTGGACAAATAGATATATTATTACTTGGATGTTGCACCACCATGTACTCTGATAAAGTGATGCTCGAAGCTGGCTTAAATAACGACACCCCCATCCACCTCCTTAACCACATATAAGATTAGATCCTACTAGTCTATAATATTGAGTAATACAAAGGGGGGGGGGGTTTAATGCAACCATCTCGTAATCAGTGAGCAAATGACACTTAGAATTCGAATTTCGATCTGAACTTTTGCATGAATAATCCTTGGTAGGTCTATTTTCCCTAAATCGAACAAAAAGTTGGAAAAGTAACGCCTAGCGGCTCAGCCATTCAGCCGTTTTTTGCCTATTTTCAGGGTAAATCCATCATCAATTACGTAGGAATCAACTTTTTAAAACATATTTTTGGTTTAATTCATGTTAAATGATAGCAATAACAATTTTAAAACTTCTAGTACCAACAGCTACCGTCTATAACCGTTTGATAGCGTTTTGGAGTAGAAAAGAGTATTATGTTGAGAGAGGTTTCGTGACTAATTTGCAATATAGATATCAAACAAATGTCAAAACAGATGAGCCGCCAGCTGTTAGCCGTTACTTTTCCAATTTTTTTGTTCGATTTAGGGAAAATAGATCTACCAAGGATTACTCATGCAAAATTATAGATGGAAATTCGAATTCTAAGTGCCATTTGCTCACTGATTACGAGATGGTTGCATTAAAAGCCCCCCCTTATATTTGTGATAAGGGGGGGGGAAGTTCTGACACTTTTGCGTAAACGGTGAGTATAGGCTTTATCTTTGGACTGAGAGGATAGGTTATTAGGGATAAAATCATTCTTATATGATGAATTTCCCCCAGATTTAAGATTTTTTGGATAGGCCTCCAGGTTCCGGAGCTCCAGGCCTCCAGGTGGTCTCTGTACAGGTAAAATTGAAAAAAAAAATTTTTTTTTTTTTAAGTTACAGGTCAACTTATAAAACAAAATATGCATCTTTTTTAATATTATTCACATATTTGAAGAAAAAATATGCATATTTTGTTTTATAAGTTGATTTTTAACTTTAAAAGAAATTTTTTTTTTTCATTTTTACCTGTACAGAGACCACCTGGAGGCCTGGAGCTCCGGAACCTGGAGGCCTATCCAAAAAATCTGAAATCTGGGGGAAATTCATCATATAAGAATGATTTTATCCCTAATAACCTATCCTCTCAGTCCAAAGATAAAGCCTATACTCACCGTTTACGCAAATGTGTCAGAACTTCCCCCCCCTTGTCCCCATCCTTTTATACAGTAAAACATTATGCAACATTAAAGGGATACAATAGCTTAAAAACAAACCAGTGTAAATAGCTATTTTTCTATTGTTCTTTTCAAAATTTATATTTATTGTCTAAGCCAAATTTGGGGGGTTGGGGGCTGTTTAATTATCATACTGCAAATTTATCAGTAGAAAAAATTTCATTAAAAGCAATTTATTCATTTGATTTCAGAAAGGTACCTATAGTCTTAAGAAATTAAAACTGAAAGCATGAACCTACATAAATATCCTGTGATATTCAAAACCATTGTTCGGTGTAAAACAGTTATATAAAAATAAACTTAAATTTTCTATGAAAACCCTTTTGTTACAAAAGTTTGCAAAAATATCAATAAAATAATTGAAAATGTTCTTTTAATATAATAAAAGTTTCTTAATAGTTCTGTGGATAGAGTAGGATCATATTTGGCCTATTAAAAAGTTATATAATAGTTATTTCTCGCATTGTATTACAAACAGCTTTTCTCGGGGCTAAAAAAACTAGTTTTAATCTTATAATTGTACATTTTTATAATCGTAGAAAGCTGGATATAATACGATGCTAGACATAGTTTTTTCATATGGATGAGAACCGGTTCCTATCCACCGGACTCGAATGAATACGAGAAAAACATTTTTTTTTGTTTAAATCAAATGACGAGGTTCCTAATGCATTTTTATCAATGTTTTATTTTAAGCGATGCTACTCTAATAACATTACAAGTAGGGCATTATGCCAATCATTCAATTATAAAGTTGTATACAGGGCGACCACTCCAAAACCAAAAAAATATAGTATTTTTATAGTATATTTTTTTTTATTCATATAGTATATATAGTATATTTTTTTTTACTCATATAGTATGATATAGTATCGTACTTTGAATTATTTAGTAATACATAGTATATACATCATCAATAATAACTCAAAGCAAAGTTGTTACCAAAGCAATTTAACATATAAGGGGGGGGGGGGGAAGAGTTTTGCCACTTTCGCTCACTCTGTGATTATTAGGCTAGGTATTAATGTGAGACTATAGGTTATATGGGATAAAAGTTTACTTTTGGGTAGTATTTCACGTATATTTAATCATTTTTGGATAGGTCTCCAGGTTCAGGTGCTGCAGGCTAGCTGGAAGGTGGTTTCTAGACAAGTAAAAAAAAATTCAAATTTCTGTTTGAAGAGTTAGAGATCAACTTATAAAACAGAATAATCATCTTTTTGGATGTTATTAACATATCTGAAGAAAAAAGGGGGGGGGCGAAAGTGACACTTTTTGAAACCAAAACTAAGAGTCAACAAAGGAACTCAACTAAAAAAAGGGTTACAGGTCTGACATTTTGCATGGCAGTTGCTTTATAGGGGAACAATATGGAACTGTGAAGAAACGGCGGCGCAACCGCCGAAAACCGCCGAGAAAAGGCAACAAAAATTACGGCGGGAAACGGCGGTTTTCGGCGGTTGCGCCGCCGTTTCTTCACAGTTCCATATTGTTCCCCTATAAAGCAACTGCCATGCAAAATGTCAGACCTGTAACTCTTTTTTTAGTTGAGTTCCTTTGACTTTTAGTTTTGGTTTCAAAAAGTGTCACTTTCGCCCCCCCCCTTTAAATAGGCCTCAGAGTTCTGGTCTTGAAGGCCTCCAGGTCCACTCTGGACAGGTTATAAATAATTTTTTTATTTGAAGAGTAAGAGGTCAACTTATAAAGCAGAAAATGCATCTTTGTGGATGTTATTAACATTAATGAAGAAAAATTAAAATCGACATTCAAGTTCTGGTCCTGCAGGCCTCCAGGTCCACTCTGGACAGGTAAAATTCAAATTTCTTGTTTCAAGAGTTAGAGGTCAATTTTTTAAACAAATTATGCATCTTTTTGGGTATTTTTTTTAAATATTTGAAGAAACAATGACATTTAGCCTACAGGTTCATGTGCTGCAGACCCCCAGGTGGACTCTGTACAGGTAAAAATCAAACTTCTTATTTGAGCAGTTAATGGTTTATTTGTTAAAAAAAATGAGCATATATTTGGATGTTATTTATATATTTGAAGGAAAAAAATTGGCCTCCAACAGAGGCGTCCAAGCTTAATTTTTTTTTTTTGGGGGGGGATAATTTAATAATGTAAATAAGTACCTAACTAATAATAAAGTACTAAAAACAATTTCATTCCTATACATGAAAACAAAATAATCAACCCACAAGCGTTGCTAACTGATGAACCAATATGATTCTCCTTTAAAGTGTAGCTTCAAATATGTCCTGGTAAGGTTTTTTTAACTAGTTTTGAAGAGGGTATTTGATATTTTGATAATTATTGAAATGTTTGATTGATCTATTTTATGGAAGGTAGACAATCATTTTTGATTTAAACATTTTTTTCTTAATAATTGGGAAAATGTTACTTCTTTAAAAAGGCATTGATAGGACACACCCATTGCATTGTTTAATTGTTGGCCATTGCAAACTATAACACGTGTTTTTAATCTTTATCATGATTAAGAACTGTTTTTATCTGGTGGAACAGTCTTTCGATTTTGGGCAGTGGTAAAAAATTTTGAAAGTGGAAGTAAAAAAGCGCGCGAAGCGCGCCAGAACTTTTTAGGGATTATTTATTCTGGGTAATTTTTATATGTGGGGGAATAAAATGGAAAAAATTTTGGGGGTGCCAGCACCCCCAAATTCGTTTGGGGGGTGGGGGGGTAATCACCACTTTATTCCCCCACCTTGGACGTTCTTGCCCTCCAGGTAGACTCTGGACAGGTATAAAATCAAAATTTTTTATTTATGAAGTTAAAGGTAAGTTTATTAAACAACATAGGCTTAGTTTTAGATGTTATTTATGTAATTAAAGAAAAAATGACAATTGAGCTCCAGGTTAAGGTGCTGCAGGCCTCCAAGTGGACTCTGGTAAGGTAAAAATCAAAATTTCTTATAAACATCTTTTTAGATGTTATTTACAATTTTACATATCTGAAGAAAAAATACAATTGCTCTCCAGGTTCAGGTGCTGCAGGCCTCCATGTGGAGTCTGTCCAGAGAAGACTTGGAGACCTACAGGACCTTAACTTGAAGGCCGATTTTAATTTGTCCTTCAGATATTTTAATATAATCTAAATAGATGCATATTCTGAACTCTAACTATTCAAATAAGAAATTTTAATCTTTTACCTGTAGAGCTTAATGTATTTTTGTACTATCACAGTTAACTTTTGATAGGTTATTGAAGGTTAGGTTAGATAAAGGTTAATGATTGCCCCTCAGGGGCTAGAAATAGGAAAAACCTACAGTGAAAATATAAGACAAAACGCACCTTAAGAGGCGTTGTCTCAAAACTGACAATATTCGTTTTTTGTTATATAAATGTAATATCATATAGTATATATAGTAAATTTTGGTCAAAAAAAGGTAATATTATATAGTATATATAGTAAATTTTTGTCATATAGTATGATATAGTATCCACATTCATCCTATATAGTATAAATAGTATATATAGTATGCAGTGGTCGCCCTGTGTATATTGTATATTGTGTATTGTGTGGTGAATTCAACACTATTCCCCATTTCTTTGATGAAATCTCTTACATTATTTCCCTTACCCTTATGTCCGAACTTTAGTTTGAGTGTAAGTGTTATAAAATAATCATGAAAGCCCCTCCAATGTAGCAAAACTACCTAATAATTAAGGTATTCGTCCTACTATTTGATGTTGCTACGCAAATCTTGAACAATACCTGTCCTTATTAAATTAAAAAAAAAAAAAAAATTAGGTATATAAGTACAACTATATGTACCTTACTTTCTTAATTAAACTTTCAATATGCAAAAATTCCTTAATTTTGCAAAAAAAATACGACCCGTGTTTTTGTCAAATTTGAAAAAAAAAGTTTTTTATTGGATTAAAATTGATGGTTTCTCAATAAACTTAAATTTCTAGCGGCTTCGCCAATGGGGGCATTTGATGCAGGGGAACAAATTAAGTACAAAAATGTTTTGGAGAAGGAAAAATTTTATAGGGGCTATTTCTATTCGAAGGTACTCTAATCTTCAAATGGGTTTAACCCTTCCCTGGATCTGGATATAAGAAGCTTTACTGAAAAGGAGAACCACATCGGATCAGCCACTTTTATATAAGGATATTCATATTACCTCGCTGTTCATAATTCTGATACGCAGGACTAGTTTCTCAGCGTTATCATCGTTGAATATACAGTTGAGATCATCACCAAAACCAGCATTAATCTTCTCAGAAATATGCTCCATAGTTAACTTTTTATCTGTCATTCTCTTACGGTCCAACTCAATCCTTAAATTAAACATAAATAAGTTTGGGAATATTCTTTAATTTAAAAAGGCCAAACCTGGCTTTGTTTGAATGAAGAAAAAGTAAAATTAGACCAACCTTTGGATTAAAAAAATTCAGATTCCACATAAGTGAAATCTTTTTTTTAAAAAAAATATTTTATGTTAGAAAAATTTAGCTTATAGGTACCTCTGTGTAGTATAGAAGTTATCTTAATATGTAAACATTGGCCTGTTTTGGGACAAGGTATTCTCCCCCTTTAATTCTTATTATTATTACAACATAGCTAAAGTAAACAGAATTGTTTAACGTCTTTTTCTGATTTAGACAGAGAAATAATTAAGATAGCAGAAAAACATGAACAAACCTAAGAAGCCAAGGTGAAATCCTGGTGGGATCGAAATCCGGCATCTCGTAATACACGTTGACAAACTCTTGGTCCTCAGCGATTACGGTGTTCTGAGGGTCGGGGTCGTAGTAGATAGCTGTGTTAGCCGTCACCTTAATAAAAACAATCTCGTGTAATAATAAATATATTATCAAATAGGTCTTACACCAGCCCTTTATGTTTCCTAATAAAAAGAAACACGCAGCGGGCGAAAATTACGATTTCCCCCTCCCTCATACTTAATGAACGAAGTGACCAAAAAATGACAGGGGAACTGGCAACCTAAATTGACGACAATTTTTTAACCGCCATTAAATCCATGCATATTATAATTATATATTACATCCATTCATAATACCAAGATTATTTCACTTTAATCAAATAAAATAACATATTTTAGTATATAACTCATCTTTATATTTGCTAAGAGTAAGCTATTAAAACTTTAATAAGATTACCTTCTTGAGGGTGGTGTGTTCGAGCCTACACATGACATTCTTGGCCTTCTCAACGTCCCTGGCCGCTGCACCAGTAAGGAACACGGTTAAGGAGGGAGCCTTGGGCTTCTTAGAGATATTAATAATCTCCTTCAACCTAGAGAAGTTTTTTTTTATAATAAATCATTATTCAGCTAAACAGAAATTTTAGTTTTCCTGAAAAAGTTTAAGTTTACAAAAAATAAACGACTGTATACATAGTTAATAAAGATGTCTTCAATGCCTTACAAATAATGTCAAATTTAGAAAAAAAAATAGTTTATCAAAGTTTACAAAAAAACGTCTAAAAAGTTCACAAAAATTCTAAATACCTAATTAAACCAAAAATATGAAATGAATTAAGAACCATACCTGGGTACACCCAATGTTACGTTCTTTGATGATACACCAGCAAAATGGAAAGTATTCAGTGTCATCTGAGTGGCGGGCTCACCAATGGACTGGGCGGCCAGAGCACCAACCATCTCTCCAGGAGCTACCATGGCCTGGTTAAACCTGCAATATTTGCATAAGAGTTAAAGCAACGGGTAACAAACCCATTTCTTTGCTTCAAGACTTTAATGACCTACTTAACATGTAATAGAAAAGTTTGAGGTACTGATATTTTTTTATTATTACATTAAACTCACACTTATGGGAGCAATTTTAAGTTATCTTTTTTTTAAATTCCTTTTTAAGTTAAAGTAGGATTTTTAGAGATTTCTTAAAATTTGCTCTTATCGTTTCAGTGATATGTTTTAAACTAACAGAAAACAAATCCACTGAATCATTATAACTTCTTTCATTTTAAGGAATGGGACAGTGATATTATAATATTAAAAAAATACTCTCAATCTGAGGGTGGAGGGGCTAACTTTTAAAATCATAATCTGTGGTTCACCTGGCCTCAATTTCACCAAGGAGCCAGTCAAATGCTTCCTCTGAAAGTTTGTGTGTTTCTGCGACCATTTTAGTACACAGCGTTGAACGGATCAAACACTAGCAATTTATACTCAAATTATTTATTGCAATTATGCATGCAAGGCGTGGCCAATTTTGTGTTAAGCTTTTTGCAGTTAAGAGGCCAGTTACTTTCAAACATTGTATATAGGTTCCTGTTGCGACAAGGTTAAACATGGTAAGTTGAGAAACCCCTTATAAATATATCATAGATTGTATCTCTTTGTTTTTAAACTGTGGAAATACCAGTGTTAAAAAGGCATGGCTATGTATTTGTGCTAAATCGTGCAATTTAACACAATTTTAAGGCATACTATTATTTTTTTCTGACTTTTTTTCTAATCTTGGCTTTTGTTTACGGTGGCAGTTCATTTGTTATCCCATTTTGTACAATAATTTGAGTTTAAATTCCTGGAAGAGAATTGTGGCGTTGTCATTGGCTTGTAAACTGAGTCTGTCCTCTCCAACCACGATAATACATTTCTTTAACAACTCTCTCACACCCTGAAAACAACAATAATAATATAACTCTTTATCAACTCTTTTACACCCTGAAAACAACCATAATAATACATTTCGGTGCTTGCTTACATGTGAAGACCGGAGCACCGAAACCCCCCCCCCCCCCGCTTAGTTTTGACAAAAATCAAAAATAAGGGGGGGGGGGTAGTTTTTTAACCCCCCGCTTAGTTTTGACAAAAATCAAAAATAAGGGGGGGGGGGTAGTTTTTAACCCCCCCCTTATTTTTGAAGAAAATCAAAAATAAGGGGAGGGTATTTTTTTCACTGTACAACACGCCAGAAAGTTGAGTGAGGTAAATCAAGTAAATTTTGCGCAAAATTAAAACCTTTTACTGGCCCCCCTCCTCCTTATTTTCTGTTCAGGGATACACCAATTACTAAAATCAGTCAATAAATAAGGAAATTATGCCCCAAAACATGAATATCCCTGTAATAAGGTTTCCCCTCTGGTATACTGAATTTTCTTGATTTACCTAACTCAACTTTCTGGCGTGTTGTACAGTGAAAAAACTACCCCCCCCTTATTTTTGATTTTCTTCAAAGTTAAGGGGGGGGTTAAGTCTTTGCCTTGCTGAGCACTTTTCCTCCTTGCCGTTTTCCAGACATTAAAAAACTACCCCCCCCTTATTTTTGATTTTTGTCAAAACTAAGCGGGGGGGGGGGGGGGTTTCGGTGCTCCAGTCTACCACATGTAAGCAAGTACCTACATTTCTTTAACAACTCTCTCACACCCTGAACACAACCATAATAATACATTTCTTTAACAACTCTCTCACACTCTGAAAACAACCATGATAATACATTTCTTTAACAACTCTCTTAACCCTGAAAACAACCATGATAATACATTTCTTTAACAACTCTCTTAACCCTGAAAACAACCATGATAATACATTTCTTTAACAACTCTCTCACACCCTGAAAACAACCATGATAATACATTTCTTTAACAACTCTCTCACACCCTGAAAACAACCATGATAATACATTTCTTTAACAACTCTCTCACACCCTGAAAACAAACATTAATGATTAGGTGAAAAAATAATCTCCCCTAAAAATCACTGAAATTTTAGTCTAATAATAATATCCCTAATTATGTACTAAGACATTTCCCCACTCTTTCTTTTAATGCCACGTGTATAAGACAGCAGCATTTGAAACAATTTTAATTAATGTCTCTAGTGTGACGTGGTGTGATCTAGACTGGAACCCAAGACCTCAAAGGATAACGCTGCAGGCTTACCGTAATAATCTTGATGGGATTAAGGTTGACGGGATCTCTTTTGTTGATGTGGAAAATCTTTTGGGCATTCCAAATCATTCGCTCCATGTTGCAGGGCAATACAACCTAAATATAAAATATTAACTCTATAATTGCAAATTAAATTTCGTACAATTTGATGAATTATATTCTGAAAGAAAATACTCAGGATCAATGCTGGAATGTACTTAGAATCACGTGATCTTGTTCGTGGATGGTCCTCTTTCATGAAAAGCTTCAAACTGAAGTGATTGGTTCCACTATATGAAATTTTGGGTGTAGAAGATAGGTTATTTCAATAGTAAATGTAAAAATAAATGTCGAACATAGAAAAAAATTAAGCATTACAGACCGACCGACGGACTAAGTGAGTATGTATTAGAGTTTCTGAAGAAAATCAGCCGCATATTTCTATTAAAAACCAAAGACGTAGATAAAGATAAATAGAATTTGAATGAATGTGGGGGGGGGGGGGGGGGAGAGATAATCCTACCTTGCTGCCGCCCTTGGGGAAAATCTGTCTGAGGCAGGCTCTGTCCTTCAGGAGTTGTTCCCACTCCCTCTCAATCTCTGACATAACCTCGGTATTGCCCACCATGTCTCTTAACACCTCGTCGGTAAACATGCGCCTCACATATCTAAACAAGGACAAGTATGTCAATTTGAATGGTGTACTTACACTTACAAAGCTTGAAAGTTTTTAGGAAAAAAAAGCAAATCAGTTAAAATGACAATTAACATAAAGATATTTTATATATTGGGAAACAAAGGATAAAAATAAAAGAAAAAGAAAGGAAGAAGAGAAATAAGAAATAATAAAAAGGAAGAATGTTTACGGAAGTAAAATAAAGATATAGTATAAGAAAAAGCCAGATAAAGAAATGAAGAACAAGAAGAAAAAACATTATAGGAATTTAAAGTAAGAAAACAACGAGACAGTGAAAATTAGAAAATTACCTTTCATTGGTAGGATCAAACTTGTATTTAGATTCAAAAGCTGTGTTGGACATAGTAATTGTCTTGATAGCCTAAACAAAAATATGTCTTTATTTTATATAATTTCCAATAAATCAATATGACATGATTTTAGTTGACAAAGCTCTGAAAGTTCCGTCAAAGGCGAATTAAAGACAGCCTTACTTTTAAAAAATATTTTATGACCAAGCAGGCTACCTATGTTAAAACTGTCCCAACAAGCTTAAAATAACAATATATCAGCTCAATATTCAGACGAACCTATCCTTAAAACATAAAAAATGTCTCTCTATGTGTGCATCTAACGCGAAGTATCTTTCTAACCGCTTAACTGATAAGGGACCACCTGGAGGCCTATCCAAAAAATCTTAAATCTGGGGGAAATTCATCATATAAGAATGATTTTATCCAATAACCTATCCTCTCAGTCCAAAGATAAAGCCTATACTCACTGTTTACGCATATGATATGTGTCAGAACTCCCCCCCCCCCCCTTGTTATTTGGGTGGTTGGTAGTGGTACCCTTCCCCCCGAGAAATTATGAAGTGAGCAACTGCTAGACATAATAAAAGAACCGATCATTTAAAATCCTTTGATTTCTGACTATTCCTAATAATTTATCCTCCTTTTCAATTTAAGCAATTTTTCCGCAACAGTATCATAAACTTTTGTTATGTAAGCATATTGAAAATATTCACGTTTTATCATAAATACTTGTACAGTTAGATACTGGAATGGATTACTGTGAATTAATACTTGTTTTAAATATACTTTGATGCTTTACACAATTTGGGACTTTCCTAATAGGTTTTTTTTATTAAAAGGGCCAGATACATATATAATGCTATTTATAGTTTGTATTCTGATTTGTAAAGCTTAACTGTTATGGATGTTATCATAATTGCCTTTTTCTTTTTATAAAATACGACCATTAAACATAACATTACAATTTGTAATACTATCCAATGCTCATGTATTCATTTATGTATCTTACTAGTGAAGTTAATATAAACAATTCTGTATTCTTGCTGGGATGAAGAGTAGAGAAAGTAATAAAAAACAAATCTGTACAAACATCATGATAACAATATTTAAACAGCCTCGCCCCTATTATCTACGGACGTTTTATGCAAAGGGGGGGAAGTTGACATTAACCCTATGATCCAAAGATTAGAATTTAGAAGAAAAAATAGCCTAAAACCATCCTGTGAGCTTTGTGGAGCTTCCCTAAATGTAAAACTAATCAATTAAGTGGTTAAAGAGATCTTAACGGAAAAATCAAAAAAATTTACTACTTTCCATAAAAAATCGGATATGGTAATAATTGAGATATATTCACATTCAGTAAATGTAATGTCAAACGGCAATTAGTTAAGAAATTGTGTTACGATATTATTTCCTATTGCTTTATCCCATATTTTTATGAAAAAAATTATGTATATTTATTATTATAATATAAATGAATATTCAATAAATTTTGATAAACGTGATTTTTGAATAAAAAGGTATTTTGTGTAGGTACTTAAATAATTTTAAGTAGCGAAGAATTTTAAGAATAAATGTACTGTTAAGGAGTAAAATTACTTTAGGTTTTAATGGCAAAAACTACAACTAAATCAAACTGTATCTTGCTATTTTTTGAATTTATTAATATTACTTGGCAAAATTTTAATCATCTTTTCATAAAAAAAAAAATAAAATCTTTAATAGTTTTTGTTGCTTTGCTTCTTAAGGACAAAATTGTACTATTTATTGCATTATTTATTACAATAAATTTTAAAGAAATGTACAATTAGGTAATTTTCTTTTCAAGAACATTTTATCAAATATGCAGATTTTAGAGGAATTATATAAGTGCATCTTTTCCATAACTATTTGTTAGGATTAATTGTTTGAATGTTTGTACGTCATAATAAAATCAAAATAAAGGGATAGTTGCATGAAGTACATTCAATAAGTTTAATTGCCTGCATAAGTTACAAGAATACCATCTAACATTTATGATTTTGTATTACAATATCTAGCAATCAATTTGGCACCACCAAAATGGTCATGTTGTTTTTGTGAAAACAGGACAGCCATTTAAGGTGCATATATCCAAAAAAAAAGATTTTCAAGTCTTGATATTTTAAAAACTATCTGGTAGAAAATTGAAATTCTTTCAGATATATGACCTATAGATGTAATTTAAACTATTGAACAGAAAAAAAATAGGTATACAGTTCACTAAATTCAAGTTTAAATGCTCTTCGTGCAACTACCCCATTGCAACTACAATTTTTGGTCGTTGAAATAGGCACAACAAAAATCTAGTCATCCGCAGATAATCCTGAAATATTAGGGTATTCATAACGGCTAGGGATATATGATTAAAATATACCTGGAATTCTACTTGTTCACCGGCCAGACCGTCCTCTCCGTAACGGAACTGGATAAGCTGACCCACAGAGTTACGCACTGTTCCGTCATAGTTCACCATACAGGCTTCCATAGCCTGAAGTAATGCAGTTTAGTAAAATTTATCCGCTCTTACCATGAACTAACAGTCAGAAGTTGGGTGTGATAGACATCCCACTACTGATAAATGTAAAGTCAAAGATGTAAAAGTTTTTATAAAGGGATATATAATATCAATGGTGCCAAATTTCTTTACCAAAATGTTTACCACGGGGATAAAATTTACTGGGGATTAGGATTGTAAAATACTTTTTTGGGGGGTTTCAGGGACGTTATAACTTCCCCACCACTAATATTTTGGGTGAAAATGGCATATCCCACATACTAAAGAAGAAGAATGTCTATATATATATATATACTAATACATAGTCACATAAATATTTTATGTACAACTCTAAACGACATTCATAAAATAAAATTAGCCTCTTATTAATTCAAGTTTTGCCAATGAAAATAAGGTGTTACCTTGATCAGCCTACGTTGGATATAACCAGTTTCAGCAGTCTTGACAGCAGTATCAATAAGACCTTCTCTTCCTCCCATGGCGTGGAAATAGAACTCACTGGGTGTCAAGCCGGCAAGGTACGAATTCTCTACGAAGCCACGAGACTCGGGTCCGTAATCGTCCTAGGTTAATATAACATGTTATATATTTTGTTACCCGAATTTTCTGTTACTAGGGTATGTGTGACGTACGTACGTGTTAATCTACGAATAAATATCTTGTATAAAATCAACTCACAACAATTACCACCTACGATCATTTAATCTAAATTTACGCATTGGAATGTTTTAATTCACACATTACCATAATTTCATTTTCGACCCACAGAAAAGTTAGGAACCTATTAGTTTTGCGCCATTAAAAATCATTGAAGTTAGTTTCATTATCAATATTACAAATAATAGATGCGAATTTTTAACTAATTAAAAAAATATCTAGTTTAAAAATGTTAAAACCAATTAACAGTAATTTTAACATTAGGGTAAGGGGGGGGAAATTTCGGTTTTTTTTCGGTTTTTTTGAAAAAAATGGGGTAAATATTAATATTTTCAAATGAAACCAAGACCAGTAGAAAGCTTACGGAAAGGACTATCAGGTCCTAAAAGGACATTATCCTAGGACTTTTAGAAGTTGGCCGAAATTGACCGCAAAAAAGTTACCAATATTTCCCCACCACCGGGGGAAATATCGGTAATTTTTTTCAACCTAAAAAAAATCGATGAAAAACGGCCAAACGGCCAGTCGAACATAAATAATCATAATTAGTATAGGTTATAGGGATTATCCACAAAAAGTTTCATAATGATCGGACTATTCCTTCTATGTTAAAAATGAATTTTTTTGAAAGACGCGAATTTTCGATTTTTTTTTTTTTAAACTTAAAATTAATATAAGAAAAAAACGTATTTTATTACTTTTTAGGCCTGATCCTTAAAAAGCTCACATTGAACTATAGATTTAGCCCAAAAAACATGAAAATTGATTAAAAATTGACCTCAAATATTGAATTTGAAGCAAAAGTGTCATCTTTGCAAAAAATCTTGACTACATTTTAACCTTAAAAAAATCGATGAAAAAAGGCCAAACGACCAAACAAGCGTAATAAATCATAATTAGTATAGGTGATTGGGATTAACCACAAAAAAATTCATAAAGATCGGACTATTCCTCCTATGTCAAAAATATTTTTTTTTTAAAGGACCAGAAATTTTGATTTTTTCCTCGCAAAATTTTGATTCAAAAAATAAAATTAATTTTTTTTTGTTTTTTATCTGTTCTATTCATTTTTAGGCCTAATTCTTAAAAAGTCCATATGGAATAATAGATTTGACAAAAGAAAACATGAAAACATGACCTTAAAAGTTGAATTTTAATTTCTTTTGAAATTACCGATTTTTCCCCCGGCGCCAACTTTGGTCATTTTTGAAAAAAATATTAACCCGATTTTAAAGCTCTCAACGGATTTGGAAAAAGCGGGCAATTTCTAGTTCAAAAAGTTTTTCAGATCAGCTCTAGGTCTTACCAATTTTTGTGTAGGTCGATCTTTACACACCTACTAAAAAATTTTTGGGAAAAAAAAATTTTTCGTCCGACTTTGAGACCCAATAAGTACCCTTAATATTCATCTCACAAAAAATTCATTTTATACTTTTTTGTATGCAATTTAATAAGGAACAAATTTGCTTTTATGTTTTTTTCTGTCATTTGAAAGGAACATGGAGAAAAAGGTCATTTAATGAAGGTAGGTCGAAATTACCGAGAATATCCCCTTACCGAAACTTCCCCCCCCCCCTTACCCTATACAATCTAATTAATTTCATTGTGGTATTTCCTAGTTATTAGTATATCATATTATTATGAAGCTACTTTCTAGCTCATCTTATTTTGATTGTGATCCGTCAATTTATGCAATTTTTAAGTACCTCTATGAAAGGACATAAGTGTTACATTACTTAAGTAAATGATTAAAGCCCAATAATGTTTTAATTGAATCTGTCCCTGGTACGCGTCGACTTACGAATATAATCTGTTCTAAATGATTGTACACTACTTCACATTGAAAAAAAAAAAAAATTAAACGTGCCTTAATGAAATGGGGAAGAGTTCTCTTTCTGAAGCCAAACGGAATTCTTTTACCCTCAACGTTCTGTTGGCCCACACAAGCAATAACCTAAAACAATTAAAAAATATTAACAAACGTCTTTTCCACAATTATTGAAGTAAGAACAGTTGTCATTTTTCTGATATGAAAGAATTACCGATCGTTAAAAAATTTTTTTCATTAATTCATTTTGTAATTTGGAGAGCTAAATGTTAGATAACGAAGTGTAGAGCTCATATAAAAATAATTTCATGTAGCTTCTCATATGTCCAGGGAAAATTTGTAATTATTTTGGGGAGGGGGGAGGGTAGCCTAACCTCCCCTTAAAAAAAAACCGCCACCAGAGGGTCGACTTCCCCCCTCTCTAGACCTTTTTCCGTTTGCCCCTAAAGGCCTTCAAGGGCGTAGCCAGTCAACATAAAAGAAACATACCTGAGAGACGTTAATATCAGATCCTTTGGACCCGGCCACCACCATCACTTTGAAGTTGTTGAACTCTGTGAGAGATCTCTTGGCGGAGCCACCAGTCTTGTCTCTGGCGTCGTTCAAAATTCTGTTCACCTTGTTCTCAAAAGTCTGCCTCAATGTGTTACCTTAAAGGGATAGTTTCATGAATTGCATTCAATAAGTTAATGTACTTAAAGAGTAGTGTTCCTTCCAAAGTGTGTGTGGGTGTACTATTGTCTCCGCACGCTGATAGAAACTGTAGACTGTGTTTAGACTGGGGTGAATGACATTCATAAGATGAGCTTGATAAGATTAATCACGAATTGTCAATAAGTGAGAGACATTGGACTATAAATTACATTGGTATCCAAAGTTTGATAAAAACGTTATCTTATTCGTTGGTTTCAAGAACTTTCGGTACTAATGTTGAATTTTGATTGGTTCGTTCTAAATAATAGTGATAATATTTTTACTACCTAATAATTTTATCTAGAAAGGGGGTAATTTTGTTTATAACCATTACGGATTTACGCTAATTTTCATTTTTTGTCCCATGGTAATGGTATACTGCGTGACTGAAAAGCCGAGAAAAGTTGTGTACCTGGGGTGGGCTCAAGCTCGTCAAAGTGAGCCTTGTGAATAACTTCATTCACCTCAGCCTTGGAGTTCTCAATGGTGGAGAGAATGTCGGCGTAGGTCTGGGCGTCGGCGATAGTGTCGCCAATACCGATACTGTGACCCTCAATCAACAGCCAATTGTTAATCACAGTCTAAAATAAAAGGCATTAGTTTTATTGCAAAAAAATATCAGCTCATAAATGTTGCCTTTCTTCATAGGTATACTAATGGCTGTGCCCCCCTAAGGGGCTCTGTATTCAAAGTGGTGTCAAAATAGCCCAAACCCATCCATAGATATTAATAAAGCCCTCAGAAAAGAAGAATCAAATTTGGACCAACAATTTATTTAGCCTCAGACAAAAAATACTTTTTACTTTACATTTTTTTTATGTACAAACGGACAGACATAAAGCACTACTAAAGCTAACCTGAATGTTTCCGTAGAAAGCTCCATTATCTCTGTGCCCCACCTCAAGTTGACACACATGCATAAGTGATCCGGACGCGGCTCCAAGAGTTTTCTTGCACAAAATTCCTGATGTTTTTTTATGTAAACTTTGATTGTTGATTTAAAAGCGCGGCTTCTTTAAAATAAGTGTATGTCTGTACATCATTCCGTTCGTCCTTCTGAGTGTAACCCACTAAAGTAAGAGATAAGAGTTACAAACTTTGTCAATACAAATTATTCTTTTCTATCATATAATATACTTTAACTATAAGTTAACTAATCTTTTTTATCTTTATCTGGCAACATCCACGCAAGTGAAGCTACCAAAAATATAGTAACAGTGCTGCTGGTTATATTAGATGCAGAAAAAAAAGAGAATTATAAACCTGTACCTAAATTGACTTGAGTGTGACATACAATGTTAATTATGGCGTCATGTTGATTATATGCTTATAACAACATTAGGCATCCCTTAATATTAAAGGAATCATATTACCTAAATTTAAAAATATTCAATCTTATAAATGGAGAAGCTACGCAGCTAAGGTTGAAAAATTCAAAGTTTCCTGTGATCAGTTCTCCGTTCTCAATGAGGACCCTCGTGTCTCCTGGAGATATCCAGTGGTAGGGACCTCCGTTCTCAGAGTCAGGATGGGTACTGTGCAGACGCATACAGTTCACGTTTCCAGGTATAATTAGCGAGAACACCTGCTTGCCTAAATAAAACAAGGAAAACATTACTTTTGGGGGTATATCTCAAAAGGGAGGCAAATCACATTTGTAAATGTAAACTTATCATGAAATCTGAAGCCTGATTTTTTGTTCCTAAACGACTAAAGATAAGCGCACAAAACCTTAAGTTGCGCAGGAACAAGGCCCATTCAGTTTAATTGCGCAAGGGGTAATTTTGTTAGGCATAATTAAAGAAGACACATCAATTTATTGTCCACTGGCTCATCTCTTAAGAATATATTTAAAGAAATAATTTTGGACCTTTTTTAAAGATAAATGTTTTCGCCAAAATAAATAAGTAAAATGATTCCTTCTTAATTATGTATTTTGACGTGTAATTGGTATTTATCAATATATCATTAACAAATATATTTATGACGTATTTCGTTGATATTAAATATAAAATAAAAATATCATTTTATACCTATTTAGTATTTACATAAAAAAAAACATTATAATTTAAAAACATGAATTATTAGGTATGTCCTAAAATAATTCATGAAAACCTACCTATTAAATTAATAATTTAATTCATTAAGATTTATTAAATATATTTTCCCATTTTCTGTTAATTAAAAGCAATACCTGTCCAGAGTGGCTTCGGCTTGAGGATGGCGGGAATGGGTATTTTACCATCCCAGATGGGTAAAAACATCAACAAATTCATCATCAGCTCCTTGTCGATGAAGACGTCACGCTTGGTCATCTTTCTGACCGCGGTCAAGGTGTCCTGTACGATACCCATGACCGGTTTGTTAGCCTGTGGATTGGTGTAAATAAAATATTTTGAACAAGGATGACAACTTTAACAACATACATAAGAGGGGCTTTATTTGAGACGATTGGATGCATACGGACAAAGAGGCTTATGAAGTAATGAAATTTTCACACAAAAAATCTTAAGCCTTTCATAGATCAGAAAAATAAATTATTTAGTTCAATAATTTGATTTACAGTCCTGAGGTGTGATAATTTGTCTTGGGGTCATGTGGATGTTCTCCAACTCTGCTCTTGTCTCCATACTCTGAGGGACATGCAAGTTCATCTCATCACCTTGACAGATAGTTAATTAATACATACCTCTGGGGACGGTTTATAACAACCTAGGGCCAGATCTTAATAGGAGATCCGAACGCAATAACAAATTATGCAGACACCCTTTAACTGCGAGAACTATGTTTGAAAGTTGTAACTGTGTATGATACTATGTTGCACCAGTTTTAGGACCTTCTTACTTTTAATGTCACGCATCTGACATAGCAGCAGTAGGTACAATATCAACGTCTTTACTATATGACGCATATTTGACCGAGATTCGAACCCATCATAACCTAAATACAGCTGCGGGTTTAGATAGATAGTAATAAAATATACGCAATTTTAAAGAAATCTGCATAGAATTAGGGTTTCCATGAGAGGTTCATTTTGAAAATCAAATGAATTTATGAATATAACTATTAACTATAAGATACACAAACAATTTATCTTACCATCAAAGTCAGCATTGTAAGGGGAGGTGTCACTCAAATTCATTCGGAATGTAGACCATGGCAACACCTAAATAAAAGAAAATCATTAAATAGCTACGCTAATATTAAACAAAATCAATCTTGTCCATTGTATATAAAAGAAACAAAAATAAAAAATATATAAAATATTTTAGATTACAACGTAGACTATATTACTATAATAATTTAAAGTCTTTTTTAAGTCAGTACATGGTACCTAAAAAAATAGTTTTTTACTACAGTAGGATTGTCTACTTTTGGTCTACTCTTATTATTATCTACTTAGAGGTCGCATAAAATTAAATGTTTGGTAAAATAAGAAACTTCTAAAGACAACAAAACTATCTGAACTTATTTTAGATTTTTTGGTCGTTTCAAAATTATCTAAACACATACGGGATATCTAGTTAGATCCACTCTACCTTGATTTTATTTTATGAAATGACAAAACATGTTATATAGCAGCTTAGTTATTTTATAAATATTACCTTTACTCTGTGTCCCATCATACTCATTTTATGTAGGGTAGGTTGTCTGTTAAATACAACCAGGTCACCATCACGGATATGACGCTCAACCTATTATAGGTACATATTATTTGAATTTCAAAAACTTGCGAACAGAGTTTTGAAATATTAAAAAACTAAGTTTTGTGAGTATATTAGTTTAATGCTTTTTAAACTAACTAGCGGCTTCGCCCCTAGCCTATAGGGGCTTTGCCCCAAGAGGTGATAAAATTTTTTTTTGGCGAAATTAGTAAAAGGACCAAGGAAATCTTCAGTAAAAAAAATAAGGGGGATTTTTTTTTTTTTTTTGGGGGGGGGTTGGGGGTGTCCCACCACCCAAGAAAATAGCCTAAAACCACCACAGGAACAGTAAGTATATTCCCTAAAGAGTAGAATCCGATCGGTTCAGTGGTTACCGAGATCTTAAGGGACGGACAGACGGACAGACAGACAGACATCATTCTACTTTGTATTATAGATATCTTTTTTTCACAAATATTTTTTACATATTGAACACAAAAATGGGCATATTTGCCCCACTGCACTATGGATCAAATAAAAAAAGAATTGCATTTAATTATTTTCAGGGGATTCTAGGACAAACGCAGGAGTCCAAAACGTCGGAGTGGACAAACGCAGGAGTGTTAAAATATTAATTTTAATTAAGTGTTTCTATACAGATTAGGTTAGGTTAAGATATGAATATACAAATAAGCCCCCCGGAGGGGTTAGGCCTTTTTAGTTTAAAATAAGTGTTAGGTTAAATTTCCACTCCGACGTTTGGGACTCCTGCGTTTGTCCTAGGACCTTTTCAGGCCTATTTTAGGGTTCTATAATATACGTTTAGGCTTTGTCCTTGCCCCAATGTTCACTGTGCATGCAATGTAAAAATATAAATTACCTTGTAACCACACTGTAAATGCAAATCACTGGATTTTGGATGGAAACGCAGATCAATTCTGTCTCCGTTATCTCTGAAAATTGTGACACTTGTTATAATTTGCCTCAAAGTTGTGAAGATTCAACAACTTTTCTTTAATAAAACAAATTACAGTTCATTGTATTAATCTTTTTGTGACCGTAAAAACATTCTTGTGAAGGATGATTTAAAATGATAATGAACTAGCACTTGAATTACTAGATCCATACAATAAATCTGTCACTTTTGGTCAGGGAGGGAGGGCATGATAATATATTGGCCTTTAAATAATACTGGTCCCAAAAGTTTTATTAACGCGTTCAGTTCATACATTCGTTGGCTAATAACACTTTGTTTACTATTAGCCCTTGAATTTGATTGGGATGTACAAACTTTTCCTACAATAGTTTTGTCTAATTTTGTTCATCATAGTTGTAAATGTTCATCAATTCATTGTCTATTACCCCATTAAAAAAAAATTCTTGCCCAATTATCAAAATCTTTAAACTTTTACCTGATAATATATTTAGCGCCAGGATATTGGGTGTTTCCTCTTCTCACAAGCTCCTGCATCTTGTCAATGTTGAAGGGGGTCACAATCTCGGGGAAGGTGAGGTTCTGAGCCACGGAACGAGGCACTCCGACCTGGAAAATTGTAAAATAAAATCTCGGAAAAGAAATGAGTGCTAGAGAAATTATTTCTGATATGGCTGCTTTGAATCTGATTCATTGACGCTGAATTAAAACCAGTTTTGAGCTTTAGAAATGTCTTTGTGTGGTTTTAGACCTATCCACTCCAGCCATCCCCTAAGACTAGGGCGAGGAAACTAGTATCCTTATATAAGAGTAATAATATGTCTTTTCGCCTTTGTATAGATACGACGATTTCATAAACTCCTTGATCGATATGGTTCTCCCTTAGTTAGAGTAAAGATTCCAATAAACTTAAAATTATAATTGAAAGTGGAAGGCAAACTTCTCCCCCATCCCTCAAGTGCCTTTATAGGCCTCTAGGGGCGTAGCAGCTAATGATTAATAATGTACTAACCTGATCAATTCTAAGATTAGGATCTGGTGTGATGACAGTACGAGCTGAAAAATCAACACGCTTACCCATCAAGTTTCCTCTGATCCTACCTTCTTTGGCCTAAATCAAATACATTTGTTTATTTAGTATAAAGCAATATTTCTCCATGTTTAGACAGGCACGTCCGTGGGAATTGATTGCTTAGTTTGTATAATAACTTGAACTTAGTTGAATGCAATGAAATTTAGATCTTACTGTCTTTTATACCAATATGTAAACCACATGACATAAAGTTTTTTCAAAATAAAGTGTGGTATTTTTGACAAAGATGGTCCCGCCGCGCTATTCAGAACTTTAATACAGATAATGGACATTTCTTCATTTAAGATTAGCTGCGCAGCAAAAATATACAATAACATACCTTTAGCCTTTGTTTAATAGATTTGAGAGGTCTGCCTGACTTTTGCATGGCCCTGGGTAGACCAGGCATATCATTGTCGGACATGGTGGCCACATGAAACTGCAACATCTTCATATTTTCCAGGATTATATGGGCTGCAGCTCCGGCCTGCTCGTTACGTATCAACTCATTGTTTGCCTAAGTAAACAAGAATTTTAAAAACTTTTAAAATATCTTATCAGGAAAGATTCATAAGTTTTAGGAGGGTAGGGTGACCAATACAAAATAACAAAAACAAATTATAAATAATTGGGTATACTATGCATTTTTTTAGTCCTAACACATTAGTATCTAGGTAGGTAGAAAATGGACAGATTCAGTTTTGAAAAAAGTGACCAGTGCAGCACATTCAGCACATCATAAATTTGGCCAAAAAAACGTCAAATTAGCATAACCCTGTTCTAAACACTTCCCCCTCTTTAAAACAAAATTAATTTTGAATCTTACCTTTAAAATGTCAGCAAGCTTATGTGTCAAATCGTCCTGATTCCTGGCGGACCCAAACATGACAACGGCTGGTCGAACGCACAAGGGAGGCACAGGCATACAGGTTATCAACATCCAGTCAGGTCTAAACAAGCACAGTTATGTCCAAAATAAGTGCATCGTGGCTAGATATTTAAAAATACTTTTTCATGCCAATTATCATGAACAAAGCCGCATATTTTTTCATATTTTGAATCCACAGAGTGTAATTTTTTAAAAATATTTCCCGTATCGCTTCGAAACCGATTAATATCCGGTGGATTAGAACCGGTTCTCAGCCATACGGAAAAATTATGTCAAGCATCGTATTATATCCAGTTTTCTATGAATATAAAAATGTACAATCGTCAATCATCAGATAATTGTACATTTTTATATCCGGGGGGGGGGGGGGGGGGGGGGACGCTGTTTATGATACGATGCGATAAATAACTATTTTCTTCTCTATTCCCTTTATCTAAAATAACTATTCCTGAATAAAAACAAAAGTTACCTAGCAAATTTGGGATCCATACCCAGGATATAACACTCTTCATCTGAGATATGTCGGAATATTTCGTGCACACGCTCAGCAGTAAGCGGAATCTTTTTCTCCTGAGTGTCCTCGTTTACAATTTTCCATTCTGCCGTCATGTCGAGTCCAAGACGGCGGATGTTGGGCTGGTAACGACCGCAACCGCCGTGGCCTTTGTTCTAGGAAAAATATTAGGTTAAGTTTAGTATTCACATACAAAGAGATGAAAAACAACTATGATCTTTATAATATGCATGAAGTAATAAGGTTTTTCATTTGTCCTTTTAAGATTCCGCTAATCACCGAGCAGATTGAGTACTCCATTTTGAAGAAGCATCACTCTTAGGCTCCGCAAAGTTTTTAGGTTATTTCTTTTGAAAATTTCAGTCCTAGGAAAGTTTTTGGGAGGATATCTGCCCCTTCCATCGCCATGCCAATGCAAAGATACTAGAGGCGAAGCTACTTGTACGAAATATCAGACTTACTAACCAAATCCCGAAGAACATATGATCATATCCTAGGTGTCCTATTTTATTTAATCCGACCAAAAGAGACCAAACTAAATATTTTAATAGACTAACTAAAAAATGTAAGAATTGCCTTGTTAGATATAGGTGCTGCGCTGCTAAGAAAAAAAACTAAACCTGTTGTACGGCATTATTCTGGTCCGGATTGTCCGGATTCAAATCCATTTCGTCACCACCTTCGCAAATTTTCTTCCCCTTGACAAGATCATACACGTGGGTCAATCTTTTTCTTGGCTGACCTAAAAATTAGTTTGTGTTTGTTAATTTTCTATGTGTTTATCAAGATCTCAAAAATTACATATCAGGGCAGCTTATTCATCATCATATATCTCTGGATGGGTAATAGAGCAAAGAGTTCAGACAGGGGTGTATATTCTACATGGGATCCCCTGCTCGGGGGGGGGGGGGGGAATAAAAATAAAAAATAAGTGGTTGGAGGGAAAAAATGTAAAAATTAAGAAAAACTGAAAACATTTTTTCCATTCCCCCCCCCCCTTCCTTGATGAAAAACAAAAAAAATGTGTGGCAGGAGGGATAAAATAAATAAAATATAGAGTTCTTTAAATATTTTTCCATTTGATTTTACCCCCTTCTTGGTCAGAAAAAATTAGGGGAAAAAAAAAATTTGTAGCAGGGGAAAAAAATAAATCTTGTGCAGAATATACACTCCTGAGTTCAGATGATGCATTAAGATTCTTAGACCAGTCTCCCTTCTGTATTATACTACAAATAGGTTTTGGACTTAAAATAACTAAAACGTTAAAAATTACAAAAAAGGGTGATATTTAGTTATATGAAATATGTACCTGCCATTGATGTATTGTTTAAAAATCAAAAAAATTCCACATTCAATGATGAACTTATAGGATCCACCTAGCTCAACATTTTGTCCCTTAAATATATCTTTCACAACTCACCTTTAGTTTTCATGACAATTTCTTTGATTTTTGGATTAGTGGGGGACACCAGCATTTTGGAACAATAGAAGCATACACAACGGAGAACCTACATTTTACAATAAAGGTCATTCTGTGTCTAACATTTATGGGAAAAAACCACAAGAATAAATAAAAAATAAATTAGATATCTAAGATAAGCTAACTTAATTCAGGACCCCCCCCCCCCCATCGCAGGGGCTATAGGAGGAACTTTAAGTCAATCCCATATATAAAGAATGTCAATGGTACTATTAAACAGATGACTTTTCCTTGAGGGTTTTAGTGAGAAAACCGGGATGGAATACTGGCTTTGCCAGATCAAGGTGACCGAAATGGCCCGGGCATTCTGTCATGTTGCCCGCACAAGTCTGACACTTTGAGGCACGGTCAACAGCTCCTTGCCTGGTATTTCATACTTACATTAGACTTGAATACTATGTTTACTAAAGAAATGCCAACACATTCTTTAGTAACAATATAAGGGTTTTTGTATATTTTTAAACCCCTTAAAAGCTAAACTCTTATATACAAGATGTGATAGGAAGATCAGTTTCAGTTAGCAGAAAATCTAATATTTATTTTTACTTTTAAGAGAAGTTAATGTTAATAATACCTATATACGACATAAATTAAATGTTAACGAAAGCGATAGATTTTGAAATTAACAGGTTAAAACCAAGTACATATTAAGTAAAAGTCGGCTAGTAATAAAATGCCGTTTTGTATAACGCTGTTTAAGGAAAGCAAAGTTCTTGCGTTTAATTTGTATTTACTGATAGCTTGAAATTTTCTAGGACTTGAAACTAATGTTAATGCTAGTATTCCTTGGGTCCATAAGACCACCCAGTTTAGGTCTTCCTCCTTCATAAGTCTCTGGATATCTAAACAAAATAAATATTATTAACTTCAGCTCAAGTTGCTAAAAATCGTCTCTTTAAGTGCTAATATATTACGACAGCAGTAAAATTATTTCTAGACAATGCAAATGGTGCATTATTTGCCAAATGTACCAATTTTCTGCACTACCTCTCCGATTTTGTTAATACTCTATATTTTGGTCCGTTGGGTCATTCAAGGATGCTGGATGGCCAAAAAAAAGTTTCAGAGTCCCTGGATGTCTAGATATCTAGCTATCTATGAAGGTAGGTAACAAAAATGTAAAAAACACCCATTTTTTCACAATTTTAAAAATTAATTTTTTCATCAATCTTACATCCAATCTATACATTTAATACACCAAAATGATCGTTTATTCATGTAAAAAGCGCACATAATGCTATTTTGGCCCAAACTCTAATTTTACAGGGTGTCCAACAAAAAGTGTATTTTGGATATCTAGCGTAATACCCAAAATACCTGTCCAAAAAAAATCATTTTTTTTGGCTTAAATCCTGTGTTTTATCTGTGTGCATTTGTGGTATATAACGGTTCGGACCACCCGGGACTATAAGGTTGTCAAATTTCACTTTGGGACACCCTGTAAATGTGATTTTTGCGTCTGTAGAGCTAAAACTTGGTCCAAATTGGCTATTTTTTTCAAATTACTCTAATATGTGTCTTAGTATGTTTGGCCATAGTGTTTTCTGACCAGATCAATATTTTCATATTTTTTGGACACCCTGTATTTTCAAAAATAGAGAAAGAAAAATTTTGTTTTTTTTTTAATTTTTTTTTCTATTTTAAAGTTACTTAAAACTGTCATATAGATACAGATTTTGACTAATAACAATAATATTTGCCTATTTTACAATTTTACACACTTTTGGGACACCCTGTGCATGTTTTTGAAAAATGATGGTTTTTGCCCGTTTTTTGGGGGAAGGAGTCGTTTTAGGGCCATAGACTATTTCTTCATTTTTGTAGAACTTTTCAAGACACATCATTTGTTATTTATGCAAAAACCGCAAAAACCGAACCGTTTTGCCGTTATTCACCGCCAAAGGCGGAATTTTTTACGATTTTGCCGTTCCGGAGTTTGTAATGGGCATTTGTGGTAAGAAAACGTTGATTTATGAAGATAACTGTGAAATACTTTTATTTAGGCATTTTAATTTACTAAATTTCATGTGAAGTAAATTTTTTTGTATATCTAACCGATTTTTGTCAAAAGGAATTTCAAATGCACATGATTTATGTTTCTTTTATCACTTATGTTATAGCAATTATTTATGTTATATTCACTTCATTTTCTTGTTTTAACAATTGAAATCCATCTCGACAAAAAACGGTTAGCTGCACATAAAATTTTACTTAATATGAAATTTAGTAAATTAAATTACCTAAATAAAAGTATTTCACAGTTATCTTGATAAATCAACGTTTTCTTACCACAAATGCCCATTACAACCTCCGGAACGGCAAAATCGTAAAAAATTCCGCCTTTGGCGGTGAATAACGGCAAAACGGTTCGGTTTTTGCGGTTTTTGCATAAATAACAAATGATGTGTCTTGAAAAGTTCTACAAAAATGAAGAAATAGTCTATGGCCCTAAAACGACTCCTTCCCCCAAAAAATGGGCAAAACCATCATTTTTCAAAAACATGCACAGGGTGTCCCAAAAGTGTGTAAAATTGTAAAATAGGCAAATATTATTGTTATTAGTCAAAATCTGTATCTATATGACAGTTTTAAGTAACTTTAAAATAGAAAAAAAATTTTAAAAAAACCAAAATTTTTCTTTCTCTATTTTTGAAAATACAGGGTGTCCAAAAAATATGAAAATATTGATCTAGTCAGAAAACACTATGGCCAAACATACTAAGACACATATTAGAGTAATTTGAAAAAAATAGCCAATTTGGACCAAGTTTTAGCTCTACAGACGCAAAAATCACATTTACAGGGTGTCCCAAAGTGAAATTTGACAACCTTTTAGTCCCGTTTAGCCGTTTTTTGCCTATTTTCAGGGCAAATTCATCATTAATTACGTAGGAATCAACTTTTTAAAACATATTTTTGGTTTAATTTATGTTAAATGATAGCAATAACCAATTTTTAAATTTCTAGTACCAACAGCTACCGGCTAGAACCGTTTGATAAGGTTTTTGAGTGAGAAAAGTATTATGTGAAGATAGGTTTCGTGACTTTTTTGCTCTTAAGATAGTAATAAAATGGCAAAACAGCTGAGCCGCCAGCCGTTACTTTTCCAACTTTTTGTTCGATTTAGGGAAAATAGACCTACCAAGGATTATTCATGCAAAATTACTGATCGAAATTCGAATTCTAAGTGCCATTTAATCACTGATTACGAGATGGTTGCATTAACCCCCCCCCCTTTGTTCAAAAGACAGCTGATATTTATATTTCATTAGAGTGACTGCAATGGTAATTAAAATGCATCTTACCTAACACCACCATCGGTAACACTCATGCGCCGAATTTCCTCCGGCGAGAGGATGCCAAACTGCACCCGTTTCACCGTTTTCACCGGCGCCTTGCTGTCGCTGGTGTTGATGGTCATTTTTGCAGTTCAATATGTCAGCGGTGGTGTTAATAAAAACCCCACACACTTGGGACACACTAACCTTACAACCACCACTTCCACAATGGATGCTTTCTGAAATAATTTGTTTTCTATAGTCATGAATTTATATATATAATATATTACTATGTAATAATAGTACATTATCAATGGTAATTTCATTCACGGGAACAAAAAAAAAATGAAATTCGCACGTAACACGTCAATTAAAAAATTTAGGTTGAATAATATTTACAATATACATACTAGTATATTACATTACAATGGCAACTAAAATATTATTGAATATTTAGAAAGAGATGAAGGTAGAATTTTAACATTAATTCAAATAATAAAGTTAAAATTTGTTTTGTATTTATTTTCTACTTTTTTTTATATTTGAAAAGACCCTGTTAATAATTTTCAATAAAAAATAAATAAATACAAATAGTTTTAACTTTTTTTCTTCTAAAAATGCAGAATTATGAAAGTTGAAAAGGTTTCATGACTACTAAGAGGTCCCACAGGGATTAAATATCTACTACTAGGAGGGGATTAATGGATAGACAGAGATAGAAAAAGTATAAAAGATAGTAAGGGCAAAAAGATTATATAAGAAATATTTTTTAAATCCTGCATTTTTAGACATTTTGCTATTTTTTCAATGTTTACCTTTCATGAAACATACATTAAAAGAAAAAAAGTCAACATTTTTAATAAAAATTTAAATAAGAAATAAAATTTGTAAAGGCAAGTACGTCATAGATATTCTTTTTAAAAGGTATTGGTGTTTTTTTCCTAAATATTTTTTTGTGATAGAAAATCTAAAAACGCAAAGCAATAACAATATAAATTTTAAGTAAATTGTAACTTTAAAGGCAAACTTTTACCCTTAAGTTACAGAATATTTCTTGCAATAAAAATTTTCTTGGAACATTAATTTAAAAAAAAAAGACAATTAACATATAATACACTATTTTTCAAAACAAAATTAGAGGGTAAATCAAACGTGTAAGTTGAGGGTAAGAAAAATTCTTTCGACTGATAAATATAGAACAGTCTATAATTCTCACTTTGGCTAAAAGTAAGAAAATAATTTTGTATTAGTAACGTAGCGTCGATAAATGTTTAATATGTTCGTCTGCTAGACGATTTTATTAAAAATCGAGGGTATAAATTGCTTTTAATAAAAAATCTTTATTTAAAAGTTACGTAAAGCTGCGCTACTGTTGGGAGTTTATTGACCTTGTTAGACACTTATGCTTAGCATATAGAGAGAGAAGATAAAAAGGAGAGTTAAGTTACATTTCTAATTTTAATCTAGTAAAGAAAATCGCCTCAAGTAAAGCTTCTTAAAAAATTAAATAAACGGTGAAATATTTACTAGTCTAACATTTATCTATTTCTACGGTTTATTTGTGACTTCTGATATAATATTTTGTGTATATTAAAATACAAATTAAAAAAAGTTGAAAAAATAAGAGGGGAGTGGGGAAATCTTATATATAAAAACAGGAATATTATTTTGCTATTGCATTTAATCTATCGACATCTTTTTTTTTATGAAAAATGACTAGCGTAAGAAGCTTTGGATTAAAAACAAAACTGTTTTAACACGTATTAACATGTTTTAAACAAAATAAAGTTTAAAAAGTTCAAAGACAAATAAACAATGTTAAATGCTTCAAAGTGTGTCAACTACCAAACATAAATAACCTATGATTAACTCTAAGATGTGCTATTTACCAAAAAATGGTTGATTTTTTAATTTTGAACATCAACTTTTAAATTAAGGAAGGGTATCTTCAATTTCTATGTTTACATTTTTGGATTGAATGAAGAAGATTAAAAATACCCTCTCCTTACAAGTGTTATTTTCACTGGGTGCAAATAAAATTGTCTAAAAACTAAATAAAAACAGTCTTGATTAATTAAATCTAAACAGTAAGGGTTATGAGAAAACGCCTAAGCATTTTCTTGCTGCAAAGAAGAGGGATCGACTGATCCTTTGTCGGAATTATCGCTGCCAGCTGCTGCTCCGGAGCCGCTTGGCGAAGCTGTTGCTTGCGGCTGATAGTGTGCCGGGATAAGTTGACTGGTCAGGCTGGGGCAAATCTTGGCTTCGTGCTCGGTAAAGTTAAACAAGGCCGGAGCCTCTTTCCCGGAAGGAAGTTTTAGACCCGGCTCGCGAAGCTCATCAAAGAATGTGTGCGCACAGGCCTGCAGGGGCGTGATGCGCGCCGAGGGAGTGTACTCCAGCAGGCGGGAAACGAGATCAATCGCTTCGGGGCTTGTGCGCGCCCGGAATACTTTAGGCCAGGGGTGCGACTTGATTTGCGGGAACTTAAACTCTGTGTAGTTAGGATTCATCTCCTTAATTTGTTCACGGGTTGGTGTGCCCAGAACTTTGATAATCTCCACCAGCTGATCTACCCCGCTGTCTCCTGGGAAGATGGGCTGGCCGAGCATAAGCTCTGCAAACACACATCCGGCCGACCAAACATCAATGTTGGTTGTATAATCAGTAGCGCCAAAAATCAACTCGGGCGCACGATAATACCGCGAGCATATGTAGGAAACATTGGGCTCGCCGCGCACCAAATGCTTGGCGGATCCAAAGTCGCACAGTTTCAGGATACCACTGTCAGGGTCCAGCAATAAGTTTTGTGGCTTGATGTCGCGGTGACAAATGCCGTAAGAGTGGATGTAGGCCAGAGAGCGGAAAAGTTGGTACATGTACAGTTTGATAAACAGCACCGGGATTGTTTGCTTCTGCTTAGAGTATTGTCGTGCCACCTAATTTCATATTAAACATGCTTTAAGGAAAGTTTAAAGAGACAGATATATTTTTTGGAAATGTTTCATAAAAATTTAGAGTGTTGGTGGTGGTTGGATGTTATGCTTCCACCAAAACCCCTTTTTTTAAATAGCAAGTTGTAAGATGCATTTCGTCAAGGAAAGTAACTTGGAAAATAAAATATAAAATGGAGCATTATTTATTGCTGCTGAATAGAAGTTTAAATAGAAAGTATAATAAGCTGAATCATGTTTTCCTTGTAGACGGTCTCGGGGATGTATTCCAGAACAAGGTTCAGATAAATCTCATCCTGATTAAAAGGGTTAGTCATTAAAATTATTTTGAAAAATTATTGAACTTAGAGGTTTTTTTTAATGCAACCATCTTGTAATAAATGATTAAATAGCACTTAGAATCCGAACAAAAGAATAACCTTAATTTATATGGTATTAACCATATTCATCGCAAAAAAAGCGATTATAAATATATTTCTAATGATAATCATGGTAACTTCATCTCTTCTATAACTCAACCCCCCCCCCCCCGCCCCCACTCGACACATTAATTGTTAGATTGTGGTTTTTACAAAAATGTAATTCTGTAATGTAAAGGGGGGAGGCGGATGTGCCACTTTTTGAAACCAAAACTAAAAGTCAAAGGAACTCAACTAAAAAAAGAGTTACAGGTCTGAGATTTTGCATGGCAGTTGCTTAATAGGGGTACAATATAGAACTGTAAAGAAACGGCGGCGCAACCGCCGAAAACCGCCGAGAAAAAGCAAAAAAAATCGGCGGGAAACGCCGGTTTTCGGCGGTTGCGCCGCCGTTTCTTCACAGTTCCATATTGTACCCCTATAAAGCAACTGCGATGCAAAATCTCAGACCTGTAACTCTTTTTTTTTAGATAAGTTCCTTTGTTGGCTTTTGGTTTTGGTTTCAAAAAGTGGCACATCCGCCTCCCCCCTTTCCAGGGTGGGCATACAAAAAACCCACCCAAAAAAACCCACCCAGGGTTTTTTAAAAAACCCATTGAAAAAAAACCCAAGGTTTTTTGGGTTTTTGAAAAAACATTGAAATTTCACGTTAAAATTTATAAATTAAACCTCTATTTACTCAAAGACTAGGATCTAATAACATTTTAAAGCAAATTTTACCTAAAAAACGTTAAAAAAATATGAAGTAAGGGGGGGGGGGGGGGGTAATGCAACCATTTCGTAATCAATGATTAAATGGCACTTAGAATTCGAATTTTGATCTGAAATTTTGCATGAATAATCCTTGGTAAGTCTATTTTCCCTAAATCGAACAAAAAGTTGGAAAAGTAATGGCTAACGGCTGGCAGCTCAGATGTTTTGCAATTTTTCGGCTATCTTAAGAGCAAATTAGTCACAAAACATATCTCCACATAATACTTTTTGTCGCTCAAAAACGGTTCTAGCTAGTTGCTGTAGGTACTAGAAATTTTAAAAATGGTTATTGCTATCATTTAACATGAATTAAACCAAAATATGTTTTAAAAAGTTCCTACGTAATTAATGATGAATTTGCCCTCAAAATAGGCAAAAAACGGCTAAACGGCTGAGCCGCCAGCCGTTACTTTTTCCAACTTTATGTTCGATTTAGGGAAAATAGACCTACCAAGGATTACTCATGAAAAATTTCAGATCGAAATTCGAATTCTAAGTGCTATTTAATCATTGATTACGAGATGGTTGCATTAACCCCCCCCCCCCCCCCCTTATAAAAATGATGCTCTACTTATTGTTCAAATGTTTATGAAATTACTTTCTCTCAAAACTTAATTTCAGAAAATGCTTTGCTACTAAATTGATGATATATAAATTGTGTAAATTACATAATCATAATTGATTTTTAAACTAAAACATAACAATTTATGAAAGGAAATAGTTACAGTGGCGTGCAGAGGGTTTTATTAAGGGGATGTAAAAAGGGGAATACCTTAATAATTTCTGGGAGGGGAAGGGGGGTGTTGACAGCTTAGGAATAGAGGAGGAGGTTCCATGTTTTGAAGCTTTTAACCTTCCCTCCCCCTTAATAGAATATTTTGTGCACCGTTGCTAATAAGGGTTTATAATTGATCGAAATGCCAGTTTTTATCATTATCTATCTTGTTTATTGTGAAATCTTGCTTACCTTTTACCTACAACAACATAAACATTAATATTTCATCAATATATCAAATGTATTTGACTCCTAAATGAAAAAACCCAATAAAACCCGAAAAAACCCAATAAAACCCAGGGTTTTAAGGGTTTTTACGGGTTGGGTTGGGCTTTTTTAAAAAACCCTGGGTTTTTCCCCACCCTGCCCCTTTCATACCTTTTTATCTCCGCTAGTGTAGAAGAAGTACATCAACTTGACAATATTGCAGTGTTCAAGTCTCCGCATTATTTGAAGCTCGCGATTCTTGAACCTCTTGTCCTGCAGAACCTTCTTGATCGCGACCATCTCGTTGGTCTCGCACAACTTTGCCTGGTAAACAACCCCAAAACTTCCATTGCCGATGACCTGATTTCATTGTTTTATCAATTATATAAAAAAAAAAATTTGAGCCATGATTTTAAATTGATAAAATACATAGGCATAAAAAGGCTAGGTAAGAATTTAATAGTTTCAATTAAAGAAAAAAAAAACTTATTTTATATGTTGAAATAATTTTAACCAGCACGAAAAAACTTATTAGCTTTCTATCTTTTATATAATTGTCAATGTCTAGGTACCTATTATAAAAAAAAAACAATTTAAAATAACATTAGTTTTAAAGCTATTAGGTCGAATTATGCCTACAAGACAAAAAAGATTAATCTAGTAATTTTTTTAAGCTGCTATGTATAAGATACAACTCTTTAAATAGCTCATTAGGTGTAAAAGATGCATTGATTTAAATAAAAACCATGAATGAAAAATTTACACAAATATTTATATTAATAAATGAATTCCTTGGTGTCAGTGTAGGATACTTCAGTGGATCTATCTGGCCCTTGTCCAGGACTGGCTATCACAGTCATAACCTTTAATATAACATTCTTCACATTCATCATAAAATAAATAAAAATAAATATTGATTCTAGGTAAACAAATACGTCCAAGCTTTCTTTGATGGATTTAAAAAATAGCGTCGTAAACATACATTTTTAAAATTTTTACAACTCGACGTTTTGGTTGTTGCTTATAATTAAGAATTAGAATGTCACTCGAATTATGTTAGTTATGATATTTCTCATACATTTTATATAAAACAAGGGTAACATCATCTATAATCAGATAAGCACAAAAAAAATACAGGATGGACAGACGGACAAAGTGATCTAAAGATCAAATATTCTGTGATAGCAAATCACGAATGAATATTTTAGTAAAAACTCATAAAACTTTTCAATCTTGTTTAAATAATCATAACTATGTACCTAGCAATGATAGGCCGACAGACTGATGAACTAAGAAAGTTATGAAAGGATTCTTTTTGTTACAGGGAATACTTAAATATCATATAAACTTTCAACGTCTATCTTGAATACCGACAGAGCAAAGTGGCTCCGCTACTGAAAACATAAGTATGCCACGAAAAATGAAAGAACCGTTACCTTATTACCATCCTTGCTTGAGATCTTCATGCCTGCAGAGCCGCCAAGACCACTACCTCCGGGATTATTACTAGCTGCCTTCTGCGCGTCGATGAAAGATGTTGTTCGGGGCCGAGAGGTCATTGGAGTGGTTGCCCCTCGGGTTCAAAAATGCAATTTTTTACAACACACCTTTCAATTTTAACAATACTTTTATATTATAACTTTATCTGCCAACACAGAAATTTATGTCCACATAACATAAAAAAAAGTCAATTTACAATTGTTATTTCCTTCAAAATAATCTTTCTTATTCTACCTTTTATTTGTTGTTTAAACTACGTTGAATTTTTGTATTAAAAAATCCGAGGAGATGCTGCTGTGTGTGTGTTGCTCAGGACGCCATTTTAATCAAACTGAAGTAAGAACGGTTGCCAAGTCTGAACATACAAAAGTTTCTAAATAGTATTGCACCATTTTAGGAAAATAGAGGTACAAATCATTGCATCATTCATTATCTTTAAATATATTATTCATTTCGTATCTTATATTGTTTTTTTTTCGTCACCTGTAACCCATATTCTATATGGAAAGTATGAATTTAAAAGTTTTGTGTATTCTTTAATGACTTAAAAAAAAAACTTCATCAATTGATTAACAAATAAAGTTTTTTATTGAAAATTTTTATTCTCAACTAAGGTTTTCTCCACCAATTTGGTAATCTTTATAAATAAACAGTATTCTGAATTTATTTTGTAAGATGGTTAGTTTTGATAATATTAAGTTCGGTAACCCTGCTATAGAGGAGGGTGAAGGTAGAAGGGAAAGGGCGCGCAAGAGAGGTAACGAAAGTCTCAATATTTACAAAAAAAAATATTTCCCTAAAAATTATAATATTTTATATAGTTAATCAATAATTATAGATAATTTTATTAAATGTTAGTCTATAAAAATCTATAAATAAAAGGTTGAACTATATTTTAAATATTACTTATTTCTTCAGATGAGTGAAAAATTTCAATGTTGATATATTTGGGGGATATTTGTCTCATGTATTTTAGACCAACCACTAGAGAAATGGCCACTTTTCAAAACAAATTGTGGGAAATTTCGTTCCAAAAGTAAGAAAGACTGTTTGTAGTATGTATGTACTCTAACTTCAACCCTATTATTGCACGAAAATATAAGGCCCAAAGGTATAGAACTGTGGGCTAGAATTGAATCAAGACAAAAGTAAGTGCCGAGCCCTGGGACCTATGTATGGTGAAAATAGACATAAAACCATGATGATTCCAGGTAAAACCAAAATATTTCAGCGGGAGCTTTTTGAGAAAATTAGATTTAAAAATTTCAAGTTCAATTTTCATCCCCTAGGAGTTGCCGCATAATCATGACAAGAAAAGCAAATATTATTTATTTTAAATTTTGAACAACTTTGCTTTTATGAAGTCCTTTTTAAAACCTCTCTATATATGATTTATTTTAGGCTGAATTTTCGTGACCTTTGCAAAGCAAGTGATAAAAATAGCCATTTATTAACTCCCTTCAGGAGTGGTTTTATGAAAAACTTTATAAAAGCATAGTTGTTCAAAATTTAAAATAAATAATATTTGCTTTTCTTGTCATGATTATGCGGCAACTCCTAGGGGGTGAAAATTGAACTTGAAATTTTCAAATCTAATTTATTCAAAAAGCCCCCGCTGAAATATTTTGGTTTTACCTGGAACAATCATGGTTTTATGTCTATTTTCACCATACATAGGTCCCAGGGCTCAGCACTTACTTTTGTCTTGAATCAATTCTAGACCACAGTGATAGTGCAACGCAAGTGTAGGCATCGCAGGATTAGGGTCCTCCAAAGGGGTAGGCCTTGGGGGAAAAAAGTACCCATTCCTCCCTTTTTTTCAATTATTTTTTTTAAATGTGCTCAACCGGCCACTTGTGAGAAAGCACCAATAAATCTTTAAATGGTGATTCTTAACATCTATTATTATAAATATGAATAATTTGGGAAGCTCTAGAAGCTATTTTACAAGGAACCTGAAATCATAAATTACCAAATTTAAAAAAGATTCTTAAATATATTTCAATAGAGTTATGAATGTTAAAATAAAAAAATCAGCAGCAGCTTTTCCATGTTTGGATTTTGTCTTCTAAGTCATATATTCCATCAGCATCTCCTATTAGGAAAAATATTTGTTTAATGAATAGGTATAAATCAGCCTAAGTGCAGTACTGTACATACAGTTTAGGAATGTAACTTTTGAGTTAAATCAACTTATTACATTTAACTAATTTAAAAATATTAGGTAGATAACTTTATTTAACCTGAAACTGTAGAGTTCGTCCAATACAACATTTCCAGATTGTAATACCCTTCAGACACAATTACTGCTGGCTTCCAACTTTTCTTTGCTGATAGAATACCTTATAGAATTAACATATTTACCTTATGTTATTTGAACATTTTAGTAATAATCAAATGTAAAAATAAAACTATTCTTTTATTGCTTTAAAAGTTCCCTGATTACCTACCTATTTAACATTCATCAAAAGCAATGTTTTTTTTATGATTCTATGATTTATATACTACCTGTTACATTCCAGCTGGTTAATTCCATTCTAATTCCATCAAAGCTTGAGAAAAGTGACTGAAGAATTAAACAATTGATTTTTAACAATGATAATAACAATACCTTATCACTATGATAAATACTTTTGCATAGTACCTGTTTATTAGAACCAGCAAAATAAGTTCTGCCAGTTTCTGAACTGTAGCCCAAAAGTTGGTTGACATAGAATGGGATACCTAGATTAGTTCCAAGTATGTATCCAGAAATAGAAAATGTGCTTTACTTGTAAGAATTTATTTTTAAAAGTGCACTATTGATTTGAATATTATACTCTTTAGCTTACTTGACCAGGTATTGGTGTTTCTATGGTGTACAAAGCAGTTTGTTTTCTCTCTGTAAAGACTCTCAGGGTCACAAGAGTATACCAAGTTTTTGAAGATGTCAACAACATAACTCCTGATTTTTTTATAGAATACAACTATTCATCTTTTCCAATAAGTAATTAACTTGTAATACTAACATTATCATTTTTTTTGGTTGAAGCGTTAGTTCAACAAATTTGTTTAAATAAAATTTTTATTATCTTAGATTTTTTTTCTTTGTCAAGGTTTAATAACATTTTACCTTGAATAAAGTTCAACATTTCTGTTCAAATATTTATTTATTTCAGTTCTGCTTGTTACTCTTTTATTACTGTAAAAGTTTTGTATACAATAGTTACACAATAAAACATGAATTAATTAATATTAAAAGTATCTGTAACCTGTATTTGTAATTTCCAATAGTTTCAGTGTTGGCATGCTTACATCCATTAAATCTCAACCTAGAATATATATTTGTTTGCTAGTACATAGAATTTTTTTAACAAAATATATATATTACTAGCGGCTACGCCCCTAGATGCCTCTAGAAACACTTAAGGTAGAATGGGAAAAGTCGACCTCATAACATTTTAAATTTGATTTTAAAAGAGTAAAAATAAATATTTTTTTTTTGGGGGGGGGGGGTGAAGACACCCTCCCCAAAAATAGTTTAAAACCTTCCCAGGACCTATAAAAAGATTCACTGTAAAGGAGAACAATTTTGGTTTATCGCTTAGCGAGATCCTTCGGGCCAGACAAAAAATGCTTACTACTTTATATATTAGGATAGCGGCTACCCCCCTTGAGGCCTCTAGGGGTACTCTAGGTGTGAAGGTTGAATTTGATAACCCAATTTTTTATTTTAGATTTTAAAAGAAAAAAATATGAAGCCAATTTTTAAATTTTTTGGGGGGTAAGGTGCTCCCTCCTCATTTTTAATATTAGTTAAAAAATTTAATTTTGAAAAGATTTTAGGGGGGAGATTTTATTTTAGAGCAATTACTCTTGGGAGGGTGGTAGTACACTCCCTCAAATAGTTATTAACCTTCCCAGGACATATGAGAAGCTACCCTGTAAAGAATAACCTGATCAGTTCAGTAGCAGCGAGATCCTTTAGTACAAACATACAAACAAACAGACAGGGAGACTCCATGTTACTTTATTAAAAGGATTTATTTATATCCACTGAATATGAATGATTTTATAATCTATTGATTGTTGTAAATTTGATATAATTACCTGTTTATCCTGATTTGTTTATTAGTTGGTCTATCTGCATCAGGTATAAATGTTAATCTGATATATCTTCCTGTTATGACCTTTAAAACATTGTGTTAAATAAGTAAGCTTAGTAATTAGATAATAAAATCTCACAACAGATTGTAATATAATTAAAAGGTGATACTTTTTCAAATGTTATAACTAATGTAGATGGTGTTCGAAATTCTCTTCCATTTCCAAAAGTTATTCCATTTACACTACTTTCAACTTTAATCTACAAGAAAATTAAAATATAATATCAATATTACTGTTTTTTATCCTGAAACCAAATTAACTCATTCCTTTTTAAATGGCTAGCGGCTTCGCCCCTAGCCTCTGGAGGTTTTTTTCATATTTTAGAATTAAAAAGAAAAAGAAAAAAAAAATTTTTTTGAGGGGGGAGTGAAATTTTTTAAATTTTAGTTTTAATAATAATTTTTTTTTTTTTCGGGGTGGGGATTAAAATTTTGGTGGGTTGGTGGTGTCCCACCTCTCAAGAACAAAGCTTGAAACCATAACAGGACCAGTAGATATATTCCCTGAAGAGTAGAACTGAATCGGTTCAGACGGACAGACAGACATCTTTCTACTTTGTATTATAGATACCTTAATTATTTGATTGTCTTGTGAAGGTATGTAATATTGAAAACAAGTAAAATCCATTATAGACAAAAAATCTATATCTACTTTTGATCTCCATCTAGGTAAATGTTTGATGAATTTTTGTTTAAATAATGGGAGTTGGTAAACATGGATTATGATAAAGCATTAAAGGAACCCTGCAAGAAATACACTGCTTTAACTGCTGAAAGCCTGCCACGATTAGACCCAATACCCAAAATTTGAAGCCTACAGCTACAATAACAAACAAGTTACAGACATTTCAAAATTATATTATAATTTTGAAAGATTTTCATTGGTCATGTTGGAAATTTCAATATTAAATTATGTTGTCCGGAAGCAAAATTAAAAGCTTATTTTTGTCAGAAACTTAGACTGTCAGTAACTAATAATATTTTTACAATAAAAACACCCCTTTTCATAGTCAAAATCTCTATTAAAAATTCAGTTTAAATTGCATGAAACTAATGTAAGTAATACAGATGCCATTCTCACACTACAATACTCTCAGTACAACGTAAATTAAATTGATTTTTTTGAATGATTTTAACTCTAAAGAAGGGTGTTTTGATTGTAAAAATGTTATCAGTTACTGGCATCCTAAGTTTTAAAAAAAATATGCTTATAAATTTCTTTCTAGGGGACGTATTTTAACAATGAAAATTCTATCATTAGCAATGAAAAACTTTCAAAATTTTCATTGTACTAAAAATATCATTTTGAAATGTCTATAACTTTTTTGTTATTGAAGCTGACGGCTTCAAATTTTTAGTATTTGTTCTACTCATGGCAGTCTTTTAGCAGTTAAAGCGGTATATTTCTTGCATGTTTCCTTTAATTAGTTACCTGGGATTTAATTGCAGTGGAGGAGACCAAAATGAATCTTTACTAATTATGTTTCTAAAATGATATTCTTCATTCAGGAACCTGACAAATTATGCATTAAAAATTAGATGATAAAACATGATTTTTAACCAAATGAATAAATAAAATCTTAGAACAAATATAATAGCAGCTGGAGAAATTAGTATAGATAAACTTGGAACTTCTAGATATTAACAATAAGACTAAATTATTTCATATATGTTGTTACTTTGCTTTTATTTGTTGATCTGGGAAATGTATCAATAACTCATCTTCACATTCTAAAACATATTTTCATACAAAAAAAAAGATATTTTTACAGAAACATGGTACTACAGATTATGTTTTTTGTCACTAGTTATATTTGTTCATACAGAGCAATAATAGTTTGTTCCTATCAGATGCCTGAAGATCATTAATCTTGCATTTTATGAAATTTGCTAAATTCATCAATTATCTGCAATATTGAATTATCAAAAATGTAAGTAGTTATATAGGAGGAAACATACCTTTAGTTTCAAGAACATCTGGAAGGGTCAAATGTTGAGGATTGCAACAACTTGTAATTTTTTCAATTGGATAATTATCCTCCTTATCCCAAGCACAAAGACATGTTGCTATTATTGTAGATGGCTAAATTATTTAGTTAAGTTTCTATAAATAGAAATAGTTTGAATTGTGATATTTTTATGAAAAATAACTTACCTTTTTTCTTTTTGCTTTGAATTTCGAATCAAATGTCAAATTGAAGCTGAAAATAGCTTCATCCTCAAATAGTAACCCTTCATAAAACTGAAAGAAAATTTTTCAACATGACTTAAGTTATGGAGTTTAATATGTGTGGTTACTATATCTATGTCTAGTGGCTACGCCTCTAAAGGCCTCTAGGGGCACTAGAGGAGGGGAGAAATGAATTTCATAACCCCATTTTTTTTTGGGGGGGGGGGGGGACACTCCCAATCACCCTCCAAAAAAAACCAAAAAATCGCCCCCAAATTAGGTACCCACCTATTTTTTTTCTTTCAATTACCGATTCGGTACGAATTTTTAGGGAATATACCTACTGGTCCTGTCGTGGTTTTAGGCTATTTTCCTGCGGTTGCGACACCCCCCTTCAAATTTTTTCTTCCTTTTTGTAAACTAAAACAAATAAGCAACCTCCACCCCCCCCCTGGTAAGCCGCTGTAAAAAAATTACGAATTACAAATGAATGATTCTATAAACAATGGGGACTTCCCAATACCTCATGGGACGAAGCCCCCAGAGGCTAGGGGCAAAGCTGCTAGTACCTTTATATAGAATGGTCCTTCAGTAGCATTATTGACGTAACCCCATTCAGCATTATCAGAGTTGTAAGTTTGTATTGATGACATTATCACTTTTGTATATATATCAGTGTAAAATCTAAAAAATAGATAAGCTTAATGCTATATATTTTTAACGATATTCGTTTTTTAAAGCAAAGTTTTTCTATAATTATGGTTGGTCCGTCCGTTTATAATGGTTAGCTCAAACTTTGCATGATAATTCCTGTAATAGTTAGGTACGACTATTAAAAGCTTTGCAACTCTATAATCATTACCAGAATATCCATATGACCATTTAAAACTTGTTGATTTTTAACCTTTTTGGCAACAATTTTTATGAGATATAATCATCCGAAATATCTGGTATTTGGAATACTGATTCTTATTACAACAAGGTACAAATTTGTTAGCGAAGCATCGTCTTTTTAATCAAGTCCTAAAATTGTAAGTAAGTCCTTAAACAATATCCTTTATTTAAGCAGTTTGCAACAAATTTACTTGAAAATTTGTTTATACTTATTCCTTAATATTCTGCTTATTCAGTTCTGACACTCTACAAGTGTAAATGTTCGTTGTCCTACTGTTTCAGAGCTTCGCTTTTAAGGATGTCGTCATCCTTTTTTATTATGAAATTATTGGAAATTAACTTTTTATTAAACATGAGAAATTTAAAATGGAAAGTTAAAAAAGATAAATGATATATTTCATTAAAACCTTACTTTAATATTGTTGTGACACTCTCTCCTCGTGAAGAATTGGAATGATAAATACTTCCGCTGATCTGTATTCTTACATTATAGATTTATTGTATATCAAAATAAAAATTTCCACCCATTTTAAGACATTTCTGTATTTTAATTTATTCTTGTGTAAAATTAATTTTAATGAAATTTTTTAATTTTTTATTTAAGGGGGGGGTGCGTAATGACATAAGCTCTTAAACCGTGAGCAAAATGGTCTAAATATTGAGCTAGACCCTTCAAACTTGGTATATAAGCCTAGTCCTATAGGTATTACATCTAAATGGCAAAAAATCCAAAAATTTTTATTTTTAGGTTAGGTTAGGTAAGAAAAACCCTGCGGAAATGGGGTTTTTAGGCTTTTTTTGGTCTATTTTGATGTGGAAACTTGCCTTAAATTGTTTTTTCTTAGGGTTTTAACTTAATTACACTGTATCTATTCATATGGACATTATTTAAGATGATTCAGCAAGTCGGGGACCGACCCCAGGGGGCTAGGTGTGTGGCCTGCAGGGGTTAAGTTCATTTTTCCCAATATATTTGTTGTGATACATCAAATTATAGGTTTTTTAGGTCAAGGAACTCAAATTCAGAGCTAAAAAAGCATTAGACTAATCTGAAGCTAGCCCCAGCGGGTTAGGTTGGAGGCCCGCAGGGGTTAAGTGCATTTTTTCTAATATATATCTTGTTATATTATATATCAAACTATAGGTTTTTTAGTTCAAGAAACTCAAATTCTGAGCGAAAATTAGCATTAGACTGACCTGAAGCTAACCCCCCCGGGCTAGGTTGGCTTTCTGCAGGGCTTAAGAGCATTTACCTAACCTAGAAACTTACTTATATTTTTACAGGTTTTTTTCTTGAATAAACTGTGTCTATTAATGAAGACTTTATTTAAGATGATCCAGCAAGTCGGCGACCGACCCCAGCGGGCTAGGTGGGTGGCCCGCAGGGGTTAAGTTAATTTTTCCCAATATATTTGTTGTGATACATCAAATTATAGGTTTTTTTGGTCAAGGAACTCAAATTCAGTGCTAAAAAAGCATTAGACTAATCTGAAGCTAGCCCCAGCGGGTTAGGTTGGAGGCCCGCAGGGGTTAAGTGCATTTTTTCTAATATATATCTTGTTATATTATATATCAAACTATAGGTTTTTTAGTTCAAGAAACTCAAATTCTGAGCGAAAATTAGCATTAGACTGACCTGAAGCTAACCCCCCCGGGCTAGGTTGGCTTTCTGCAGGGCTTAAGAGCATTTACCTAACCTAGAAACTTACTTATATTTTTACAGGTTTTTTTCTTGAATAAACTGTGTCTATTAATGAAGACTTTATTTAAGATGATCCAGCAAGTCGGGGACCGACCCCAGCGGGCTAGGTGGGTGGCCCGCAGGGGTTAAGTGCATTTTTCCAATATATATGATGTGATACATCAAATGGTATGTTTTTTAGGTCAAAGAACTCAAATTCAGAGCTAAAATAAGCATTAGAATAATCTGAAGCTAACCCCAGCGGGCTAGCTGGGTTGCCCACAGGGCTTAAGTGCATTTTACCTAAGCTAACCTAGAAACTTATATTTATTATTTTTTTAGGTTTTTTTTTCTAGAATAAACTGTCCATTCATGAGGACCTTATTTCAGATGATTCAGCAAGTCGAAGACCGACCCCAGCGGGCTAGGTGGGTGGCCTGCAGGGGTTAAGTGTATTTTTCCCAATATATATGTTGTGATAAATCCAATTATATGTTTTTTAGGTCAAAGAACTCAAATTCAGAGCTAAAATAAGCATGAGAATAATCTGAAGCTAACCGAAGCGGGCTAGATAGGTAGCCCACAGGGCTTAAGTGCATTTTACCTAACCTAACCTAGAAACCTACTTAATATTTTTTTTTTGGTTTTTTTTCAAATAAACTGTCCATTCATGTGGACCTTATTTCAGATGATCCAGCAAGTCGAAGACCGACCCCAGCGGGCTATGTGGGTATCCCTCAGGGGTTAAATGCATTTTTAAAAAAAAGTATGTGTTGTCATACATCCAAGTATAGGTTTTTAAGGTCAAGAAACTCAAATTTACAGCTAATAAAAGCATCAGACTAATCTGAAGCTAGCCACAGCGGGCTAGGTGGGTTGCCTGCAAGTTTTTACCTAACCTAGAACCTTACTTGTTTTTTTTATGGTTTTTTTCTGGAATAAACTGTGTCCATTTATTAGAACATTATTTAAGATTTAAGACCCCAGCAGGCTAGGTGCGTGGCCCGCAGGGGTTAAGTGCATTTTTAGTTGTCATACATAAAATTATAGGTTTTTTAGGTCCAGAAATTCAAAGGGGTAGGTCTACGAAATGCATTTGAACTTAATTTAGTGAACTGCATATTTTTTCCTGGTTAATTGGTTAAACTACATTTATATGGCATATATTTGAAAGAATTTCAATTTTGATAGTACAGTGTTAGCGGTGGAAGAATTTAATATGCTAATAGGATACAATTTTTTAATTTAATGTATACCACATACCACGAAAAAACTAGCATCAGGTTGCTATTGTGTGACTTAAAAAACCTATAGTTTGATGTATAACAACACATAATTTGGAAAATTTACCCCTGCAGGCCACCCACCTAATCCGCGGGGGTTAGCCTTAGGTCAGTCTAATGCTTAAAATTGCTCTGAATTTGAGTTTCTTGACATAAAAAACCTATAATTTGATGTATGACAACACATACTTTAGTAAAATGCACTACACCCCTGTGGGCCACCAACCTAGCCCGCTGGGGTCGGTCCCCAACTTGCTGGATTATCTAAAATAATGTCCTCATTAATAGACACAGTTTATTCAAGGAAAAAACCAAAAAAGAATAAGTAAGTTTCTAGGTTAGGTTAGGTAAAATGCACATATGCCCTGTGGAAAATCTACCTAGCCCGCAGGGGTTAGCTTCAGGTAAGTCTTATGCCAATTTTAGCTCTGAATTTGAGTTTCTTGACCTTAAAAACCTTTATTTTGATATATAACAAGATCTATATTGGAAATAATGCATTTAACCCCTGCGGGCCACCAACCTAGCCCGCTGGGGCTAGTTTCAGATTAGTCTTATGCTCATTCTAGCTCTGAATTTGAGTTCCTTGACCTAAAAAACCTATAATTTGATATATAACAAGATCTATATTGGAAATAATGCACTTAACCCCTGCGGGCCACCCACCTAGCCCGCTGGGGTCGGTCCCCGACTTGCTGGATCATCTTAAATAAAGTCCTCATGAATGGACAGTTTATTCTAGAATAAAAACCTAAAAAAAATAATAAATGTAAGTTTCTAGGTTAGCTTAGGTAAAATGCACTTAAGCCCTGTGGGCAACCCAGCTAGCCCGCTGGGGTTAGCTTCAGATTATTCTCATGCTTATTTTAGCTCTGAATTTGAGTTCTTTGACCTAAAAAACATATCATTTGATGTATCACATCATATATATTGGAAAAATGCACTTAACCCCTGCGGGCCACCCACCTAGCCCGCTGGGGTCGGTTTCCGACTTGCTGGATCATCTTAAATAAAGTCCTCATTAAAAGACACAGTTTATTCAAGAAAAAAAACCTGTAAAAATATAATTAAGTTTCTAGGTTAGGTTAGGTAAATGCTCTTAAGCCCTGCAGAAAACCAACCTAGCCCGGGGGGGTTAGCTTCAGGTCAGTCTAATGCTAATTTTCGCTCAGAATTTGAGTTTCTTGACCTAAAAAACCTATAATTTGATGTATCACAACAAATATATATATTAGAAAAAATGCACTTAACCCCTGCGGGCCACCAACCTAGCCCGCTGGGGCTAGCTTCAGATTAGTCTAATGCTTATTTTAGCTCTGAATTTGAGTTCCTTGACCTAAAAAACCTATAATTTGATGTATCACAACAAATATATTGGGAAAAATTAACTTAACCCCTGCGGGCCACCGTCCTAGCCCCCTGGGGTCGGTCGCCGACTTGCTGAATCATCTTAAATAATGTCCATATGAATAGATACAGTGTATTTAAGTTAAATCCCTAAGAAAAAACAATTTAAGACAAGTTTCCACATCAAAATAGACCAAAAAAAGCCTAAAAACCCCATTTCCGCAGGGTTTTTCTTACCTAACCTAACCTAAAAATAAAATTTTTGGGATTTTTTTGCCATTTAGATGTAATACCTATAGGACTAGGCTTATATACCAAGTTTGAAGGGTCTAGCTCAATATTTAGACCATTTTGCTCACGGTTTAAGAGCTTATGTCATTACGCACCCCCCCCCCCCCCCTTATATTGCAATTTAGTAGATACTCAATTCACTCACTGTTTATTTGAAGAAATTAATTCAGTATCTTCATGCTGAATTGTAGACAAGTTTATGTTCATGATAGGCCTCCAATATTGGATTCTTTCTTTTATACTTTCAGTTTTTTTTACCTCAACAGTTGGAGAACCTAATGAATACAGTTACATTTAAAGGGAGCCTGCAGGAAATACACTGCTTTTACTGCTGAAAGACTACCAAAAGTAGACCTAAAACCCCAAATTGACCCAAGTTCTTTGCTACAGTTACAAAAAAAATTTCAAGCTTCTTGTTATAGGTTTTATTTTCCTATACATTCCCTGCAAGAAAGTTTGTAAATATCCAAGTTTTGTTACTTTTTAAAAGCGTAGCTTTTCTATAGTTATGGTTGGTCCGTCCGTCAGTACGTCTGAGAGGGATAGCTTTTTTCGTTAACTTAGGCATGTTAGAATTGTCCTATCGATTTCAAACTTTGCATGGTGATTCCTGTAGTAGTTAGGTATGATTTAGAAAGCGTAGCAACTCTATAATCATTACCAGAATGTCGTTATGTCCATTTTAAACATGTTGATGTTGAACAACAAAGTTTTATGTGATCTAATTATCCGATTTTTCTGATTTTTGGTATACTGATTCCTGGGATAACAAAGTACAATATTATAAGAGTTTTTCAACAAATTTACTCACAATTCTGCTTTGACTCTTATACATTTATATTCTGATTATTCAGTTCTGACTATACAAGTGTTAATGTCTGTTTGTCCTACCGTTTCAGAGCTTCGCTTCTATGGATGTTATCATCCTTGTTTATACTATATTTTTGTTTTTAACTTGTAATAAGTGTTCAGTATTTACAATATCATTTTTTTTTTTAAAACCCTTACTAAAGGGGGATGTGGAAAATAACCATTTGGGCAGGGGGGGGGGGGTTTACTCGAGAACCCTTAGAGCTAGAGGGAGATAATTTTGGATATAAGCTTCTATGGGGCCAAAGTTACTTTTAAAATTATCGTCGACCCCCCACCCCCCCCCCAAATTTTTTTTTTTTGGGGGGGGGGCGGGTGGATTATACTATAGGATGTTTCTCATAAACGACTTGAGATAAATGGAGCAAACCTTGGTATACAAGTTTTGTAGGCCTATATTTGATTTTAGAATTATCGTTGACCACCCACCCACCCCCAAACCCCTAATTTGGGGGGGGGGGGGGGCGGGTGAATTATACTATAGGGTGTTTCTCATAAACGACTTGAGATAAATGGAGCAAACCTTAGGATACAAGTTTTGTAGGCCTATATTTGATTTTAGAATTATCGTTGACCACCCACCCACCCCAAAACCCCTAATTTGGGGGGGGGGCGGGTGAATAATACTATAGGGTGTTTCTCATAAACGACTTGAGATAAATAGAGCAAACCTTAGGATACAAGTTTTGTAGGCCTATATTTGATTTTAGAATTATCGTTGACCACCCAATTACCCCCAAACCCCTAATTTTTTTTTTGGGAGGGGGGCGGGTGGATTATACTATAGGGTGTTTCTCATAAACGACTTGCAGCAATTTTATTTTGGGTGCTACTCCCTTAGTTTTAGAGATAATTGGATGAAATCTTTTGGGCTGGGTCACTAATTACCCCAACTATTGGTATCTCTAAAAAAAACGGCTGCGAGACCGCCGCCCGCCGCCGTTTACCGCCGCCACCAAAAAAAAATTTTTATTGCATTTCTCGCCGAATTAGGCAATTTGGAATCATTTGAGACCATGTTATTTTTTTCAAATTCTTGAAAAAAATAACATGGTCTCAAATGATTTCTAATTGCCTAATTCGGCGAGAAATGCAATAAAAAAATTTTTTTTGGTGGCGGCTGTAAACGGCGGCAGGAGGCGGGAGCGGCGGTCCCGCCGCCGTTTTTTTTTAAAAGATACCAATAGTTGGGGTAATTAGTGAACCAGCCCAAAAGATTTCAACCAATTATCTCTAAAACTAAGGGAGTAGCACCCAAAATAAAAGTCGAAACAAAATTGTAAGTAAAGGGGGGGGGGAATGTGGTGACTCGTCACACGACATACCAGCAATTTTATTTTGGGTGCTACTCCCTTAGTTTTAGAGATAATTGGATGAAATCTTTTGGGCTGGGTCACTAATTACCCAACCTATTGGTATCTTTAAAAAAAAACGGCGGCGGGACCGCCGCTCCCGCCGCCCGTCGCCGTTTACCACCGCCACCAAAAAAAATTTTTTTATTGCATTTCTTGCAGAATTAGGCAATTTGGAATCATTCGAGACCATGTAATTTTTTTCAAAAATTTTTCTCCTTACAAGCAACCCTGTGGGGGATTTAGTCATTTTTTTCAAATTCTCGAAAAAAATAACATGGTCTCAAATGATTTCTAATTGCCTAATTCGGCGAGAAATGCAATAAAAAATTTTTTTTGGTGGCGGCTGTAAACGGCGGCGGGCGGCGGGAGTTACGGTCCCGCCGCCGTTTTATTTAAAAGATACCAATAGTTGGGATAATTAGTGACCCAGCCCAAAAGATTTCATCCAATTATCTCTAAAACTAAGGGAGTAGCACCCAAAATAAAAGTAGAAACAAAATTGTAAGTAAGGGAGGGGGGGGGGGAAATGTGGTGACTTGTCACACGACATACCAGCAATTTTATTTTGGGTGCTACTCCCTTAGTTTTAGAGATAATTGGATGAAATCTTTTGGGCTGGGTCACTAATTACCCCAACTATTGGTATCTTTAAAAAAAACGGCTTCCTGACCGCCGCTTCCGCCGCTATTTACCGCCGCCACCAAAAAAAAAAATTATTTTGGGTGCTACCACCATAGTTTTAGAGATAATTGGATGAAATCTTTTGGGCTGGGTCACTAATTACCCCAACTATTGGTATCTTTAAAAAAACGGCGGCGGGACCGCCGCTCGCGCCGCCTGTCGCCATTTACCGCCACCACCAAAAATATTTTTTTTTATTGCATTTCTAACTGAATTAGGCAATTTGGAATCATTTGAGACCATGTTATTTTTTTCAAAAATTTTTCGCCTTACAAGCAACCCTGCGGGGGATTTAGTCATTTTTTTCAAATTCTCGAAAAAAATAACATGGTCTCAAATGATTCCAAATTGCCTAATTCGGTGAGAATTTTTTTTTTTGGTGGCGGCTGTAAACGGCAGCGGGTGGCGGGAGCGGCGGTAAGTAAAGGGGGGGGGAAATGTGGTGACTCGTCACACGACATACCAGCAATTTTATTTTGGGTGCTACTCCCTTAGTTTTAAAGATAATTGGATGAAATCTTTTGGGCTTGGTCACTAATTACCCCAACTATTGGTATCTTTAAAATAAACGGCGCCGGGACCGCCGCTTCCGCCGCCTGTCGCCATTTACCGCCGCCACCAAAAAAAAAATTTTTAGTGCATTTCTCGCCGAATTAGGCAATTTGGAATCATTTGAGACCATGTTATTTTTTTCAAAAATTTTTTGCCTTACAAGCAACCCTGCGGGGGATTTAGTAATTTTTTTCAAATTCTCGAAAAAAATAACATGGTCTTAAATGATTCCAAATTGCCTAATTCAGCGAGAAATGCAATAAAAAAATTTTTTTTGTGGCTGCGGTAAACAGCGGCAGGCGGCGGTCCCGCCGCCGTTTTTTTTAAAAGATACCAAAAGTTGGGGTAATTAGTGACCCAGCCCAAAAGATTTCATCCAATTATCTCTAAAACTAAGGGAGTAGCACCCAAAATAAAAGTCGAAACAATATTTTTGGTATCTTTAAAAAAAAACGGCGGCGGGACCGCCGCTCCCGCCGCCTGTCGCCATTTACTGCCGCCACCAAAAAAAATTTTTTTATTGCATTTCTTGCTGAATTAGGCAATTTGGAATCATTTGAGACCATGTTATTTTTTTCAAAAATTTTTCGACTTACAAGCAACCCTGCGGGGGATTTAGTCATTTTTTTCAAATTCTCGAAAAAAATAACATGGTCTCAAATGATTCCAAATTGCCTAATTCGGCGAGAAATGCAATAAAAAAATTTTTTTTTTGGTGGCGGCTGTAAACGGCGGCGGGTGGCGGGAGCGGCGGTCCTGCCGCCGTTTTTTTTTAAAAGATACCAATAGTTGGGGTAATTAGTGACCCAGCCCAAAAGATTTCATCTAATTATCTCAAAAACTAAGGGAGTAGCACCCAAAATAAAAGTCGAAACAAAATTGTAAGTAAAGGGGGGGGGGAAATGTGGTGACTCGTCACACGACATACCAGCAATTTTATTTTGGGTGCTTCTCCCTTAGTTTTAGAGATAATTGGATGAAATCTTTTGGGCTGGGTCACTAATTACCCCAACTATTGGTATCTTTAAAAAAACGGCGGCGGGACCGCCGCTCCCGCCGCCAGTCGCCATTTACCGCCGCCACCAAAAAAAAATTTTTTAGTGCATTTCTCGCTGAATTAGGCAATTTGGAATCATTTGAGACCATGTTATTTTTTTCAAAAATTTTTTGCCTTACAAGCAACCCTGCGGGGGATTTAGTCATTTTTTTCAAATTCTCGAAAAAAATAACATGGTCTCAAATGATTCCAAATTGCCTAATTCAGCGAGAAATTCAATAAAAAAAATTTTTTTGGTGGCTGCGGTAAACAGCGGCAGGCGGCAGGAGCAGCGGTCTCGCAGCCGTTTTTTTTAAAGATACCAATAGTTGGGGTAATTAGCGATCCAGCCCAAAAGATTTCATCCAATTATCTCTAAAACTAAGGGAGTAGCACCCAAAATAAAAGTCGAAACAATATTGTAAGTAAAGGGGGGGGGGGGGGAAATGTGGTGACTCGTCACACAACATACCAGCAATTTTATTTTGGGTGCTACTCCCTTAGTTTTAGAGATAATTGGATGAAATCTTTTGGGCTGGGTCACTAATTACCCCAACTATTGGTATCTTTTTTAAAAAACGGCGGCGAGACCGCCGCTCCTGCCGCCCGCCACCGTTTACAGCCCCCACCAACAAAAATTTTTTTATTGCATTTCTCACTGAATTTACTTACAATTTTGTTTCGACTTTTATTTTGGGTGCTACTCCCTTAGTTTTAGAGATAATTGGATGAAAATAAAAGTCGAAACAAAATTGTAAGTAAAAATTTTTGTTGGTGGCGGCTTTTGGGCTGGGTCACTAATTACCCCAACTATTGGTATCTTTTAAAAAAAATGGCGGCGGGACCGCCGCTCCCGCCACCCGCTGCCGTTTACAGCCGCCGCAAAAAAAAAAATTAGGCAATTTGGAATCATTTGAGACCATGTTATTTTTTTCAAGAATTTGAAAAAAATGACTAAATCCCCCGCAGGGTTGCTTGTAAGGCAAAAATTTTCAAAAAAATAACATGGTCTCAAATGATTCCAAATTGCCTAATTCGGCGAGAAATGCAATAAAAAATTTTTTGGTGGCGGCGGTAAATGGCGGCGGGAGCAGCGGTCTCGCAGCCGTTTTTTTTAAAGATACCAATAGTTGGGGTAATTAGTGACCCAGCCCAAAAGATTTCATCCAATTATCTCTAAAACTAAGGGAGTAGCACCCAAAAAATTGCTGCAAGTCGTTTATGAGAAACACCCTATAGTATAATCCACTCGCCCCCCCCCCCCCAAAAAAAAAATTAGGGGTTTGGGGGTGAGTGGGTGGTCAACGATAATTATAAAATCATATATAGGCCTACAAAACTTGTATCCTAAGGTTTGCTCCATTTATCTCAAGTCGTTTATGAGAAACACCCTATAGTATAATTCACCCGCCCCCCCCCCCCCCCAAATTAGGGGTTTTGGGGTGGGTGGGTGGTCAACAATAATTCTAAAATCAAATATAGGCCTACAAAACTTGTATCCTAAGGTTTGCTCCATTTATCTCAAGTCGTTTATGAGAAACACCCTATAGTATAATTCACCCGCCCCCCCCCCCCAAATTAGGGGTTTTGGGGTGGGTTGGTGGTCAACAAAAATTCTAAAATCAAATATAGGCCTACAAAACTTGTATCCTAAGGTTTGCTCCATTTATCTCAAGTCGTTTATGAGAAACACCCTATAGTATAATTCACCCGCCCCCCCCCCCCAAATTAGGGGTTTTGGGGTGGGTGGGTGGTCAACGATAATTCTAAAATCAAATATAGGCCTACAAAACTTGTATCCCATGGTTTGCTCCATTTATCTCAATTTTGTTTCGACTTTTATTTTGGGTGCTACTCCCTTAGTTTTAGAGATAATTGGATGAAAATAAAAGTCGAAACAAAATTGTAAGTAAATTCAGTGAGAAATGCAATAAAAAAATTTTTGTTGGTGGCGGCTTTTGGGCTGGGTCACTAATTACCCCAACTATTGGTATCTTTTAAAAAAAACGGCGGCGGGACCGCCGCTCCCGCCACCCGCTGCCGTTTACAGCCGCCGCAAAAAAAAAAAAAATTTTATTGCATTTCTCGCCAAATTAGGCAATTTGGAATCATTTGAGACCATGTTATTTTTTTCAAGAATTTGAAAAAAATGACTAAATCCCCCGCAGGGTTGCTTGTAAGGCAAAAATTTTCAAAAAAATAACATGGTCTCAAATGATTCCAAATTGCCTAATTCGGCGAGAAATGCAATAAAAAAATTTTTTGGTGGCGGCGGTAAATGGCGGCGGGAGCAGCGGTCTCGCAGCCGTTTTTTTTAAAGATACCAATAGTTGGGGTAATTAGTGACCCAGCCCAAAAGATTTCATCCAATTATCTCTAAAACTAAGGGAGTAGCACCCAAAATAAAATTGCTGCAAGTCGTTTATGAGAAACACCCTATAGTATAATCCACTCGCCCCCCCCCCCAAAAAAAAAAAATTAGGGGTTTGGGGGTGAGTGGGTGGTCAACGATAATTATAAAATCATATATAGGCCTACAAAACTTGTATCCTAAGGTTTGCTCCATTTATCTCAAGTCGTTTATGAGAAACACCCTATAGTATAATTCACCCGCCACCCCCCCCCCCCAAATTAGGGGTTTTGGGGTGGGTGGGTGGTCAACAATAATTCTAAAATCAAATATAGGCCTACAAAACTTGTATCCTAAGGTTTGCTCCATTTATCTCAAGTCGTTTATGAGAAACACCCTATAGTATAATTCACCCGCCCCCCCCCCCCCAAATTAGGGGTTTTGGGGTGGGTTGGTGGTCAACAAAAATTCTAAAATCAAATATAGGCCTACAAAACTTGTATCCTAAGGTTTGCTCCATTTATCTCAAGTCGTTTATGAGAAACACCCTATAGTATAATTCACCCGCCCCCCCCCCCCCAAATTAGGGGTTTTGGGGTGGGTGGGTGGTCAACGATAATTCTAAAATCAAATATAGGCCTACAAAACTTGTATCCCATGGTTTGCTCCATTTATCTCAAGTCGTTTATGAGAAACATCCTATAGTATAATCCACCCGCCCCCCCCCAAAAAAAAAAAAAATTTGGGGGGGGGTGGGGGGTCGACGATAATTTTAAAAGTAACTTTGGCCCCATAGAAGCTTATATCCAAAATTAGCTCCCTATAGCTCTAAGGGTTCTCGAGTAAACCCCCCCCCCCCTGCCCAAATGGTTATTTTCCACATCCCCCTTTTAATCCTTACAGTTATTAAAACTTTCTGGTGTTAAAGAATTTCCCAATTGCAATAAAATAGTCACAGCAAGTTCATCACCATCTTTAGCCAAAGGATGATCAGTCAACTCAACCTTATTTATACATTTACAATTATTTAAAAATATTTTTTAAGGCAAACTAAATTTTTTTATTAAACTGGTTAATATAATAATTAATTTTCATAGGTTAAAATATCATACTTTTAAAATTGCCTGTAGTTTAAAAAATGGTTAGTAATGGTTACCTCAACAGCAAATCCAACCACACTGTGTTTTTTATCATATCCATACCAATATCTATCAAGAAATTAAAACTTTATGATGTACTTACTCTGGAGGATATTCTCAAATTTTATAATTCACAATACCTTGATGGTGCAGGTGTAGTAACATAGCCAAAATCAACAAACAAAGAGTCTCTTTGATTTTTAGCCCTTAGTTTTTCTGATTTGTACAAGGATCCATTGTAAACTTTAAGCAGTGGTATTTTATCATTAAATCCAAGAACATTGGCAAATCTTTCCTGAATTATTTTAAAAAGGATATTAATTGTCTTCATCAATAAATTTTTACTATAAGTACTATAGGGGAACACATTTAAGTTTAAATTAACTACAATTAAAGAAAATATGTTGTGAACAATAAATTTTTTAACTCTCATGCTGTGACAGTCTTAGATGCATTTTTTTGCATGAGATAACAGCTTTTGTTCACCTTATTGTTATTGTTGTAGAAATTAAGATTCTTAATATCCAGGAAGGTTCTATTCAACTCAGTGTTTGTGAACACAGAAATCTAGTAATATTTTAATATTTTGACATATGAATAGGATTTCAGTAATTGAATTAAAACTAATTACCTGGAAGGGTAGTGTTGTTGCTATAGGAAATTCAACCTCAAAGTTTATCAAGCCCCTATCTCTAACTCTCAATTCTATAGATTTATCACAACCTGATTAATTTATGAAGTTAATGAAGGGCAACAAATGAAATAAATATGGACCATACAGAGGGCTCAACAATGTCATTCAAAAAAGGTCTTTTGTACAAAGCATTTTAAAGAATTTTATATATTCCTTATACTTTATTCTTTTTCTCTATACTTGATTACCAGTTATGCTTGGTTGTTCAAACATTTTGTGCCAGTATGCATGTTCATTTGATTCATCTATTGTTTCCCAGTATTCATTGTTTTTTTCACCTATCTAAAGTTCTACATTTATACTATAATTGAATTTAAATTTAGTGTAGAACAGCAATAAAATTCAAAGTTATAACTTACCTCTAACTCAAACTCTATAGATCTCAATGGATTGAAACATCTTATTCCTGGTGAATCAATCTCCACTATAATTGACAAAAATTTTTCTCTTCAGTTATTTATAAAGAAATCCTACTCTATAACTTGCTTTGTGCGTCCATCCGACCAATCTGCAAGTGGGGTAATATAGATTAATAAGCTGCATGCTGTTTTATATGACTGCTCATTTAATTGGTGAATTTCCCTGCAATTTAGATTTTAAACCCATTCCAAAATAAACCAATATAGAGCTTTACATGAGCATCTTTGATTTTATTGTAATATAGACAATTTTTAGGGAAAAAAATACTATTATTTAAAGCCTAATTACTCTTTTTCCTTTTATGCAGTAATTTATCTTATAATTTAAGCAATCCACCAGAGACAAATGCAAATACAATGAGATAAACATGCAATACCTAGGTTTGGTTTACATAGGGAAAATATCAATGGGATAAATGTCCCCTGTTGCAAGGAATTTGCTCCACGCACAGATAATTCCATCTCTACCTTTGAAAATCATTGCTAATGAATAAAATGAAGATTGGTTTAAAGAATTATTTATCATTTCTAGGTTAAAGTGTTCACGAAGCTGGGAAAAAGTTGATATATGTCACTGATTAGTGTTTTTTAAGAGTACTATTTTGGGAATTAAGTCTTAATTACTTCCCATTTAAAAATAAATCAAACTTTAAAAAAACGAATTTATTCCCTTGAAAACATTGATGTATTTTGTGTTTTATTATACATATCTTAAAACCTATCAAAATCGACAAATAACAATCTTTTTGTTAAGGTTTACTTGCAAATTTAGAGTAGAATAAATTCTTTTGTTACATACATATCAAACTAACCAAAAAGGTTTATAATTTCTTTTTACGGGGAGATTAAACGATTTTTATCGATAATCGAAAAGATATTACCAAATATGGATATAAGGTCAGCTGATTTATAGTTGTCGATTGTAACATAGCATCCTCATCCTATCTCAATATTTACTACTTGCTAAAAAAGCTTCAAACTTCCATAAAAAATTAAAATTTTAAAAATTAAAATTTTTAATGTATAATGTATAAATCGTTTTGGAGGGTGGTGGTATTCTCCTCCAAAATAGTTATAAACATTTCAAGAACTTATGACGAGCTACCCTGTAAAGGAGAACCATACTGGTTCAGCTGTTAGCAAGATCCTTTAGAACAGACAAACATACAGACATCCTGTTACATTATTATAACAATTTATATTTAGGATGTGTGTATTACTTAAATATAATTTATTAACTTAAACAGAAAGAGGTAAAAATCTGAATTTATATTTTTCTAATATTCAAAGGGATATAAAAGGGCAGAAAAATAGCTTAAAACCAACAAACGACTTTTTTGATAAAAATAAAATAGCCTAAAACCTTTCCCAAAAACTATAGAAAGCTTCACTGTAAAAGTGAACCACATCGTTTCAGCGGTCCCTTCTCTACAGATAAAAAAAGCTTACAACTTTATAAATTAGGATATTGTTAAATCTTTTCATTTAAAACTAACCCTTCTGTACGTAATTGTATGCAGGGAGGAAATGGATATTTGGCTTTTTATTACATTATTTCCCAAAGTTAATGACATTTTGTTAGTTGGCTAATTAACTTTAGGGACTTTCATAGAATTTTAATTGGTTGGTTTATTACTTTGAGTGTCCAAATGTTTAAACCACCAAATATTGTTTACAAAATGGGTAAATTTGTGTATATTTTCATTGTGAATATCCATTAATTTATTGGCCATTGTCTTATGCCTCTAGTTCCCTGGTTATTTAGGTAGTAAGTGGGTTCGTGGGTGGGGCGTTAAGTGTGTGTGTGTGTGTGTTATACTACGATAGTGTGTGTGTGTGTGTTTTACTACGATAGTGTGTGTGTTAGTGCTACACTACGATAGTGTGTGTGTGCGTGTGTGTGTTAGTGCTACACTACAATAGTGTGTGTGTGCGTGTGTGTGGCAAGATAGGTAAGGTATGTGTGTGTGTGTGTGTGTGTGTGTATTTAATTAAATTCGACACATTATGAGATTATTTTACGATGATAAAATGCTTTTTTTTATGTAAATACTATAGAAAGACTGCTATATTTTATGCTAAATATTTGTAGCAAATGATATTTGTTTATTCTATTTAAACATTTTAATTCTTAAATATCATGCTTTCTACAGATTTAATCAATTTTTCTTTTGTCACTATACCTGCATAAACAAAGCGGTATTTGGTTAATGATTTTTTAAAATAAACCAAACTTTTTCATTACATTTTAGAGAAAGTTCAAAGATAAATATTAAAAGAGATATATTACAAAAATATTTTCTAAGTATCAATTTTTTTGTTTTTATCTGCAAGCGAAGAAATAACTTATTTTCTCTTAGTTTAATTGAAGCTCAGATTTTAACATTATTTTCATGTGGAAACACTCTCCGCATTTTAAACTGATTTTTTTCTAACTTAACTGAACTTTTAAGGCATAATTCTTTGAAAATTACTTAAAATATAAAAAAAGGTAAACAAAAATGCATTTTGAAAAATTAAATTCGCGATCACTTCAGAACAAGATTAAAATATATTATACATATACCTATTTATTTAATTAATATTATCAGTAACAGTTTTGAAATACCTGGTTTTCATTATCATTGGCTGTTAATGTATGATATTTGAGTTTAATTTCTCCCATATAAACAGTTCTCCAATAAAGTTTTGTTCTAAATAAAGTTTTAAATTTGAGTATTGAGTAGATAAACAGATATATGAAGTTCTTACCCTTCATCATCATATTTAAAACAGTCTGATATGTCTGGAGAACACCTCATCATGGGCCCAACCTCACTCATATTAAAGCATGGAAAATTTTCCCCTGTCTAATTGGAATAAGTTTGTTAATTCATTTAAGAGATTTGCAGGTTTAATTGATATTATATTCACCTTTAATACATAAAAACCACACCATGTCAAATAAGAGCTTTTGTCAAATCCTGCGTTTTCTACTGAAGGCCAAACATGTAAAGATTTATTTGTAGAAAAAGTGATAGTTATTTGCTTACATCCTCCAGGTACGAGTTTCCATGTTCCATCCTTGGGTGTTATTGTGATATTTAGGGTTTCAATGTCATCATTCCATGTCTAGATGATACAAAAAAATCAGATCCACAATTTAAAATTCAGAATAAAAACATTAAAAAGTAAATAATAAAGAATAGATTTATCATTCTAGATGGTCAATCCAAAATAATAATCCAGATAACTTTAAAGGAATTTTTGGCTGGTAAACATTTTTGTTTATATTTAGTTGTATTCTTCTCAAGCAATGCTTTATCATAAGAAAATTTTTCCTGTGTTCACTTAGTTATGTCTATTTAAGTGATTGGGAATCTTTTTTCATTCATCCAGTAGAGCAGTACCTCTTGAGATTGTGTACTTTCCACATCTACACTTTTATCGATCCTTGTATCACTTGGAATAATTCCAACTAAGAGATTCAGGTTATTAGCATTTTCAGTGTCAATTATTGCTGACACTTCCAAACTGTTTTCTCCCTTCTGTTCCCACCAATAATGTGTATGTTGCTGGTTACCTTGATAAAAATATACTTAGTATTGCAAAAGAAATCATGAATTCAATATTTTTTACTGATAAACTACCACCATTGGACGTTATTCATGAATCCAAATATTAAAAAATTTTGAAATAAAAAATGATATAACTTATTCAAAAGTTTACTTGAATTAACAACAAAAGTAACTAGGTATATACTTTAATAATTTAAAAATAGTTATAAAAATGTAAAAAATTTTTGATGATACATCAATTAATTTTTTATTAGTTGGACTCATTGATGATTAACAAAAATGTAATTAACTTTGTAATATTTGAAAATGTCGGTTTTATTTTCGAATCAAATGCTTTGGTAATGTTAAACTGACACGAATTAATTATATAAAAAAAATGGCCTAGCTCATGTAAAACAAAGGGAGGACGGAGCTCAGGCACCTTTACAAAATATTAGGCCTATCAAATTGAGTAATTTTAATACAGTTTAAAGTATATTATGGCATATGATTAAACATATTTATTTCTGAGTCCAAATTTAAAAATCACTTTCAATAAATAACAATAACTGACTGACAGACTGCACTTAGACCCAGATTTTTATGAATTAGATTATTTTCATTTTCATAAATTTTAATGATTTATAGAAAACTGTGGAGCAGGTAAATCATAGCCGCCACAGCCAGCTAATTAAAAAAAACTAGTTTAATGCAAATGGTAACTGGCTAACGATTTTTTAATGGTCCTGATTACAAAAATCAATTCCAATTTTGATAATCTAAGACATGGCTGCCATCAGCTGATTGCCAATACATGCTATCCTGTCAGGATGATTTCACTGTGCTGCTAGATTCAGTTGTCACCAATTTTTTTTTACAAATGTACTCAGTAATTTTGATTTTCTGTGTTAGTTTGATTAAATTTTGATAAATATTATTCAAATTGATAACTATCTTAATTAAGGCATGTTAGAATATTCCTTTCATGATGTATTTTGTAACGAGGCCCAAATAGAAAACGTTGCAACTGATAGTTCATTATCAACTTCTGAGCACTTGAGAGATTAAAAGGAGTAAAAAGAATACAATTTGTTTTACTGCTGGCATTCAAATTACATATTTGCCCATAATATTTTTTTTTTATTCTAGTTGGTAATTTTGGATATTGAATTTATATGCATTTTGTAAGAATATTATAAAATTTTTCATTAAGCAGAAAATATTATAAAAATAAACCTTTTTTGAGTCTAAAATTTTATAGATGTAAATGTTTAGTCTTGCAGTAAAAAAGGAGTATTTAAAAAAGGCTTGCTTATATGAATTTTAATTAAATGATAAAAAATTGCTGGCAAATGAAAAAAGCCGTAATTTGAATTTCTTTCATAATTTAACCTACCCCAGTTAACTAAATTGTTGATAAATAAGTGGGCAGATGAAAAATCTCTTGAATTTTCATAGGTGTACTTTGTTGTATTTCTGTAAAAAGGTAAAATAAATATATGTCAAATTTTCCTTCTAAATCTGTAAAATAACAATTATTTATCAGCTGCGCTAATAAGCTATATATTTCACTTATAAATGCAACTAAGGGTGTTAGACCCCTATTTTAACTTATTCCTGACTTCTACTTTTAAGAATAAAGTGAATGAGGGTACATAGGTTTAGCTAAATTTTAGGCCAAAAAAGCTCTGATATCTATGATAAAAATTTAACAGAGAAAATTACTTTTATAATATGATTACATTATCAACCTTCCCTGGTATTAGTAATTCCTCTGAATGAATCAACAAGACACACATAATTCTTGCCAATGTAAGTCAATTTTATTCTGCAAATCCGTCCTCCATACCAACTATCTTTATCTTTAAATAATCAGTTTATTAAATCAATATTTAAAACGTAGTTTTTGAATCATTAAAAAACAAATAATTATCAACTAATTACAGTTTTTTAAGCAAAGCTTTTTTTTTGAGGGGGGGGGGAGTATTTTTTTCTAGGGACGATTTCTCTTGGGAGGGTGGTGGTACCCTCCCCCAAAATAGTTATAAACCTTCCCAGGACCTGAGAGAAGAACCCGACCGGTTCAGCGGTTAGCGAGATCCTTCGGTACAAACAAACAGACACACAAACATAGATTCTTTTACTTTTATTATATGGATAGCCTAAAATTGAAATGTCTATTTTTGAATTACCTAGTTTGAAGTCTACATCTAATTCTGTTTGTTTTCCAGTTGTTAGCATGAGGTCAACAGGAAATACAACTATTTCTCCTTTTCTAACAGGTGTCTTAAAGTCTGGTATATTTACCATGATTAGCTCATCATCAAACCTTCGACCTGAATGATATTTGAATGATTTTACAGAGCAATATTGTATTTAAAACATAAATAAACATCATATGTATAATAGTATGGAACAAGTATTTTTATAATAGGATTACTCGATTTCTCAATGATAGTACTTTTTGAATATAGGCGTGCCAAATTCAATAACATAAAGTTACAGACATTAATGGAAACTTTATTATCTCTGATAACTTGCTTAATTAATTGAAATTAATAGATTTGCTGTAGGCTTTCTTAGAAAAAAAATTACAAAAACAAATTTTAGGAATGGTTCCTTTCGTGGCAACACCCCTTAAGAGGCGATTTGTCATTGATTTTGATAGGTTATTTTAGGTTAGGTGATTGCCCCGCAGGGTTAGGCAATTAGCCCCGCCTGGTTAGAGCCCCCCGCAGGGACTAGAAATAGGAGAAAAGCTACTGTGAAAATACGAAGAAACTTTCCTTAAGGGGCGTTGCCACGAAAGGGACAATACCCCAAATTTCTTACTGTCTTTCATGCAGAGAATAAACGGTTCTTGGAAATTAACGTCTAATGTTTTTTTAATGGAGAAATACGCAACACTGAGTCTATTAGGCCTTTTTGGTCTGTTGAGATACTTCCCTCTGTCTATCCAAATCATATTTGTACCATTCTAAAAAAATTTAATATATAGTGGAAGTCAGCTTCTTAAACATACTAGGGGAAAAATTATGAAATTATAAGTAAATCTTTAAATTAACAGTTTATTTTGTTCAATTGATTCGCAAGTTTTGACCAAAGATTGGATTCGTCTTATAAGGTTTTAAATTTGACAATTTCTTATGATAAATAAATAAAATAAATATTGCTCCTATAGATCTAATAATTCTATTGATAATTATTAAATCATAGGCTGCCAGTTTAAATTCGTTTAAGATGTCATATAAAAAGTCTGCCTACCATTATTCTAAAATCATCTGGTGTTCTAAAAGTTTCATTCGGCCCTATGTCAAATCTTTCTCCAGTTTCAGTCCAAATTAGTTCCCCGCTTGGCGTTCTTATACCTATAATTTTCACAAATAAATGTCATAAATGTAAAAATATGATTAAAGAGGTGTGTTGAATGTATTAATAGTTTTATTGGAGACTTTGTTTTTAATATTTATCTTTAAAAATAAATTTGTACCTGAAGTTCCAATGTAATATCCATTACTTATATAGTGTGTATAGTACAGTTCAAGGAAATCTTTCACTTCAACCCATTCTGATGGTAATAAATCTGCCAAATATCCACCAACCTCTCTACACTGCAATTATAATCAGGGAGTAAGGGAGGGGACAATGGGCAATTAATTCAATTTAAGAGTTTTTGCTGAAAGACCATAAAATCCAGATTTATCTAGAATATTTGAAGGAAATTGTAAAGGGTGTGTTAATAAAATTTAGAAAACTATAAAATAAGAAAAAAGTTCCAAGAAAAAAAAGCATTCTTTTGAAAACCAGCACATTCAGCACATTAAGCACATCAGACTGGCGTAACCATTCTGTAATTAATTACTAGAAAAATCATCCCTGGAACCCGTTCAACCCATAGCCCCATAACCCTAAATTTAAGGGTTCTTAGATTGTTTATTACACAAATATCACAATAAAGGTTTTATCTATGAAATGATATTTTCTGGAGAAAAAAAAACTGTTAAAACCAGCCATCTCCTAACAAAATAAGTTTATTGATACTTATCTACTATATTCAAAACTAACTCAGCGATGCGCTAGTACCCAAAGTCAGTCAGAACCTGCTAAATTCTTGCACAGCTAAATTCTCTTTAAGCCAGTACCCAAAGTCTGAGACTCCTAAAAGTTGAATATTCGATCCATTGTCCCCTCCCTTACTCCCTGAATTATAATACTATTGAAAAAAAAACATTTTTCCTCTACATTATTTTGACTTTAAATCTAAAATAAATATTATATATTCTGTCCATTTAGGACTTCATATTAATATTATTAATAAAAGTAAAGCTTTGATATAACTAGGATATTATGATTTCTATAACAGATGTGTACAATTCAGAAAACAAAAACTTTCGTCCATAGAAGCCCCCACCCACAATAAAAAGATAACATGGTTTCAAATGATTCCAAATTGTCTGATTTGGGGAGAAATTTCCTCCATGCTGACGGTTTTCCCAGAAGCAGCAAGACTAGTTGAGCTTGAAAGAGCTAGTTAAGGGAATTAATTGATGTACAACTTTCTTCAGACTTATAAATTGACATTCACCCTATAATTGTTAATGGTTTTTGTCTATCTGATATTAGAGCCTTGCTGTTGTCAACCTTGTTATTATTACCTTTGAATGCCATGTGTCATAAGTTCCAGCTTGTACCCAACAGAAAGATCTGCCTGACATTAGTCTCCACATTTTTTCATATGCACAAAGATTAACATTTCCATCAGGTATTTCTTCATTCTAAGACGACAAAAAATAATTTAATTATTAATGAAAGGTTATATTAAAAAATTAATTTATCTTAAATCTGTAAAAGCGTTGAATGTTTACTATTATATCAGAGAAAACAACTGTAAATAAGCAAAAAATAATTACCGTTGGTCTCATCTGATGCATTATTGTATACTCTTTGTTATAAAAGATTGGATGTTCTCCATTTATATTGATTACACTTTCAAAACGTGCCTCTAAATAAAAGTTAATCATCTCATTTGACATATATTGCGATTAAAGAAAGAAACGTTTATAAAACTCATACCTTGGCTTGTTTGTTCTACTATATTATTCTCAAATATTGCCCTTAACACTGGAATGAATAATTGTAGTTATATCTATAATACAAAGTATAACGATGTCTATCTGTCCATCAGTTTGTCTGAAGCTGGTCCTGTGATGGTTTAAACTATTTTCTTAGGGGGTGGGGACAAAAAAAATTAGTTTACTCTTTCTTTTTAAATCTAAATACGAAAAATTAGGTTGATCAAACCTCTTGGAGCAAAGCCCCTAGATGCTAGGTGCGAAGCCGCTAGTTTATTATTAACAATGTAAGATAGATTAAGAAAGACCAAAACATCAAAAATAAATTAGTTACACTAACTTACCCAGGCCTCTTTCTTTGCTATAATCATTAATTTGCGATGTAGAATAAACTTCTGAAAACTGAACTTCAGCTTTGTTGAAATAATCATTAAAGTTAGAGTAGCCAATTATTGGGTTTCTGGAATACATTTCACTTTTATCAGAAGTGAAAACATCAACCCTACATAGTCTCATTTCATTAGGCTAAATAAAAAAAACATTTTATAATAAGGCACATTTGTCTTAATAATAACTAATTTTTAATAAAGTTAATGGTGTTTTATTAAAAAAAGAGCAAATTTTAATGGTTTAAAAAAATACTTTTTATCAGAAGTAATTCCTTAAAAAAAATACTGTCTTAATTTAAACTTTTGATAGATTGATTAGCCATAGTTTCTTTGTGTTTGGACCTAAGTAGTCATGGAGTAGGCTGAGACACTTTTGTATAGCCACTAGGGCTATTAAGCTCCACGTTCATGCACATTATTACCTCGCCCTTGCCGAATATGGCAGGAGTCCCAAATTAATGAATGACGATCTCCTAGAGGAGCTTGGGATAAGGGTAGTACTGATATTATGTAAGTGACTATTGAGTATCCAAATTAATCAATAATCTCCCTTCTTACACAAACAGGGGAAGTTGCATGATTATTATTACGAATGAGAAATTCAAGTCAACACATGGAGAATTGAACTCGAACTCTCACCACCGTAGCTTAGTGTACTACCACTGAGCCACTTCGCCCCTTAATTTAAACTACCAATGCTTTATAAAAGTATGAATAAATAATTACATTAAACTATCACCATTACAATTATTGTAAAAATATTACCAATGCTGACAAGCTCATAGTAACATTTGAAATCCAAGTGTTAAAAGGAACTTCCAAATGATGATTAATTGCAATCTGATCCCCAAAATAAGCTGCATCTTGAATGCTTGTAATGCTGACGTTAGTTGAAGCCACAGCTTCTATGGCCTCCATTATAAACAAAAATATATTTTAGATAATAAGCAACAATATTTTTTCATGAAAAATTTAAGATTAGATTGTGATTTTAAAACCTACCTCCCCTGTGATGTTTATAACTATTTCATTGTTATCTCCATCAACAATACCAAATATGCAGACATACGCTTCATTAATAGAACTTTTAGAAACAGATATGATTATCTCTACGTTCAGAATGTTGTTTTCCTAAAATTAGCAAGTTTTAAGGTGATATTTATTTAAATTTAGCTAGAAGTGGATGGATTTTTAAAAATCTTTGACTGATAGTGAGATACAATTACAGAGGTGACATTTCTAACCTCGCTGGTAAGCTCCAACTGTTTAAAGATGAACTTATAATAATAAAGTGGTAGATGTTTAGACATCACCTGAAAGTGTACATTTACGATTCTGATAGTTTGCTGTATTAAGCAGAGGTGAATTCTTAAAAAAATTTTAGGCTCACTGCCTTACTAGAATAGATAGGCAAAAAGTTTTTTAAGAATTCACCTCTGATATTAATATATAAAAGTATAGAAACTTTATGATTTTCTGACAATACGTTTCAAAGGTTTTTTTTCTGAAACTTAGTCTTATCTTTTTTACTAAGTCTTTAAAAGTTAATGCCCACCCAAATATTTGTGCAAAAGGTATGTCAATTCACCAATCATCAAATTCATAACCAAACCATTACCCTATAATTCTCCCATTCCCCAATAAAATTTTGGTGTTAAGATCTAAAACTTCATACCTTAAAATTTGTCACAATACCAAAATTAGCTCGAAGAGAGGAGGTGTTTGAATAGATATTAGCATCAGGTATAAAGCCAAAGTATTCCTGATCAGGATTTTTTATAATTATATTCAGTGGGCTGAGACCTGGAAAAGAAATTAATATTTGTCATATAAGTTGCTTTCAAGAAAAGTCAAATACTATTAGAATATAAAGGAAATCCTACCTGATCCTTCTGGACATTCAGTAAATAAATGTAGCTTTACTTTTCCTACTGGATTATTTAATTCAACTTGAAAAGTCACAATATTTCCTGGAGAGGCACTGCTCACAGGAAAATTCTGAACCTAACATGAAGAAATATAATCGTTTATCTAAAATTTTGAGATGTATAAATTTTAGATTAATGATAATTTTCATGATGACCTGATTTAAATTTGGATAAAGTTCTTCTTCATTAGTTCTCTGTTGAGCATTGTTAACGACTTTATAATCAAAACGTTTGTAGAGAGTCATATCTTCGAAATTTGCAATAACTACCACATTGGGCTAAAATAGGTTGTTTTTATGGTTTTTAATCATATATCATTTTGTCCATTAGGAAATATTTCAAAAATTCTTAAACATTAATAACCCTCACTGATAAATCCCAAATTTCAAAACTTTGAGTTTATATCTTAAAGGATTTAAAGTTTGCAGATAATAATTCCTCCATCTTTCACATTGCACAGTTAAAATAATTAAACAAATAAATATTTGATTTGAGTTTTTAACCTCATGCTGTAATTCTTTATTCTGTAGACCAAGGTAAGTTATTGGAATTTCAAATTGTATACCATCTTCCAGACCATTAATATCATCCTCAGTGCACTCCTTTAATTTAATTTGTTGAGACAATTACAAAATTTATATCTATTTAACTTAAGTATATCTATAAGGTTTTGACTGTCTGTAAATCTGCCACAGTATCTATTTTACTCTTTATCATTCATTTAATTAGTGCCATAGAGGATGCAGGCAAAGAGAGGCAAAACTATATATATATAGTTGTTAATTTGCTACAGGGATACTAAAAAGATAAAATAAGCTTGTAATTGCTGCACTTCTAATAAGAAATTATTAATGTTTTGTATTGTAATTTTTTTCTCGTATTCATTCGAATATGGTGGATAGGAACCAGTTCTCATACATACGAAAAAACTATGTCTAGCATTGTATTATATCAAGCTTTCTACGAATATAGAATTGTACAATCATAAGATTAAAACCAGTTTTTTTAGCCCGTGCCTTCGGCACCTCGGGGCTAAAAAAAATTAGCGGAAAGTGGTTTATAATACGATGAAAGAAATAACTATTCTCGACTTACTTGATTCATACACTCATTATAACAAAGCATGCTTTCTTGCACAATTCTCCATTTTCCTGTTACTTTGCCAGTTTCTTATAAATATTTGATTTTTTATATAGTAAAACTTTATTTCTTCAATTTTAATTATGCACTAAAAAAAGAATTAGACATCACCTGTTCCTTTATCAAATTGAAGGAGGTCATGCTTGTTGATAGTAAATCTGCCTTTGAATTTGACAATTGGTCTTCCAATATAGATTGGATCCTAAAATACATAATTCAAAAGTTAGAATTTCTTAGCCTTTAAAATTAATATGATACTTTTTTTTATTAAAATTAAAATTGATAAACGCTTAAACCCAAACCCTGTTAGAAGCATATAGCCTACCACTGTAGTACAGAATGGACAAAAGTGATAAATAGTGACATCCATGTGGCACCAAGGTTGGATAGTTGACAGGGTAAAGCTTAAAAGTTGACTATCTCCTGGTCTTGCAAGCCATGTTTGCTGTGAAATATTCTTTAATACTTGTAATACCTATATAAATCAGATTAATTTGTGCAACAACACAATCAAACCTGTAAATGCTAAAATCACACAAATTATATTATTTACAGATATTGAAAGAGATATGATTATTGAATAGGTAATTTAGCTAAAAAGTTAATTTTCAATTAATTAAGAGTTCAACTATATCCTTCATAGGTTTTTTTTTATTTAGCACAGAGATATTTAACTAACTTAGTACAAGATAGACGTACCTAACGGTTCGGTTATGTGATTCCATTAATTAATATTGTTTAAGCTATAAATAATATTCAACTTACCATTGGAAAAGGAGGTGGTCTCTTATCAACAAAGGTTTTAGTTGTTGTTATTCTGTCAAGAGGTATTTCAGCAGTTGCTAACCAGTGCTTAATTAACAATACATTTCTGAATTAAGTCAGATATATCAAAAAGTTTGGTATAGTTTCACCAACTGCTTATTGTCAAATGACCTAACCCACAGACTGGGTTTTAACATGGTTAGAACCAGCATAACCTAGCCTTCAAATAATATGAAAAAGACGTAATAATTTTCCTTATTTTAAAATTGAATTGAAAATAACTTTTCATGGGGAATAAATCAAAACAACATGTGTACACATTTAACCCAATAATGTGGCTGTTCCTATGGTGTTTTGCTTAATTGTTCATCTTGACTTACTGTGTCTGTTGCATAAGACCATATTTTAGTGGTTATCATTAATGAGGGCAGACTAGGAGGCACTAAACCTGTCTGGAAAACCTAAAACATAAATGTATATGTATATCTTATTCTTTCTATTATAGATTATTTCCTTGAAAAGTGAATTAAATGCTTCCTACCAATTGTTTTGGAATAATGAATATTCCTAGCTTGAATAATAAATAATCAAGCAATTGCTTATCATTTACGTTTCTTCAATAATATGTTGTCATCCTTATTTTATGTTAAAAGTTGATCAAAAAGTTTTTTTAAAATGATTTCTTAACAGAAAGCTCTTATAATTAATCTAGACATCTTAGAACCGTTCTAGCAATTTAAAAATAATTCTGTTTTGGTATAAAAGTAGTTGTAAAGAAACAAAACTCAAAGATACTTACAAAAACCCGACGAGTATACACAATAAGTGCATCAAAAGTGACAGTAGCAACTCCATGTTCATCAAGTGTTACCTCTGCTTTAATTCTATCATCCTTCAGATACAAAAAAAACATTTTTAAACCTGAGGCTCTTCTGTTAATGACAAGTAAAAAGATATAGAATGCTGCAAACGGATCTTGAACAAAGTAGCTTCGGACAAAGAAGCTTCAGACAAAGTAGCTTCGGATAAAGTAGCTTCAGGACAAAGTAGCTTCAGGACATTTACTTAAGAAAAGTAGCTTCCTAAGAAATATAGTCTCCAATATTAATGGGTTAATATTGTTTTTTTTACAATTTTTAATAATGTTTTTACAATTTTTTGTTTAAGTTGGGTTATAGGCTAGGGGGCCGAGCGCCCGCGGCTAGGCAGGCAAGGGGGCCGAGCGTTGCGGCCATGACCTTAATTAACAGTGGAGGCTACTTTCCTTAGGAGGCTACTTTGTCCTGAAGCTACTTTGTCCGAAGCTACTTTGTCCAAGATCCCTGCAAACACGTACCACATTCAGGTTATCATTCTTTCTGTACTTGATCTCTGAATTCAGATTTGAATAGTTTGTGTTGAAGAAATGAATTGCAGATGGTCCATACAAGTCTGGCAGAATTGAACTCAAATCTAAAATATTTTCAACTATAGTTGATCTATAAGTTTATTCAATAAATGTTATTAATTATACTAAGAATATTAATATTAATTTTACCGCCTGTTCCTGTTTCCTTGCAAATCGAAAATCCAGATGTATACCCATTAACTTTGGTAAAACTTACTACAGATCTTAGCAAGGTGCACTAAAAAGAAAATAAAAAGTGAAATGGTAAAAAGAATTTTTTTCAGCTCAGGGAAAAAAAGGTTTTCTATGGAACTTAGGATTTAGAGGTTAGATTTATTTTGTTTCCCTGTTTTAGGTGAAGATTTTTGGCCAATGTGAGTAATATTTGGTTAGATACTATTAGGACGAAATACAAATTTTGCACAAATGATATACTTATTGTTTATTCCACTGACTTAATTAACATTTTTTTTTCTTTTAAGAAAACTATATTTTTCTCAATCTAATTGATAAAGCAGACTTATTAATGCAAAGACTGAAGTAAAATCTAAAATTATAAATGTTGCTACTTTTATAATATAATTGAGTTTTAGAAAAGCTTTGCACTGAATAGGATAAAGTTGTTCTTACCCAATGTTTATTTTCATCATTTTTAAAATGAACATATGCTGCACATTCCATCTTTTCAGAACAAAAATCTTTGCACTTTATTTGGCTAAATTTTTTATATGATTTATTTGATTGTATTGTACTAAGTAGGATACTCAAAATATTCTAGAAATTAGGTTGATTTTATTTTATTTTACAGGAAGAAAAATATTGATCCTTTTTATTTTCGAAGGGGTAACTTTACTTTTAGATCAATTTTAAGATAAGTACCCAATTCCCTATTTATATCATTGATATGACCCTTGGTAATGCCTGATTTTAAGTAGAGGTCAGGCTATAATCAATATATCTTTATCCGCCCACTTTTTATCCTGATATAATATTTGTCTTTTTTTCAATTAATTCCTCTGCACCCCTCCCCCTATTTCCTTATTTTTCAGGATTGTAGTTTCTAGTATTAATAATGAGCAACAATACTTACTATTCTTTAGGATCTTGAGAATTATCTGTTTCATTTGCAAATATTTGTCTAGTTTCAATGTTAGAACCATCATAACTACCATACTTCATATCGAAGTGGAAACATGGAACTTATCAAATAAAATAACGTTAACAATGTTGAGTTTAAGTTTGGAATAAAATTTGAAAGTAGTTTCTTGTAAGTTAGCCAACCTTTTACCAACGACCAGTCATACAATTGTATAGCTATTTGTCCATGAGAGTAAAAAATTTATTGAATCACAACTATGGCTTCATGGTGCTCCCAGGAAAGGCCTTGAGGAGTAGAATCAGGAACTTATGTCTGTTTAAAAATAGCTCGTTACTATCCTTAGAAATTACTAAAAAACACCATTTTTAGTGGTTTATTGAGAATTGTCAAATTTGTAGAGTTTTTTTGAGATTTTCTCAGGCTAGAAACGAGATTTTTTGAAACGGTCAAAAGTTCCTGATTCTACTCCTCAAGGCCTCTCCTGGGAGCAAAATGAAGCCATAGTTCTGATTCAATAAATTTTTACTCTCATGTCTGTTCGTTGGCAAAAGGTTGGTAAATAAAGGGGTAAGGAAGCGAAATATGACTTTGACTGACTTATAGTCGGGTAATCATTATATAACTGAGTTAATGCACAAAAACATTTAGACCTCTAGCCCTCTAGTCAGCGGTTTTAAGACTTAGGATAAATTTTAAATCATCCAGAGGTGTATTATACAATACTCATAAAAATCATTTGCCGATCCCCGCTTTGGTCTCAGAAAAAAATGTCCAAAATCGACCCACCCTACTGCAGATGCCTGGCAATTGAATGATAAATGATAAATACTAGAAAACTACTTACCATGGTTTTGGGCTATTGAAGATAAAACTATTTCCAGCACTTGGTTGGCATTATCTGAAAGAAGGTGTATCAACTTTTTTGCTTTTTATTTAAGATAGCTAGCCGGTTCTTTCAGTAAGTAGTAGATGTAAATTTTTTTATAGAATTCAGATATGCAATCGGTTTTTTTGTAGACATCTTATTTTTTAAGTAATTTAAGTTTTTTGAAAAAATACTTAAGTCGGTTTTAAGGTACTAAAACGCAACAAAATAAAAGAAGAAAATGGCCAGTATGAACAAAAATAGTAAGATCTTTAATTTGACACCTTACTTTTAAAATTCTGTTGAGTAATTATTGAAAAAATCTATTTTTTTAACCTCGGTTTAATAAAAACTTTAGACCTAAATATTTTCTCAAACAGACATAAAAAACATGGGTTCATATATACCTTTAGAATCAGAAAAATATTACGAATCCATTCTAAGCAAAATTGAAAAAGTTTTAAAAAATTGTAATAAAAAATTAAAAAAAATAAAAAGTTTATTTTAAGAATTGTAACTACTAAACTAGCCAATCACAAATCGCGAAAATTGACGAATCGCAAAGCTTAACCTATAAAGTTAACCAATAGAATTGCCAAAAAAAAGGAGAACGTTCATACAATATATACAATATATTACAGAACATGTAAAGAATGAAAAATTATGAACAAATATGCATCAGTCTGTTTAGAAACTTCAAAACAATGCAGTTAAAAATACATTATTGTTTCTTGTGTTTAAAAAATATCTGCTACATTGCATTGTCTTTTGTTTAGGTTTTGTTCAGGTTTTATTCAAGCTAACCCTTTAAAGCTGAAAATTATGATTCTTAAAATAAACTTATATTTTTTATTTTAGTTTTATAAAAGTTTTTCAATTTTGCTTAGAATGAATTTGTATTATTTTTCTCATTCTAAAAGTATATATGAACACATACTTTTTATGCCTGTGAGAGGATATTTTTAATTTCAAAGTTTTGATTAATCCGAGGTTAACAAAATAGATTTTTTCAATAATTACTTAACAGAATTTTAAAAGAAAGGTGTCAAATTAAAGATCTTACTATTTTTGTTCATACTGGCCATTTTCTTCTTTTATTTTGTTGCGTTTTAGTACCTTAAAACCGACTTAATTATTTTTTAAAAAAACTTAAATTACTTAAAAAATAAGAGGTCTACAAAAAAACCGATTGCATATCTGAATTCTATGAAAAATTTTACATCTACTACTTACTGAAAGAACCGGCTAGCTATCTTAAATAAAAAGCAAAAAAGTTGATACGCCTTCTTTTTAAAAATCCAAGAGTAGTGAAAAGCACCACCTTATACCTCACCAACCAGAATTTATCAGAAAAAAAAATATGATTTCTTTAAGAATCTCTAAAAAAAGCATGCCAAAATTTAGAGAAATAAAACAGGTAAAAAATCTGTATTGGCATGTTCTGTTTACCTTTATCCCAACTATTTAAACCAGAATTTTCATAAATGAATGAAAGGAAAAAGTATCTGTCATATCGTAAATGTGTACACGTTCCAACCAATAATATGGCCGGATTGTCCCTTCATTGTGTTCTTGTTGGTTCAATTAACTGTATCCAGACGTAATGTATTTATTACCTGGATCATTGATGGCGAGTTGATATTTATAAACATTTCCAGGAAAAGAACCCCGCTCATTCAAAGCTGTCAACTAAAGAAATCAATCCTTATAATAAAGTAACAGGATGTCTGTCTGTTTATGTGTTTGTCTATATGTTTGTACCGAAGGATCTTGTAACCCTGAACCGGAATATTTCTCCTTTACAGGGTAGCTTCTCATGGACCTACCTTCCATCCCCCCCCCCAAAAAAAAAAATCGCCCCCTCCAATTTTTTTACTTTTCTTTTAAAATTTAGATCCTCAAGTGTCCCTAGAGGCCTCTATTGGCGTAGCCACTAATAATTTTAAAATTGAAGAATACCAAAATACTCCCCACTCACACATGTAAATATGATTTGTTATGTAGAGATGATATACTAATTGTTTATGATAATATAAATTCGTTGGCGGATTCCTTATTATTCCATTTCGACAACAAACGAGTTTTTGAAAGAAAGAAAAAACAATTATGATGCTTATTAATTTAAGGGGTAGGTTAGTTAAATTAATGGTTAGAAGAGTCTGCAGGGCTTGGATTTAAAAATAAATAAAAATATGGGCTGTTGGTTGGTTCACAGAACTAGGCCTGAGTTAACGCAAATCTTTATTTTACAAATTGGTTATTTTTAGGTTCTACTTTGTATTGTAGATTAAGCTAGGTGATGTCAATTCATAGAACATCCCTTATTTACATAGCTAGTAAAAGTTTGGGGTATAGTCCTTTCCACGACATCCCTCCATAAGGAGCGATTCTTCGTATTTTTCACAGTAGCTTTTCTCTTATTTCTAGCCCCTGCGGGGGGCTCTAACCCTGCGGGGCCAATTACCTAACCCTGTGGGGCAATCACCTAACACAATATAACATAACCTAACCTAAAATAACCTATAAAAAGCCATTTTAAAAATACGAAGAATCGCTCCTTATGGAGGGATGTCGTGGAAAGGACTATACCCAAAGTTTGGCTCGAAGATTGAATAATCTATTGTAAGTAATTTTTTCCTTACATTGGTTAGTGTGAATTTTTCTGCCTTGCAGAAATCCGTTGGTATTAAAATAAATATTAGCCATATAAACATTTTTAATCTAAATTACAAGAAAACAATTAGTACATTACCCCCAATCAAAGATTTTAAACTAGCATATTAACCCCCCTAAAATGAAAAGCTTGGACGTCCCTGAATATTACCAAATCTTTTTAAGAATTAAAAACTGAATATGAATACATTGGTAGTTTAAAAATAGCCTAATGTTAACAAACCGTTGCTTAAATTTCAACTGACAGTTTTCTTAAGTTAAAGTTTAAAAATACAAAAAAGTACTTGGAATAAATTATAAATCAAAGATATTGGCAACCGCTAATTTTGTGGGCGGTTTAGAATCATTTATGGAAAGGTGTGAAACCTAATTTTTTGTTGCTTAAAAAAATAATCTTACCTTAAACTTTGAAAAGAAAAAACAGCGAATCAGATACAGGGAAAACTATTCTACTTCAACTTTTTTCGCCTTTTTGCTAATAAAAAATCTTAAACGTTGATTTCAAATAAATCTTTGAAAGTAGATTATCATACAGTTACAAATTTTGATTATTCATTGATAAAAACTGCAATTCTTAGTGAAAAAAAATTAACATAAAATAGGGGTTTTATTTTGATGGACTATACATTGTTCCTGAGCGAGCAGATAAAGCTTTGGGTTTGTAATTAACAGAAAAGTTTTATGCTTTATCGGATAAGTAATGATATAGAGCAGCCTAAAATGACAGCTTTGCGTATGAGGTACTCTAAATAATTATTTTGAATGCAAATTAAACAAATATTTGTCAACTTAAGTTTTAATTGGTTGCATTTAAATAAAATTAATTAAAGTTTGTTTTGAAATAAATATTGTATTTCTTTGAATAAGTAAAAAAGCTTTCTTTATTTTTAATTTGTGTTAATTTATATTAATGCCTAAGCTACTCCATAACTGGTGTATTCATTTATAAAACTTTACTAATTTGAAAAGATTTCCTTATGTATTGACATATGTAAAAATTTACAAAAATATAAATTCTGCTTTATAATAATAATGTTAAATACAAATTAGGTATCATAATTTTCTTTACAGTTTGACTTCACAACCGATTAATATCCGCTGGATTAAAATCAGTTCTTAGCCGCACTGAAAAATCATATATATTGTATATCATCGTATTACAGACAATTTTCTTCAAACATTAAATGGAAATCATAAAATTAGTACCAGTTGAGTTTTGTTAGCCCGGGCTTTCGACCCCTCGGAGCTAACAAAATTGGTTTTAATCCGCGGAAAGCTGCCTATAACAAATAACTATTCTTCAAATTTTTTTTATGTTAGTTTGAATTTAAAATAGCATTTGATACACATTTCTTTTTGTAATTATTTTAATAGGTATTGGTTTTTACCATTAAAGTTTGTTTGTTATTTAAAAACATTAATATTAATTTAAAATTAATGAGTTCCAATATATATCAATGCATTGTAAATATAATCCATTGTATTCCTTAATAATGTTTTTTTTTTATTGTTTACTAGTGGCTACGCCCCTAGAGGCCTTTAGGGTCTTTGTGAGGGGGGGGGGGGAATAAACCCCACCATTTTTAATTTTAAAAGTTTAAAATTTTCTTTAAGGAAGGTTATTATCTAGGGGCGATTCTCGGGAAGTTGGTGGTACCCTCCCACAAAATAGGTATAAACCTTCCCAGGACCTTATTGTAAGGATTATATTATTGTATATTTCATATGTATACCATATAGATTTATAAATACTTCGTTATTAAAAACAAAATCGTTAATTAGACAGAAACAAAGATGCCTTAGATTGAAGTCTTTATCAATAGAGTAGCTGATCACAAATAATGTGAAATAGATCAAGGGGTAGATAATGTTTAGGAAATTATAAAAGAAGAAAAAGATGGTCCAAAAAAAGCATAGAGGGATGGGATCTAACAAAAGGTTGAAAATAAAGGATATCATTCATATACATAATCATAATCATTATATAAAACTCTAGGCTGGGCGGTGGAGGTTTGGAAAAAACCTAAAACCACCCAAAGACAATTATAAAGCTTCCATAAAAAGTACTTTCTATTCGGAAAAGCAGTTTCCGAGATCTATTGCTTCAGACAAAAAAATGATACTTTATATTATAGGATAGTAAGTTTCTTTTGTCTGTAGCTTAAGGTTTCAACAACTGCTGAACTAATTTAGTTCTCCTTTTTAGGGAAGCTTTACATCCCAGGATAATTTAATGCTGTTTTTCTGCCCACTTTCTATCCTTTTGAATAGAGCGCCACTAGATACTATAGCCGCATCTGTTAGTAGTTATATAATAGAACAAAATAAGTTACAGAGTAGTCGCGCTCTAATAACAATTACTCAGCAAAAAGGAAGGGGGTTTATTACAAAAAAGGGGTAGGAAATATTCTTTGGGATGACGGTGGCAGTGAACTGGTACCCAAAGTTTTACACCCTGCCCATTCATTGGTTTAAAAACTTTGGAACCTTTAATTAAATCTTGAATGTTTATTACAAACTACAGTGTGTTTTTTTATGAGAACTTTTTTGAAAGCAATTTTACCCCACTTATAGTTATCCGAATTTAATGATTAATGGCTTATTTTCTTCGTTTTTTAAGGCAATTAATAGAACAACAAAAAATATTTCAGTTTTTATTTAAAAAGTACAGTAAAATCTAAATTTCAAAACTTAGGTGTCAACATATAAAAATGGTTTAGCGCATTTTTCTTAAAAAAATGGATTTTCTGTAGTCGACTTTGGGGGGCTAGTACTCCCTCTCTGGTTGAGATATGACCTTCAAACTTTAATATGTTCTAGTACATGTCCCTAATAGTATCTGTATACATTTTTAGCTCTATATCTCAACTTTGAAGTGTTTAGCAGCCATTCTTGCAAAAGGTTGATTATTTGAGCATAAGAAAAATGCGCTAAAACCATTTTTAGATGTTGACACCTAAGTTTTGAATTTTAGATTTTACAACATGAACTGAGGAGCCAGCTCCGAGAGCCAGTCGGCTCCGAAAATTGAAATTCATAGTGTAGTATAAGTAAACTTTATAAGTAAATTACATTATGTTTTTAACATTATATTTTTCAGTTTTTCGGAGCCGGCTCCGGGAAAAAAATTAAATATTTGACAAAATCTCCACTATGTTTTCAAGAAATAGACATTTTTTACATTTTTTACATTTTTTTGTAAAATAATAAATTTTTCTTAAAATACTCGAAAAATATACTGCTTAAAAATCGCTCAACCTATTATATTTGTTAATTAAAATCTTGTAAACGGCTTGAATGAATGTTACAAACATTTATTTATTGGGATTTATTTATTTTAATTAAGATCTATAAAACGGCAAATCTTATTGACTATTCTATAAATCAATCTCTCTGTATTTATGTGATAACAAAGATCTCATAAACAGTTAAATCACACAACTTTTAACCGCTGGACTGATCAATACAAAATTTTCAGGGAAGTTTAATGTAGGTCTCGGGTTGAGTTTAAGTTGCTGGAACGATTATTGCAAAGGGGGGGGTGGATGGAGATTGTCAACTAAGATCTCGAAAACTGCTGGAACGATTATTGCAAAATTTTCAGGGGGGTTTTAAAGATCATAGGTTTTATGCTATTTTAATGGGGGATGCGACACTAGCTCTTTAATATATTTTAATCACACAACCTGTCCTATTTATCAATCTGTATGTATGTGTGTATGTAATAAGATCTTAGTAACGGCTGGACCAATTATAATAAAATTAATATGGTAAGTTTTAAGCTATTTGAAGGAGATAGATAGATAGATATATATATATATAGATATGAACATACTCATTGTGAGGGGGGGGGGGTGGAATGTTTAAATATTTTTTTCTACAAAAGCAAGGAAAAAATGGGTATATATGTCAGGGATGGAGGGGACATTGGACTATAAATTTCACTGGTACACAAAGCTTTCTAACTACTTTATCTTATTTGTAGACTAAAAAACTTTGGGTACCTTTATTTAAATTCTATTTGTTGGTTTCAAACTTTTAAACAATTGATGTAGAGATGGGGTAATTTAATTTATCCTCCAATATCTTATCCCTTAAGGTCCGAGAAATGTTTAAAACTTATTTATGACCCACTGTTTCCTTTCAACTATTATGTAATACATGATTTTTAAAAGCAAAGCTTTTTATGATTATGTTTGGTCCATCTTTGATAGTAGATGCATATCAAAGCATTCCAACAGACGGACGGACAAAGTAAGTTTTATACTGGATGATCATCATATCAAAGCATTCCAACAGACGGACGGACAAAGTAAGTTTTATACTGGATGATCATCAGCATGGGGATGTTTTTTTAATTCCAGCCATTTATCTTTAATAACTGAAGAGAAATTCACGTTTACTACTTTACGGTTTCTTACAGACAGACAGACATTTCAATTAGAGTACAAAGAAACATATGATAACATCCATAAACTTTGTGAAGTTATTAAAAATCTAATAAGATAGAAAATGTGGTTAAAACATTAGATGTCAATAGAAATATATACAGTAAACTTTAAACATACATCTCTAAAACCATAAAAATCTAATTACTAAAACTTTAGCATAATGGACGGACTGACTGACAAAGTTAATTGAATATATGATGCTTTCTAGTCAGCGAAATCCTCACAGACAAATTTGCTTTCTATTTTTATTTTAAAGTAAAATATAATTCTGATTGTGTACCAGACAGACATACAAAGTTCATGTAAGATTTTCCGCTAAAATATTTTTTAGTAGTGAAGCTACTACCTATATAATTTGAAATATCCCTCTGTTTTTTTCTAATAACTCGGACTCTAAGGCGGCCTAAGGCCGCTTCGTCACTTGTAAATTAAATACCAAATGCTTTTTGTTAATTTTCCTGAGATAATAATAATACCTATATTTTGAATAGCAGCAAAGAATATACGTATCTCTGCTAATGTAGCTGAACTCACGGACATAAGAGTTTGTAAAGTAGCTTCGCAAGCAAAAGAATTTAAAATTAAAGAGAAATCATGAGAACGTTTTTGTGACTTTTGTTTTTAAACCTAAGCTTCGCTTCGCTTTTCAAAGGCAAAGCTTCTCTTAAATTAACTTCTATCCATTTTTTATCTTTTTAAAAATAGTTTTGATGAAAAATCTACTCTTTGATTCGAAATTTACTGCACTTCTCCAGAAGCATCCAGTATATGTTTTACTTGGTCATTTAATCTGTTTTGCTAAAAAAGACATTTTATATGAAAAAAATCCTAATTTTCTGATTAATTTTTTAATCATTACTAATTAAAGTACAACTTATCACTTTAAAAAAATTATAAAATAGATAACTTCACTAGAGTGAAAACCCAATTTCAGTCTAATACAATTAAGCCTTTAACTTTAACTTTAACCTTTTAATTGCACAACATTTTTCCAGAAGTCCTGACTGTGTATTTCTCAGATACATTAGTATTTATGTTTCGCATTTTTCATTGCTTAAGCGTAGGTAGAAAAAAGTTTTATGATAACACTTTCTTATTCGTTGGCTTAACAACTTTGGGGACTTTAAATGGATTTTGATTAGTTGGTTTATTAAGTTAAGCATCCACTAGATTTCAACCACTAATTGATATCTACAGAAGGTAAAGTTTTGTGTAATTACATTAGGGATGTATATCAATATATCGGCCAATGTCTTATCCTTTTAGATCCCTGCCAAGATTTGCTTCGCTATTATGGGTATATCTTCATGCTTGTTAAAAATTTGTTTGTAGGCGCGTGGGTGTGAAAATATAATGCCTAAATTATAATTTCGTGTAGACAGCGCACTTTTTGCACCTTGTTAGGAGCAAAGCTACTCTATAATTCACATTGTCCGTCCGTCTGTTCTTCAGTCAGTAACGCTAGGGGAATTGTAATTTCTCGGCTGTTATTTGAACAATGAGTAATAGTATCTAGTATACAATTAATTTGGTCATTTTGTCTGTCTGATTTCTAATAAACTCCCTCTCTTTTTTTTAATGACTCCTGAACTGCTCTATAAATCACTTTGTTCGTTTGACAATTTTAATTATGTTTTAGCTTTTCTACTTATGGGTGTTGTCATCTTTGTTTCATTGTGTGTTGCCAAAAAGAAAAAGTTACAAGGATATTATAAGCGCAGAAACAACAAAATCTTAGACGATGATGAGAGTAAATTTTATTATATTAACGATAACGAAAAATCTTATAACATATTCAGAAAACAGAATGTTTATCAAAAACTGTGTGCATGAAAATGTTTAAACATTTCCAGAGAAACTGTAGAGTTAGACTGCACAGAGACAGAAGTCGAAATCATTTAGCTATTACTATAAGCTTAGAGACGCTGGCGTAGTAAAAAACATTCTTTGTATATTTTATAGTAGCTTCGCTAACTGAAACATAAAATTAGTTTGCTTTAAAAGAAAACTATTTTTAATATGAAATGTATTATTTCTTTATAAGTATCTTTTTTTAAAATAAAAAATAATAATGTTTTGGCATAGTTGCTACTTTGAGCAATTATTTATGTCTGGTAAGATCTCAAAAAATACTTTCAAATTGACAGGAATTCATCCAAATTTCTATCGTTGAACCTCATGAAGCTAGGGATGAGACCGTTTTTATGGTTGGGATGGTTTAAGGTTATTTTAAGCATTCTTCCATACCCATCCGAATATAGAGCCCCTACGTGCAAGGGCGAAGCTTAGGGATCTAAAGGGAAAATATAATGTTGCACATCCCCATTGATGTTACACAAAGTTACCCCTTCTGTAGAATAAAATTAGTAGTTGAAAAGTTTGAACACTCAACCTAAATAATCAACCAATCAAAATTCACTATGTCCCCAAAGTTGTTAGGTCAGCGAACAAGAAAACGTTATTATAAAACTTTTGGGACTCTCTCTCTCTCTCTCTCTCTCTCTCTCTCTCTCTCTCTCTCTCTCTCTCTCTCTCTCTGTCGAAACTGCTAATATTTTTATATGTGGAGGTTCCATGGCTCTTAACTTATACCGTGTTTATTCTCTCTGGCCACTGAACATTTGCTCTATAACTCACTTTGTGATTATTTTGTGCTTCGCTTCTTAAAGATAATACGTTATTCCAAGATAAACAAGGATGACAACATCAATAAGTCAAAAATATATTAAAAGATGTAATATAAACGAAAAGAAAAATAAAGTAACATATAAATTAAATGCTGATAAATCAAAGGAATCGTCCGAAATAATCTCAGAAGCAAATTCTATACTGCAGTGCAAAAAAAAATAACTTAAATGTTAATATCCGAAACATCTTTTAAATCAGACATAAACGGCTAAGAAATGTAAAAAAATCATACAAAGCTAATTGCCTTTTGATCTAATTTCCTTAAATTCCTAAAAACACCAGAGATATGTAGAAATTAGTTGTAGTAGATCAAAAAATATTTATTGCTATAAATGTCTTATACACTTTAACATGAACACTTTTACCCCATTTCGTTAATAACGGACAGGCGGACGGAGAGATATTTCGAATAATAGAGTAGCGTCTCTACTAATCAAGGATGACAACATCCATAAAAGCGAAGCTCTGAAACGGTAGGACAAAAGAGCATTAACACTTGTAGAGGGTCAGAACTGAATAATCAGAATATAAATGTATAAGAGTCGAAGCAAAATTGTAAGTAAATTTGTTGAAAAATTGTTTGATGCGAGTTGCTTCGCTTATATTGTACTTTGTTGTCCCAGAAACAGTATACCAAAAATCAGATCAGTCGGATAATTAGATCATATAAAAATTTGTTGTTAAAAAAGTGAAAAAATCAACATGTTAAAAATGGACGTACGGACATTCTGGTAACGATTATAGAGTTGCTACGCTTTCTAAATTGTACCTTACTAATACAGGGATCACCATTGAAATCGATAGACAATTCTTACGTGTCCAAATTAACGAAAAAAGATGTCCGTCACGAACAGACGGACCGACCTTAATTATAGAAAAGCTTCGCCCCCTCTAGGGGCACTTAAGGTATGAGGGGGAAAAGTCGACCTTGTCCTATTTTAAATTTGTGTTCAAAACTGTAAAAAAAAAAAAAAATTGAGGGGGGAGGGGGTGAAGACACCCTCCCTAGTTTAAAACCTTCCCAGGACCTATAAGAAGCTTCACTATAAAGGAGAACAATATCGGTTCAGCGGTTAGAGAGATCCTTCGGGACAGACAAAAAACGCCTTCTACTTTATAAAATAGGATATCCTTGATTTGCCGCTAAACTATTATTTTCCTAACAATACATATATAGACAGAGGTAAAAAGGGGATTAGCCAATGAACACTCAAATAATAAAAAATATATCCTTAAATCCCCTATTGAAGTATCACCAGGGAGGAAGGGGACATCGGACTGTAAATTAATCTGGTAGCCAAAGTTCTCTATTTTTTTTTTGGGAACCTAGTAATAGTGTCTAACTTTTTATCTTTGTGACGTAACAAAAATCCATCTCTTTTTTAGGGGTTTCCTTTCCCACCTCCCCTCTCATCCTTTGTTTTTTGTTACGTCAGAAAGATAAAAAGTTAGACACTATTACTAGGTTCTTTTTTTGGTATTTATGATAAATCTTGATTAGTTGGTTTAAACTTACAGTGTTCAAACTTTTCAACTAATATTTTTAATTTTCAGATGGGGAAATTTTCCACTGTCCTATCCCTTAAAATCCCTGAGCATAACATATTGTATTTCAACCCACCCTTTACCCTTTATCATCAAATATACTTCATATTCCCCCTTTCTAAAACACTGAAATATGAGTATAATAAACTTAATCAATAGAATACTGGATTGGGGGGGAGGGGGAATTTAAAAATTCCCCTGAACCCCTTTGAAAAACATCTGCTCACCCTACCCCTGTTCTGTTATTCTGTTAGTTGCTGGGCCAAACTCTCTGTAGAACAATGGAAAGTGATGGCTTAAGTGGCTCCCTAGGGAGTTCGTATCAATCTGAAGAGACCTTAGCTAGAGAATAATCATGGAGGGAGGGTCCACAGAAAATTATCGCACCTCAAATATAAATCTAAAGGTATATGTGTGTATAACTGATGTGTCTGAAATATACGGGAATATTTGATTCCCCTTGGGGTTTTATTGTGAGTGTGTGTGTGTGTGTAAGAGAGTGTGAGTAAAGTTGATATATCAGAGAAAGGGAGGAGAGAGAAAAAGAGAATGAGAGAGAGATCGACAGGGAGAGGGGAGGGGGGTAAGGGAATTTCTCATATAGGGAAAATTTAAAGGGCTGAAAATATATATTTCAAACATTTGTTTGTTGTTTCTATCTTCCTTGTTCATTGATGGATTTAAAAAACACTAAAAACACAAATTGCTGAAGATTTAGTAAATATTCTCACAAAAAAGTATTCTAAATTGGCCTACTCTAATAATTTGCAAGAAAAGATAAAGTAGATGGATGCCTGTCCGTCTGTCTGTCCGTCTATAGTATAAGACCTTGGTAACCAGTGAACCAATTTTCCTTTAGTTCACCCAGTCCTGCAATGAACTAATTTCTCCGTTTCAGGGAAGCTTATTGTTGGTACTTTTTTCTGGCATGGTTTTATGCCATTTCATTTTTGTTTCAGGTCTTTGGATGGTTTTAGGCCTTTTTTCTGCGTACCCCCACCCCTTCAAATTTAAAGCCTCTTGCTATTAAGAGCACAACCACTAGGTTAATTAGATAGGAAGATGAAATTTTAACAGGGAAGCCATATCACTTAAACCCTCTCTCCCTATCATAACCCCCCAACCACTGAATTATTATATTCATAAATGAGTTATTTAAGCAAACAAAATTTAGCATAAATGGATATTTAAATCCCAAGGTATTAAATGATCGAGCGTTAGCTCATCATTTAATACCGAGGCCTGGTTGCTTGACTGTTGTAACTTAGAATTACATAAGGAAGCCATTTGCGCACATGGGGTGTCAAAATTTGATATGGGGTCATTTTTTCATGATGGGGTAGGTTCAAGTGCTTATTCTTGAGAACCGTAAGAGATAGAGGCCTGGTTGCTTTACTGTGGTAACTCAGATTTACATAAGGAAGCCATTTATGCATATGGGGTACCAAAATTTAATATGGGGTATAATGATGGGGTAGGTTCAAGTTTCCTTATGTAATTCTGTGTTACCACAGTCAGAATTACATAAGGAAGCCATTTATGCACATGGGGTGTCAAAATTTGATATGGGGTCATTTTATGATGGGGTAGGTTCAAGTGCTTATATCTTGAGAACCGTAAGAGATAGAGGCCTGGTTGCTTTACTGTGGTAACTTAGAATTACATGAGGAAGCCATTTATGCACATGGGGTGTCAAAATTTGATATGGGGTCATTTTTTCATGATGGGGTAGGTTCAAGTGCTTATATCTTGTGAACCGTAAGAGATAGAGGCCTGGTTGCTTGACTGTGGTAACTCAGAATTACATAAGGAAACTTGAACCTACCCCATCATTATACCCCATATTAAATTTTGGTACCCCATATGCATAAATGGCTTCCTTATGTAAATCTGAGTTACCACAGTCAAGCAACCAGGCCTCTATCTCTTACAGTTCACAAGATATAAGCACTTGAACCTACCCCATCATAAAATGACCCCATATCAAATTTTGACACCCCATGTGCATAAATGGCTTCCTTATGTAAATCTGAGTTACCACAGTCAAGCAACCAGGCCTCTATCTCTTAGGGTTCACAAGTTATAAGCACTTGAACCTACCCCATCATGAAAAAATGACCCCATATCAAATTTTGACACCCCATGTGCATAAATGGCTTCCTTATGTAATTCTAAGTTACCACAGTAAAGCAACCAGGCCTCTATCTCTTACGGTTCTCAAGAATAAGCACTTGAACCTACCCCATCATGAAAAAATGACCCCATATCAAATTTTGACACCCCATGTGCACAAATGGCTTCCTTATGTAATTCTAAGTTACAACAGTCAAGCAACCAGGCCTCTATCTCTTACGGTTCTCAAGATATAAGCACTTGAACCTACCCCATCATAAAATGACCCCATATCAAATTTTGACACCCCATGTGCATAAATGGCTTCCTTATGTAATTCTGAGTTACCACAGTCAAGCAACCAGGCCTCTATCTCTTACGGTTCTCAAGATATAAGCACTTGAAACTACCCCATCATGAAAAAATGACCCCATATCAAATTTTGACACCCCATGTGTGAGTTTCAACCCCTACTCATATTTTCAGCATCTTGAAAAATGTATATTATGTAGTTCAATAATCTGCCACTAGGTGTTCCTATTTAAAACACACTATTGTTATTGTACTTCAATCGAGCAAAAGTTTTTTTTTAGAATATAAAATAAAGGAAAGTATTAGAATATGTTGTTGTTTTATTATAAAAAAAAGTCTTAAAAGAGAAATAGAAAAATAAATAGAGGTATTTTCATATTTTATTTAAAATATAGCAAAATCAAGTGTGTGAAGCAAGGTAGCTATATGCTAGCCTTATATATTTTCTCTCGTGCCAGGTTCACCTCGCAAACCCCTCTAGACTCTCCCCTCCCACCTTCTTAGATTTTATTTCCCCTTCTGCCAATTTTGTCCCCATCTCTCAAATATGTCCCCACCTCAAATTCTGGCCCCATGGTCCAATTTAGACCGCATCCTTCATTTTTGTAACTCTTGGATATTTACAAAATATGAAGATGGGGATCAAATTACATGATGGGGACAAAATCACATGCCAGGGGGGGGGGGGTTATTTGATAGATGGCAGGGGGGGGGGTATTTTTTCATATGGGGTAGAATCTCACTCCTCAACTGGGAACATCCCTCATTTCCCAATGTGTACATTTGTCAAGAATCAGGTCAAAAATGCGTACATTACGCACAAAATGTGTACATCTGGCACTGTTGAGTAGCAGGGCTGGGCTAGGAAGCTAAAGACTAGACGGCTCTGAGAGAAATGAAAGAAAAACAAGTCCTATACAATATAAACCAATAAGAAATTTAGGCGGCATACAAATTAACCAATGAGAGATTAGTATTTTCATATGCCTGCCGCTATTATTTCATTTTTTACGTAATTTGAAAATTTGAAGGGTGGGTACTATATATTTTTTTAGGGTCGTCAATTTTCAAACCCAATTAAACCGGTTTTAAACTGATTTTTTCAAATCAAAACATAAAAGCAAAGTTGTTAAGCATGGAAAAAACTCTAGCATATCAGAAAATTAGCCGGATAGCTTTATTTTTGCTTGTTTTATGATAAAATTAAATTTTTTCAGTTAAAACATATTCAATAATTTGAAGTATTTTATAAGTTTTTTTTCTGTCTAGAGTTAAAAATCATGAAAATTGGTGAACTCAATTAGTTGTTCTTTTAAGGGCAGCTTTATACATATCTTACTGGGTGGATTTAAGCTATATTTACATCCCTCGCACAAAGAACATTAGGAAATAACTGCAGAGAGAGAGGGGACAATAGTCCCCAAAGTATTCTTATTCGTTGATTTAATAATTTTAAGGCCTATCGGGAATTTTGATTGCCTGGTTTATTGAGTTGTGTGTTCAAACGTCTCACTCACTAATTAGGTAATTTGTGTATAATTTGGGATGTTTATCAATTTATCGGCCATTGTCTAATCCCTTTAGATCTCTAGTTATAGTTATAACAAATTGGTAATAAAAAAACTTTAAATGTCATTTTATGTTATATTTTTATGTTATATTCTTTTTAGTAGCAATGTTACTCTATAAATAACTTTGTGTGTCTGTCCGTCCATCTGTACGGCTAAGGGGAAATATCAATTTCATAGAAAGCTGAAATTTTTAGTGTTAACCTAAGAGAGAGAGAGAGGGGACAATGGATTGTTTATTACACTAGTCCCCAAATTTTAAAATAAAGTTTACTAATTGTTGGATTAACAACTTTGTGGATTTTTCTTGACTTTTCATAAAGTTGAGTGACTAAACGTTTCAACCACTAATCATAATCTACAGAACAGGTTATTTTGTGTATCATCTTTGGGGTTGTACATAATTTTTTCATCTACAAGTGTGGTAATTTCGTGTAAAATTATTTGGATGTTACTAAAATTATCATTTTTTGTCTTATCCCTAAAGATCCATGACATTATACAGTTTGAATTTTTTTATTAGAAAACCTTTTTTTAAAGAAAACTCTAATAAGGGTCTGTCTGCATGGTCATCAGTTTGTAATTTTGAATTGTTTTCAAACTTTGCATGATGATTCCAATAATAATTATGTAAAATTTTAAAAGCATAGCCACTCTATGATCATTACCAGAAACCAAATGTCCATTTAAAACAAGCTGATTTTTAACGTTTATTTGTATGATGTTTATGCTATTGATCTGATTTTTGGAATATTGATTCCTAGGACAACAAGGTCCCATATTTTAGATGTCTATACACCAATTAGATTATTCTGTAAAACGTATGGAAATCTTCATTTTAGACTATGAGTTCCTAGGATATCTAAGTGTAGCTCATTGAGACCGTTCTGTAGAGTACTTAACATCGCCTGTAGCTCAATCCTAGCAGAAATGAGAAATAAATATTGCAAAAAATTATTAGGCGTTTCTGAGATTCCAAGAATTTTTCATGCGTATTTATTTTTTTCTCTCATTTGAGCTAGGATTGACCTACAGTCGATGTTAAATACTCTACAGAACCGGCCCAATGAGTTGGAGATATAATTCCAAACAACCCCTAGTGTAAAATTAATTTTTTGATACTGGACCAAACTTTTTCTGATTTTTTGAAAATTTGAAAGTGAGCCTTACCCCGGAAAACATATCGAAATATTGACTTTAGACTATGGGTTATTCAAAGTTTTCTCTTAGGCTCATTGAGCCGGTTCTGTAGAGTATTTAACATTGACTGTAGGTCTATCCTAGCAAATTGAGTGAGCCATACCCCGAATTTTTATGCGTCTTTTATTTTTTCTCTCATTTGAGCTAGGATTGACCTACAGTCGAGGTTAAATACTCTACAGAACCGTCTCAATGAGCGGGAGATATAATTCCAAAGTCCCTCGTCTAAAACCAATATTTCGATACGTTTTAGACTATCCTAGCAGAAATGAGAAAATTTGGTAGCTAGGGAAAATTTAATCATCTTATTTCTAATATTTTGGGCGAACATCCGAGATAATGTGTTTGCAAAACTTTGAGCACCAGTATAATTTTCAGACTACTTTGCCTCTAAGAAAGCTTAATTTATTTGAAAATATTAAAAATAATTGAGTGTATGTAATTCCAAAGGTCCTGTAATGGTTTTGGGCTATTTAAATTTTAGATTTAAGTCTTGGTTTTAAGCTATTTTTGAAGCTCTTTTCTATCCTTTAGATACAGAGCAACCCTAGAGATGAAAGCATGTTTAGTATTTAATTTATTTTGCAACAAATTTATTTTGTCTGATGTTGTCATCCTTGTTTTGGTAAATTTGTGTAAATTTTTCAATTTAAAAAATTATTAACTAAAATAACTTATATTAAAGTAACAGTGTGTGTATGTGTGTTTGTTTTGTCTGTGTGTATCGAATGATCTCGCTAACCAGCGAACCGAGATGGTTTTCTTTTACAATGTAGCTTTTTATAGGTCCTTGTAAGGTTCTTAACTATTTCAGGGGAGGGTACCACGACCCTCTATTACAATACTTGTAACCTTATAATATTCATTCTTTTTTAAATCATAAATTAAAACTTTTTTCATATTTAAGGAGTTAAGAAACATAGAACAATCTTAGAAGTTAATTTATTTATTAGTAGCGAAGCTTCTCTTTAGTTTACTTTGTCTATTCATCAGTCCGCCAGTCTGTAACGCTATGGGGGACATGCAATTTTCTCAGCTGCCATTGAAGATAGACAGTGAAGATTCTATATCAGTGAGCATTAAGTGTAAATTTATCTTTTACTGTTAAGAAAACAAGGATGACAACATCCATAAAAGCAAAGCTCTAAAAACGAAGGACCATAGAACATTAACACATGTAGAGTGTGAAAACTTTGGGTACTTCTTTTTTAAATTGATAAGTATACTGGCTTCTTTAATTTTAAAATGTTCCAACTTTTTAACCAATAATTTTAATCTAAAGAATGAATAATCTAATAATCTATCTATCTATCTATCTATCTATCTATCTATCTATCTATCTATCTATCTATCTATCTATCTATCTATCTTTCTATCTATCTATCTATCTATCTATCTATCTATCTATCTATCTATCTATCTATCTATCTATCTATCTATCTATCTATCTATCTATCTATCTTTCTATCTATCTATCTATCTATCTATCTATCTATCTATCTATCTATCTAGATCATGTTTACGGACATTTTGGTAACGATTATAGAGTTGCTACGCTTTCTAAATCGTACCTAATTACTACAGGAATCATCATGCAAAGTTTGAAATCGCTAGGACAATTCTAAAAAGCCTAAATTAACGAAAAGGCTATCCGTTATGGACTGACTGACCTTAATTATAGAAAATCTTCGCTTTAAAAAAAATAAAAGTGAAGTAAAAAAATATTTATTCTGAAATTGATTCTGAAATATAATATGAACAACAAATTGATCACATATTATATATATAATTTTATTTAGTATATATTTAAAAGAAAAAATTTAAAACTTTTTGGAAAAAGCTAACCGTTTCAGACGGACGTACAGACAGGCGGACCGACCCTAATTCTAGAAAAACTTCTCTTTTAAAACAAATATTGTAAATCAATTTGGAAAATTATTTCAAAGTTTTTATGGTCTAATAGAAATCCTGATGGGAAAATATCATACAGATATAATATTTCACAAAATAGTATAGAACAAGATTTCACTCAGGGTGGTTTGAACTTTCTAAAACCTGACACCCAAGCATTTTCAATATGGCTAAATAGTTTTATGAATTGTCTAAGATTTTCTTCTCAGCATAATGATACTACCATTAGCTTAATTTTAGAGCATAAACATCTAAACATTCAAGCAATGTTACCTACATTTAGTTATAAAACAATCATTGAGCATAAAATTTTTTTTAAGAGTCTTTATCCATGTGCAGGTGGTAATTATTTTCATAAGCTAAGCGAGTTTTTTATGATTTAGAGCATGAACCAATCACTTTCTTTCAATCCCCCATTATCTCATCAAATTTTGCTTATATTTCAACACCTTTTAATAAACATGATTAAAATGTATTACTTAAAGCTAAAAAGCTAACCATTGCTTCCATATTTGAAACAAGAAAAATTGATGATAAAGTATTATTTTTGCCATACATAAAATCTGATCTATCAAATACAATTAGAGATGTTTCTTGAATAAATAAATTGAGTAAACTAGTAGAGTCAACAAAAACAGCTTTTCCTAGAGATTGTGTGTTTAGCATGAAGAGAGCAAAACAACTTTTGATTCCAATTGGAACAGTTTTTTTAAAGAACAAATCTGTTTTCTCTCTTCATTTTAAACTAATTTATAGAAATAAAAACTCATGTGAGCTACCTGCATTAAAAACTAGAGTAAGTGATCAGTTATGTATTCCAAACAAAGAAATGCTTAATATTTCATTAAAAAAATATTTAACATGCCAATTATCTTGAACAAATGAATAGAACTCTAAATAGTAGAAATAAACTTTACAAATTTAAGTTAGCTGAATCAAATTTATGTTCAAAATGTAATATAATAAGTTCAACAGAACATGCCCTCAATTTTTGTGTTTTTCTATCATATTTTATACATTAACTTGCATTATTTTTAGATTATGTTCTAAACGATAGTAAGCCAGAATTCATCTTTTTAAAAGAAAACTTTTACGTGTACAATATGTTTTATGAAGGCTTTTCAAACGATTTTCATCTACAATTAAAAATAATGGTAGAGGATGATTTCATTAAGTGGGATGTCAACAATTTCTATGCACACTCTATTCTGTTATCTCAATTTACATAAGATCTAAGGGAAAGTTCGTTAAATGTCCCACGCGAAGATTAAACTATGCATCCAACAAGGACAATCATATCATTATCTATAGCATAACTAAAGAAAATAAGATTTGATAAATTCTAAATTGATATTATAATAGATTTGATTTAGATTATAGAGGCCATGCAAAGACATTAGCTAGGTCTTACTTTGATTATTGCTTTTCAAGGTTTAGATACAAGTAAATATTGAGCTTTCAGATAAAATAACTATTTAATACTAATTCCCTTCCCCTCTATTTAAATATAGACAGATATATAGACCAGTTATAAAGAAATATATTTAGAATGATAAAAAAAGCTAAAGAGTAGCTCTGCAATGAAATATTTATGCTTATTTATATTTATTTTCTCAGCTTTTTATCTTAATACTAGCGGCTACTCCCCTAGAGGCTTTCTTAGGGCATTTCAGGTGGGGGGAGGGAGTTAAACTCTAAAAGAAAAAGTAAAATGATGGTAATTTTTTTTTTTTTTGGGGGGGGGGGAAGTTGATTACCCCATTTTCATATCAATTTTTAAACAAAAAATTGTGAGGGGAAGAGGTCATTTTTTTAGTAGAGACAGACACAGATTATCACTTCCTTAGATAGATAGATAGACAAAAAGCTTAATAGATAGATAGATAGAGATCGATAAAGAGACAGACAAATAAATAGATAGCTAGATAGATATAGATAGATTGATAGATAGATAGATAGTTAGACAGATAGATAGATAGATAGACAGATAGATAGATAGATAGATAGATAGATAGACAGATAGATAGATAGATAGATAGATAGATAGATAGATAGATAGATAGATAGATAGATAGATAGACAGATAGATAGACAGATAGATAGACAGATAGATAGACAGATAGATAGACAGATAGATAGACAGATAGATAGATAGACAGATAGATAGATAGACAGATAGATAGATAGATAGATAGATAGATAGATAGATAGATAGATAGATAGATAGATAGATAGATAGATAGATAGATAGATAGATAGAAAGATAGATAGATAGATAGATAGATAGATAGATAGATAGATAGATAGATAGATAGATAGATAGATAGATAGATAGATAGATAGATAGATAGATAGATAGATAGATAGATAGATAGATAGATAGATAGATAGATAGATAGATAGACAGATAGATAGATAGATAGATAGATAGATAGATAGATAGATAGATAGATAGATAGATAGATAGATAGATAGATAGATAGATAGATAGATAGATAGATAGATAGATAGATAGATAGATAGATAGATAGATAGATAGATAGATAGATAGATAGATAGATAGATAGATAGATAGATAGATAGATAGATAGATAGATAGATAGATAGATAGATAGATAGATAGATAGATAGATAGATAGACAGATATTGATATAGATATGGAAAAAAAGGCAAAGTTTAGTGTTTTTTTATGCAATATTTTTAAAATAAGAAGTAAAATCTATATTGTAAATGTCTGGAGCCAAAGTCGGAGCTAGTACAATATGAATTCAACATTCCATTCTCATGGCCCTGGTGTCATATTACACTTACATTATGAATTGAAGAAAAATCGGCTCCCAAATCCCAAAAGAGTATGTTAGAGCCGGCTCCGATATTCATAATATATACAGTACTTTTTAAATAAAAACTGAAATATTTTTTTGTTGTTCTATTAATTGCCTTAAAAAACGAAGAAAATAAGCCATTAATCATTAAATTCTGATAAAAAAAAACACACTGTATAATTGTCAAATGTTTTCAACTAATAATTTAAATAGTAACCCTAAAAAAGTTTCAGTCATTTTATAATTAATTAAATAAAATGTCCGATACGATTTACTTTGTAATTTGAATCTGTCCTTTAAGATTCCTAAAGGTCTTCTCACAATTTTTAGAGATCTATAGCAAGTTTTTTTTTAAGAACCAAAATGAAACGATGCCCCTGCTATATGTCACAAAAAGTAAATTGTTTTGCTTTTTTATTATCAACTATATGAAAAATTAACAAAAACTAAAAGATAATTTATAATTTGATATTTGTTAATGATAGGTCATAATGTTTATTAGTTACAAAACTATTGTAGAATTAGTAAGACATGTAAAAAGCAAAGCTAATCTATAATTAACTATACTTTGTCAGTCTGTTTATATAGCTATAGGGTAAACTTTAGTTGGCTATGATATCAAAAAAGGGGTATAATCCCTTTCGTGGGAACGCACCTTAAGGGGCGATTCTTCGTATTTTTCACAGTAGATTTTCTCCTATTTCTAGCCCCTGCGGGGCCAATTGCCTAACCCTGTGGGGCAATCATCTAACTCAATATAACCTAACCTAACCTAAAATAACCTTTAAAAAGCCATTTTAAAAATACGACGAATCGCCCCTAAAGGGGCGTTGCCACGAAAGGGACTATTTCCCTCGGCATCTACACTATCTTTGGATCTAGTACAGTTCAGGAAGATGATTAAAGTCCCTCCTCAGATTATGACCTTATACGTTAAAATAACCAATGAGAGGCCAGCATAAATTCTACCATTGGTCAATTACAGTGTATACTGGCCTCTCATTGGCGATTCTATTGTATGACGTCATCTATCATAATCTGTGGAGGGACTTAAATCATCTCCACAGTTCAGGGTAAAATGTTCCTGGTAAAATTGTCACCAAAAGTCTTAGAACTTTTAAAGGCAGCTACCTGCTAAACGGCTGAATTTGCATTTCTAATATCAAATTTAAAAAAAAATATTGTGATTTTTTTGTATTGTAGAAGCTCAAAATGATTTAAATACAAATTAAGTATTTATTTAAATCCAAAATGATTTGGAGAGTAAAAATAATGTGGTACTTTATTGGACTTCAGTACAGCTCTGTGGTTCTAGGGGCTAACTTTCATTTCTCCCCCTCAGAATTGGGACACCGTAAAGACGGGTAAGTAAGGTCTCAACAATAGTATTAAATTATATTAAGCTTGTTTTGACACAAACTGCTTTATGTGAGACGCTTTACTCTCAGTTCGTCTGTTTATATGTTTGTATGAAACGCTTATTTTTATATGAAAATATGATTTTTTTGTAGTCAAGTATAAATCTTTAACTTACAGTTTAAAATATTACAAATGTAACGAAATATTCCTGACATAAAACTGTAAACTTAAAGCCAAAACCAAAAACTACAGCTGAATGTAAATTTCTAAAATGAAGTAGAGCTTTTTACTGGGGTTAGTAGTAGTTAAGACATGTATTTTTCTCATATTATGGATATAAATTTTCGGCTGATGTTGGCAGTTTGGATGGCTGCGGCTAAGAGTGACTGACTTTTCCTACAAGTCACATAGGTTTCTCAAATCTGCGCGGCTGTGGAATATAGTTTTAAAAATTTCTGAAATCAAGCAGCTCGACTCAGGTTCAGCTATTTGATAATTGTTAACCCTGTTTAACTGATAGATAGGTGATTTTATATTCATCAGGTTGACAAACGATAACTTGGAGCTGGATGCATATTTGTCGACGGGATTGATGGTCAATCAAAGCTATTCAAGCTTACAATTTCTTTTACAGGTTGAAAACTTTTCATTATATACTGCCTATGGATATGTTAGGTAAAGATAGATTCAATCATCCATGAGGTTTAGAGCTCATCTGAGGGGCTAAAGATAAATATTTAATTAGACAAATCTTAAACTATTTATTTTTAACCTTAACATTAGGTTAATTGTGATATATATTCTAGTTGTCTTGCTGACTTAATTTACATCATTTTCGAACATTTCCTTGCAGCGCCCCCCCCCCCTCCCTCCCGCTTCACTTGTTAATTTATATATTGGGTGAAGATGGGTGGGGGAGTTATCTTCGTTTATTTTTACATATTGATGCATTTATGCATGGAAGCTACACAATATCTTATCATATAAATAAAAATATAACAAGGATGACAACATCCATAAGTAGCGAAGTTTAAAAATTATGGATGGATAATGGATATCCAGAAAAAAATTAACTTTATTGCAATTTCATAAAAAAACATTAAACTAAAAAATCACGAAACCTTGAAAGATTCATAATGTGAAAATCTAGGAATCGATCTAGCACCTCAGCAAATTAGCAAATCTTAATGAAATTTTGTGGGGATAAGTAAATTGTGAACTTATTTAATCCCTGAAAATTTCAGCCGTATATGTTGAATAGGAGTTTAGAAAAAATTTAAAAATGTAGGAATCGATCTAGCACCCCAACCAACTAACGAGTCTTAATGAAACTTAGTGGAAATATGAAGACTGTTAACATAATTAATCCCTGAAAATTTCAGCTCTCTATTTTTTATAGGAGCCGAGAAAATCACATTTCCCCCTTTCTGTCTCAGACGGACGGACGGACATTTCGAATTATAGAGTAGCTTCGCTACTAATAACGTGTTTTATATGTAGAGTAATATGTATTATAATTACTAATAATATTTTTAGGAAAAGCTGCTTGGAAATGGTAAATCTATTTGTAACATAATTTATATTGAATAATGTAAAGTAGTAAGCATTTTTGTTTTTTTGTCTGTTAGAACTCAATGACTAACAAACTGATTGAGTTCTTCATTTTTGAGAAGCTTCACATAGGTCTCGGGATGATGTAAGGCTACACAGAGCCCCTAGATGCTACGAGTTTACCTTTCATAAAGGGAGAGCTTTAAAAATATAAAACAAATAATATAATTGAGAACAGGAATGTTTACTTTTATCATTCAAATGTAGCTGAGGGAAGATTATTACATTTCCCTCGTCAATATAAATAGACAGCCCGACGCTGCAGACTCATAGAGAAGTATCGCTTTTTCTTTATGCTGCTCATGTTTAAGGTCAAAATGGATTTACAAACAGCAAACAAAAATGTCGACCTAAATGGGCCAGGTTATTTATAATTTGTTCGCAGCTACTCTATAACTTTGTTCTGACCGAGTCATACCGAGATTTTTCCAGTTGTTATAGAAAATATCAATATAAATTTTATTCTGTTTTAAACATTTCTTTACCATATATAAATCATTGTAATAGCATATTTTTACTTTTTATATCTTTTACTTGTAGTAAAAGTCATATAATTAGAAAAAGAAAACATTTTGATTATATTTTATTTAAAGGTTACATGGCGTACAACTCAAAGAAAAAGCTATAATTCTTCTACAGCAAAGTAAGCATTATGTTTTATCTTTTATTATTATATATTAGGGTTGGGCCGGATACTTTTTTGGCCGGATACCGGATGTGTTTTGAGATATTTAATATAAAATTTTCAAATAAATAAATATTTTCTGAATTTTTTTTCTTTTAGCTTCAAAAATGAATCCAGTATTAGTGTCGGACTGATTATGACGTAACAAAAAAAATTAGCCAATGAGAGGCCAAGATGAATTTTACCATTGGTCAATAATGTCCTCTCATTGGCTAATTTTTTTTGTTACGTCATAATCAGTCCGACACTAATACTGGGTTCTTCAAAAATCAGAAAATTACCGCCATCTATAATGTAAAAAGTAGCTATTATTGTAGTATAATACAAAAGATTATATTGCCGGATATCCGGACGGATAGTTTCAATATCCGTTATCCGGCCCGATCCTACTATATATATGACTAGCCCCTCTACCCCAAAATTTAAAATTCTAGTTTAAAAAAATATTTTTTTGAGGGGGTTTTATGGTGTAATTAGGTCTATCTATATATAGATGAAGGAACAGGAAGCTTTTTTATTTGTTAAAAGGACTCTCCACAGAAAAATCAACTTTGGATTTTTGAAAATCTAACCTGAAACTATTATTCTCTGTTCAATTTTAGGCATTTTTTGTTTTTGTGGCATCGCGATCGAAGCCCTTTGAAAATTTTGTCCGCCGCCTATTTGTACTGCCGCTATAATAATATATACTACACTTTCCTCCACTCAATATATGTTTGCCGCTAAAGAACATTTGCTCCATTGCAACCGGCCGCTCTACGATTTATCCTCTTCCTTGACTGGACAATCCTGCCGCCTCCATTTTGTGTTCGCCTCCGCCAAATATAACAATCTTTTGCCGCAGTTGCCGCATTCATCGCCCTTCTTCGCCGCTACTCCGCTATACATTGCGTACGTTGCTATACACAACACCCCCAGCCTCCATTTAATTTCTGAACAAGGGAGAGGGGAGCATGTATTGAAACGCGACGTACAGCAATGAATAGCGGAGTAGCGGCGGAGAAGGGCAATGAATGCGGCAACATAGAAGCTAAAAATCACTAAAGCAGCACAAATTGAATGGCGGGAGGATTCACTTAAAGGAGGTAAAAAATTTCAAAGGGCTTCGATCGCGATGCCACAAAAACAAAAAATGCTTAAAATTGAACAGAGAATAATAATTTCAGGTTAGATTTTCAAAAATCTAAAGTTGATTTTTCTGTGGAGAGTCCTTTTAAGTAGTGCCTTAGTTTTTAAAAGAAGTAATCATGCTTTTTCTGTTTTTTAGAACTATTTCGAAGTGATAACAAATGTGGAGCGAAATTTCCCATTCCAGGTTATAGGTTTTTTTTATCCGACAATGTTACTGTTCAATATCATTCTAATATATACAGGAAAAGGATTTTCAACTACCAAAAAAATTTCAAATTTAGTGTAGTTATCTACAGGGTTGTAAGGGGATAAAAGAATGGACGATAAGTTGATGTACATTCCAAATGTTTATATACAAAATTACCCCTTCTGTGTATCAAAACTTTTGGTTGAAACGTTTTGACACTTAATTTTATGAACCAAACGATCAAAATTGAATCAAAATACCCAAAGCAGTTGGTTAACGGGCTAGAAAACGTTTTTAACCCTTACAGATCGGGGGGGGGTCATATTGACCCCCCCCTCTAGTTTTTTCAATGTCATTTTTTTTGTAGGTAAGATAGATAGTTGTGACTTCATGACTTTTTAAGTTTAGTAATTATACGTCGGCAAGAGTTGATTTTATTAGGATATCTGGTCTGTGTCGGTCGTGGTGTCCGGTCAAAGTCGGTTGGGTAGCACCAAAATTTAAAAAAAAATCTAAACAAATCTTAATTTCTACATTATGACATTTGTGTATAAGGTAGAAACCTAAATTTTTTTTGATGAATACTGAGATATCAATGACCTTATGAGAAAAGTGGTGTTATGACCGTTTGACCGCACCCTGACCGACTTTATGACCGATTTTTGTCCGGCTTTTACTACAGACATATATCATGAATATCGTCGCTTCTATTACACCTAGACACCTATAAATTTTTTTGGTAAGTCCTTGAGCAACAATAAACAGATAAAAATATTAATTGGCGCCGCCAACCACCGTTTTACCGCCGTAACCGCCGAAAATGGCGGTTTCCGTTATTTGCCGTTTTTCGGCGATGATCAGAAAAAGTTTTTTTTTTGTTATGAAAAATAAAAGTTCGTCCTAAAATTTGGTCATCCTAGCTGCAAAATTGGCCGCTCTACAGCTGTTTTAAAATTTAGCGGCTGGCCGCTAAAAAGCGGCTTAGGAGCGGCCTGGCCGCTATGACTAGAAAAAGTAATTTTCTCTAAAAATACACATGAACCACCAGAAAAAAATTTTACGTCTTTATCTGTAACAGAAGCCGAGATAGAGGGGGGGGTCAATATGACCCCCCCCCCGATCTATTAAGGTGGGAATTGGGGCCCGATCTGTAAGGGTTAAGAAACATTGTGTACTAGAGTAATTAACAGCCCAATTTCCCCTCTATCTTTGAGCTTTCTAGCACTGTGGAACAAAAATGCAACATTAACCAAAAATCATCGAAACGGGTTTTTATAAACGAGCGGATAAAGGCTTCGTAATCATTAGTTATTAAAAAATCATCATTTATAAGTTAAATCAATTAAAAAAATTTATTGGCTAGGACCTGTCCTTAACTTTTATACATTCCTGTTAAATAGTTTTAGATTCATATTTTTCAACATTTTTATATCTTACTTTAAACTATTTTAAGATTGCTTTATTGTTTTTTCGTGTGCAGTAATTTTGCATAGACATTAGATATTCATTTTGATAGGTACAAACTTGCCGGCCGGCTGCAACCAGAGATTGGGCAAGAAATGCTGTTCCACAGAAAATATATGTACAGAGGACTGTACCTCACCTGGAAATATTGATTATAGTTTAGGTAAACAAAAACACAATTTCTTATTATTAGATTTATTGAAATGCTAAAGCTTGGCTGATCCTGCATGAGTGTGTTTTGTTAAAAAAAAAATATTTTGTGTTATAAAATAATTCTGGTATGGATGGGGAATACATGAGCCAAGGGGGATGGGTAAAGGTATGTTTATCACTCCTCCATCCCCTAAACCTTCAAAAACCTCATTTTATCCATCCCTCAACATAAAAAACTTGGAAGTCCTTGTTAGTATGGGCAAGGCATTTTACAGTTAATTTAAGAGATTAAACCATTGTTTTTTATTCAGTTCAAGAAGAAATATGGAATCCTGTAAGGTATGAGGGTATTACAAGTACAGCTGAATGTGCCAGGTTTGATCTTTAATAGAATTTAGTAGCAATCTTTGTTATAAGGTATCGTTATATAATCATGAAACTTTAGCAAATATTTTTTTATAGATCTAAAATAATAAAATAGTGTGTTAAAAAAATTATTAAACTTGGATAAATCATTTGCTTGTAATATTCATGTAAAATACATATCTTAAAATGATGGCGTCAGGTACTTAAGGTTTAGAATCGTCTACACCTATCAAATATTTCTTGATATTTTTTCTACAAATTTAATTACTTCATGCTTTCCCTCCCCTTTGCCAATTTTTTTACTTGTGTTTTTTTTGTCGTTAGATTCAAAGTTGGTCTATCAAACGTTTGCCATACAATAAAGTTAATATTATACCTTTGCATATGAGAAATAATTCATAAAACATTATAATTAACCAATAATAGATTAATAATTTCCAAAAATTAATGACTGAAATTTATTAATTATTTCAAATAATTTATTTTGTAAGATAATTCATATTTTTTTCTAATAATTATTTATATTAATGTGGTATTTTTATCATTTATTAAATTGGTATATTAGTTATCTTCTAATGATGAAAATTCATTTTAAATATAATTTATTAAACTTACTACGTGGTCACCCAAGTTAATTAAAACTTGTGAAGGTGTAAATGACAATAACGTCCATAATTAGAAGAGGAGTATTTAAAAAGCAACAATTACTCGGATGAAAAAAAAGAGCAGTAAATTGTTATAGATAAAACACGGTCTCGGTAAAATAAAGATAATATAAGTACTTGTTTAAAAAGGCTGTAAGAATCATTAAACCATTTACTTTTACTTTGTGTAATGCCATTTCCGTTACTTAACAATAAAGTCATTTTCTATTTTAACACTACACTAGCGGCTACGCCCCTAGAGGCCTCTAGGAACACTTATAATGATTGGCCAATAAAAGTCGTTCGAATATAAAATTTTTTTAACAATCTGAAAAATACTATCAAATGTTTTACTAAAATCAAACTGTATGTAATTGAGCTGTTCGCCCGTCCGTCTTTTTGTGAGAAATGTGATTTTCCCGGCTACCGTTTAAGATGGAGTGCTGATTTTTTTGTGAAGATACGCCTTACCAAGGAGCATCTAGCATACAACTTACTTTGTCCGCGTTTTTTTTCTATGTTTTTTATTTAGGAGGTGCTTAATGAGTTCAGCTTGCGATGTGTTCACTGTTTTGTGGACTGAATGTATTTTTTATCCAAACATACCTATCAAAGGCAGATTTTTTCATCAGGTACAAATTATAATTGCTTCCTTTAAGAAAGCCATATGGACAGATGCGTATTGTATAAAAAAGGTCATTTGCTTAAAATCCATTTTGAGGAAATGTGAAGCTCTCAATAAGTTTATGAAATCTTTTTTTGTGGCTTTAATTTATGGTGTCATTACATCACACTACGTGTACCCATCCTAAGAGAATTATTTAAGATGAAGGGGGATAAAAAAACATTAATGACTAATTGACGGCTGGCTGCAGTACACAGGCTCACACGTCATTAGACCCAGGAAAACAAAACTTACGTGGAACCCACTATTTATGAGCTTTGAGTGATCCATGTCCCTTTTGTTTACAAGGGGGATTCTTCAGGTTTTTTTACTTTAGATGGTTGAAATACTGTCTCCAAAATATTGTATATAAAAATTACCTGGACCTATAAGAATCTTTGCTGTAAAGGATTCGTATTAGTACAAACACAAATACAGAAATATATCCTCTTACTTTTATACTTCTTAGCATTTTGGATAGATAAGGTACCCATTCCAAAATATTGTATATAAAAATTACCTGGACCTATAAGAAGCTTTGCTGTAAAGAATACGCATTAGTAAAAATACACATACAGACAAACATCCTCTTACTATTATATTAACGATTATACTTCTTAGCATTTCGAATCCAGCCCTGAGGGAGTAACATTTGTTTTGGAATGTGACGAGAGTAGCAAAAATCTATTAATGGTAATTCTTGAAGATTATTATTAGTGCCTATGAAAAATGATATCATACAATACATCATAATAACCAATGGTAGGCCAGAATGACGTAATTTTTTATAGGCACTATAAAAAGCTTCACAGTTCTTTTAATAGAAGCGGAAATACTCTAGATAAAGGGTTTGTCCGTACGTCTGTCCGTCACTCATACGAAAATATATTTTTAAAGTTTTGCTGTAAAAAGAATCTTTGGATTAAAGCAAATATTAAAAGAAAAATATTATTTTGCCACTTTCTATGCCTTCACCAATATGCTATACAAAGTTTGGTCTGTTGAAGAATGAATGAATATAATAAAATGATTATAATTAGTAAAGATAAGCTTTGTTATACTTATCGACAGCTGCGGAATAAGGAGCATATGAACTTATAAGTAGCTTCGCTCCTTAAAAGTAAAATTAAGGATAATGATTGGACAGAAAATGAACCACCAGCCACATGGACGTTGCAACATTTATGGTAACAAATTTACATTTTTACACCGAGCACTAGAAACACTAGCATCAACATTTTAGAATGTGTTTATTTGAGGTTTTTTCTTTTATTTTTGAAACAAATTGGAAATAAAGGGGAGGGAGGTAGTTTTTAACTTTTTTTCTATGTCTAATCCTGCAGGGTTACCCAGTACCCAATATAATCGAACCTAACCTTATAAACTGAATTATTCAACAAACAAAAAAAACTTTCTCCACCACTTACTTTCCATTTATATTTAAAAGATCAGGGGGGGGGGGGAAAGGCTTTAATAGTTGCTAAAGAAGTATTTTGTGTGAAAGTATCTTTATTTGAACAAGGATGACAACATCCATAAAAGCGAAGCACAGAAACGGTAAGACAAACGGACATTAATACTTGTATAGTGTCAGAACTGAATAATCAGAATATAAATGTGTAAGAGTCAACGCAAAATTGTAAGTAAATTTGTTGAAAAACAGCTTGATTCAGGATAATGTTTATGGACATACTTACATTTTTAGGACTTGATTGTAGAGTTGCTTCGCTTATTACATTATACTTTGTTGTCCCAGGAATCAATACACCAAGAACCAGATCAATCGGATGATCAGATCACATAAAAAATTGTTGTTAAAAAAGTAAAATAATCAAAATGTTTAAAATGGACGTACGGACATTTTGGTGATGATTATAGAGTTGCTACGCTTTCTAAATCGTACCTAACTATTAAAGGAATCACCATGCAAAATTTGAAATCGATAGGACAATTCTAACATGCCTAAATTAACGAAAAAAGCTATTTAAAAAAGTAAAAAAAATCATCATGTTTAAAATGGACGTACGGACATTTTGGTAATGATTATAGAGTTTCTACGCTTTCTAAATCGTACCTAACTACTAAAGGAATCACCATGCAAAATTTGAAATCGATAGGACAATTCTAACATGCCTAAATTAACGGAAAAAGCTATCCGTTACGGACGGACGGACGTACGGACGGACGTACGGACGGACCGACCCTAATTGTAGAAAAGCTTCGCTTTTAAAAATAAATTTAGCGAGACAGAAGGAGATACGGAAACGTATTTGACAACAAAGCAGAATGCGTATTTCAAGGAATTATTACCAGGTTTTTTCATTTTAATCAGTTTTAGTCTGACCATTATTTATTTGACTTCCTAATCCTTAAAATAAAGTAATAGGATGTTTGTATAACAGGGTAGCTTCTCATAGATCCCGGGAAGATTTATAATTTTTTTTTTCGTATAAAGACTTGAACGCAACATAGTTAGGTAACGTATTATTAAAAAAAAACATTTAAAGTGCCACTAGAGGCCACTAGGGGCGAAGCCGCTAGTAATTTATAAAACACCACACTGGACAAAGGAAATATAAATTTTTTCATTTATGAATTTTAATCTATTTCTGTTAGTTTGTTTGCTTAGCAAGCTAAATATGCAATCTTACTTGGATGAATTAGGATGTGATGAGAAAGGAATAGAATACAACGGAGAACAGTGCATTTTTACCAGTGCTGCACAACTAGAATTTAATAATGCTTTTTGCAGGAAAGATATCAATAATAAAAACTAAAAGCGTAAAAAACCTACCCGGGCCGAACATGTATGATGAAGCTTCACTGTATGGAAAAATCATACCAGTAGAAAATCAATCTTATAATAAGCAGAAAAATACTTTGAATAAAATTGTATATAAATTTGTTGCAAAATTACTTAAATACAGGATGGTAAAAAGAAATCTTTCATTTTTAGGATTTGTAAATACAAAGATGCCTTTATTATAAAAATATTATAAATCTTTGCAGTGTATTCCAAGGACGAAAAGTGATTTTTGAAAGCGAGGAAAAATTTCAATTTATAAAGAAAAACTTTCATCAGGTAAGAAAAGAAATTATTCATATAAAAAAATTAATCTTTGAATAGAGAAAATCATGGAAATTTTGGTACCCTAAACCCGATTTCAAATTTTAAATCTAAATTACTCCAATACTTTTAGTACAACTATTGGATTGGTTTGTATGAGTTAACAAGTAAGACTTTATTATTCTTTAAAGTTTTGATAAAACTTTTTAAAGGCAAGCTTTTATAAATTTTAAATAAACGGATAGGCAAGATATGTTAGAATCCTACGGGTTACAACCAATTTATAATGGTTCTTAAAACTTTAAGTTACAATTGAGTTTTTAAAAGTGTGTTTTTTTTTCAGAAATTCTAATATAAAATAAATTATACTACAGATTTATGATAATATTCACATACAATTCTTAAGACAATAATTGGGAATGGACACCTGACACAAGACTTTGGACAAAATCAAGCACGACAAACTATCCCTGGTCACCAAATCAGCCTGACAGTAAGTGTTGTCTCTTAGATCAAAGGAGTTTGAAAGCATTCAACTTAGTAATAATACAGCTATTAATGTAATAATTTTCTTTTTAAAACTTTCATGCTTTATCTTAGAAAATCTTAGTATAAACTTCAAGTAGTTTTTCCAGTGACACAGCAACGCATCATAGACAATTTTACACAAATTTTAAAACAAAAATGATAACATTAATACCAGCTTTGTTAGCCCGGGCCTTCGGTCCCTCGGGGCTGACAAAACTGTTTAATTCTAAATTTTTGAAATTTAATATCCGCGGAAAGCAGTTTATACTACGATGAGATAAATAACTCTGATATATTATGTTTATTTTCAGACACAAATGATAATTGTGGTCTACTTGTGAATGGTAAATTATCCTATTATATTTTAAAGTAAAGCTATAAGTTTGTTTGTTAAGATCTCAATAACCAATAAACTGACTTTTAAGTCCCGGGTCAGTTTTAGGCTAAAGTTTCATTCTAAATTTAAGTTTCGGTTTGGTTTGAGGCTGATTTCTACCCTTAAATGATACATATGGACAATAATAAGAATAAAGCTTTTATTATATACTAGTGGTTCCGCCCCTAGCATCCAGGGGCTCTTTATTTGAAACGGTAAAAAAATAGTCTCAGTCCATCTAAAATCTAAAATAAAGTGGCATTGAACCACCCTGTGACTATGTGAAGCTTCCCTAAAATGGAGAACTTAATCGGTTCAGTGGTTACAAATTTAAAATCAAATCTGCAAAATTTATGGATGTACAAAGTTTTTTTTTCAGCCGTTGATATGATTTATTATGAGTTGATAGAATTTTAAATCTTGTTATAGGAATCCTCATATAATGATTGGTATCAATATGACTATTCGAATATGAACATAAGAAAGGAAGAATAATTCCTAAATGTTCAAAAGCTTCGCTTTACATTTTTTTAAACAAATGCTATTAGGAAAATTAAATGATGCGGGTTGTCATCAACAAAATTTCATGCTCTGTCAAGCTAATAAAGGTGATTTTATTTCAATATTCATGGAAAATTGTATGCAATTCAATATATGGTAGAGGATTTTTCTGTGTGGCTCAGAACCGGTTCTAGTTCAGCGGATATTTATCGGTTTTGAAGCAATGCTGGAAATACATCTTTAAAGTTAATTGAAGTTAATTTTTTACAATATTTTGATAACAGCTTTTGCAGTGAAGTGGTAAAAAGTTAAGACAATGGAAATTAATCTAACCCTCCTCCAATTTCTTCTTGTGTAAGAGTGGGTCTTTTGTAGCTGGAAAAAATAGAAGGAAAATATTTATTTCTGCCACTGTTCTTTTCCTTTCTTAATTCATTGTTGATAATGAACTAGGTAAAATATTACATATTTCATTTCAAATTTATATTTCACCCCGTTTAGATGTGATTGGTCTTGGTGGTGTATCAGATGGGTACTATGTAGAACATTCTGCAAGCTGTTCCTCAGGACAGGTGTATTTTTATGAAAATAATTTTTAATTTCTTGATACATAGAATCTGATCTTACAATATGCAGTTCTTTTAGAATGTTAATTACACAGTTCATTTACAATAATAGACATAAAGTTTAAACTTATGTAAAAGTCAATAAAAAAAGCATGAAAAAGAATTTTAAATTTTAAATATAATGGCAACATTTAAATCATTAATTGATTCAATTCATTTTTGACATTAAAAAAAATAAGTACCAGAAAATATATTTATACCTTGAGAAATATATCAATTTTAGACTCTAAGCCTTGGAACTACAATAGAATCAGCTGAGGAACTAGGAGTATCTGAAAAGTACATACAACTTTTTTCTCCAATTGGTCTGGTTAAATTTTGGTTCAGGTAAACTTTAGAAAATAATTTCTTACCTAAAGCCAGTATTTTTAGTTCAATTTTTGAATTTTGCTGTCACCCAGAATTATGCTTTTATATGAACTTAAAGTCTAGTAACCATTACATGCCTTTATTAAGATGCCAAGGCATTTCCATAATCCAATTAGTAAAATATGTACTTAAGACTGGTTACTTTTATAGTCTGTTTATATAACATAATTTGATAATTATTTTACTGTAGATATGTGTATCCCGAAGACCCAGGTTCTGTCACAGCTAAAATTAGAGTCAGTATTAATGATATTGTATACTTGACTGAAGAAACCAGCACAGGAGTTGATTCTCACAGCAACCCTATTATGGTGCCAGTTCATATATCAGATTTAGAGTTTTCAATAAACATTGATGTAGAAGCTTCTTCTGAATACCCAGGGTTGCTCATGATTTCTCCAATTGAACTGATTGTTGGTATGATTAAATTATATTTTAACCTATTATTAATTATTTATTTATAATTTTACTACACAGAAGTATTTTACCCCAAAGTCATATGTTGATATAATTTTTAGATATGCCTTTTTATCTTGGCTGCTACTTGACAAAATCAGGAGAATATGAAGTAGAAGTTGATTCTCCTGAAGAGTGTTTAATTCATTGCAAGGTATTACACAATGCTGCAAATATTACATAAAGTTTTTTCCAATAATCATTTATGTTTAATAATTTATTGCTAATTCTGCAATAAATTCCTTTAAAACTTAAACAATATTAAATTTAAACCCTTTATCATTAAATTTCATTTCTAACACTATAAATTAGGGGAATAACAAAAGACTGGCCTTACTCACTGGAGGCAGAACATGTTCCTGTAGACAAGCTTTTGATCCATTTCATGTAAAAAATATTGAAAATGGTAAGTTTAATAAAAAACAGCCTTAATTATTATTAAAAGTCATGGAATGGTATGGGATGAAGCTTGTAATAAAGTTAATTTTCTATAAAAAAAATCAATTAGACTAAATTAGATATTAAATTTAAAAAATAACCTTGAAGTTATGTAAATCAAAATTTGTAGATTGTTTTATTGTCTTAATACTTCTTGATAGGTAATTGCAACATTCCTTGTAATGATAGTCCAGAACAAACTTGTGGAGGAAATACTTGTGTATCAGTCTATGTTGCAGGTGGCTTTTTATGCAGTTTTTAAAAGCGAAGCTTTTCTATAATTAGGGTCGGTTCGTATGTCCATAACGGTTAGCTCTTTTCAATAATTTAGGCATGTTGATTTCAAGCTTTGCATGGTGATTCCTGTTGTAGTTAGGTATAATTAAAAAACATATCAACTCCATAACCGTTACCAGAATGTCTGTACGTCCATTTTAATCATGTTGATTTTTAACTTTTTTAACAACGCATTTTTATGGGATATAATTATCCGATTAATCTGATTTTTGGAATACTGATTCCCAGGACAACAAGGTACAATATTCTAAGCAAAGCATCTCTGTAATTAAGTCCAAAAATGTAAGTATGTTCTCAAACAGTATCCTGTATTTAAGCAGTTTTCAATAAATTTACTTAATATTTTGTTTGGCTTTTATATATTTAAATTCTGAATATTCAGTTTATCCCACTGTTTCAGAGCTTTGTTTTTATGGATGCTTTCATCCTTGTTTGTTTATTGTTATACTCATAACATATATATAAAGAGACTTAATAAATTTAATATAAAATCTTTTCTATGCATATTTTAGTTCAATAATGTTGTCAGTAACAAATGATTGATTGTTTAGAATGCTCTGAAGGGTTTATAAGATATGGAAGCAGTTGCTACAAAGTCTTACAAGATTCTAAATTTAACATTGGAAGAAGTTCATGTTTAAATCAAGGTAATAAATAATCTGCTACTTAATACCTAAAGTATTTCTGCTCTAGTTTATATTCTCAGTCTAAACAGTTAAAAAAATTTCTCTCTAAGGTTTAAGAATATTGATTTTGTATGTAATTTTTTAACTTAGATAATTATATTGGGTTAAATTACTATAATAATAATAAACAAGGTGGGAAGTATTTTTTGAATCTAATACAAATTTGAGGTTTACATTTGACTCTAATGAAAAATTAATTTATAGGAGCAATCTTGTGGGCTCCTAAGCAACAAGGACAAGAGATTGTAATTCCATTTTTGTTTGGGTAATATTCACTTTTAATTTAAGAAATAATTATCACTGATTTAATTTATCATATTTTATTACTTTTGTTTTTTTATTGTTATACATTTAGAGAAAATGATGAAGAAAAATATTTACTTGGAATTGCCAATATAAATAGAAACAGTATTTATTTCTTGGATGGCATATCACCTATTCCTGGATATGCCCCTCTGTACTGTGAGTAAAAATTCTTGAGATAACTATTTTGATATAATATTTTTATAATTTTACATTTTTTTATAGTTTCAATGCCATATAAACAAGAAGTAAATTTGTTTGGAGAAATTAATCAGGTAGATAATTATGAACTCTTATGTTGTTTCATGTATGTTTACGATCACTTTATCTAAAGAAACATAAGATAATCATGATTATGTTTATGTTTATGTTTAAGCTATATTGGAGGGTTTTAGGTAGCCTGTTATTAGAGGCTGCTTTTTAGCCAATTAATTCCAATTGAAATTGCCGCAAAATTTAATGTTTTTTCATGTAACTGAAGAGGGGTGGGTAAAAAGGAGAGAAAAAGGTAAGAGGGTTGTGGGGAAATTTTTTTCTTTAAAATTGTTTGTCAGAATCACATTCCCTTTTCCCTGCTAGTTATATTATATATGTGTATTTTAATTTAGATTAATGGTTTTGTTCTTCAAAATGGGAGAATAAATTACCAAAACATTATTGAGGGTGGAAAAATAGTATGTGAAAAACCAATAGGTATTTTTAATTACACTTTTTTTTTGATTTAAAAAGATTTTTAGTAACTTGACTAAAATTTTATATCTTCAAAAATATTAAATAAATAATTTTAGTTGATGGAGAAGGTGTTAAAAGGCCCTTACTTAGCTCCAAGATTATAAAGTATAAAGTTTCCACTGAATCTGTGTTAGAGTATGCTCAGCAAAATGAGAGTGTATTACCAGGTTTGGCTATTGGATAGATAAATGTTTATTATGTTTTTGTTCCTTAGGACATGAGAAGTTATAAAATTTTGATCATTTTTTCAAGTAGCGAATTTTTGGTTCATTTTGTTATTTTATTACTTTCCAAAGGTGTCGGAGGTGAACCATTCAAGTTAAGAGCTATGAGGTAAATTCCCAGAAAAAATATATTATCTGTTCAGCCCAAAAAATTATTTCAATTCATGAAAACTTTAGGGGAGCAGACTTTCCAACAACATTGGTCCTGATACTAGATAAAGCTATTGTTGTAGACTCTTTTCAAATCAGTTTTTATAAGGTATATTATAAGATTATTCTCAAACTTTAAGATAAGGTATTGATAATGTCATCATCAAGTTTTCTAATAATGAGGCCAGGAATTCCAGTAAGTAAGTATAGACTTTATTTTTGGCCAACTTATTAGAAAACCTTATCATGCTTTGACCTCTTGCATGAGGAACTTTAATTTTATTTAAAATCGAGGGAGGAGGGAAGTATTAGTGATCCCAAATTGAGCTGTAAGCAAGCACCTTTTAAGTAAATATGTCATAATTCAAATTCATTTTTGTAAAATTAACGATATAAAAAACCTTTATATACATCTTATTTAGAACAACAAACCAAATCAAATCAAATATAAAATTCCCAAATTTCAAAGCGCAAATCCAAAAAACAAAGTCAGTCATAATATGTATATTCCATTCTTTAAAGAAAGAAAAAGAGATCCTACTACCCTTGTCAAACGCTTTATATCTGATATTGAAAATCCAAATGATTATTCAAATGAAATATATAATTTTAATGACACTTTTAAGAATGATTCTCCAAATTATAGCACTACTCCTTTTTATGAAGCTGACAATTTCGGACCAGATGAAACTTATCTTGAAAATTTCAATGATACTTTTGATGAAAAGTATGATTTCAATGACACTTTTAAGAATTATAGCACTGATTCTTTTTATGAAACTGACAATGAAACTTATCTCGAAAGTCCTTATGATGATTTCAACGAAATGTATAAATTCAATGAAACTTATAATGAAACTGATCCTTTTAATACTGTACCTTTTGATGAAACTAATTTACCTGTTGAGACTGTTAATATCAATGATGATGAGGTTCTTTCCAATAAAAATGATTTATTGAATAATTACAATGAAATTGGTAACAACTTATTTCATCATTCAGCTAAAGATGATGTTTATACTTTAAACCACAAGCCTGAAGAACCTTTTTTAACAAGCAGGTAATCATTTTCTTATTGAAATACTTATACAGTATTTTTCTTATCTTTCAAATTTTATTTGAATCATTTAGACTAGAATTTGAATTTGATATGAACCCAACAGAAGTAGAATTAAGAATTGAAGTCTTTGGTTTACCTGTAGAAGAAATGATTGAAATTAAACATATTCATGAAATGCAAACTGCTTTGGGTAAGTTAGGCCTAGTAATACCTAGTTATGATAAATAAAATGATTATGATAATAATGCTTATTACAGAAGAAATAATATTGGAAGAGGAATCAAAAATTATTGTCAAGGATATTTGTCCAAATGGAGGATTACATTTTTCAGGCAAAATAATAATTGCATTTTAATTAAGTAATCGATTTCCAACCAAAATGTGTTAAAATGTAATTTTTACTTTACTTTTAGGACCCATAAACCAGTTACTCCCTTCTATAAGGATTAATGGTTAGTATTCCTATCATTAAAACTTATTTCAAACATGAAAAAAATTAATTGAACATTTGAACTTGTTGTAGGTTTAGATGTAATACTGGAGGATAAAAATGGCATTGAAAGGCTCAAGGCAAAGTTTTGTTCATTTACAGTTTATCAGTCATTTGATTTTAAAAAGAATTATTCATTAGAAATAATAAGTGAAATGAAACTTTTACAAAAGGTTTCACTATGGTATTCTGGGTCTGGATCAGACATGTCTATAGACATTTCAGGAGAACTGATTCAGTTGACAGATTCTATCAAAGTTTCAAATTCAAAATTTGTACACATCTACATATCTTGCACCCATCAACATTTAAATGTAAGTGAATTCTCCCCCTAAATTCATTTATAATAAGTAAGATAGTAATGAAGCTTAGTAATAAATATGTCAAACTTATTAACAATACTTTGTCCAAGATATAGAACATTTTAAGGGAAATGAAAGACAGGCTATGAAAAAGGAGGGGAAGTTACAAAAAGTGAAGCAAGCGGGGAGGGAATTAAGAAATATCTACACTCTAATAATATAAATTGCAAACTCCCTAACATAACATGCAGATATGTAGTAGCACAGACAAAATGATACAAAGACTTAAAATGTAATTTTGCTACTATTTTAAATCTGTGTCTTTAAGGTATTCTTTGATAATATACTGTTGAAATCGATTCCTCATGAAGGAATTGTACCTGATATTAAGTTTGTGAAGACTAGTTTTGATAAACTCTTTGCTCAGGTATTATAACTGTTGCTGTTATTTATTTTACTCAAACAAACTAAATTATGTTGAATATTCAAAATGTAGGAATGGATCTTGGAGATTATTGGTAAAACATTCAATAAAAACCCAACGAATGATCACGAGGATCATCTTATTGGATGCAAAGGTGAATAAATGCTAATATGATTTAAGTATATAGTTGATAAATAATTAATAAAAATATTTAAGATGAAGGTTGTTTACTTGGAATAGAAAGACAGTACAAACAGATGGAGTTATTCAAAATATCTGATAATGAAGTATTTTTTTTATGTCTTATTTGATAAGAATACCTATATTACCCATCACATTTTAAAAGATAGATACCCTATATAAAGATAATACTTTTCAGATAAGAGCCTTAGTTACTGGGCATCCTCTGATTGTATGTCATAGAAGTGTAACCAACAATATCAAGTGTAATCAGGCAGAGACACAATGGTAATTCATATCAAAAACAAATTATCATGCCATCATAAAAAATCTAAAGATTATAAAGTTTATTTTTACCTATACTAATTATAACTTAAAACCTTATTTTATCTGCAAAAGTATTTCAGTGATTAATCTTCTTTGCATAAACAGCATTAAACACACTTTAAGCATCTACATTATTATCTAACCTCTGTTTGAAAAATAATTGGCATAACAGTGATAAAATTTAAAGTCAAAGTTAATAACTAGTTTGTCATTTAAGGTCAAGTGAAGGTTACAATTCTGGTGCTAAATCAGTCTGTCCTGATGAACCAGATGTTGTGGGTCTTAATGAGCACTGCCTGAGAACTATTAGCGATAAACTTTCTTTTCAGGTAAGAGTTACAATTTTACACTGAAGAAAAAACTCAATCTTTGATTCTATTTAGGAATAATAATGATTATCCAGGTTTGAATTACTTTAGTCAATTATTGCTCCTTTTTAAAAGCGAAGCTTTTCTATAATTAGGGTCGGCCCGTCCGTCCGTCACAGAGAGTTAGCTCTTTTCGTTAATTTAAACAGGTTAGAATTGTCCTATCGAATCCAAACTTTGCATGATGATTCCTATGGTAGTTAGGTAAAATCAAGAAAGCGTAGCAACTCTATAAACAATACCAGAATGTCCGTACGTCCATTTTAAACATGTTGATTTTTAACTTTTTTAACAACAAATTTTTGTATGTTAAAATTATCCGATTCTTCTGATTTTTTGAATACTTATTCCTATTACAACAAGGTATAATGTTATAAGCGAAGCATCTATATAAACAGGTCCCAAAATGTAAGTATGTCCTTAAACAGTATCATATATTTATGCAGTTTTGCAACAAATTTTCTTAAAATATTTTTTGTACTGATCCATTAATATTCTGCTAATTCAGTTCTGACAATCTACAAGTGTTAATGTTCGTTTGTCCTTCCATTTCAGAGCTTCGCTTTTATGGATGTTGTCATCCTTGTTTAATAATATTAATATTATATAAATTACAGGAAGCTTTTGATGAATGTCAATCAGATCTTGGTCACATCCCAATACCTGATGGAGATGAAATGATAACAATGCTAGGGTAATTCATTAGAAATATTAAATTCTACCAAATTGTTCATTACTAAAAAAAGTTTTAATGGCTGGAACATGCCATTTAAACTCACATTTCTAATTCTAAAAAAATTGAATCATTTTGTATAGAATCAATTGTAGAGAAATTTATGTAATTCTATTATTCAGAGGATATGCCAGATACAAACAACTTGAATCTTTTTGGCTTGGAGTAAAAAAGATTAATGGAAAATGGCAAAGATTGGACAGGTTTACATTTGAATTCAATATTGTATGAAAAAAGGTTACCATGCACGAACGAGACCAAGTGATTCTAAGCACCTTTCAATATTGATCCATAGTATTTTTTAGTGAATATACAAAGTTTATGTTTAAAATTTGGTTTAAAGACTAGGTGATAAGTTAGGTCTCCCCAAACTTTTATATGAAAAAAACTTTTAAATGCTAAGCATTTTTTGTGCAATATCATCAAATGTTTTGTTGAATTCAAACAGTTGCTTCAAAAGCTTTGACAAAAAAGTATATTATTTCGATAAAAACATAATAAGAAAAAGTGTTGGTAACTTGTAATATCGTAAACAGTTTAATTAATGTACTTTTTTAATTTGCAGCATTTGATGATTTTTTGGCGTGTTATTTTATTTTGTTCTTTGAACTCAACATAGTATTTGATGATAGTGCATTAAAAAATTGCTTAACATTTCAAAGTTTTTTCATATAAAACCGCGGTGAAACCTAACTTTTTAGTTGATACACCAAATACTAAACATAAACCTAGTATATTCACTAAAAAGCTGTTTTAAAATTTATTAAATGTTTGTTACAGTGATTTTCAAGAAAAAGGCAATGGACTACTAAAATAAATGTAACTAAACTCTTATGATGATTGAGTTAAACATTCTACAAAAACAGAATTGAAATCTTGATATCAAATATGTTTTTAAAAATGTAAAAATATAAGTATATATATATAGATTAGGCTTCATGTGAATTGTAAGAAATCTGTAATAAATTCTTAATCTTTTTAAAAGAAAATTACCCTAATATAAAACTAAAAATTAATTTAAATTTGTCATTTTCTGTTTAGGAAACCACTTCACCCAGTTGATATTGAAGTAGAAGATTTTTTAGTGGAAGGTAATGATAATGAAGTAAAGCATGATAAAAACTTTTGCTTGTGATCATTCAATTTATTAGGACAAAGGTAAAGCATATGTATTTAAGTACTATTTTCAAACCTAATAAAATTGTAATTAATGGAAGATGCAGGAATTAAAGACAATAAATATGATCTTATTGCTTTATTTTTCACAATAGTTCGAGAGAGAGTAGAGACTATACAAATGTCACAGAGATTTGTTTTTCTATTTTCATCAATCAAATCATTTTATTATTAAGGTAATTGCATGATAGCTAATGCTGCGAACTACTTCAAAGCTAAAATTGTTTCTTGTGACTCAAGGTTTAAGGTAATATTGGTGTAAAATAGAATACATATAGAATTCAATAATTTACCTTAATTTAAATCCATCATTATTTCTTGTGAGTTTTATTTTTGTTTATCTAATTGATAAGAAAAGACTGTCTTATTACCATATCCTCTGCAGTAATCTCAAAGGATAAAAATATTAATATAGGTGATGTGTAAGTTGGGACCTATGTGCAAGGAGGGATATATCTGGCTCCCCAACACAAGGTCCTGTGTAGCCATTAAACAGTTTTCAGATGCCAATGAAGATACACAAAGAGATTATTACTCTGGTATGTATGAAATCACTAAATTTATTAGGGATACATTGACAGAACAATGGGTAATAAATTTTTCTTCCTCCAATTTCAATATAACATGTGATTATTTTCTTTTCTTTCCATGGAAGACATTTAAATATATCAAGCTTATACCCAAAATAATTTCAATAATATGATTTAATTTACATTTTACTATCAATTTTAAAGTTTTTCATCCACAGTATTGTAATAAATCTTTAATTAAATCGTAGACATTTATAGATATTGATCTTTTCTGAAATTTAACTATAATTTATATTTTTGGGAGAAAAAAACTTTTTTCATTTTTAGATGAAAAAATATGCATGAGAGATGGGAGTAGATTGCTTCATGTTAATCCAGATGAGAAATCATATAATTACCTTTCTAAATTCTTAGCCTTATACCTACCTTATGGAAAAAGAGTAATAGCAGGTAATTATGTCTTTTAGTTTATTTATAACTAGATTTTTTTGTTAATAGATAAAATTTTATTTAAAAATTTCCTAAACACGAATCCTTTTTTACAGCAATTTGAATTCAACTTACCCATTAACTCTATATTATTTTCCAAAAGATAGGAATAGTTAACATGCAGGAAAATAATTTCAAGTTCATTTAATTATCAACCCTGCATTGTTCATATTAGAGTGTAGGAAAAAGGTTTAAAAGAAAGTTTAAAAGTATATTGATATACAATCAAATTTCTAATTTGCATAAGTATGAACAATTTGAAATTATGCATCTTTCAAAAATATTTTTAAATATAAATGTTTAGGGCTTAGAAAGATGACAATGAGCAATGAAGAAGTATATTACACTTCTAGTAGTGTAAATAAAGTTTTTGGGAATGAAGCTATTTTAGAAGAATTCACAAAAGATGAACATACTTTACTATCATTGACTAATGTCTATGACCCTTCATCTGGTCCTGTCAGTAATCAAAGAGATTTGACTGAAATCGATTTCATTTCTAATCCATATGAATCTTATAAAACTTCAGTAGCTTGCCACCATAATGATTGTCACACTAAGAAAAACTATCAATTGTGCATTTTTCCATTTGTATACAAAAATAGAAAGTATACTTCTTGCATTACAATTGATTCTACATATCCTTGGTGTAGTCTTAAAGTTGATAAAAATGGTATTCATATAAATGAAGACAAATACAAAGGGCAATGTAATGATGATTGTTTTGTGCAAAACTGTCCAGTTGGATTTTTTGATCTAAACAGAAACTGTATGCATATGTCAGCCAAAACCAACAATGATCTAGTATCCACATTGGAACAAGCAGATAATGCTTGTCTTGAAATGGGATCTAGACTTTATCAACCCAGAGACATAAAAACATTCAAGGATTTTTTGAAGAACGACATAAGCCTTTTTGAAAATGTATTCTATAATTTTCCAAATACCCTCCCACATCTTATATTACTTGGAGCAGTAGTTATATCAAACAATGAAACAAATGAAATATATTATAATGATGGATCAAGAGCATATTTCTTAGAAAAAATTACACAATTTCAAGAGTCTACTAACTTGCAGTGTGTATACCTAAGTACACATGGAAAAGTAGTTTCAAGTAGTTGTGATATGAATGATACTCTTACAGGTTATATTTGTGAAGCAAAGAACGTAATAACTGATAATGGTGAAGTTTGCCAATTTTCATTTTATCAATCAAATAATTCCACCACACTTTATCACTCATGTATATATAACCTAACAGAGAGATACTCTTGGTGTTATACTCAACTAGATAAAAACGGATTTGGTATCTCAGGAAAAGAAGGAAAATGTTCTGATGAGAGGGAAATTACATATGATGGTCCAGGATCTGGCCACAACTGTATTATTCCATTTTTGTTTGATCGTATTTGGTATGATTCTTGTATTCTATATCCTCAGGAGGAATTCTGGTGTCCTACTAAATTGAATAACACGAACAGATTGTTCAATCATGAAACTGATGAATTTGGCTATTGTACAGAATATCTTAGAGATAAAAATTCAGTGTGCAATGATAACTATGAACCGGTAAATGGACTTTGTATAAGAGTTTCACCCTTTCCTGAAAAATTTGATGATGCCTTATCGAAGTGCCAATCTGAAGGTGCTTCTCTTTTAGAAATACTTGACATCAAAACATCAATGTCTATTCTAGAACACATAGAAAACATTTCGATAACAAAATCTTACTTTTTACCACCTTTCTCTGTAGATATTTATGATTATTGGGTTGGAGGAATTGTATCAAATTATACCTGGAAATGGGAATCAAGTGGAAAAAATTTTAGTCAGTTCTCAAATTGGCTTGCAAATACAGAAAATATAGGATGTGGAGAATTTTGCACGAAATCCTTTGGATTGACTGTGAAAGTTCATGAAAATTTGCAATGGATGGCAAATAAGAAAAATATTGAAAAACCATATATTTGTGAGTCAAAATGTAAAGTTGGATACTTGTGGTTTAATCACACTCAGAAATGTCTAAAGATTTATTCGGATAAATACAATCTTGAAAATGCATTTTTCAAATGTTCACATGAAAATGCTAGATTGATTAAACCTGATTCATGCCAAACATTCAATAATTTAAAAGTAGATTTAAAGAGAATGCAAATGGAGCTTGATGGAAGGTACTGGCTTGGAGTTTACTCTGACATACTACATCAACACAATCTGAATAGAATTTCTAATTCAGCCTTAAATTCTGGAATATTGATTAAATCAGATGGCTATGCCTTTGACCATTCTTGTGACAAACAACTACATTTTACAGATGATGTAAATGAAGCTAGAAGAGATGCCATGATCGGAGTAATTAATGCAAACATTGAGAGTATTAAGTATTCTTTAGTTCAAAGTGATTTTTCTGATGTAGAATTTGGATTGATTTGTGAACAAGATAATGACTGGGAATGTCCTAAAGATTACTTTCTATTCCATGAGTCTTGTTACAAACTAATAGATCAGTCAGCCACGTTTTCTAATGCTGTACTTGCTTGCAACAAAGAAAATGGAATGCTTACCTCAGTTTCTACTTTATATCACATGATGTTTATAAACAAAATTATTCAAGAGTTTCATACCGAAGAACTTGTATGGATTGGTTACAAAAAAGTTACTGAAAATGAAAAAGTTGTTCATTTTGAGACAAATAGCATTCTACCAATTAACACATTCTCAGGTATAGACATTCATGTAAATTCATTTTATTCAGGCATAATTTACTCAATAATTTCTTTTTAAGGATCAGGCGACTGTTTGGCTCTGAATAGAACCTCTCAAAATGTTGGGTTTTTTGATTGCTCAACAGAGATCTCATTTTTATGTGAAGTCAAGCAAGGTCTCAATCATGAAAGGATTTACAGGATGGGTTTGCCTGATTATGTTTATCCTTTAGATAAGCTCAAAGATAATGCAGTTGAATCTTTAGTTGGGTTTTCTGATCAATCAATTAGAGTAACTAATCTTGCATCTGCAGCCAATTTTGCAGAGAATGAGAAATCTTATCTTATTGATTCCATAACCTTTCCAGCCTATGATAGTTTTATCGGATTTACAATTGGATTCTGGGTAAACATAAGGAGTGGAACAAAAATTCAAAATGTTTTAGATCTTGAAAACATACTTCAAGTGTCAATGCACGACCAAACACTAGCTATTGATACTTGTTATAATGAACAAAATGATTGCTCCTTAATTAAAAGTTTTAAAAATATTACACTTTCTGAATGGCACTTTATTGGAATAGTTTATAATCATAAATTGAATGTACTTAGTTTGTACATTGATGAACAATTTGGTTATGAAAATAGTGAAGGAGAGTCAATAAGAATGGAACTTGGAGATATTGACAGGGTCAACTTTTCTGTTCCAGTTAAGTTAATCCTTGGTAGTGCAGCCGAAAGGAACAAACCTCTAAATGGCAAATTATCCTGTCTTCAAATATTCTTTAAACCCCTCTCAAAATCTGAAGTTAATCAACTATCCAAAGTATGTTATTTGCAACCTGAATACAAAAGATCAAAAGAATGTCAAGAAGGTTCTGTTCAACTTGAAAATATGTGCTATACACTTTCTGAAACACCCAAGTCATATGCAGAAGCTGAAATGGAATGTTTACATAATTCAAATCAAACAAATGTGACTATATTAGCTTTTACTGCTTCATATCTGCAACAGTTGATTCTTTTGGAACTTGCTGAGAAAAGAAAAGATATTACAGAACTATATCTTGGAATTGATGCTTATTCAGGTAACATAATTAGTAGGTTTATACCTCAAGGATAAATCTTAAAAAAATTTGTATTGAAATGTATTTAAATGAGGTAACATTAAGGTTTTAAAACCAGAGCAGAATTTTTTGCTTCTCAGTCCCTTTTAGTGATGTATGCACAATTGACAATAACATGGTAAAGAAATAAAATTGCTAATTTCTTAAAAGAACTTTCTTTGATGATCATTGAAATGGCTTAAAACAATATTTTCAGAGAACTACTACTTTAAATATTACAAGTAATCATTCACAATTTTTCAAGTGTTTATATTTGTAATTTACAGGACAATCTTGGAAGGATTCGGATGGAAATGTTATAAATGAAATTGCTTGGGCAAATGGAGAGCCAAGTAAAGGAAGATGTGCTGTAATAGATTACAAACTCAATAGGTATTTAGATGAAGAATAATTGTTGAATATAATTTTCATATATAAGGATATAAACTTCTTCAATTAAAATGTAATTTTATTTTTGAAGAACATTGAGGAGTGTAGACTGCCAGGAAAAATATTATTTCTACTGTTCTTATCCACTTCAACACTTACAAAAACAGTTGTGTCCTCAAGAATACTTCTATTTCAAAGGTATAATATTTATAGATGAGGCTAATTTAAGACTAGAGAAATTTCAATTATTCTTTTCCTGCATCTTTTATTTCCTTTTCATTCTTTTAAGATTTGTATAGATTATAATGTGTAGGACAAAAAAACTCCATATTCTCTTGTTCCTTTCTGATTTCTCTAACATACAGAGGGGAGCCACAGGGCCGGGGGGGGGGGTACAGTTTTAGGGAGAATTTTTATAATATAATATTAACTTTTTAAGGTAAATGTATCTATAGAAGTAAACCTGAAGAGAAGTTGTTAGTAGGAGAAGCTAAAAGAAAATGTGCTAATATAGGAGGAGTTCTATTACCCATTAAAGATGGTGGAATTTATGAGTTTCTAAAACTTCATGCAAAATATTACGAAATGAATGACATCTTTTTAGGTATGATTGTGTTTTTGTTTATTTACAATTCTAAGAAGCCTAGATACTTAGCAAATTTTGATCTTAGATTAAGATGTTAAATCACTACAGTAACTATGTAAATATCCCACATTAAATTAGAAAAAAATTCACTAAAATGAACATATTCTCTTTGACTCATCCTCAGAGTAAAATACTTTAACATGACACACATTTATTCAATAGGACTGAATATGACAACCATGGAGTTCAGTGATGGGTCTATCATTTCTAAAGATATCTTTGATTACAATGGTGACTTTGATAAACTTGTACAGAAAGATTGTATCTATGCTAAGCGTGGGATTTGGTATAAGATAAGAGGAACAGATTGTAGGGATCTAATGAACTATTATTGCTTGTGGACACGTAAGTTATTTTAGATATCATTTACTTTTAAAAAATATGCCCTAGTAATCTCAAAACGTGTAACTAAGCAATTAACATTTTTTTTGGCTTACTTAAATGTGCCATTGTGCCATTTTTGTGGTAAATTACTGATAAGCCATAAAGAATACTAATTGCTTACTTAAATCAGCATTCTACAACAATTTGGTCTTACTTGTGAGTTAAAAGAGGGTGGAGTAAATAAATACTCAGTCATTTACAGTAAAAGTGGCTTATATAAGTTGAAGTGAAGAAAAAGAAGGAGGAGTAATAATTAATCCCTTCCTTCCTGTAAGCAGTTTATGAAAAAAAGAGAAGATTTGGCTGATATAAGCCAAATAAGCAACAAATGTGATTGATTGCTTATAAGTAATTTATTCAAAAATTGCATGATTTGGTATATAAGCCAAATAAGCAATCATTTTCATTGATTGCTTATAAGTAATTTATGAAAAAATAGCATGATTTGGTATATAAGCCAAATAAGCAATCATTTTCATTGATTGCTTATAAGTAATTTATGAAAAAATAGCATGATTTGGTATATAAGCCAAATAAGCAATCATTTTTATTGATTGCTTGTAAGTAATCTATTAAAAAATTGCATGATTTGGTATATAAGCCAAATAAGCATTTATTGTGATTGATTACTTTTAAGTAATTTATCAAAAAATTGCATGATTTGGTATATAAGCCAAATAAGCAATCATTTTCATTGATTGCTTGTAAGTAATTTATCAAAAAATTGTATGATTTAGTATATAAGCCAAATAAGCATTTATTGTGATTGATTGCTTATAAGTAATCTATCAAAAAATTGCATGATTTGGTATATAAGCCAAATAAGCATTTATTGTGATTGATTGCTTATAAGTAATTTATCAAAAAATTACATGATTTGGTAAATAAGCCAAATAAGCATTTATTGTGATTGATTACCTTTAAGTAATTTATCAAAAAATAGCATGATTTGGTATATAAGCCAAATAAGTAAAAGTTTTCATTGATTGCTTATAATTAATTTATTAAGAAATAGTATGATTTGTTATATGAGTCAAATATGCAAAAATTTAGATTAAATAAAAACCTTAACATTCTTTTTCCAATTTGTGGACCAACCATGCCCATGGATCTTTGATCTGTAAATTACATTTATACCCAAGGCGGGAGTGTATATTGGACTGTATTTACACAGGTAACCAAAGTTTCTTTACCATTCTTAGCTTGGTTAGCTTAAAAAATTTGGGTATTTTCATTGTATTTTGTTGGTTTCAAACAAGTAGTGCACATTTTTCAATTAATTTAATCAATAATTTTAATCTACAACAGGGGTAATTCAATTTTCAGTATGGCTTAAAAACTGATTAATGTCTGATGGATTTGAACCGGTTCTAAGTCATACTGGAAAATCATGTAACATAATATATTCTAGACAATTTTATACAAATATCAATACCAGATTTGTTAGTCCCTAAGTGTTAACAAAACAAGAATCAATATTATAATTTTTCACTTTACTATCTCTGGAATGCTGTCTATATTATGATGCAATAACATTGGGGATGTATTTCCATTGTATTGTATGATGTATTGTAAAATTTGTGGTTTCACTCAGGATACCTTGTTGAGTACTAAAACCCTCCATCTCCCCTTAATAATAAAATGTTTTGAGAAAATAATTTATAATTTAATTATGGTAGGGGCTAGCTTATTATTTGTTTGTTTATTATTAGATGAGTAGAATAATTATTAAATGCAAAAACTTTGATAAAAAATGTTGAAATATATTTTGAATTGACTTACAGACTTTTTGTAAAGATCTCAAAGTTGCTAGGTTTCTAAGTAAAATCTTCTGTTAATATTACATATATAGTTAATATTCAACTGTAAAGAGTTATTAAAAAAAGTGGTGAATGCTGGGATCTTTTACAAAGTAGCCTTGGACAAAGTAGCTTCTAGGACAAAGCAGCTTGGGACAAATACTTAAAGGAACCCTGCACAAAATATACCAATTTAACTACTGAAAGACCACCATGAGTAGACCCAATACCCAAAATTTGAAGCCTCCAGCTTCAATAACAAAAAAGTTATACATCACATAGAAAGAAAATTATATGCTTATTTTTGGCAGAAACTTAGGATGCCAGTAACTGTTATCATTTTCATAATAAAAACACCCTTCTTTATATTCAAAATCATTGAAAAAAATTCAGTTTAATTTGCATTGTACTGGTAGTACTGTAATGTAAGAATGACAGCCTTTAGGCTTTCCAGCCAATCAGAAGTCTAAGTCTTGTCTTATTTAATAATTTATTCCTTATATATTGTAAAAAAATTAACTAGTTATATTTGGAGACCTTTATCTAATAATTTTGAACAGAATTGAGCTAAAAGCAATGTTTGAGAAAAATAATTGTTTTCATTCCATCTTAATAGACAAGGTTCTTTACTAATTTTTAGCGCCTTGTCTTTAGCTGCTAAAATGAGCATCGAAATTTGAGCAAAATCGTCACCTTTAAAGCATTCATAAAAGATGTTAAAAAGAAAGAAATTTTCTTTAAGGAAAATGAACTCAGGGCAACCTTGGAAGTAAATTTCATCTAGAAAAATAGCAAGACAATGGGCGAAGTATTTTGGGAATTTGCAGAAAAAAATTGCATGATCTGAATCATTCTTTACATAACATTTAGTACAAATATCACTATCTATTAGATTCCATTTGAATAATTTTGTACAACTTACCAGTGTGCGTATGTATTGTTCAAAAAGGAATCCTTTATAATATAAAGTTATAGGTAGATCAAGAACAAATCAGAAGTCTAAGTCCTCGCTAAGTTCCCTGAACAACCAATCACAGCTGGTCATCTGTATTACTGACATTAGTTTCATTCTTTCCCGCTATGACTTTATGAGTACAAATGCAATTTAAACTGAATTTTTAAAAGAGATTTTGACTATGAAAAGGTGTATTTTTTGTAAAAATATTATTAGTTACTGACAGCCTAAGTTTCTGACAAAAAAAGCTTTTACTTTTGCTTTAATATTGAAATTTCCATCAAGAGCAATGCAAATCTTTCAAAATTTTCACTGTACTAAAAAATAATTTTTCTTGCAGGGTTTCTTTTAGAAAAGTAGCATCCACTGTTAATAAAGGTCATGTCCACAGCACTTAGGAGGAATGCCTTGGCCTAAAACAGGCGCAACTCATTACCTTGTAGGTCTTCTCAGACAATCAAAGGGTTGGTTGACTGATGGGTGAATGAACACTTTACACCTAACTCATAAGTGGAGTATGTTGCAAGGTGCATGGAGAGGTTCAGAACTTAAAGCAACACCAAGTCTCCTACAGTCTTAACTTTTACTTTCCCTAGAGGCTACTTTGTCCGGAGGCTACTTTGTCCAAGATCAGATTGCAGTCATACCAATGACAATTCTATAGTAAATTAGTTAAATAAATTAACGTCTGAAACATCCAGCATAGAAGAATTTTTGGGGTCCCTTTCGTGGCAAACCACCAAAGGGGCGTTTTGCCATATTTTCACAGTAGCTTTTATAGGTTATGTTAGGTTGTTCCCCCACAAGGTTAGGCAATTGGCCCCACAAGGAATAGAAAGAGGAGAAAAGTTGCAGTGAAAATACAACAAAATTTCACGAAAGGGAATTTTCTTTCACAATTTCTATTTAACTATTGACTGATTGAATACAAGCTTGTGATTGGATTTTTTTATATAAAAATGTATAAAAATCAATCTGCAATTGTCCTATCCCTCCAACAATAAGTTTATGTTGGCCTATATTCTATGTTACAACATATACATGGTACTTAAAACTTATGTTGTTGTTGTGTAATAAAAAGCATTCACTTAAGCAAAGATAACAAATAAAATTATGAAACTAATTAGGGATCTAAATAGATAAGACACATTCCTTAATATGACATGCTAAATTACCCCTTCTGTAGATTAAAATTAGTGGTTAAAATGTTTATACACTCAACTCAATAAACCATCAAAATTCAGAATAAAATGAACAAAACTGGAATTAATTCAGTGGTGCCTTAGGACCTCTAAAAATCTGTCCAATTTAACCCCCAAAAATAAAATCCTTAAAAAAATATTGACAAACTTTGTGTGCTTTTTTACTTCCACTTTCAAGTTTTTGTACCACCACCCAAAAACAAAAGACTATATAGTTCCACCAGCTTAAAACAGTTCTAAACCATGATAAAAATGGTTTGCAATGGCCCTTTAACCCATTAGTGACAAACAGGTTTTTAAAGCCTGGTTACAGAAAATCGTAAAAATAACCGGTTCCCAGTTTCTCAATTGCATCATTCTCAGTATGAATCCCCCCTCTACTACCCTGGTTTTCATTTCCCCCTGGAGCAGGCAGTTTTGCTTACTTCCGTTTGCCGGTATAGCTCAACAAAATTTAAAAACAAAGAAAAACAAGGTGATTTCAAAATACCCCTCCTAACTTTTTTGTTTATGAAGTAAAGTTGCTGATTTTTTTCATGAAATCTAAAGTTTATTGGCAAGTGCATCCATTTGTGAATTTGTTTTATTCAAATTATTATTTTTTATATGAATTTTTTATCGTTTTTTTTCGTTCTATATAGGCTTGCTCGACTTGGTTAAAAAAGCCTGCTACTTTTATTACCCTGCTCGGCTCGGTTATAATCACCCGGTTTTAACTTTTCAACCATTAGATATGAAAGTTTTAAAACTCCTAGAAACGGGCTTTTTAAACTGAAAAGGGTGGCACCTATAGCCAAAACACTAAATGTGATATAAATCGTTTCATATCTTACTTGTAGCTTTATAAGTTACATGAGGTTATGTAGTTTTCAATTATGGATCGTATCAAAGTTTAGCCACTCTACAACTCATTTTGGATGTTCAAAAATTACATTTTTTATTTTTTGGGCCAAAAAACCGAGTATTTAGTAAAAATCGGGTTTGAATACTGAGGGAAACCACCCAAAAACCAGTCCCTATGCCCAATGGGTATTTATAACCAAGCCGAACCGGGTTTATTTGCAACTTTCCTGTGGACGCCACTAGAGCAAAAAAAAAATGGAATTCCGTTTTTACCATAATAAAGCTTGCCTGAAATTTTCAGCTCGATCGGTCCATAAAAGTGGCGCTTGGCACTAATGGGTTAATTAAACAATGTACTGGGTGTGTCTAAACAATGTATAAAAAAATGTTTAAATCAAAATTCATTGTCTCGCTTCCATAAATAGATAAATCAACTCAATAATCAATAAATAAGCTTGGATGCCCTTGTGATTAATTATTACTCCTCATTATACTTCACTTCAAATGATATAAGCAACATTTACTATAAATGACTGAGGATTTATTTACTCTACCCACTTTTAACTCACAAGTCAGACCAAATTGTTGTAGATTGCTGACAAGTAAGAATTTTATATTTATGTGGCTGATCAGTAATTTACCACAAAGATGACACAATAAATAACATTTTACTTTTTTTTTGCCTACTTACACAGGGAGACATTACTAGGGATATTTATGAACATCAACACATAATTGAGCTCTTGTACTTGTGTGGCATGGCGCGTCATTTGATGAAAACAAAAAAATCGTTACTTATATCTGCCACTAACGCCGTAATTGTGCGTCTTACGTAGATTCTACAGATAACAACTTTTGTAGGGCGCTTTAAGTTCTTGAAAAAGTATTTCTAAGTCAAGTCCTTAAAATAACTCCCAAGACTACTTTTATGGGTTGAAAAGTTTCGAACCGCGTTTACGCCGTTCAAAATTGCCGCTATTGCCGTAAAGGAGCATTGTAGGCAGGTGACACAGAATTTAACTTTGGTCAGGCTTGGTCAGTTTTACAATATTGTATTTTAAGATGACGCCCATAAAACGACTCCATCCATGAGTTTTGTTAGCACTAAAAGTGTAAATGTACATTTAGCATTCAATGCGATGGTTGCATTAGTTTGTTTGTAAATGCGTGTTTGTGTGTGTGTGTGTGTGTGTGTGTGTGTGTGTGTGTGTGTGTGTGTGTGTGTGTAGGAGTGTGTGTTACGCCACTGTGTGCGGGTCAGATCTTCAGTTTGGTTATACCTGCCTTAAGTGAAACATTGAGCGAGTGTTAAAGTTAAAAGTTATATCCTTAAAATCCTTAATTCAAAGCCTTGTATGTGAAAGCAAATTAATATTATTGATTTATTATGTTGACAATGCTGTAAACATTTTAAAATTCAAATATTGAATGAGATTGTTTGAGTTTTATTATGTTAATAATGCAATGTTGATAAAATCACACTTTAAAGAAATAAACCATAACAAACAAAGAAAAATACAAATATACTTGTTGCAAACTTCTTGTGTATATATAAGGTAGGGGTATATATAGGTCTAGTAAAATACTTTTCAGTATTGCTTTGAAACCGATTAATATCCGCTGGATTAAAAGCGGTTCTAAGTCATATTGAAAAATCATTTATCGTATCATATTATATCCGGTTTTCTAAGCATTGTTTTAAAGAATATTTTTATTCTTACAATTGTACATTTTTAAATCCACGGAAAGCTGCTTAGCGTTTATAATACGATGCTATAAATAACTATTTCGTTGTGGCTACGAATCTAATTTTTCCCTCTTGATTAATTAGGTTTTTAGTCATACAGAAAAAAATTATCCAATTATGAAATGGGACCCCTTTTGTAGATTAAAATAAGCAGTGGAAAAGTTTGGATACTGCCTGTTTGTACAGGTGAAATTAAATTTTGGGTACCAGTGAAATTAAATCCCTCCCAATGTTGAAAGCTTCGCTTATAAAACATTTTTCATCTAATGTAGATACACCAGGGATAATTGAAAACTAAATTACATTTATACCCAAGGAGGGAGGGTATATTGGACTATATTTTCACAGGTACCCAAAGTTTTATTACCATCCTCGCTTATATTTAGCTTAAAAACTTTGGGTACTTTTATTTAATTTTGATTGGTTGTTTCCAGACAAGTAGTGCCCAATTAATAATTTTAATCTACAACCGGGGATATTTTATTTTCAGTATGGCTTTGAAACCAATTTATATCCCCGGGATTAGAATCGGTTCAAAGCCATACTGGAAAAATGTGTAATGTAGACAATTTTATTTGAATATTAAAATGAAAAACCACAATAATAATGCTAAATTTGTAAGCTCAGGACTTCGGCCCCTCAGGGTTAACAAAACCGGAATTAATATTTGGATTTACTATCCGCGGAATGCAGTCTATTTGTAATTTAATTAAAGTATTTATATATAGAGTGATAAATAGCTATGAAACCATTTTCCCTTTTCAAAGACCCCTGACGCTGCAGAAGGTTGTTTATCAATAGAAATTTTGCTTTCTCACTTAGCTGCTAGAAAGCTCATAAGCTGTCATTGGAATAAGATTTGAAGGAACTTTACTAATTAATCAAAACCACCGTATATTTTGGTATAAGGATTTGGGGGACCTTTATTATTAATTAAAGTCATGTGACCTAATGTACAAGAGTTAAAACATTTAAATCAAAAGATTTTAGTGTAAAACTATTTGTAAAATAAGAGTATAAGAATAAGATATTGTTATCAACGACAAAAAATAAATGTTTTGCCTAATTTTTGTAAAAATTTAGAGCATATTTATCATTTAAAATCAATGCTATCTTTTCAAAAGTGTTTCCATTAATTTGATTGTGTTTTGTAAGCAAAACCTGTTTTTTATTATTTGTACTGTGTAATTTTATTTGAATATTTAATTCAAAGATAGCAATTTTTTAAAAAAATAACCTAAGATGAATGTCAGAATTTTCTTATTAAACATAATAATGTATATATAATTAGAATAGTAACCCTTGAAAATAAGCAAAAAATTATTATATGATAAATATCAGTAAATCTAACAGAATTTAAACGTAATAATTAAAAAGCTAGCTTCAAAAAATAATAATACATTTTTTATTCAAATACTATAGTACATTCTAACAAGGATGATGATATCAAGTTTAGCAACATTTAACAAATATGTCTTACAAAAATCAGTTGATTTATTGCATGAAATATTGAAAATGTATATAGCAATGTACAGATTTTTATGATTTTTAGGAATTTAAAATAATTACATTTATTTGGTAACTGTAAAAGCAGAGTATATCATGTATAGTGTCATAAATGAGCTACAATTTGAAATAATTTACATATATTTATAAGGATGTAATATCCTTTTATAAAAGGCAAATACAGAATGATTTTAATTACAAGTTCATTGAAAAAAAATCCGGACTTTCTGATGGATACACAGAGTGAATTATAGAGTAGCTTCGCTTCTAAATATGACATATACACAGACATGCGCTCTGGTTCAGTTCACATTGCTATGGACAGTTAAACTATTTAGGAAAGTTGTAAGGAAGAAAGTTATCTATCTAGTACTAAGATAAAGATTTAAAAGCCTCCTAAAAAAAGAAATATATTTTTAAAAACAAATTAAATCTATAGTGCTGTTAACTTGATTTTTAATATTGTTATTATAAAAAATGGAAATAATCTCTACTTTCCGAAATAATTGTACTCAAGACAGCTTGTAATGAAATTACTATCCAGATTTTTACGATTTTATAATTTTTTGACAACGCCAAAATTGTTTTTTTTTACTTTATTAATTTTAAGATATATGCATTATCTATAAAGGACAAACACAAATACATAATAAATTTTATAGTTAGGGTATTGTTTCTAAAAATGAAGAACCCTGTATAAAACTCAGCCATTTTAGAGTCTAAGCTGTCAAATTTCTTGAGCAATGGGATTCTGTTGGTAGGTCTTTGCGATAGTTCTATATAGTCATGTACCCGTTGCTCCCTCTATTCTCTAACTTTATTGCTACACACACACACACATACAAAGAAAACTGGTTTTAATTTTATGATTTTTAAAAGCAAAGCTTTTCTATAATTAGGGTCGGTCCGTACGTCAGTCCCTCCGTCCGTCCGTCCGTACGTCTGTCCGTACGTCCGTTTGAGATAGATAGCTTTTATTCGTTAATTTAGGCATGTTAGAATTGTCCTATCGATTTCAAACTTTGCATGATGATTCCTGTAGTAGTTAGGTACGATTTAGAAAGCGTAGCAACTCTATAACCATTACCAGAATGTCCGTATGTCCATTTTAAACATGTTGATTTTTCTACTTTTTTAACAACAAATTTTTATGTGATCTAATTAGCTGTTTGATCTGATTTTTTGTATATTGATTCCTGGGGCAACAAAGAACAATATTATAAGCAAAGCAACTCTATAATCAAGTCCTAAAAATGTAAGTATGTCCATAAACATTATTTTGTATCAAGCAGTTTTTCAAGAAAATTACTCACAATTTTGCTTCGACTCTTATACTTTTATATTCTGATTATTCCGTTTAGACACTGTACAAGTGTTGATGTCCGTTTGTCCCACCGTTTCAGTGCTTCGCTTTTATGGATGTTGTCATCCTTGTTAATTTAATATTCGTATGATATTATTGTAAACGATTTGGTTGTAAGGAAGGAAATAGGCGGAGTCAAAATATAAGGCTGGGGTTTGGTTAAAAGAAATAAAGTAAAGGAAATGGGATGGGATGGGGATAAAAACCTACTCATTTGTGTACTATTTGAATTTTAAAACATTGGAAAAAAATTATATCTAACATATTTTAGATAAAATTACAAAAAAACTTTAGCACTTAGAATACCACCTCCCTTTAAAAAAATACTTTTAAAAGCTATTAATCCATCTAAACCCAAGACTACTTTATCAAACTAACATCTTTGTACAGGCCAAATATATATTTTAAAAACAGAAGTTTTCATTCTCAATTGTCCTATACACTTTTTTGACATTTTAAACATATTTACACTCCCGCTACATATCTATTTTGAAAAAAATAGTAGAAGGGTTAGGTTTATCTTTAAATCTGTCTACTCGTATTCACAAACTTTAAGTTTGAATGTAATGAATTTAAAATAACAACCATTTAAAACAAGTAAGGTCGTCCAATGGGGGGAGGGGGTAAAGGGGTAATTACGAATTTGGGGGTGCAAAAATATTTTTCATTTTACCCCCCATGTAAAATTTACCCCTACCTTGGGGGTGCTGCAGGTACTTCTAACCAGTTAGGAGGGGGTAAATACCCCCCCCCCCCCAAACGACAAATTACCCCCCCCCTTAAAGATTTTCACCCCCCCAAATTAAAAAGCATAGACACCCCTGAAAACAAGTTTGGGTTTTTAACCTTAGGTTAGGGTTTGGTTTTGCTTATGACCATTTGACTTATGGATTGTTTATATTTATATTTCCACAGATAGAGACAAACATTTTAATAACTAAAATGTTAACTTTCAATGTACATTACACATTATGATCTAGTTTGTAAATCTTTGAGTCTTTGCCCAACTACACTTTATATCTAGATATTTTAAAAATGGTTCATGCTGCTGCTATGTCAGGTGCGTGACTTAAAGCTATTCTAGGCTGTCCTGCTGTAAAAAGCAGTAAGTTTTTTTTGTCTCTGCCTTAAGATTTTAAAAGCAACCGAACCGATTGAGTTCTTTGTTATATGGAAGCTTCACATTTTTTTTTTTTGAGGATGGTTTTATGCTATTTTGTTCCCTTCCCTACCACTTTGAATTCCGAGATACCAAGCTCCCAAATGTTAAGTGCTGCCGCTAGTCAAGTAATTAATAGAGAAACAGAAATTTGTTGTTTACGTTCTTATGAAATAATTGAATTCTTACACTTTACGGCAATATTTTTTTCATTAATCTTTCCCTACTCCACTTAGATTTTTGTTATGAAAATAAACCACACTGAGATCTACGCATTTAATAAGGAATAGTTATTTATCGCATTGTATTATAGACAGCTTTCTGCGGATATTAGAATGAGAATGAGCTTTACCTAATTTTCAGTTTGACTGAGAACCAGTTCTAATCCAGCGGATATTTATCGGTTTCGAAGCTATACGGGAAAATGGATTATCAATTTTTAAAAGCAAAGCTTTTCTATAATTGGGGTCCTTCCGATCGTTGGTACGTCAATATTGGTTCTTTTCGTTTAGACTTATTAGAGTTTTCCTATCGATCTAAAACTATGCACTATGACACTATAATCAAGTCCCAAAAATATAACTATGTCCTTAAACAGTATCATGCTCATTTCAGAGCTTCGATTTTATGGGTTTTTTCTTTGATATTTATCAGGGATCTAATGGGATAAGATAATAGCCGATAAATTGATGTACATAAATTTTGATAATTATAGAGTTTTAGTTGGTTTCGAACTTGTTGTGCCCAAACTTCAATCAATTCAATTAATGATATTATTCCATATTTTATTTGTCAGCATTGTCTAATCTCTTAAGATATCTGAATTATACCTTACCACTTAATGGCAGGATTCTCCTTTGATTTTTAAGTCATCATCTAGAGTTGTTAACCGAAAAAATATAAAAAAAATAATTATGAAACTTTGGGGACTAGTGTAATAAACAGCCCAATGTCCCATCCCTCCATGAAAAAACTCGTTTATTGGTTAGCTCAAAAACTTTGGGTACTTCTATTAAATTTTGATTGTTTGGTTTTAAAATAGGAGTTTTGACTAATAATTTATTTATTTCTTATCATTAACTGATAATTTCTCGTCCATTGCCTTATTCCTTTATATTCCTGGTTAAAATGAAAATTTAGTTTGAAGAAAAAACAAGAAAAATACACCTATAAAAAAATTAAAAAATATAAATATTGACGCTTTCACTTGAAGTACCATTGTGAGCACTGAATTTAGGGTCCGGTTAGGTAAGATTGTATAAGGAGGTGAGGGTGTGGGGGGGGGGGGGTGTTGCCATAATTACACTGGTACCTAAAGTTTTATAACAATATAACTACTTTTCAACAAATAATACTATTACCCTTATGTATCCTTATAATAAAGTAACAGGATGTGTGTTTGTCTGTGTGTTTGTCTCTACCGAAGGATCTCACCAACAACTGAACCGATCGGGTTCTCCTTTACAGGGTAGCTTTTCATAGGTCCCAGGAAAGTTTATAACTATTTTGGGGGAGGGTACAACCACCCTCCCAAGAGAAATCGCCCCTAGAAAAGAATTACCTACCCCCTCCCCCCCCCAAAAAAAAAAAATAAATTAAAAAAATAGGTTTTGGAATTAAACTCCCCCTTCCTCAAGTGCCCCCAGAGGCCTCTAGGGGGCGTAGCCGCTATCCTATTATATAAAGTAATAAGCGTTTTTTGTCTGTACCAAAGGATCTTGCTAACTGCTGAACTGATATTGTTCTCCTTTACAGTGAAGCTTCTTATAGGTCCTGGGAAGGTTTTGAACTATTTTTGGGGAGGGTGTCTTCATCCCCTCCCTCCCAAAAATATTTTTAAAAAATTTTTGAAACTGAATTTTAAATGGGATGAGATCGACGTTCCCCCTACTTCCTAAGTGCCTCTAGAGGCTTCTAGGGGCTTAGCGGCTAGTATTGTATAAAGTAATAATTTTTTTTCTTCTGAATCTTAAGTTCTAAAAAACTAATAAACCGATTGAGTTTTCTATTTCGGGTAAGCTTTACATCAGTCAACAAATGAAATACTGTATTTATAATACTTTAGGTACCAGTGTAATCAAGAGTCCAATGTCCCCTAACTCTCTGGTAAAGGCTATTACATCGTTTTTAATATAAACATGACATTACAAGATTAATCTAAGACATGTTGGCCCTGAAGGTCCCAAGCCCAGAGCTAACAAAATTTTTATTTAGCTTTCTCTTACTAAATTAGAAAAATTTGAATCTTTTATGACAAACTTGTTAAGACATTATTTTCTAATAAAGTTGACCTTTTATTTGCTTTTGACACTTTTTATTTTTAGGTTTTCAATATTTTAAAATATAACTAGCGGCAGCGCCCATAGCATCTAAGGGCTATGTATTCAAAGGTTTTGAAAAATAGATTAAAACCATCTTGAAGTCTTGAATTAGAATAATAGCTTAAAACCCTCGCGGGACCATGTTATAAGCATCTTTATAAATATGTCCTAACAATGTAAGATGTCCTGGAGCAGTATCATGCTTATTCAGTTATGCCACTCTTATACAATTGTTAATGTTCATTTCAGACCTTCGATTTTATGGATGTTGACATCCTTGTTTCTCTGATATTTATCAGGGATCTAAATGGATAAGACAATGGCCGATAAATTTAAATACATCCTCATTGATGGTAAACATAATTACCCATTCTGTAGATTACAATTAGGGTTGGAAACGTTTGAACACTAAAGATAATAATGATAGATTATTGAATTTTGATTAGTTAAGTTTTCAAACTTGTTTGTAAAAAGGTAATTTTCATCAAAATATCGTCCATTGTCTTAGTATTTAAGATTCCTAGTTAAAACGAAAATTTAGTTTAAAGTAAAAACAAGAAATATAAATCCATAACTGCAATGCTCTAAAACAAAATATTGGCGCTTTCACTCGAAGTACCTTGATGAGCACTGAAACCTTCAATTTTGGGTCAGGTTAGGATAGGTTGTATAAGGAGAAGGGGGCTGGCATTTTTCTTGAAACGTTTTTAATTTGAGGCACATCTTTGAGCAAATAAAATGAAGTTTTCAACGCATTATTCTAAAATTATTTTTACTCTTACAATTATACATTTTAAAATCCACGGAATGCTGTTTAGTGTATATAATATGATGCTATAAATAACTATTTTAGTGTGGCTACGAATCTAAGTTTTCCCTCTTGATTTGATATGTTTTGAGTCAAAATGAAAAAAAATATTATATTGTAGAAAAACAGAAATTTACTTGCGCGATAACTGTTTACAATATGCACAATTACAATTATAAAACGGGACCACTTTTGTAGATTAAAATAATTGGTGTAAAAGTTTGAACACTGCCTTTTTGTAGACACACCATACCCAGGGATGTAGAGATCATTGAGCAGTAAATTACATTTTTACCCAAGGAGGGAGGGTACAGTGGACTATATTTTCAAAGGTACCCAAAGTTTTATTACCATCCTCGCCTATATTTAGCATAAAAACTTTGGGTACCTTATTTAATTTTGATTGGTTGGTTCCAGACAAGTATTGCCCAATCAATGATTTTAATCTACAATAGGGGTTATTTTATTTTCAGTATGGCTTTGAAACCTATTTATATCCGCAGGATTAGAACCGGTTCAAAGCCATACTAAACAATTTTATATGAATATTAAAATGAAAAAACATAACATCAATACCAGATTTGTAAGCCCAGGACTTCGGCTCCTCAGGGTTAACAAAACCGTAATTAATCTTTTAAATTTACTATCCGCGGAATGCTGTCTATAATACGATGCAATAAATAACTATTATCTTCATTGGGGATGTATTTCAATTAAACATTCATTGTCTTATCCCAATTAAAATTGTAACTTTCACTCAGGATACCTTGTTGAGCACTAAATCCTAAAACCTTTGAAATTTAAAGGACAACTCTAACATGCCTAAATTAACCAAAAGGTATTGACAGACATACAGACGTAAACAGATGGACAGACAGACAGATGGAGAGACAGATAGACAAATGGGCAGATTGACGGAAAGACAGACAGACAAACTGACGGACAGACAGACGGACAGACAGACGGACATATACTTTTAAGAATATTTTGAGTGTTAATTAAAATTATGCATTAAATTAAATTAAAATAGGCACGTCAGAATTTTTCTATCAATTTCAAAATTTGTATGGTGATTCTTGTGGTTGATAGGTAGACTTCAGAAATCGTAGGAACTCTATAATTGTTACCTGAATGTCCGTACGTCCATTCTAAACAGCTAATTTTTGTGTCATATAATTTTTTGATTGATCTGATTTTTGAAATACTGATTCCTAGGACAACAAAGTATAATTTTGTAAGCGTAGCATCTATAAAAATGTAAGTATGTCCTTAATCATTATTCTTTATCTAAGCAGTTTTTCAACAAATCAGCACGTTACATTGCAATTTAGACACAAGTAGGTTCAAGGTGGGGTTGAGAGGACTTTTACCCAAAGCATCACCGAGCCCCTAGAGGTGATACTGGTATAAGGACAAGTATGTTCATAAGAAGAACAGCATTATTTTACTATACTGAATTTAACATGGACAAGTATAAATATAAGTAGAGCAGCAATATTATACAATAGTGATGTTTAAGTAATGTTGAAGTATATTCATAAAAAGAACGGCAAAATTATATTATGCTGTCCCTAGTAATCTCTCCTCGTGGAGTAAGCATGAAAAAAAGTAGGTTGCTTACTTAATTGTGCCATTTTTGTGGTAAATTACTGATTTTAACAAGTGCATTTATATCCACAAGTTTGTCAGCAACATTATGATAACCTAAATTTAACCCTTAAAGATCAGGCCCCAATTCCCACCTTAATAGATCAGGGGGGGGGGGGTTTCATATTGACCCCCCCCCTCTATCTCGGCTCCTGTTACAGTTAGAGACATAAAATTTTTTTCTGGTGGTTCATGTGTATTTTTAGAGAAAATTACTTTTTCTAGTCTTAGCGGTCAGTAGTAAAAGCCGGACAAAAAACAGTCATAAAGTCGGTCAGGGAGCGGTCAAACGGTCATAACACCACCTTTCTCAGAAGGTCATTGATATCTAAGTATTCACCAAAAAATTTTTAGGTTTTCCTTATACACAAAAGTCATAATGTAGAAATTAAGATTTATTTAAAATTTTTTCTAAATTTGGTGCCACCTAACTGACTTTGACTGGACGCCACAACCGACACAGACCAGATATCCTTATAAGATCAACTCTTGCCGACGTATAATTACAAAACTTAAATAGTCATGAAGTCACAACTCTCTATCTTACCTACAAAAAAATGACATTGAAATAACTAGAGGGGGGGGGGGTCAATATGACTCCCCCCCCCCAAATCTGTAAGGGTTAACAAGGACATTAGTAATGCAACATTATTCCTTCTAATGTTAACAAGGACAGTTATATACATATGTAAAACAACAACATTATACTATACTAATTTAAAACAAGGATAAGTATATCCATAAGTAGGGCAGCAACATTAAACTATTTAACAAAGTATCCTCATTCCTCTTCCCCTCTGTTTTTTAAAAACTTTCTGAATATAATTGGTTCTTACACAAATAATTTTTTTTATTACTCCCTTATCATTTCTATGGCATTGGGGTACCCAAAAATATAGGTACCCTAAAGTTTTTCTGTGTGTGTGTTTTTGTTATGCAGCAAATGCTACAATAATATTTATAATTCAGTACCAAATTTTGCCCTGGATTGTTGGGCTTGTTTTTATAGCTTGTAAGCTCATTTATTTGATTGGATCCACCTGTAAAACTGTAAAAATTGAATTTTGGGACTTTTCTTCTAGGGGCTAGTGGAACAAAAGATCCCCCAAAACACTAAAAATGTAAGTTCTGAGCTTATTTTTAAAGATATCAATCTGATTTTTTTAAAAGAAAACTTTTTTAACATAACTTAACTAATTAACTGTTACAGATTTCATTTCGGGACTTCCTTTCTAGAGGCTAGTGGAGCAAAAGACCCCCTCTAAAACTATAAATATGAGTTCTGAGCTTATTTTTAGTAGCAAAGCTATTCTATAATTAGTAGTGAAGCTACTCTATTATTTGCAATGTCTTATCTGTCTGTCCGTCCATCTGTCCATCTGTCAGAGACAGAAAGGGTGAAACATGATTTTTTCAACTCCTATAAAAGATACATAGCTGAAATTTTTAGGGGTAATTATGGTAATAATCTTCATATTTTCATTAAGTTTCATTAAGTTTTGTCAATTGTTTGGGGTGCTAGATCGATTCTTACATTTTTAAGGACTTTCAAGCTTTTTTTTGAAAGGAATGGTAATTTCCATTTCAGGTTGTAAATCTTTTTTATTCCCAAAACTTTTAACCTTGGAACTAAAATTTGTGGGTATAAATAATCCCAATAATAGAAAAATGCTTTTAACTCTAAAAACTTGATTTTTTCATCACAATGTGTATAATAAGGGAAAAATTCCAACATTTATTTGGCCCCCTTTTCAACATATCTCTTTAGATCTCTGGTAAATTATGCTTTTGAAAATCAAAACTCATTTTGATGAAATTTTATTTTGTTGATATTTTTTTTGTTAATAAAGTTAGGATCATGAAAATATCATTAACCTTACAAGACTCAAAAAAATACTTTCACTTAAAACTTATTTTAACTTTTTACTTAAAACTTATGTAAGTTACTTTTTCTTAAGTTACTTTTTCAATATTTAGGCTCTTTCTAAATTTTTTTCTTGTGTGGAAATGTTAAGAGATCAAGAACATATGCTACTTTTTTTGATACACTAAGTAATATGGTCTGTAAACCCTGAAAAATACTTTTTGTGTGTCATGCTGTATTACATAGAAGCTCCACAATGATGTCTTAGTTCCTAAATGCCAAATTCCATTGGGGGTGGGGGTTATCATACCTGTACATCCCTCCCCCCTTAGACATCAGTGCACTTCATTGCTTGTTTTTATATATAATAGCTTTAAATTTTTTTTTTAATAAAAGTCTAATCCCAAATGACAAATACTATATTAGATATTTTACTATTATTTATTTATTCTAAATGTTAATAATAATTCATGAATATTTATTGTAAATATTAAAGAAACATATGTTAGAAAGAGTAGTTTTTTGTATTTCATATCAATATTAAATATATTTTATTTTTAGTAATTTTTTCTCAGGAGTTTACTTCATTGGAGAACAGAGTTGATAAGTCAAAATATCATTAGAGTACATTAGAATCACTCCAAAGACAGATTGTCTCAGTCTGTGGTTAGAGTGGTTTTGCTGGAACTTTATAACACAACTTTAAATCAGAAACAGAAGATTGATTAATGCAGAAAACTAGTGAATTTGATTTAAACATCTAATTTGTATAAATTTAAAACAAATTTTCATCAGTCATTTTTTAAACATGAAAAGAATATAAAATTGTTGAATGTATTGTAATACTGTATAATATCATGTAGTTTAATATAATTTGACTTACAAAGTTTTTTTTTTACATTAATTATAGGTTAAATTTTGCCAATTTTCATCATGAAAGTAGGAAATAAATCACAAAAATGGCTTGTTTAAGTAAGGATTTTGTAGCAAAAATGGAAGATTTAAGTAAGAAATTAATCTCAAAAATGGCTTGTTTAAGTAAGAATTTTGTAACAAAAATGGAATATATAAGTGGGAGATTAATCACAAAAATGGCTTTTTGAGTAAGAATTTTGTAGCCAAAATGGAAGATATAAGTAGGAATTTAATCACAAAAATGGCTTGTTTAAGTAAGGATTTTGTAACAAAAATGGAAGATATAAGTGGGAAGTTAATCACAAAAATGGCTTATTTAAGTAAGGATTTTGCAACCAAAATGGATGATTTAAGTAAGTAATCAACCCCAAAAATGGCTTATTTAAGTAAGGGTTTTGCAACAAAAATGGATGATTTAAGTAAGCAATCAACCCCAAAAATGGCTTAATTAAGTAAGGATTTTGCAACAAAAATGGATGACTTAAGTAAGTAATCAACTCCAAAAATGGCTTATTTAAGTAAGGATTTTGTAGCAAAAATGGATGATTTAAGTAAGCAATCAACCCCAAAAATGGCTTATTTAAGTAAGGTTTTTGCAACAAAAATGGATGATTTAAGTAAGTAATCAACCCCAAAAATGGCTTATTTAAGTAAGGTTTTTGCAACAAAAATGGATGATTTAAGTAAGCAATCAACCCCAAAAATGGCTTACTTAAATCATCCATTTTGGTTGCAAAATCCTTACTCAAATAAGCCATTTTTGGGGTTGATTGCTTACTTAAATCATCCATTTTTGCTACAAAATCCTTACTTAAATAAGCCATTTTTGGGGTTGATTACTTACTTAAATCATCCATTTTGGTTGCAAAATCCTTACTTAAATAAGCCTTTTGCAACCAAAATGGATGATTTAAGTAAGTTATCAACCCCAAAAATGGCTTATTTATGTAAGGATTTTGTAGCAAAAATGGATGATTTAAGTAAGCAATCAACCCCAAAAATGGCTTATTTATGTAAGGATTACTTACTTAAATCATCCATTTTGGTTGCAAAATCCTTACTTAAATCATCCATTTTTGTTGCAAAAACCTTACTTAAATAAGCCATTTTTGGGGTTGATTACTTACTTAAATCATCCATTTTTGTTGCAAAAACCTTACTTAAATAAGCCATTTTTGGGGTTGATTGCTTACTTAAATCATCCATTTTTGCTACAAAATCCTTACTTAAATAAGCCATTTTTGGGGTTGATTACTTACTTAAATCATCCATTTTGGTTGCAAAATCCTTACTTAAATAAGTAATCAACCCCAAAAATGGCTTATTTAAGTAAGAATTTTGCAACAAAAATGGATGATTTAAGTAAGTAATCAACCCCAAAAATGGCTTACTTAAGTAAGGGTTTTGCAGCAAAAATGGAGGATTTAAGTAAGCAATCAACCCAAAAAATGGCTTGTTTAAGTAAGGATTTTGTAGCAAAAATGGAAGATATCAGTAGGACATTAATCACAAAAATTGCTTGTTTAAGTAAGGATTTTGTAGCAAAAATGGAAGATATAAGTAGGACATTAATCACAAAAATGGCTTGTTTAAGTAAGCAATCAACTACAAATATAGCCTAAATGGCTGAGAAGGGATTAAATTTTGAGGAAAAATAATCCGGATTAAAATCTTAATCTGTAAGACATTTACCTCAAAAGCGTCCGATTTTGCTGATTCTTATCAGCCACCCTTATTTTTTGGGTTTTTTAGGGGTTTATAGGGCAATAATAGTTCTTCAAGTAAGCAATTAACCTACGAAAATGGCTCGTTAGTCCGACATGTCCGATTTAAGTAAGCCACTTTTGTTGTAAAGTGCGGACTTTCCCGATGTGAGCACGTCCTACTTAAATCTGACAAAAATGCTTATATAAGCACAAAAAAAGGTAAATTGCTGAGACAGAGATTACTAGGGATGTTGTCATAATAAAAAATTTCAATTAAATGAATGTTATATTTTTCAAATTAGCTCCTGAGTGCCCTAAAGGTTATAAGTTGGCTGTATCTGAAAAGGATGGTAGATCTTGCTTTGGAATAACTTCAGGTTTAACTTTATTCATTATTTATAATGTAACAACCAAATTCAATGAAAATTATCTACAAGATGCCATTTTATAAAACTTAATGGATATTCTTTAAAGTACATCATTTAAAAAATTTCTTTTTAATATCATCCAATCCACTGTTGTTTTTAAATCCATTGACCATTTTTATAAACCCTTCATATTATGTTTAGAAAAAATTTCATTTAACGAATTGGAGGCTAGCTGTGGAGGAGATGATAACTATTTGATAAGACCAGCATTACCTGGTTCATTGTCACAAATTGAGGAATCCAGTCAATCAGACAAGTATGAAATATAATAAATAGAACACAGATAATTACCCAAAAGTTAATAATTAGTTTTTTTTGCAAGTTCTTTCAGTGACTAGTTCCATTTTATAGAAAACAAGGATGACAACATCCATAAAAGCGAAGCACTGAAACGGTAGGACAAACGGACATTAACACTTGTATAGTGTCTGAACTGAATAATCAGAATAGTATAATAGTCGAAGCAAAATTGTAAGTAAATTTGTTGAAAACTGCTTGATACAGGATAATGTTTATGGAAATACTTACATTCTTAGGACTTGATTATAGAGTTGCTTCGCTTATAATATTGTTCTTTATTGTTCCAGGAATTAATATACCAAAAATCAGATCAAACGGATATTTAGATCACATAAAAAAATTTTGTTAAAAAAGAAGAAAAATCAATATGTTTAAAATGGACGTACGGACATTCTGGTAATGATTATAGAGTTGCTACTCTTTCTAAATCGTACCTAACTACTAGAGGAATCATCATGCAAAGTTTGAAATCGATAGGACAATTCTAATGTGCCTCAATTAACGAATAAAAGCTATCTATCTCGGACGGACGTACGGACGGACCAACCCTAATTATAGAAAAGCTTCGCTTTTAATGATTAATGAAAAGTAATCCCTTGATTTTATCAAAAATACTTTGGATAATAAGTATTGACCCTTGTAATTATTTACAAATAAGGTTTCTTGTTAATTTGTATTTTCTTTTGTTAGGTTAATTAAAATTTAAAAGTAATTGTCATTTATCATTATGTCAAGGTCTGTATGGATTGATGCACAGACAGAAGAAACTTTTGAATGGAAACCAAAGGTGAAATTAACTAATGTTATGTTTGTCAGTGTTTCTGTAACAATAAGTTCTTTTTATGGATATGGGATAGGGTTGTAAGCCCTATGATTGCACTGTAAAGCATCCATTTTTCCATCAGACAACCACCCATTTATTTGCACAACCCTTGTCTGAGAAGTCTTAAGTGTGCATGTTAGTGAGTTGTGCCTGTTTTTTTGGTTTCCCCCCACTTTAACTATTTATGTCGCGCACCTGACATAGCAGCAGTAGGAAACATTTTTAGCATCTTTAGTTATGACGCGGTGTCGGACCAAGATTCGAACCTATCACCTTCCTGACGATTAGCGGATGTGCTACGTGTTAAGCTACAGTTGGTTAACTTACAATACATGTATATGAATTTTTTTTAGATTGAAAGACCTTTTTCCTTCCATACCCCAAATGATATTGTAGATACCTCCCAGCAAAGAAATTGGATCTCTGCTTTAAAGGATAATGGTGAGGTTTATATAATCAGCAACATCTTATTCTTAAGACATGAATTACTTTTTTAAAAAATCTTTTTGTTTTATTAGGAATGTATATAGCGAATGTAAGATCAGGCAGCAAAGTATTATTTCAATCAGACATGTGTAAAAAAACAGGACATGGGAAAATATTTGCCATTCAGGCAAACTTTGGACAAAAAAGGTTAAGTTCAAAGCCACCAGTTGTTGAGCTAATGATGAGCAATAATCAGCCATTGATCAGATGGACCTTTGTTTATAGTGACCAGGCCCTTCATTACTATTTTTTAGCTAGGAAATTTTTTGTAGAATCTTATAATAAGAAGTTTTTGGTGTCTAATAAAACTTGTTTACCCGATAGAAATGAATATAAGCAGCTCTTTTATTAAAGGAATTATTTTATTTACATATAACTATGTTAAATTTTCACAGGAATATTGAAGCTAAAGTGATTTAGCACAAATAATATATAAAAATAGCTATTAATATATTTCTACAATACAATAAATTTAGTTTTGACAGTAGATTCCACAAATATCAAGAGGAGGTAAGTAAAGAGGGGGGGGGGGGGGTTCAATCTGTGTTGACTTGAATTTTGGTGAATAAAAAGCTTTTTAAAAGTGCCTTAGTTTAGCAAGTAAATATTTATAATGTAATAAATACAATATTAATTTCAGAGGTTTCAGCTAACAGATCTATACAATATGACACTGCCCTTTATTATAAAGTTTACTTGCAATTCAGAAAATTTTACAGTTACTTTTAATGGTGCCAATGAAGGGAAAATAGCTTATGACTATGAACTGTTGGAGGAAGCTGTTGAATTTAGAATGACAGGCAAAATGATGATTGATAAAGCTGGTTACACTGGCACACAAGGCTGTCTAAAGCTAGCTTCCAACGGGAGAATCATTCCTGTTTATGGAGAAAAATGTGTCAGGTATTGTAGAAATACTACTGTAAAAACAACAAGATATCTCAAACATAATATCTTTTTATGAGAACTTTGACTTTTCAACTGAACAACTGTCCCTTTATGTATAGACATAAAAAAACGCCATGAATCATCCGGAAATTAAGGTTTAAAAAGTCAAAGTGCAAATAAACTGATTATTATCCGTTGGATTAGAGGCCATACTGAAAAACCATTTACCGTACTGTTTTATAGATAGCTTCCTACAAAAGATAAAATCCAATTGACCTTAATCAGCTTGACAGAGCTTAAAAAATGTGTGTCATACAATCCGTTTCATGTAACATGAAATGTTCAAAATAAAAATTCTAAGGCAATAATCAGGATTTACTATTGATTACTGCCATCTATTGAAAGAGAGAAGAATTATGGTTTGTGTGAGTACCAGGCCTGCTACACTACTGAGGCCAAACAATGCATATTTCCCTTCATCTACAAAGATCAAGTATATAAGAAGTGTATTGGAGAGGATGTGGGCTTTGCTTGGTGTCCTACAGGTAAAAAGTTTCAGTTTCTTTTTTTATGTGCAGGTTATCTAGAAATATGATGAAAATGATGAAATCAGCATTCTGCGTATTTCCAAATGGTTGAGTATTCATGCTCAACATAGCACATTGAGGGAAAATGTCTAATAATATTTCTTTATAATCATATTTATAATAGCAAATTATCATAAGATTTAAATTTCTGGGTATTTCAAGACAATTAATCATAGAGATTGGTGGTTCAGATGGTCGAACAATTTTGTCCTGGGGTTACTGTATAGATGATTGTCCAACAGAATATTTTCTACCTGTCTGTTCACTACCTCCTCCTGTTCCTGCTTTTCCAGGTTGTATTGTGTTCGATGCAGGATTAGCCAAAGAATTAGTTTTGTACCTAAAGCTTTATAACCAAGCTATCCTATTTGTTTGCTTAAAATCCTTGTGTACTTTTGTTGAATTGTAATTGTGTCAAAGCTTTCTATAATCAATAATTTAAATCTAATTAATTTTATTTATTCTATTTAATTGTATAAATATATTGTCATTTGTTTGATCAATTAATATTCCTGAACATCGTGAGCGTTCAAAGTGGCGAAAATACTTTATTATTTTAATATTTAATCTTATATGTGTTTTTCAGCGATTAATTCTGTAGAGACCCACTATAGTTCAAGCTGGTTTGATATTAGGACGCTAGAATCAGAAAATTCTTACTTGCTTTTTAATTCCAGGTAAAACTGATTTGTAAATAGTAAATGTCCAAAGAGCAGCAATAGGAAGCTTGCAATATTTTAAAGAAACAAGAACATAATCACTTAATGAGTAGCTTTGATAATATGATTAGATTATTGTGCACTTGAAAAGATTTTTGCATATTGAGCAGCATCAAATAAGCAGACTCAGCTACTTATAGATTAGCTTCGTTTTGAAACATGTAGCCAAATCACTTTTTCTAGAAAAAGAGTACACCATCCCACTTGGATTTATGATCCTGAAAATACAACAGATGATATTCAAATCATGATTAAGGTAAAATTTGATAATTCAACGTACTTTTTTTTAAAGGAGAGTAGTTGGTCTAAATTAAGCCACCACAAATTTACGATTAAACTGATATTGTCATTTTTTATAAAGTTATATACTTCAAAATTTTTTAAGAAGTTAGATCTGAGTTTGATTTAATTTGAAATTTTCACAGAACACGCTGTCCCCTAGTGCAATCAAAACATCTTTACATGAAATAAATACCAATGAAATAAATTGTACCAATTTTCAATTTTGTTTCAACCCAACAAATAAGAGTTCTAAAAAATGGGGTTACAAGAAATAAATAAAATTGTCTTTCTTTAAAACTGTTATTTATTGTACACATTTTAGCTTGGCATTTCTATATTCAATTGAGGAATTGTTTAATAATTTAGAATAATGAAGCAGATTTATCCTCCCTCTATTATCCTCTGGTTGAGGGAGATAATGCTACCTACACTTGTCCAACAGGAAATTTATTTTTATTTCATCTTTAATTCCAAGCTTGATAGGTCAATGAAATTAAATCTTTTTCACGTAATTTGTTGTAGAAAAAGGGATGGTAATTAGGTAAGCCGATTGGCCCCTCTCTTTCTTAGTAAGATATAGTAAATTATCTACCAAAAAACAATTTCTGTTTTACCAAAATAGGTTTTGTTAATTTTTTTAACAATTGTTTTTCGTACTCTTATTTATATCAAATCATAGGTCGAATAAAAATAGACCAAATTTATTTAAAATGTCATATAAATGAAATTGAACAGGATACATATTTGCTGGGACACATGACATTGTACAAACAGCTGTTTGCTCCAACAGAACATGGATCTATAACTTTGATACTTCTCTTCCTTGTGTTCGTAAGTTTCACTTTAAATTGGGAACATTTGAGTTGAAAAAATCTGTATATGCATTAAAAGATATGATTCATGCTTTTCTAACAAAGTTTTAATTAAAATAAGTTAGGCTACATGTTTGTATGTCTGCTTAGGTTTCATCAATCACTGGGCCTATTAAGTTCTCCTATACAAGGATTTTGTTCATAGTCATGTATTGTTTTATTCAATAGTATGAATATAGCTCAGCACATCTAACATAATGGGCCCTAAGAAACTATTTACCTCACCACAAAATTGTTATACCTCTATATAACAAATAGACAAACCTTATTCCCAATGAATGGATTGGACCGCCCTAACCGTTTAAACTAACCTAGTTTAAAAAAATTATTTGAGTTTTCAGTAGAAATGGAAATTTTGAAAAAATCATTATAGGTACTTTCTTCATCATTTTTTATGATAATTATTTTTTTTACAGCTGTTTACTGTAATGAAAGAGTTCCCGAGTTACCTGAAAACTCAGTTACAGCTGTGCATGATGCAATACTCAGACAACAAATGGACCCACATTGGAATAGTTTTCAACGGTGGGTTTGTTTCAGATGTAGGAAGATGGACAATAATATGATCTTTATATTTTTTATTATTATGCTTCTTTTTGTCTATAATTATTATAATATACACACTAGCATCGTACTCTAATAAAAGGAAGCTCAAATATATTTTGTTGTAATTAAAGAAAGGTTTTGAGATTCATAATCTAAATTAAATTTCATTATATCTGAGCTTTCAGCTCAAAACTTTAACGGCAGTCGCTATTTCTTTACAAAATCATAATTGAAAAAAAATATTTTTTTCGTCAAACTAGCTGTTACTGTTAGTTGTAGCTAGAATTTAATTACCTTTTTTTGCTGCTTTTCGACGTAATAATCCTTCTTTTTATTTTTAGAAAAGTTACTTATAATTGCTCACTTGGTTCAGTTGTTGAATTTCCTGGCCAGGTACTAAAATAACTCTCTACGCGGGTACATGGCAGATTTTCCACTAGCAAAAATACAGTTATATTACTGTCATAAACACAGTGATTTACTGTCATAAACACAGTTTTACTGTCAAATTCACACCTGCGTTTTTAGGGGGTATGACAAAAATACAGTTATTACACTGCACTGGCATATTCACAGTTTTGCTGTCAATTATACACCTACATATTGACAAAAATACATCTATTAAATTTATACCTACTTATTTATTTACTAAGTATATTTGCGATAACTTTTATTTAATAGATTCTTCCAATTTTTATCATTTATAAAAGGGCCTGCATTATTGCTTCAAGATCCAAGACAGATCTATATAGGAAATAAATGTCTATAATTGAGCTCAAATTTTCCAAGGAATAATCGTTTAAAACTCATAGTGCTCCCATAATCATAGTGCGCCCATCAATTGTCCATTAATCTTTAATAATGGTGCTTTCACATTATTCATTCTATTTGACTGCTTAATTCGCAAATCTTAATATAGAATGATGAACAAGAGAGAGGTCTGACCTCCTTTGATGTCCGTTGTGATGCTGACCGTCGTTGGAGGCCAGTTTTACCTGGCAATACCTTTCCAGATATTCCTATAATGCCAGCTTGTACAGGTAAATAATAAAGATTGAAGAAGAAAGAAAGATAGGTAAATATATAGATAAATAAATAGAATGACTATATTCCTCCTATATTTAGTTATTAACTGCACAGAAAACCCATTTGAGTTTGAGTATTCAGACAAAACTATCAGCAATTGGACAACAAGTTCTACTCATGTTCACACTATTGTAGAGGTAATAATTGGACAAGTAGTTCTACTCATGTTCTTACTATTGTAGAGGTAATAATTGTACAACCACTAGTTCTACTAAAGTTCATACTATTGTAGAGGTAATAATTGTACAACAAGTAGTACTACTCATGTTCGTACTATTGTAGAGGTAATAATTGTACAACAAGTAGTTCTACTAATGTTCATATTATTGTAGAGGTAATAATTGTACAACAAGTAGTACTACTCATGTTCGTACTATTGTAGAGGTAATAATTGTACAACCAGTAGTTCTACTCATGTTCATACTATTGTAGAGGTAATAATTGTACAACCAGTAGTTCTACTCATGTTCATACTATTGTAGAGGTAATAATTGTACAACCAGTAGTTCTACTCATGTTCATACTATTGTAGAGGTAATGATTGTACAACCAGTAGTTCTACTCATGTTCATCTTATTGTAGAGGTAATAATTGGACAACCAGTAGTTCTACTCATGTTCATCTTATTGTAGAGATAATAATTGTACAACCAGTAGTTCTACTCATGTTCATCTTATTGTAGAGATAATAATTGGACAACCAGTAGTTCTACTCATGTTCATCTTATTGTAGAGATAATAATTGTACAACAAGTAGTTCTACTCATGTTCATACTATTGTAGAGGTAATAATTGTACAACCAGTAGTTCTACTCATGTTCATACTATTGTAGAGGTAATAATTTGACAACCAGTAGTTCTACTTATGTTCACACTATTGTAATTTCAACAAATGAGAATAAGTAATTATTAAATAGTAGAAAAATCACGAAACCTTTGTGAAAATAAATGTAATTGTCTATATTTAGAATCATGACTGACAGACCAAGTAAGTTTTTTTTTCTAAAGTTCTTTGTAAAGGTTTCTTAACCAAAACATAACAGTCTATTTGAAATAACAACCTAGAAAATCACATGTCCCCCATGACGTTACGGACGTACAGACATAACTAATTATTGAGATGCTTCACAACTAACCATTGTAAGAATAGAAGATTTCTGGAAAAAAACATAATTATATTATTTTAGTATTCATGCACTAGACCCGGGTGGGGCTTCCCTACCACTGGTGAAAGCACAATGCTCAGTGAGTGTCAGGTTGATGGCACTTGGAGCAAAAATCAAATAGACCAGTGTGTTAGTAAGTAGAGTATTTCTAATCATATAGAAACAGGGAGGGAGTGGATGCACTATAAATTACATTAGTACCCAAACTTTTATAAATACGTTATCTTATTCATAGGCTCAAAAACCTTGGGTTCTTATCCCGGTTTTATGATTCCTGGATAGGACAATGCAAGATTAATTTCCATTATCCTCATTGATTTAATATTCTTCCATTGCTCTATCCCTTATGCATTTTATAAGACAATCTTCTCTTAGAATAAGGCAGCCTGTCTGACCAGAGTTTCAAAAATTTCGTCGGTCATATTCTAGAGAAATTAATATAAATTCATAATAAGTGTACATTTGAATTTACCAAAACATTTGACCAACTTTTTCCCCCTTAAAACAAGCATTTAATTTTTTTTGGTTATTTCAGTGTTATATTGTGGTAAATCACCGCCTCCTGCCCCCGAAGGTCCCGGGGCATATAGAATCTACGGACTTGCAGCCACAAGGTACAAACTTTCAACTTTAAATAGAGCTACGCATTGGTGTTTACAGGGATTTTCTCCAGGATAAAAGTTTTAAGGGGATGATAAAAAAGAATGGCCAGCCTTTCTTTCGTACGCCTATGGTAGAGCAGTAATTCCATATTAAATAAAATGATTAGATGGTTTGACGTCATCTATTCACAGATTTTATTCTATATTAATTTTTATAAGAATTGTTTTATGATAATTTCACATCCAGCGATTAGGAGGATCAACCTAAACAAAATCTTTTCTCAATATTATTCTTATATCTACTTCATAATCAGTCTAAAAAATTTAACATGGTAATTCGTCCATTGTACAATTGAATTTGTTGTAGGTATAAATGTAAGAACGGATATGAGTTTATAAATGGAGATTTTCCCGAGTGGTTGAACGAGTGTCTGCCAACACGAGAATGGAAAGAACCCGAAGCCCACCTCCCTTGTACAAGTATTAGTCTTTTATTTATGTGAAGTTACTCTGTAAGTATTTGTGTCTGCCAGTGATTAATTTATTTTCTTGGAATACATATGTACAATTTTTTAATAAAATTGTTCAAAATATGCACTTTTTGTAGCTTTAAGTTTATAAATCTGCATTATTTTGTATATTTTTGGTTGGGGGTGGGGGAGGGTTTTCTGCGACCCTCCCGCTAATTTTGTTCTCCCTCACTCCCCTAAATAAAAAACACGTCTTTTCTTAATAAGGGTTAAATGTTCAAAATCTTGCAATATAAACATAATTACATTGACAAGTTTCGTGATTTTCTATACATATTTTATAATTTTTGATAGCTTATAATAGTTTTTCCATCCAAAACTTTTAATGCTGCCCAACTAAAAAACATAATTGTCCTATTTTAACAAGAACGAAGATGTACAGAGGCTCCGCCAACAGTAGAAATGAGGATGGATATTATTTGGCCATACAGGTATGAAATATTAATTGATAACCTCTTTTATCATAACCAAAGTTTAGCAGCTCTTAATCCTTCGGGATTTTTCTTAAAGCAACATAACCTATTATAAATTATCCAACGAAAGTGAGTTGTTTTCCCTAAACAGCATTGAAGATACATTTTCAAACCAGAAAGGGTATACTATTACGCAATTACTAAATACTAATTTAGGGTATTTTAGAATTGGATATAATACCTATGTAAAGCTACAGCAAATAATGAACACTTCTTATCAAATGCCTAACCATCAAATGCTAGTTTTGAAACTAATTATTTATTTTAGAAATAATGAGTTGGGAGATGAAATAACCTACAGATGTCCGCCAGGAAAAAAGCTTGATATTCCCCTTCCATGGTAGGGGTTTAGCTCCTATGCATCTAATTAAATTTTATATATCTAAGTTGTTTGTAGGTGGATTTATAAAATTTGTAATAACTATCTGAAGTCTGAAAAAAGTCAGGAAGGAGATACTGAACTGTTAATTAAGCTAGTACCCAAAGTTTAAATAATCATTTTCATTATTCATTGGCTTAAAAACTAAAACTTTGGGTACTTTAATTGAATTTTAATTGGTTGGCTTATTGATTTAAGTGTCTAAACGTTTCGACCATTATATCTATTCTCCAAAAGGGCAAATTTTGTCTCTATAATTTAATCGTCTATTGTGATATCCCTTAAGATCCCAAGTCCCAAGTATATTTAGCAGAGTTAAATGTTCAAAACCATGCAAAGTAGAGTCCGTACTTGGTATTACGAACAAACGGACATATGGACATTTTAAAAATATAGAGTAGCTACGCTAACAATTTGTTCAGGGGTTTTGAACCGTTGGATGGAAAAACTTGGGAAGAATATGGCAAAACTTTTCATCCACAAAGAGGTTTGTAATAGTAAAGTACATTTATGGTTTTATAGACAGTTATCCGCGGAAAAAAAATAAATACAATACCAACTCCTGTTTTATTTGTTTAAAATCATAAGATATGTGTGTCTTCAACACAGAAAAGAAATGGTTTTTAATCCCGTGGAAACGAATTGGTTTCAAAGTCACATTGACATTCTTGTAATTTGGTCTACTCCTTTAGCGTATAGATATATATTATATAATCCAGATAAATAACTAGATCAACTGTTGGGAACCTTTTTGGTCTGCTGGTAAATTGCTTTATGCTCTTTTGTGGCGACATGGCTTTATCAATATTTCCAACGCTATTGGCTGATATTAAAAACTCAATTGAAAGCCTGCATAGAATCCACGGGGTTGGTTACAGTCATATAACCCCTTTCCACATTACTTTGATTTGTTTTATTTGTATTTTTAAAATTATTTTTTCTGTTCTTATTTACAATAATTTTAAAACTGTGCTACTTACAAATTGTTGTCCTTGTTATATTTAGATCAAACAGTTAGATGTGAATGGGTTGATGATCCAGAGAATGGTTTTAACGATACAATGGTTTGGGTTCCGGCACAAGTTCAAGATTGTACAGGTCGTACAACTTCTAAGTAGCGAAGCTTCTCTATAATTAAACAAGTGTGCATGATTCAGAAATTAAATAGATAGCAAAAGTGCGAAAAGGAAGTAAAGGGAAAGTGAAGATGAAGTTAAGGAGAAACAAACGTTTAGTGAAGGGTGGATTAAAAAACAGCTCCCCCAATATTAGGGTTGGCAATCCGGATCCGGAATCCGCCCAATTTTTGGGCCAATTTTGGAATCCGAATCCGGATCCGAAATCTGTTTTTTAATAGCGGATTCCGGATTCTTAAGTGGTAGGCTAAAATTAGCGTCTTGAGTTTTTTCTTTTAAAGGCAAAGATTATCATCATTACATATAAAATCTTTTAAAATCTGGTTCGATTATAGAAAGTGAATTATAGAGAACACCAAGAACATTAATTTTTAGGGCATATTTTTTTGATTTAAAAAAAAATCCTTTTAAAATACTGCTAGAATCCGGAATCCGAATCCGGAATCCACCAAAAATAAAAATCCGGAATCTGAAAGGAACCCGCCATTTTTTTGACGGATACTTTTAAGAATCCGGAATCCGAATCTGGCCCAAAAATTTGACTACCCAATATAAAACAGTGGATTAGAGACAAGGACAGACTTACAAAAGGAATTCAATATTTAAAATAAAAATCTATCCAAAATATTTCAAGAGGTGAAAATAGAAAAGTTTTTACAAATATAAATATAATTTGATTTATTTTTTCTTTATGTTTCTACTGAAGTTAAAATGTACAAACCATCTTTATATAACCAGGTAGTTTAAATTTGATGATTAAGAATAATTCAATATGAAAATTACTTTTATTATAGTACAGAGGCAATTTTCTATATAACTATTATATTTACATATATACTAATTACTTCAGTTATAAAACTGATTTTATATTATCAATTGTGTACATCTACTGTACTTAAGGATGTTATCATTCTTGTTTACTAAAAGCTATAATATATAATTTGAAGAAAGAAGTAATCATTATTGAGACAAAATATAGTGTTTGTCTGATTTTCTAATGTAACAATTATCTGGGCAAAAGATTGGATTTTCCCTCAAGTACAATCCCATCCTCGTAATTTAAAAAAAGAAAATAAGGGACTTTTTGGTAAAGCACTAAATCTTAACATCTTGATATAAAATACTTCTTAACGAATATAGGTAATTTATGAGAAGGCATGTTAGAATTCGACATGTCTTTAATATTAGCTGCTGAGTTAAGAAAAAATCATGACATATGAAAACTCTAACTTGCTTAGACAAGTATGTTAAATATTATTTGTAAAAGATGTGCAATATCTCTTTTCTTAATGAGCAGTTCTTCATTTTTAAACATAAAAGTTTAATTGAGAAAGCGAAGTTTAATAAGATTCATTTTTATCTGCTGTTAAAGGGTTCTTGCTAAAGGGGGAAGGAGTTGTCTGGATTATACATCTATACTTACACATTTATTTTGAAAGAGTACAATTTTAAAAATTAATTGAAAATGAAATAAGGCATTTTTTATTTAATTTTTACACCTTCCATATTTAGGATTTTCAATTGTTTTGTAAATTTTGTATACCTTTTGATACTTTTATAACCAATATCATAATATTAAAATACAATTCTATATTTTTACAAATATTTTTTTTATATTTTAAAGGACTTTTATTAACAATAATAAAAAATTCCAATATGTAAGGGAATTGATGCATTCAACAGAATTTAAAAAAAAATCATATTGTTAGATTGATATGAAATTCAGTGGCGTGTAAAGTACTTTGTTTACAGGGTTTACAGTTTTTTTAAGGTCGCTTTAAGAATAAGGGGGGGGGGTTACTTGGTTATTGGCTTACCAACCATCATCATTTCCCCCCAACCTCTATTGACCGGAGGGAGGGGGATTGGGGGGGGGGGGGGGGCTGAGTGGTAACTAAAAAAGCATGTTGCCAAAAAAAGTGATCAAAAGATAATATACCTCTCCCCCCCTCCCAATTCTGAACTTTTTTTTATAGGAAGAGTGGGGGTAGGGCGGTAAAAACACAAATTTTGGAAAGAAAATGGCAAAATATTTACCTAATATCTTTACCGTTTTGGGCGTTAGGGGAAAGGGGAGGAACATTGCACATAATACCTCCTTTGGTTTGCACGCCACTGAAGTATTTGGGAGAAGCAAAGTAAACTCATATATTTAGAAAATGTTGACATTTAAAAAAAAACATTTACATATTCCAGTGTTTACCTTCTGATAACCATTGTTTTGAAATCCGAAGTTACTACTTTTCTATTATACCAGCAGATGCGCCCCTATCATATAGGGTCTCTATATTTGAGGGGATGTGGAAGGGAAGAAAAATATCCTAAAACCATACCCATATTTGATCTTTAAAAAATAAAATATCCTAAAACCATCTCAGGACAATATGAATCTTCACTGTAAAGAATGAATCCTTCGCTTCAGACAAAAAACTGACTACTTTATATAATAGGATTACCAGCTATCAGCCAAAAAAATCTAGAAAGATTAGTGTTTTAAATGCTAAGATAGTAAATCTTTTTTATGTGTATCCTTTGATTTCTTGAAATATGCTCTTTGTGAATTCTTTTATTCTTTAAATGACGTGCTATGATTTTTCTATAAATTACCAGTTTGTCACTAGTTATTGCCTAGGCAAGTTAAAATAAAATATTCGTATTTATTTAAATTCTATTGATAAGTTAAAATGTTTGTAAACAATATGATGAATCACCAAGAATTAAAAACATTAAAGATTACTAAAATTAAAGTTTTTGCTGTATCTGTATCTCTTGTCCTCCTAAAATATTTTCCATATCTTCCAGTTTCTCTTTCTTTATCATTATTAATATGTTCAACAATAATATCCATGTCAGCTGGATATTTCTGCTTTATCTATTATGGATCATTAATTGAAACAAGACAAACAATCTTAACCTACTGGATGAGACATTTCTTAGCATTTGTCATGGTTGCAGTTTTCTGGCACAGTCTTGAGTTTGCTGCCCTGGAGTTTCCAAACAAACTTCAACCATGGTTTGATGATTATCCCAATTTGATGTGTCAAATTCTTCAGAGTGAGAGCTTAGTTCCTTTCACAATGTCAAGTGCAATACCAATATTTGGACTTACTCTATATCTTTATGTTTACCCAAGAGGATTTGGAAGTATGAATCATGAACATGGATACAAAGTGACACTTGCTATATGGATATTAGTATCATTAGCTAAGATATTCTTTGTTTTCTTCAAATATGGTACATTTTGCTTTGAACAGAAGGTCAATATGCTAATAAATGTAAAAGGTTTAACAATCAAAGACATTACAACATCGCCAACATGTTTGATTTACGGCTTGTTTGACTGTTTTGTTATTTGCTCAATACTAATTGTTAAAAAGATGTTTGTACATAGAAGATCAAGAAAAATAATGCCTTTATTTTCTACTGATTATAGGCCTTCTCTCTATGTTCCCTCTGTCTCTGAGTATAATCAAAAAGTTCTTCTTAATGGGTCAGTATTTGGAATACAATCAAACACAGGACAGGATTCTTCAAGTTTACAAGACCAACAGAATGATTCAATTATGACAGATGACCTAAGTACTGAACCTGCTAACTTAAATTGTTTGAATAGGTAACATGAATTAGTAACAAATTAATTAGTATAAAAAATTATTGTATTTAATATATTTTCAGTGAAGAATTTACTGAAGCTAATGATAACTGTCCTAGAAATGTGTTTCTCATAAATGTCAAGGAGTATTCTGAAAGGTAATTTCTTTTTAAAACTAAATTTCTATACAGTGCAAGATTAAAATACAATGATATTTCTTTCTTATTTAATATGTATATAAATTTATTAATATACTATAATTCTTGCAAAAATTGACTATAAATCATATAATTATAAGCAATACTAATATGACCTTACAAAGCAATATTCTTATCCTAGGAATGATAAACCTTCTTCAATTGTCAACAATCTACCTAAATTAACCCAACCCAAAAGAACTAGTTGCACAACTTCAAACCTAAGTTCTAGACCTAATTCAGAACTAATGAGTGACTTCAGGCTTAACATAAGAAATATCGATGACTATGATGTAGAGCAAGAAACAAAATTTCTTACCAGGTAACAATCTTACAAACAAATCTTTTCTTGTTATTAAATGTTTTCTTGAAATTTGGGCAAATAAATATCTGTTTAATCAGCCTAAATTGCTACTGCATTCAGCCATCTTTTTATGAGGAAAATTTTTTACAAATAGTTTAATCTTAAAATAGTTCATAACTAATGGAGAGGTTATTAACAGAATATATTGCCCAATTTCAATATTCAATTAACATATATTTTATTTTTATTATAATTACAACAATCTGTTATTAGTGACTTAGATTCTCGAATGAAACAAGAAAATGATACTCCTATGGATCTAGCTAGTACTGCTGATAAACAAATAATTCTAGGTATGATCGAAAAGAATATTGGCATGAGCAAGTCAATAATAGTCTCTTAAAAGCAATAAAAATCTTGAAGATGTATGTATAACTTTTTAAAGATTTAAATGAAAGGGTTTAAAATACAACAAGAGAAGTTCAAAGATGATCTTTGAATATTATTTTTTAAGGTAAAAAGTGGTTGATATTTTTGGTTAAGAATGGTTACTGTTAAACAATAAATCTAAATCATAGAAAAAAAACTTTTAGCCAATAGAGCATTTTATATTTCTAAGTGTTAGCAAAATGATTCTCCACCCATTGTTAAGAAATAGTCTGTTTAACCAATATTTTATTTCATCAACCAAAAGGTGTAATATGTCTTATTACTGCAGTGGTTATACTAGGAATTGCTGTGTCGATAAAAGATTCTCTGTTTTGGGCTCATGTTATTGATATCTTTAAAGATCTTATCAGATTCACTTTTCCTGTTGGGTTTCTGTTAGGAAGCGATGAGCTTACTCTTTATGCCCAAAGAAAAATCATTGAAAAATATAAACATCATGTGCATTACAAAATTACAAAGAACATGTCCTAACTTTTGTGATTTTTATTTAACCCATTCGTGACGAGCTCCCAAAGTACAAAGTTTTGATTCTCTGGGGTTCAAAAAAATATATTTTTTCAATAATTACTCAACATAATTTAAAAAGTAAGGTGCCAAATTAGAGAACTTACTATTTTTGTTTATAATCGCAATTTTCTTCTGTTTTTTATTGCATTTTAGTACCTTAAAACCAACTTAATTTAAAAAACTTAAATTACTTCAAAAATAAGAGGTCTACAAAAAAAACGATTTCATATCTAAATTCTATGGATCATTTCACATCTACTACTTGCTATTTAATAAAAAATCACAAAAGTTAGGACACCTTCTTTTATCAAAATATAATTCAAAAATATTTAATTACAACATATATGTTAGTTAGTACTTTTCAAATTTTCTATTCATTATAATTAAAGTATATTGGTAATGACTTTCTTAATCTATAATACAAAGTAGAACGATGTCTGTCCATCTGTCCGTCTGTCTGTCTGTCCGTCCGTCCCTTAAGATCTCGGTAACCACTGAACCGATCGGATTCTACTCTTGAGGGTATATACCTATTGGTCCTGTGGTGGTTTTAAGCTATTTTCTTGGGGGGTGGGACACCCCCAACCCCCCCAAAAACAAAAAACTCCCCCCCATTTTTTTTTTTTTTTTTTTTTTTTTTTTTGTAGAAGAATTCTTTTGTAGAAATATTCTTTTGTAGAAGAATTCTTTTGTAGAAGATTTCTTTTGTAGAAAATTTCTTTTGTAGAAGATTTCTTTAGTTCTTCTTATTTTTTTTTGAATTTTTTTTGTTGTCATCTCTTGGGGCAAAGCCCCTAGAGGCTAGGGGCGAAGCCGCTAGTACTTTAATAAAGTATTAAACATCTAGTCATAGTAATATTGTTAATTATATAAAAATATTTTTATATTTGATGGGTAGAAGAGACATGTTATATTTTGAAATATTTTCATAAGGTTGTCTTCTGAAAATCTTTTATCCAGTATTGAATACTCTTTTGTTTAGAAGCAACAGGGAAGGAGGGGATAATGCATGATAAATTTTGCTTGAGAACATATTTTATTTTGGGTATAATTCCTTTCGTGGCAACGCCTCTTAAGAAGCGTTTTGTCGTAGTTTCACAGTACCCTTTGATAGGATATTTTAAGTTAAGTTAGGTTAGGTTAATACCTAGCAGGGTTAGGCAATTGGCCCCGAAGGGTTAGAAATAGGAGAAAAGCTACTGTGAAAATACGACCAAACGCCCCTTAAGAGGCCACGAAAGGGACCTTTAGAAAAAAAACTCTAATTGGTTCATTAAATGCAAACTTTTTCGCCATTGATCTTATTCTACAGAAGGGATCAATTTGTTTATTATCATTCGAGAAGTAATATCTAAACATCATAATGGAAAAGAAAATTGAAAATCACAGATAAACACCTCTAAATTATTGGTTACATATATTCATGTTTCTCCCGGAGACTTTCATTCACTTATTCATAGGGATGTAATCAGTAAAGCTATGTTAGTAAAGCGGTATAGACCTTAATTGACGAGAAGCTACGCTATTCCCCAAAATGTATGAGTTCATGTAATGTTCATTGTTCAATGTTCATGTTGTTTAAATGCTTGTATAAGTATATTATAACTACTATTGAAAAGCTTGGAAATATTTCCTAAATTTAACATTCCCTAAGTTTTTTAATAAACTTAGTGAAAACACAAGAAATCATGTAAATCTATTAAAGTTAAAATGAAAAAAGTATTTTAAAATGCTATTCTAGTTTTAAATGCACCAAAATAAAATGTTATTCTTGTAAAAAATTAGCAATATTGATCTAATTATCGCCTGTATATAAGTTAGATCCAATACTATGCTCTTATTCTTCTTATTTTATTAATAACTCATCAGTATTTTTTCCCTTATCTAATAATTTTTTTTATGTTTTAAATATTTAAACATTTTGTGAAGAAAACAATATCTAAAAAACTTTACCAACAACTATCTACATCTCCAAAAATTAACAAATTCTTGAAAACAAATTAGGGATTACGCATTTGTACGGTCCTAGTTGACTTTGTGATTCCTTACTATTTTTATTAAATGTATTTAACCATGCTAAAGTTAAATAAATGTTATGTCATGTTGTAATAATTCTTTTCCCGTATTCATTCGAATCCGGTGGATAGGAACCGGTTCTTATCCATACGAAAAAACTATGTCTAGCCTCGTATTATATCCAGCTTTCTACGAATATAAAAATATACAATCATAAGATTAAAACCAGTTTTTTTAGCCAGTGCCTTCGGCATATATAATATAATCTTATAATTGTACTTTCTATATCCGCGGAAAGCTGTTTATAATACGAAGCGAGAAATAACTAATAACTGTTAATACATAATTTTGTTCAATAAATACAACACATTTTTCAAAGAACATTGTTGTGCTTGTATTATCATTTCATTGGTTCATATTTACTACAATTTTTAACTGTACTGCTTAAAAAGTTGTCCTTCTTTTATTAAGATTGATTTATTAGCCATAGTTTCTTAGTGTTTGGACCTAACTATGGAGTTATTTGAGACACTTTTGTATCAGTTGAATTTGATCCAAAGGTTTGAAAACCATCAAATGTTTTTAATATGCATTTTGAATGCTAGATAAATTAAATAATTTTAGAGATTATTGTACAAACAATTTAAAAAATGTTTTCTTTACATTTTATAAATTTATACAATCATTGTTATAGGAAATAATCCTTTTTTACAAGCATTCGAAGACACTTTAATTTTTTTGTAGCAAAGCCTCTGTTCAAGTCAAAATAACTGCAATTATTAGTGTTTTGTGGATTTTAACGTCTTTTTCACCTTGTTTTGCTATCTGTTACTTCTTTTTTGACAATCTTCATTTTATTCCTAAATATAAGTATTTTCATTTGTCACATAATTAACTTAATTTTCAATAAAAAGCTTTGCTATGAATGAATGTATTCTTAACTTGACCTAGATTTGATTCCCTTTCTGACGTAACAAGTCTGTCAATAACTGCTTTGCTTACAAAACTAGTACATCTTTAGACGACCTCGCACATTTGGCTCTACAATTGCGATGCTTTTTAACATTCAAACTTTCTGGGTATTCTTTTTTAAAGATTTGTCTGCCATCTATGGATTTGACTGTTTTTTCTTTTCTTCCTCTTTCAAACTTCTTTTATACTGATGACAAATTATTGATTTAAATGACGAGTCAATTTTTCAATCATAAGTTATAAAGTCAGGAAAATAGAAGTGGGAAACTTACTGATGAATTGGTTCAATGAAAATTTTTAGTTTTTCTTTTTGAATACAATGCTTAAATAAGGTTATAAAAAAATCTTATTTGATCATATGAGTTTAGTTAGGTAGTAGCAATGATAAGAAACAAATAACAATGTTAATTATGTCCAAAGGTTGTGATTATAGTTATACAAATATACTAAACAAACTCACACGCTGAAAGAAATTAAAACATTTCAAATGATTTGTGAATTCTTTTCTCCATGACGCATAGAGGTGTTAGAGGTATTCCATCACAACTGCAATTGTAATAGGTAAAAAAACTGGTTCTTAGCCTTACTAATATATAATATATTGTATCGTATTATAGACAATTTTTACGAATGATAAAATAAAAATCGCCAACATTTCTAGATTTAATCCTATAATTTTTCAGTTTACCATGCGATAAATATCCATTATCATATGGCGATTTTAACAACTGTTATCATCGTATGTGAGTTAACACCAATATGATTGGCTTTAATAAAATTCTTTGCCAAGTCAGGATCAATATTTAAATCAAGATTTTAAATTATTGTTTGTCTTTCGGTTACTCTAAAAGAAAATAAATATTTATTTTTGCATAGAATAATATCCTTGTGTCCTTCTCCGAATTTTTGTCACTTAAGATCTTTAAAATGGTCAATTAATTTTATCCTGCCTTGGTTTTTAATGGAAAAAAGATTTGATTATTGAAAGGAAACTAAGTAGCGGGTTTTGTCGTATTTTCACAGTAGCTTTTAATATTAGGTTAGGTAAATTTTAATGATTGCTTAGCAGGTTTAGGAAATTTGTTTCAAAGGGTTAGAGCTAGAAATAGGATAAAAGCACTGTAAAAATACGACGAAACCAGCTACTGTTTTCTTTCCATGATCCAAAAGAATTATTACCCTAGATGATCTATTAGACAGAATAAAACATTCAACTTGAGGAGAAATTTCAAAATTTTTGTTTTAATAAAGTCACATTTGAATTAAAATTAAATTTTTGGACATTGTTCGTAAGTAAAATCTATAACTTATGGAATTCAACAACATTTATATAAAGCTGACCTATCATATTAATAAAAAAGACTATTAAAACCTAAATTTGCGTTTTATGAAATATTTAAAAAGCAGCCTTAGAGCTTACCTATCATATAGAATTCTGCATTTTAAGACGATATTTTTTAGACACTGATCATTAAATCTGCAAATTTTCTTGATAGATTGTCTCCTTCCATGAAAACGAATATTTTTTCTTAAGAAGCAGTAGAATTTTCTGCGAGGTTGCGTGATATTATTCTATTATACCCAAATTAGTTTAAAATAAGCCATTAAAATTAAACCTTGAGCTATCTTTAAGTAGTTTCATTCAAAAAATTGATTGTTGTTGTTGAATTTTTATACTGCAGCATTGTTTGTCATAATCCCAGTCCCTTAAATGTTAATCGACTCAATACTTTTAGAGGTATAAGGTATTAAAATTATAATGGCTTTGGACAACTTTTTTATAGGCGTTGGGTAGGATTCTATTAAACACACTCTCACTAAAAAAATTCTTTTACATAGCCCTTAGAGGCTAAGGGTGACATACTCTCAATTTAATTTTTAGTTTATATAGCACTTTGGAAAATATAAAGTTTACTTAGCAACATAGCAATGACTTTTAACACTTTGCTATTTAAAAAGCGAAGCCTCTTTACATATTTCATATGTTTGCGCGTGCGTCCGTCCGTCATTTATCGTAAATTTAGAAAGGTTATAATCGTCGTATTGATTTCAAATCAAGAAAAAGATTCCAGTAACGATTAAATCAATACGTCCCTTTTAAAGTGGTTGCTTGCTTTAATATTTTAATATTAAACCATGTTGATAGCACAGCGTCTCTAAATGTACGACTCCAAGGCAGATAGATAGAAATAGGTTTGTTTGTCCGCTTTGTTACTGAACCTTGCTTCTATGGATATTATCACCCTGGGTTTTCAAACACCACACACACACACACACATGCACACACACACTGCAAACAAACGCGCACATTCTGCAAATTAAATATTTCTGCCAAATCATAATTTGATTAGAGTAAACTGAAAACTCAGTTCATATAAAAGTTGCTAAATTATTTTGCACAATAAACATCTTCAATTCTATACCTAAATTTAGTTTAAATGCCAGATTAATTGAATTATAACATAAAATATACATTTTCCTAAGTGACTTAACCAAGACAAGGATGACACCATCTATAAAAGCGAAGCTCTGAAACGGTAGGACAAACGAACATTAACACTTGTATACTTATAGTGTAAGATCTGAATAATCATAATGGAAATGTATAACATTCAAAACAAAATTGTAAGTAAATTTGTATGAAAACTGCTGAAATACGGGATAATGTTTAAGGACATACTTACATGTTTAGTACTTGATTATAGAGATGCTTCGCTTAAACATTGTCCTAGGAATCAGTATTTCAAAAATCAGATCAATCGGATTATTATATCAGAAAAAAATTTGTTGTTAAAAATCAACATGTTTAAATGGACGTACGGACATTCTGTCATCGGTTATAGAATTGCTACGCTTTCTAAATCGTACCTAACTACTACAGGAATCACCATCCAAAGTTTGAAATCGATAGGACAATTATAACAAGTCTAAATTGACGAAAAAACTATCCGTTCCAGACGTCCAATGGGGTGGGGGTAAAGTGGTGATTACCCCTCCCTTTCCCCCCAAAAAAGTTATAAGCTTGGACGTCCTTGCCTTTATGATATAAAAATTACCCCCTCCCAAAAAAATAACTTTAGGCACCCCCAAAATGTTGAATTTTGAATTTTTACCCCACTCAAATGAAAAAGCTTGGACGCCCTTGAGACTTATACTACTTATAGAAAAGCTTCACTTTAAATAATTATAGAAAAGCTTCGCTTTTAAAAATATAATTTATCTTTTATTCATAAAACTTATGCCTTTACTTTAATTAATTTGATTTAGAATTGATTATTCATGATAAATTGAATTTAGTGACAGTGTAATTTTGTTTGTATTTCAATAAAAAACCTGCCAAACACAGTGATTAGGGTCAAAGTTATAAGGAACATAATAATCAGAATGAATATATTAATAAAAGCAATATGTTGTTGAAATTATTAACCTTTTCTACAGTTATAGAGTAGCCACTCTTTTATATATTCAATATTAGATTTTAAAGCCTTTTAAAACAACTCAAAAATGAATTTTGGGTGAATCATAAAACAAAATATTTTATTCAAAGATCATATAATGGATTTAGTGTTAATTGATAAATTATTGACATTTTTCGTAAATAATTAATTGTATATTTCAAATTGGAAGAAGGTCGTCTTTTTAATATAGGTCGTCTAAAGTTATGGGGCATAGTCAATAGATAATAGGGGCATAGTCACTAGTAAAATACAAAGTATCCAACAGATCTCATAAAAATTAATGTACCGAGACCCCTAATTCAGAATACAGCTTGGGTTAAACTCAAAAAAATAACATGAAGGTTTTGCATCTTTAATCATATTCAATTAATTTATTTTGTACTTTATTTATTTTTTAAAATTATCATTTTAGATGAAAAGTTGTTTAGCTAACAATACTCTAGAGGCCATTTATAAGGACATTTATAAAATATTATATTTGCTTATAAACACAATCATCCTTATGTACTATATTTGTACAAATTAAATGCCATATTTTAGATCTTTTGTTTTTTAGGTATGCATTTTTGAGGTGACATTTTTGAAGATAATCTGATTATAGATGATTGGAAGATTCCTTTGTAAACATATTTTTTGGGTGTAAGGTCATTATGTCACAACAAACCAGCAATATTTATCATTTTTGGAACAGCGATACTCAATTTCAAAATACATAAATATATGGTCCTATTCATTCTATTTATGGATTAGCATCGTTTTTAATATGGACAATGTGCTAATTTTTAAAATATTCAGATATTGTTTCTATTCCAATTATATTTAGCTTATCACTGATATTACGATGGTTTAGCAAAATTATATTATTAGTATACTTCAGTCTTGGCGATGGTTCGTTCTATTATTCTCACATCCCCCCCTCTCTTTCACTCTCTAATATATAGTCATTCGATGCTAAAGGCGCAACCGTTAGTAATGTTAATAGTAGCTTAACATTAGCAAACTACTAACATTTTTATAAAACAATAGAGTTGGTAAATATTCAAGGGATAATTATTACAAGTTTTAAATTGATAGAACAATTCTCACAAGCCCTAATTGAATTAATACTTACGTTTGAATACAACTTTAATACAGAAATCCTTTTTGGTGGATCTTAAAAACATGAATTTTGATGTATTGCAGAAACATTTTTGAGGTCACAACGTTTCAAGACACTCGACCCCTTCACATTTAACACTCTACAGGATAGGCTGGACACATTTCTTATCTTTATATTTTTAGATAGTAGCGTCTCTATAAGTATCCGCTTCGCTCACTGGCTGACGTCTGAGAAATGTTGTATACCTTCTTGGAGTAAATGCTTCTGTAGTGCCTTTGTATTCATATTTATTAGAATATTTTTGGGTAACTTTTTAAAAACTTTTACATATTTCATCTTTTCAATAAATATAATGTTATTTATTAATTACATTTAAAAATATATTTTTAAATAACGGGATAATTAGTGATTGTATGTGCAATCTATGGGCATTTTCATGTGGCATGTAAACAGGTGGGGAATTAAGATAAAAGTAAAAGTGCATTTTAAATACTTTTAGATACAGATTGATATACAAACGGCTTTGTGAATATATTAATTATATTATTAAGATGGACTGATAAATGTAAAACCAAAAATATTTGTCCAGCCTATTTTTGTCCAATGCCTGGGTTCTTCTCTCCTTCTTTAACTATTCATTAAAAACCAATCATCTGGCAATAAAAATTCTAACATTAATTTATTAGTAGCGCAGCTTTTCCTCAAGTAAAGTATTCATGTTCGTCCGTCCATCAGAATAAATTGCTTTTGTAGATTTCACATTCTCTGATGGACAATCCATACACAGTTTCTACCTCAGATTCGTAATAATCTTTCATATTAACTCTTTACTGGATCTTTAAATCATTTTAGTGGTGAGCCAGATCGGGGTGAACCGAATTTCAGCCAATCACAGCGCGGCATTTCATAAAATACTGTGCTCTCATTGGTGGAAAGTTGGCTCACCCCGATCTGGCTCACCACTAAAATGCTTTAAAGATCCAGCTCTGTTCTTTTAAAACCCAAATTATTATTAATGGCTAGCTGTCGCTTCACTGTTATTGTTCAAATTGTCCTTGTTATAATTTTTTGGGGATTTTTTCATGAATGGGCGGTAAATCTTTTTAAAATTAAAACTTTTCTAAAAGATTATGCCTGTCTGTATGATACTCGTAGAAATATCCAGATACATTTCATCTAAAGAAAAATATTTTGCTTCTATTCAGTAAAAATCTTTTTGGTGATAAAAACGATTTATTCAAAGTTCACTTTGGATGTTACATAAAGCTGTATTCGGTTCCAGGACAAACGAAGTAGTCCCAAACGCCAGGTTGGACAAACGCAGGAGTGTTAAAATATCAATTTAATTAAGTATTCTATACAGGTTAGGTTAGGTTAAGTTTCCACTTCGACGTTTGTCCACTCCGACATTTGGGACTCTTGCGTTTGTCCTAGGACCCTTTTATTCACCCTCTCTAGAAATGAATATTTTAATTCTTGTTTTAATTTCAAGTGTGTTTTACATATTTAGACAAATTAGGATTTGATTGGGAACTGTTTTTCATACCAAAAATCGTATTTCCATTAAGGCTCTGAAACCAATCAAATAAAGCTGGATAAAATTGTGCACCAAAAAGTAAATCAAAATCTCAAAATCTTCAAATATAAATTCAAAATGAAAAATAAAATAAATTTACATAAAAGTTCGCTGACGAGCCCAAAATTAAGATAGTCATTATAGAGGTAATGAAAAAATTTGACTGCTTACAAGAGTATTAAAGAACTGTAAAAACAAAATGAATATTAGTTTTTTAAGTCAGATCTTTACATTTTAATTTATTTTATTATCAATTTAATAGTGAAAATTTTAGCATTAATAGTGAATTTTAATTACAGAATGAGTTTTAAATAAAATATTCAATTGAAATCTGATTTAAATGAAATAGAAATAAAATCACCAAACCTTTATCCTAAATGCAAAGGTTTTTGTAATTATATTCTTTTTCCCCTTTTCTACCATTAGTGGCTTTGCTCCTAGCCTCTTAAAAAGCTTCACCGCAATGGGGGAGGGGGAGTAGTTTACACATAAAAATATTTCAAAATACTTTTTTTAAGGGGGAGGGATCCTGTGACCAATTAGTATGCGGTACCAGTTTACCCTTCCCCCATCAATAATTAAAATAATGTCCAGCAGTTTACAGGATCTTATTGGACAAACACATATATAGTCATCACAATAATTGTATTTGAAATAATAGTTGTATTTGAGGAAGAGTTTCTATGAAGGCAGAGAGAGAGGGGACAATAGGCTGTTCATTAAATTAGTCCCCAAAGTTTTATAATAACGCTTTCTTATTCGTTGGCTTAACAACTTTGGAACTTTAGTGATTTTTTATTGGTTGGTTCATTAAGTTAAGTGATAAAACGTTTCAACCACTAATTTCATCATCATTGGGGATTTACATCAATTTATCGACCATTGTCTAATACCTTTAGATACCTACTATAAAGGGCCTTAAATTAAAGTAAAATTTTAGGAGGCTGTAACTTAAAATCTTGTAGGCCTGTTTCTGTTTCTGGGAGGAATAATTTACTCCGCTGCTATGTAAGATAATCGCCCTAGGAATCACGGATCTACTGCAGTTTATGGTAAAATATTGCTGGTAACAAATATTGCCAAAAATCTATGAATTTTAAAGGCTGCTAGCTGCCAAACGGCTGAACGTACAGATCATGCCCGCTAGCGGCATAAGAAGGCCTAAAATTAATCTGGAATAGCCATAAATCAATCATGCATAATTATCTCGTAGTGCAGAGAAATGCGCGAAAAAGACCTATTTTATGCGTTTTTTCTTCCGTGAAGATTTCCCTGTGCATAATTGGAGCTTGGCTATTCCAGATTATTTATAGGCCTTCTTATACCGCTTAAAATGGTGTGCGGGAATGATCTGTACGTTCAGCCGTTTGGCAGCTAGCAGCCTTTAAAATTCATAGATTTTTGGCAATATTCGTTACCAGCAATATTTTACCGTGAACTGCAGTAGATCCGGAATCACTATTTCAAAATTAGCTATAGAATGAGCATACCGTATGAAAAAATGTTATAAGAAATGTTCTGTACTACCTAAATCAATACTATTCAAGCCATTCAAAGTTTTAAAAATCCGCCAAAAAGACAAATAATTTTTTGCTCATTTCTGCTTTTGGATAATCTCAGTTTTCTTTACTTGATAGTCTTGATTTACCCTATAACTTTCTTTTTATAGAAGACATTAAACTTCTATCGGGAAAAAAACTGACAAAAAAAAACTGTCAAATAAATTCTATATCAGTATCTCAGGAAACCGATTAATTACAAATTAACGAATTTCAGGAAAGCTTAGTATAAATCCGACTAGGTTTTAACAATTCTTCTTTGATGGCTTCTCATTTAGAACAAGGATGACAACAACTATAAAAGCGAAGCTCTAAAATCAGAAGGAAAGGCAAACGAACAATAACTCTTGTTAAGTGTTAGAACTTGATTTCTAAGTCTAAACGAATAGGTTTTACGATACATAGATTTGTTGCAAGATGCGTAAATATAGGATACAGTAAAATTAAAGGACATACTTACATGTCTATTTTAATAATTATATCATACAAAAAATGTTGTCAAAAAAATTATGTTTTAAACGGACTTTCTGGTAACGATTATAGAGTTGCTTTCTTATTCGTACCTTGCTGTTATAGGAATCATCTTGCGAAGTTTGAAATCGATAGGGCAATTCTCAAATGTCCAAATTAACCGTTAACCGTTACGGACTTACGGACGGACCGCCTTCACTTTTGAAAATTAAACATTGGTAGGAGCTGTTTGTGGGGGTTGGGTGATATCAACGCCCTCCTGTGAAAAAGCTGGAGAACATAAGGAAAAAGTGTATTAAATCTTGTTCTTAACTGTAAGGCGTATACAATATAGAAATATTTTGTTGTCAACTTTTTTACCCTAATTTGACACATAGGGTCTAACTTAGTTTGAATATTTACACTTCTTGTTTACATCTCTAGTAATCACACCAATACTCACATTGGTCTCAAATACAAAACATTCGTGCTAAATTTACTTATTGTAACTTTTTGGAATATTTCAAATCGAATAAGACAAGGTAAATATCATGATTAAAAGATATTAGTCACTATACAACTCAATAAACAGCAGTTAAACAACCATTTTAGACCCCCCCCCCCCCCCACGACATATCCTGCGCACGCGCCTAAACCATTGTGCACTGTGTTTGTTTAAAATGTTTCTTACTTGCATTCTTTTAGTTTACCTTTGTTAAACAAAAATATACAACTTTTTACTTCGTATTGGTTGAGATGGTGCTTGTTTATTTGTTGTGTTGTTAGTCGATATATGCAGTTTAAAGCAAAAATATACATATTTACCTCATATAGATTAAGATGGTGCTTGTTTATTTGATATTTTGCTGGTCGATATATGTGGCTTTAAGCAAAAATATAGAACTTCTTACTTCATATTGGTTGAGATGGTGCTTGTTTATTTGAAGTGTTGTTAGTCGATATATACAGTTTAAAGTAAAAATATATAACTATTTACCTCATTTAGATTGAGAAATTGGGTTATCAATTTCGACTATCCATTCCTCAAGTGCCCCTAGAGGCCTTAAGGGGCTTAGCCGCTAGTAATGTAAAGTATAATTGATAAAAATATGTTGAGAATCAAGAGAACGTTTGATTTACCATTTATATTTTTGTTATTAGTAAAGTGTGACTTTAGAGGTGACAAAAAGAGTTTAAAGTACAACATTGAGAACCAACTAAGGATTAGTTAAATAAAAAAATCCAAGTTTGAATGGCGAATCTACTTTATTATCAATGAATTTGAGCAGGATTTGCTGGGACACTACCGTAATCTAAGTATTTAGTTTAACTAACCTTCCCAGAACTTCAAAAATTATTTTAGAAATTAAAATACTTAATTTCAAACAAGGATGACAACATCCATAAAAGCGAAGCACTGAAACGGTAGGACAAACGGACATTAACACCTGTATAGTGTCTGAACTGAATAATCAGAATATAAAAGTATAAGAGTCGACGCAAAATTGTATGTAAATTTGTTGAAAAACTGCTTGATACAGGATAATGTTTATGGACATACTTACATTTTTAGGACTTGATTATAGAGTTGCTTCGCTTATAATATTGTTCTTTGTTGTCACAGGAATCAATATACCAAAAATCAGATCAAACGGATAATTAGTTCACATAAAAATTTGCTTTTAAAAAAGTAGAAAAATCAACATGTTTAAAATGGAAGTACGGACATTCTGGTAATGATTATAGAGTTGCTACGCTGTCTAAATCGTACCTAACTACTACAGGAATCATCATGCAAAGTTTGAAATCGATAGGACAATTCTAACATGCCTAAATTAACGAATAAAAGCTATCTATCTCGGACGGACGGACGTACGGACCGACCCTAATTATAGAAAAGCTTAGTTTTTAAAAATTTAAAAAGTTCATAAGTAAATTTTATATTGACTCAGTAACGCATTTGAAGGTTGAAATGGTTTTTACTTGTAAAGAAAAGATATTTACCTATTTCAATTAGGCAATGACATTCTAATACCTCATTCTATTAATCTGTATGTAACTATTTCTAGGATGTAACTAATTCTGCCATACACTGTTAAAAATAATTTTTTATTTAGTATCAATTGATACTCTGGAGAGTATTGGACCCGTAAGAACGCTACAACTATATAATTAATATATAACACTATGTAATACTATATAACACAATAATTATTACTATACAGAACCCATACATTTTTTTAGTATCGATTGATACGCTCTAGGGTACTAATGAATACGCTGTAGAAAAGTTTATTAAAATAGTAATATTTTATACGTTGTAGGGTATCGGAAAAAGACGCTGTAGAAATGTTTCTTGATTTAGTACTATTTCATACGAAGTAGCCTATCAGACAATACGCAAGAGAATGATTTATTAAAATAGTAACTATTCATACGTTCTAGGGTACGAATCTGTACTGTAAAGAATAATTGAAACAGACACCATTCGTGCACACCTCTCATGGAAGTGTTTCAATGCTTGGTCGTTTTAGACAAAGATGAAAAGTTACTATTTATGCTCAGATTTATAATTTTGTTTTTTGTAATTATGACTGACCATAGTTTTTATTTTTAAGGATAATGTTTAGTCCTAAACATCTTTAAAGTATTTTTTTTACTAAATTTACATTTAAATTAATGTTTTATGGCTCTGCTTGGTATGTTTGTTGATATAACAAAATCTATATGTACATATAATAATCATATATTATAAACTGATCTTTCATCCAAAGTAAAACAGTTTCATACTCTCAAGAGTATCAAAAATTATGATAGAGGGTAACAACAATTGCGAAGGAGGGTAATGAAAAATTACTTCTACAGTACTGAATTTTATTCCCAAGAGCGTATTGGATAATACTCTACAGACAAATACATTATTTAGTACCACATGTTACTTCACAGAACATTACCTAATACTTAATACAGCATTGAAAACTTCCTTGTATCATAATGAGGTTTTTTTCCTAGTACATACGGATTGATACTATACATTAATGTGAAGAATATATAGTATTACCTGATGCTAAAAAAAAAAATTTTTAACAGTGTATTCTTGGACATGTAATCAATATATTATTTATACTGTCCATCTTTCTACGTTGCTCCGTGAGGAAAATTACTGAAAAAATACTTTACACTATTTAAAGACTATTTTAGTGTTGTATAATGCAAAATACTGCCTTTTGCTTTAAAGAACTCATTTTTCAACTTTTTATAATATCAAACTAAGAATTGGCAGATATCTTATTTTTCCACACGGAAGCTTCTTTTATCCGCGTGGCTAAATGCCCTGCTAGAAATTCACACAAACAAGAAATGATTTAAATTGATTTAAATCTTGGATTATTGGTCCTTGGAATTATGTTGTGCTATTGAACCAATCTTTACATAAATGGAAAAGTTTGAAATAACAATGCTTTACATTTCAATCTCAAGATTTCTTATCTATTAATATAACATAAGCTTTAAACCACATACATTTGCTTTACACAGACACACACGCCCGCACACACATACACATATTCACCCACACACACACACACACATAAACTCAGACACACACAAAACTGTGCTTTCACACAAAGTGCCTTCTTGAGCATTGTTACCCCTCCCACCCCCTTACAAAGACATATTTATTCAACTTCCATGATGGGGTGTTGACCCACCCCCCAACAGCATGCCTGTAGTAAATTATGCAGATTTGACGAAATAATAACGAACTTTTTCAGAATTTTAAATGATATGATAATGGACGATAAATTGATGTGCATCCTTAATGATGATAAACTATTCTGCAGTTAAAATTATTGGTTGAAAAGTTTGAACACGGCTAGTTTGAACCGCCAATCAAGTCTTTTTACGTATTCAAAGTTGTAAATCCAACTATTGAGAGAATGTGTAAACAAAACTTTGTGTAGCCCAATAATCTAACTTTACGTCAAAATTGACTATTTAGTATAATTTTAAACTGATTATAGCTTCGCTCAATGCTAAAAATTAAAAATTTTGCTAAAAATTATAAAGTCTACAGTAATTTTTTTGTGAATATTAGCTCTTCCTAAAGATGCTAAAGATTTAAGTTGTTTCGTGCACAGGATTCTACTAGGGGTGCAGAAAGCAAACCTTATACACCATCCTGACAAGTTGTGACTTACTCTATGCAAATAAGGCTGGTTTAGGGAGATTGAAAGAGGATCCCTTATGAGAAGAAATTGGACACATAAGAGAATGCAAACAGACACACAATCTTTCAGATCCATCCTGCACGCCCTTGAATTTAGTTTACAATCTGAATGAGACATTGTTTACTTAACAATAGAGGTAGTAAAAGAAAAATTCAAAATTCTTCTTTTTCCAGTATGGCATCGAAACTGATTAATATCCGCTGGATTAGAAATTTCTATTTAATATTTATACATCTATTGTTTGTCTCTGATTTAATATAGTCTCTCTACTTGGGAGTATATATGAAATATCTATCTAATATTATTATATCTATTGTTTGTCTCTGATTTAATATAGTCTCTCTACTTGGGAGTATATATGAAATATCTATCTAATATTATTATATCTATTGATGGTATCAGATTTGATATAGTCTCTCTACTTGGGAGTATATATGAAATATCTATCTAATATTATTATATCTATTGTTGGTATCAGATTTGATATAGTCTCTTTACTTGGGAGTATATATGAAATATCTATCTAATATTATTATATCTATTGTTGGTATCAGATTTGATATAGTCTCTCTACTTGGGAGGTCATATCAAAAATATCCACCAACTTTAGAGAGGAGGTGCCACAACATAACAATATTTAGCTATTTTCAATTTCATTATGAAATCCATTACATAATATATCTATAAATATTGTCCTTTGATTTTACTAATAAATAAAAAGCTAAAAGATGTTCGTCTATCTTAGTGTCTCTTTCTGTTTTTAGAGAAACTTCAAACTGGTCCTCTCTTATCCCCGTACACCATGGAAATTTTATATATAGGATAATGGCGCATCCGTTAGTAATATATAAACTCCAAAAAGACATGTTATACATTCACGGTGAAATCTTTTAATAAGTTCAACAAACCTGTTTTTATTTCTTTATTCTTTTACTAGCGACTACGCCCCCAGAGGCCTCTAGTGGCACTTTAAATGTTTTTGTTTGTTAAAGTCTCTACGATAATTCTTTATTTTACGATACCTCTTTATGTTACGTTGAATTCTTTCGAATATTAAAATTTATTTTTGATTTTTTGTCATTTCTCTTGGGAGAGTGGTGGTACCCTACCCCTCCAAAAAAATATAAACCTTCCTGTGACCCATGAGAATCTACCCTGTTAAGGAGAACCCGATCGGTTAGCTAGATCCTTCTGTACAGACACACAAACATCCTGTTACTTTAGTATAAGGATTTGCGTTGTATGGCGTTTACTGTCTTGTTTACAATTCTAAATTGTGTATCACCAGTGTATCTTAAGTGTTTAATCGTATTTGGTTTAGATAATGCCAGGATACAATCAAAGATAAAAGTGTATAGATGAGAATACAAGTAGAAGGTTTTTAATCCTGCCAATCTCAAATTCTATTAGCTTTTAGAGAAATTAATATCTTTTTAAAAACAAAATGAGTAACAAATATTCTTTACACTTTTAAGTATTGACATTATTCATAAGCGTATTTATTCTTGTATTTCTTTTATATTATTTGAATGAACATTACATCCTTACTCATAAGCACATGTGCAATTTCGAACATTTTCTATTCATCCTAAAAAATCTTTTCTTAGATTTAGAATTCTATTCCTATCCATTCTGTGGATAGCATTAGTAGGAAGGTTTACAAACTTACTTAACTTGTATACCCACATTATCCTAACTAATCTATATGTCACTATTTACTTCACCCCTGTGAGTAAACCATACATATTATTTTTGTGAAATAAGATCTACTTCGTCCTTACTTCGAACTTTTTACAGGTATTAGTAAAATATCTTTGAACTTTTTTTTTAATATTATGCTTTCTACCTATATGCTTGATCAATTTTTATACATATATATAATTAATTTAGTCTTGTTAGAAGCGTCCAATTGCTTTCAAACTTGCATAAGGATTTCTGTTACAGCGTGGAATAATCTGGTGTTTAATATCCCTACCAGAAAGTTAGGGCAACATTGTTTCTTAACGACACTTTTATATATATAAAAAATGTCCTTTTACTGAACACAGTAAAAGTGTCGGACTGATTATAACGTAAAAAAAATAGCCAATGAGAGGCCAATATAAATTTTACAATTGGTCAATAATGGCCTCTCATTAGCAATTTTTTTTTTTACGTCATAATCAGTCCGACACGTTTACTGTGTTCCCTTTTACTAGATTATTTGAATATATTGAACTGGGTTAATAGGAAATACTAAAACATGAATTAATTTAGTTTTAGAATCTTTGTCTCCATCTAATGGGATCAAGTGCAGTTACTGATTAAATATTTTGATAAAATCAAATCAAACTATTCAAAGAGACACTCATGACCTTATATTTATTAAAATTATTTTTTTTTAAACTTTTTTTTTCGATAGGCCTTGTCATCTGTATCCTGAGATACAGGGATACAAAATTAAAGAATAAGATAATCTTCTTTCAAATTGCATGTGTTACATTTAAACTTGTTAAAGTGTAATTTTGATGGGGGGGGGGGGCGGGATAATATTTACCTTATAATCGTATTTTCTGATAATGTTTATATGGTTATGATGCCTTCCGGAATATACCTGATTGTTACAGGAGTCATAATTCAAGATTTGGAACCGATGGGACGATTCGAATATAATTGAATTTATGGGTAGAAACATCAAATAAGTACTTACGTATGGACCATAAATGTAAGAATTTGTGCTTTTAACAAAGATGACAACATCCATAAATGCTTTGCTTATAGCATTGTACCTTGTAACAAAAAAAGGTTGTCAAAACTCAAAAGAGTAAAAAACTAAACATTTTTAAAATGGACGTACGGACTTTCTGGTAACGATTATAGAGTTATAGGAATTTTCATGTAAAGTTTGAAATCGATAGCAAGAAAAGAGCTAACTGTCTGTGAAGGACGTACGGACCGACCATAATTATAGGAAAGCTTCGCTTTTAAAATCACTTAACCTTTCATAGTCTTTTAAAAGTTAACTGACAAGGTCAGTTTTCTTCATGGAGACCAAGTTTATTTTTTTTCAAACTATGCTCTTAAAAAATATGGTTGTTTTCATTACATTCACTAAAGTAGAAGTATGCATGGATATCCAGTAAGCCCTTGTAAACGGATGGGCTCATTTCCCCTTTATTTTCAGAGAAGCTTAGTATTGCTCCTTGACAGTTATTTATATACTTCACCCCGAACAGATATAACATAGAGACATAAATGAAGTCACAATTTCTTGACGTGCTTCAAGCGATTACTTTCAATTTTCTAGGACAATCTTAGAAAAGAAATTTAGTTTCAAAATAAAATAAAAATTGCATTTTCGACAAAGCTAAAGACTTTGCTTTTATGAACCTTTTTATTTTTGTGACCTAACAAAAATCCATCTCTTTTTAGGGGTTTCCTTTCCCACCTCCCTTCCCATCCTTCGATTTTTGTTACGTCACAAAGATAAAAAGTTAGACACTATTACTAGGTTCTGCTTTTATGGCACTTTATTTCATAACTAGCGGCTACGCCCCTAGAGGCCTCTAGGGGGGCTTGAGGAGAGAGTCGAATTTAATAATTAAATTTCTTATTTAGATTTTAAAAGAAAAAGTAAAAAAAAAATTTTGGGGGGGAGCGAAAAATTTTTTTTTGGAGGGGGGTGACCCCCCACCCCTCATTTTTAATTTTAGTTAAAAAAATAAAAATTAAAAAAATTTTGGGGGGGGGATTTTTCATTTTTTGGGGGGGTTTGGGGTGTCCCACCCCCGAAGAAAATAGTTATAAACCTTCCCGAGACCTATGAGAAGATACCCTGTTAAGGAGAACCCGATAGGTTCAGCGGTTAGCGAGATCCTTCGTTACAAACAAACAGACAAACACACAAACATACAGACAGACATCGTTCTACTTTGTATTATAGATTAACAAACAAGAAAGATATTTTTAGTAATCTTTAAGTGACCTTTGTACGAACGCAAAATATACCATAATTATAGATCAGCAGCGCTTTTAAAAATGCAAAGATGTAAAAAAAATGGGGAGCGGGTTAACCCACATAGGGGCGAGGAGCTAATTAAAGTCCGTTCATCGGTTGAAAAATGATTTGTTACTTGATTAATTGTTTAACTAAATAATTTTGCAAAAAGGTTTTACCTACAATATAGTTTTAGACATTAGATCTTATAAAATATGGATGAATGCTTTTGAAAATCCTATATTTTATCTTGAGCGAAAAAACCAAAAATCCTTACTTTATTAAATTATAGACGATAAAGCTATGTCCCAAGCATCTAAAGGATTTGCATTAAAAGTGACAATAGGTGCCAGAAAATAGCCTAAAACCTCCCCAAAAGCTTTGTTAAGCTCTCCTGAAATCGAGAACTCAAACTCACGAAATTTCAAGGGAAAACAAAAAACTTTACTATCTTTAATAGTTTAAAAACCTAAAGTTATAATAAACCTTATTTGTGTGATTTAATATTTCATCAGTTTTGCAATGGATTTAAACATAGAATGCCTCAAAAATTTTCAAACTTTCGAAAAAATATTTTTTATATTTTATGATTTATTTGTTTTCTGTACTTGAATATCCTTTAACTGATGTAAACTTGTTATGATGCCACATTGCTTATAAACATAATTGTTAAAAACATGGTTTCCATAGTTATTTTATTAAATGTTAAAATGTATGTATGGATAAATAGCCCATGGCTAGATAATTAACTAAAAGTACTTTATTTTTACTCTTAATAAGCAGAAAAAATATCTTTAACAATTTTCTTTTCAAAGTAAAAAAACGTAATGGTCGATTATTTTTATTTATTTTAGCGAATAGTCGTATGATCTAAATATTATTTAAAGAATACAGCTTTATGGTGGAATAATGATTTCAGCTTATATTGAGCATAATGTCGATGAGCAATAGATGGCATTTCAATTTCCAAAGCCGAATTCAGCCACACGGCTAACAGAATCAAAGAGGCTTACATAGGACACCCCTTAGACTCAGACGCTGACTCTAGAGCCGCAGCCACAAAAGTTTAACCTCCATATGTATTTTAGCCTAAGCCAGCTGCAGCCGCTAAAAACCACACATCTCCGAGAAAGCCGGGCGGCTTGGAGGAAGAATTTGCCACTCTATAAGCTGTGACAATACTTAGTCTAAGCCAACATTAGCCGAAGCCACTTTCAGCGTCACTCAGCCAGCATTATCCACAGTCGCAAAAGTAAAAATGAGTAGATTCCTAGCCATTTCTATTCAATCATTCTATTCTCGTATTGTATAGAGTAGCTGTACTGCTAAAAAATGACATGATAAATATTTTTTAAATGGAACCAATTTAGTTTAAGTAGACATTCTGCTTTATATTTGATTATTATTATTATTAGTTCAGTGTGCGAGCCAAATTACTTGTCGCGTAGCTACGCTGATTTATAGCTTTGTCCGTATGTAGTATGTACGCCTGCCAAAGTCACTTGAGAAAGGTGTTTAGGTATTTGTTTTCTCGTATTCATTCGAATCCGGTGGATAGGAACCGGTTCTCATCCATACGAAAAAACTATGTCTAGCATCGTATTATATCCAGCTTTCTACGAATATAAAAATGTACAATCATATCCGCGGAAAGCTGTTTATAATACGATGCGAGAAATAACTATTCCTTACCTCGAGGCCGATTAATTTCCGCATGATTTAAACTGGTTCTTAACCGGGATGAAAATAAACTGCGTCATATAAGAAACATTTAAAAGGTACCTAATATTAAGCTTTTGCTGTATCCCCCAAGTGGTATTTTATGTCAAGAAATACCCCACAGAAAATCAACACTCTGATTGTTAGACCTTGTCAGGGAGTCTTAACTTTCCATGATAATAAGTTTCGTTTGTGTGTGGACCAATGCGTTTCTCCTATTTTTTTCCACTAATGTCTATAGTCAATTTTTAACATCCTTAGTCTGATGCGCTGTTGTTCAGACTAGAATGTCAAGTAGCATGTAATTATTGCTGATGATTGCTGGACTACTTACCAATATTATAGTACTTGTTATATATTATTAGTCGAGTAAGGTGGCCAAATTATTGAATTATAAATTTGGCTCTGTCCGTTGGTCTGCCACAATTAATTGCTTATATACAAAGGTGTAGTCTAAAAGTGTCCAAAGAAAAACACTAAAATGATGTTGAGTTGTTTAGCCAATGATTTTGTTGAAAAGTACAAAAAAGCGCAGCATATACATAAAGGTATTTTTTTTGCAAAAAATGTAGAGTCAACTCTCCCCCTTTCCTTAACTACCACAAAAGGTGTCTATGGGCTTAGCCACTAGTATATATTTATATAAACTTAAATTTCAGAAAGCTTTTAAACCCTCTTACACATTTACAAGTTATATCCTTAATTATTACACTTTAGCATATTTTGACTGTATTACTAAAAACTTCTTTGATATGTATTTGCATGTGTGTATTTTGTGTGTGTACGTTTATGGGTGTATGTGTGTGTTTGTGTTTGCAAAATACTTTATATGTGCTCAAATATTCTTAAGACAAGGAGTAATAGATTAATTGTTTTTAATGTATTTGCTAAATTTTTAATGGCTTATAAAATTAGCAAACCCAAATTTTTGTCATGTATAATCTCATGAACGGCTAAGCCCATTACTTTACAATTTTAGGGATAGCTTGTTATTAGTCCAAGCATATTTTTGTTATTGTAAGAGTATATACCTCAACTGAATTGGATATACATAATAAAGACTGAAAGACACTTCAAAATTCCATTCAAGGACCTATGCAAAACTTCCTTGAAATATAGAACTTTTTTTGCATGTGTGTGAAAAAGTGCACCAAAATGGAGAACTCGGTTCGTTAGTCAGCGAGATATTACCGGACAAACTAAAAACCTTACCACATTATCAGCCTATAGTCCCCTAGAGGCCGGTAGGTGCCTCGAGTGAAGGAGGGGGGGGGGGGGAGTAGCAAGTCGACCCTTCAGTTTTAAATTAGTTTTAAAGAGAAAAAATGTATGCGTCGGGATAATTTTTTCTAGGGTTGATTTCTCTGGGGAGGTTTGCGGAACCTCCTCTTCCCAAAATAGTCATGAACCTTCCCTTGACCTATTTGAATCTTCATTGTAAAGAAGAACCAAATCGGTCGAACAGTTAGCGGGATCTAAAGCTAACGCATAGACATCCTGTTACTTTTATATAAGGATAAGATAATATGTCCATTCTATGAAGAATGTTAGTTGACGTGTATAAATATTTCTTTAACCCTGCCCTGGCACAATAACCAAAACTTATTTGTCTTTTATAATGGCTGATCATTTTTTGTGGTATAGTCACACACATACTCACACACGCCCCTAACAAAACTCAAACAAACACACACACACTCACACACGCCCCTAACAAAACTCACACACATAAATAAATACACACATACACAAATAATCACAAAATTTAAAAAGTAAAATAATTTAGTTTTGAATACTTTTCAGTATATCTTTAGTAGCTAATCTATTATGTGAAATGTTTTTTTGGAACATTTGGGGAATATAGTGATTTTCTCGGCTTCTAATTCAGAAAAACTGCGGAAACTTCTTGCATTAATGCCATCATTATAAAGCATATCAAAGTATAAAACATCCATGGCAGCTTTCTAGCTATTTAATTTTTTTACAACTGATTTTCACATATCTTTGCTGTTTTTGGTTCGATTTTCAAACATTTTGTGGGAGATTGTTTTAAAATTAAATTTCCCGTCATTCTTAAGAATTTTTGTGACTAAAGATGAGAGGACAAGTAGCTTTATTTTTGTTTATTTTCTAAATGCCATTGCTGTTTAAGAGCAAAAACGATATAACGACGGAAAATGTTATTTACAGAGGTGCATTGGTCAGCACAGTTTTCACCAAAAAATCAGCCTTAACAGATATAAGAAATTTGAAAATAAGATGAATTACAGTTAATTAGGTAAGTTGCAGGCATAGGTCAGGTCATTGCAAGGTCTTGGCCTCCTGCAGGGGCTAGGGGCTTTACTGCAGTTATCGTGGGCATATACACTTGGGTCATTGCAAGGTCTTGGCCTCCTGCATAAACAAGAGCCTTGATAATTCGTTTCTGAAATAAAGTATTAATGTGGAGGCATAATAGTTCTTAGTTGAAAATAAAACTGAGTATCCCTACTACTGAAAATGATGAAACTGTATAAATTATAAAATGTATCTTCTTTTTCTATTATAAATTTGATACTCGCTCAGAAATTTAGCGATAAATTTATCTATCAAACAAGGACGATTACGTACAATAGAAGTAATAGAAACATTTTAAATGATTATCTGTACAAAAGAGCTTACATGATAATTGAAAGATACAGAAAGAGAAAGATAGAAAATAGCGGTAATATATAGAGTAAGATTAATGGGATGTTTAATTTTTTAAAAATGCACAAAGCTGTCTGACCCTTTACCCCTGCCCCCACCCCATGATGACCATATATGGATAGTTGGAAAATTAAATGAGTGATGTATTATGTAAACATCAAACCCTGTTAGACGTTTTGTCGAATCAAATTCAATTTCTATGGTATTTGTATCGACTTTGGAGCTTTGAATGATAGTCATAGCTGACTTATTTTTGTCTGATATTTATTATCAGTGTTTCCAACATGAAGCCATTGAATCCTAAGCTGGATCTTTTAAACATTCAGTGCTCACCACTGTTACTGCCGATACCACTTCCGCTGTCAGGATCTTTTAATCAAAATGGCAGTAGTAAGCCGAGAAACACTTAGAAAACACCCACCGGCTCAGTGGTATTAGTCATTAAGCGATGCCAGTGAGCCGTTGGGTGTTTTCAAAATGCATCCCGCTACACCACTGCCATTTTTATTTATATAATACTATTAGGCAAGCTTTTTTCAAAATCGGCTCACTAGAGGCATCGACAGTGGCATCAATGTTATTTAAGGATCCAGCTGTGTATAACAATATTCATAATAATGCCAGTATGTTTATAATCAAGGTCAAAAGAGTATTGAAACAGATATGGCTACCAGCTACTATTATATTTGATTTTAAAAATTTTATGAATGCTGTTGAGTTCTGTTTGAACTTCAGCTGTTTTGTTTAAACGGTGAAAATGTTGCCAGGTATAAATTGAAACTGCCGCCGTGATTAATTTGAAATTATAATGCGCCAGACAATGCACTTTGGTCCAGTAGAATTAAAATCGTGCAAAAAAAAACAATAGCTCATCTTTACAATACAGTGATTGTGTTTTTATTTTAAAGACTCATCTCAGCAATATAAAACTTGTTTTTTTTTTACAGGTTATTCACTAAGATATATAAGTTTTCCGGAATTTTAATGTTTGGGGGAGATTTGAAATCTGCATCAAATTTTAAGGATTTTTTCTAAAATTCGTTTTTTGTATAATTCTTTATCTAAAAGCGGAAATACAATTAAAGTTAATTAATTTTGACATCTGTGATTGGTGGAAGGATAACTATCTGCGCTATGATTGGAGAAGCTTAAGTGTCGTACGACATTTAACCATTCAGAGCGCAGGTAGTTTCCAATCCACCTATCCTATTGGTCAAAATTATTTAACTTAAATTGTATTTCCGCTTTTAGATAAAGAATTATACAAAAAAACGAATTTTATAAAAAAAATCCTTAAAATTTGATGAAAATATAAATCTCCCTCTAACATTAAAATTGCTTCCAACTTATATATCTTATTGTATAGCAAACATTTTTTCTTTTTCTATGAATTTGGTTTATTCAGGTAAATAAAACTAGCGGTAACACCCCTTAAGACCTCAAGAAAGGGGGGGGGGGAGAAATCGACAACCCGACATTCAATTGTAGTTTTAAAAAGAAAAAGCTTAAAATCTTTTATGAGGGGTCGTGTTTTCCTAGGGGTTATTTCTCTTGGGAGGTTGGTGGTAACCCTGATGAAAAAATAGTCATTTAAATATACTTTTTTTTTTCATTAAACTTAAATACATTAAAATGATAAAAATTTGAAGCAATTTTTTTATGTTCATGGTTGCGGACAACCATGTCTATTACCAGAAATACAGTTTTAATTTCACTTTTTAAAAAATTTGGATCAATGTGTTTAAGCTTCTTTTGTTCTTGAATTTCTTAAGACAGAGTCTGAATCTATTTGTTTAGTATTCATTGCATTTTCAAACTTTCTATCTGTGTGCTTTGAATGGGCGCGTGGAGAGGATTTTACATCTTCCAGTGGCGTGCCTAGGGTTATGTAAGGAGGGGTAAAAAGTAAAAGGCAGCCTCTTCAAGTGAAATTTTAAGTAGGGTGTACACTTTAACAAGGATGACAACATCCATAAGTAGCGAAGCACAAAAATTCGTGGATGGGACTGACGGTCATTGTTGTTTTCTTTAAACGACGGGAAATTTAATTCTGATATCTTTAACTGAAAAAAATTTTGAAAATCGATCCATAAACACCAAAGATATGGGGGAAATGTAAAAAAAATATAAAAATAGCCAAAAACCTGCAAAAAGGCAGTTTGACCGTCATTGTTGATTTCTTCAAATGACGGGATATTCAATTTTGATATCTTTAACTGAAAAAATTTTAAAAATCGGTCCATAAACACCAAAGATATGGGGGAAAATGTAAAAAATAAAAAAATAAAATAGCATAAAACCTGCTAAAAAGCCGTCCGACCGCCATTGATGTTTTACAGTTAATTGTGCTTCTTAATGATGGTAATGTTGTCAAAAAATTTCAGCATTATATCTTTTATAGGAGCTGAGTAAATCCCATTTCCCCCATAGCGTTACGGACGGATGGACTGACGGACAAAGTGAATTATAGAGTAGCTTCGCTACTAAAAATACATGTCCTCAAGATGTGTTTACTTCAACTACGAGTAACTATAACAACATCAATAAATACAAATACATGGATAGACGATAGCACAAAGTGAGTTAAAGAGCCAATGTTCATTGGTCATAGATTCATAAACAATAAAGAAATAGATAATTGAAACCAATCACATATACGTATATATAACGAGAAAGCAAAGAACAAATGAGGTTCATGCCGTAAGTTCATTGTTGATTTTCACTATAAATTTCAGTCATCTATCCTGAATAGCAGCTCACAATTTCGAGATGGACAGACAGACAGACGACTGGATGTTTAAAATTAGAGTAGAGCTGTTGCGCTACTACAAACACATTTATGTTAGCTGTGAAAGGCTGAGGTGTGAATGTTAACTTTTTGTCAGCAAAATATGAAACAAGAAAACTTTAAGCATTTAAGGTTCACTATAAGAAAACGTGGAATGGAATTTGGTACTTTGCTTGGTTACAAAATTATTTACACTTTTATTCTATATCAAAGACAAGGATAAAACATTCCTCGTTTGGGTTGTTGATTGTAATAAGAAATTTCTATTAATAAGTTGATCAAAAGTTAGAAAAGAGGGATATACATATTTATATTGAAAAAAATTTAAATACATAGAGAGGGAGATGGAGAGAGAGAGAGAGAGAGAGAGAGAGAGAGAGAGAGAGAGAGAGAGAGAGAGAGAGAGAGAGAGAGAGAGAGAGAGAGAGAGAGAGAGAGAGAGAGAGAGAGAGAGAGAGAGAGAGAGAGAGAGAGAGATAGAGAAAGAAAGAGAGCGAGAGGAGAGAGAGAGAGAGAGAGAGAGAGAGAGAGAGAAGAGAGATAGATAGATAGATAGACAGATAGATAGATAGATAGATAGATAGATAAATAGATAGATAGATAGATAGAGAGAGATAGAGAAAGAAAGAGAGCGAGAGGAGAGAGAGAGAGAGAGAGAGAGAGAGAGAGAGATGAGAGAGAGAGAGAGAGAGAGAGAGCAGCGAAAGAAAGAATATAAACACAAGAAAAGGTATCAGAATCAGGCGCGTGCACAGTATTTTAAAGGGGAGTGCGCAAAGCCTAATGATTTTTGGTACTTATCCCCATAACATATATAATTAATTTAGGGAGTTGTAAGTTGATGGGGGGGGGGGGGGTTGAAAATGAATATTCAAAATGCGGAGGGGGGGGGGGGGTATTAAAGGGCAATCCAATATGAATGCTGTATGGGGTATTGAAAACCCCCCAAGAACTTTTAGCTTAGTGTGCTATTTCTATATCCCCTTTTGTTGGGGGATAGTTTACACCCCTTGCTCACCCCAGAACATAACTTAGTTGATTACTTGGGATAATGACGAATAAATAATATCACAAAAAGTTGCCACGTTTTCATCCTAATACAAAAGAGGTAGAATGTCTCATAGCCTATGTGATTGTCTGTTTGTCTGTCTATCCTATAATATTTTGCTGGACAGTTTCAGTCTTACATTTTCGTGGAAGCTTTGTTAATGTGTGGGTAGGTTTAAGACTATTTACGGGGAGGTTGTACTTACTAATAATTATACTAACAAAGTCTAGCTAATTGAGTAAATAAGCCAATGACTGCACAACTTTTGTCTGAAAATACTTACTGCTGAGGGTAATAAGCTGCGCCTGTCTATGCGCATATAGAGGTAGGCCCAGATAACCCCTTCACCTCTAAATTCTACGCTAGAAAATTTTAAATCAGGGGGACTTAGAGTTGCTCTCTTTTTTTATCAAATGTCCCCAGATGCTAGGAGTGCTTTCGCCTATATTTTCTTTATGCCAAAATTTGATAAAAGAAATAATTGTTTCAGACGTCCAAAATAGGAATTCTGTATTTTAAGCAATATTGAGTCAAACAATTTTTGAAATTCTTAAATATTAAAGGCACTGTTACTGGAAATGGTGCTTTGTCCAACTACCTTAGTTGTTTATATTCGCTTCTATGAACGTTGTCATCCTTGTTTTGTTAAATAATTAATAGTAAGTAGAATGTTGACTAGTTCTTATTTATTAACTAGTATAACACTCCCACTTCAGTCCACAACCCCGCCCCCTCTTCACTTCACAGCTCCGCCCCCTCTTCCCTCCCATGGCCCACATTAGAGTTAACCGTAGAGTTTTCTAAAGAAGTTCAGCTATCTTTAATACTAGAGTTGGCTCGATATAATTATCTCCCTATTGGCTAGTTTTCTATATGCATATCTATTTCTCAATAAATCTATTTTCCTCACCCGGCATTACTATCTAAAAGAAAGTAAATATTTAATAATCTAAATGATTTTAAAAAGATTTTTTAAATTATATTTTTTTCTTTACATTACCATCACCAAAGGGTTAATGATGATGATTACAATTTTAGTTTAATATTTGAACACACAAAGTGTCGCCACAATCGAATTCTTTTAAAATAGAGTTTTCTTAAATTTATTATATTATAAATCTAATTTTTTTTTTTATGATTAGAAATTAAATACATTGATATAAGGTAAATAGCAACATGAAATTAAAAAAAGGAATTTATTTTTAATAAAGTAAAATAATGGGTCTTATCGTTCTGGGCAATGAGAGTTTATTATGGATTATTGGAGCACTATGAGTTTTAAACAAATATTCCTTGGAAAATTTGAGCTCGTTTATAGACATTTATTTCCTATATAGATCTGACATGGATCTTGAAGCAATTAAGCAGGCCGTTTTGTACATGTTAAAAATTGGAAGATTTCATTAAATAAAAGTTATCGCAAATATACTTAGTAAATAAAGTAGAACGATGTCTGTCCGTCCGTCCGTCTATCGTTTGCTATTGGTATGTATATAGAGTCATAAATACTAATGAATATAATGTTTGGACATAGCAATATACCTTTATTATAGGTTGATATCGCTACTTTTTAAAAGCAAAGCTTTTCAAAAATTAGGGTTGGCCTGTCCGTCTATAACGGTTAGCCTTTTTCGTTAATTTAGACATGTTAAAATTGTCATATCTATTTCAAACTTTTCTGCTTTTTCAGTACAAGTGTTTATGTTCGTTTGTCCTACCATTTCAAAGCTTAGCTTTTATGGATGTTGTCATCCTTGTGTAGTATCTCCATCATAGTCTACTTGTCTAGTTTAACTCATATTGAACGTATTCTACTATTAATGAGTCTATTGGAAAGCCCTCTTAGTAAGGCCCAAGTTTAGGTCTCTATATCTCCAATTATAGAGGGGGATACTACGTAATGAATTACTACAAGATAAACATCGCTATAATTGTAGATAGAATACAGATGGAGAAAGCGAGAATGAGAAAAAAAACGTGAAATCTTTAAAAAATCTTGAGACTGTTATCTTGATCAAAGCATATGTACTTTTAATTTTAACAAAGGTCGGCAGTCGCACCTTAAGCTAAGCAGCTGTGGATGTTTATAAATCTTGCTGCCTCGGCTGAATGTGGCTGCGGCTGTGATTTATATTAGGAAGATGGAAACAAAGACATAAGCTAATTATTTTAAGCCTTAAATTAATAAATATGTAAGTGTTTACTTCAATCAAATGGCTTTTAAAATCCTTTCAATCCATAGGAGTTAATGTATGGATGTCAAATTTGTAAAGATTCGCTTCTATGGGTGTTTTTATCCTTGTTTTTTTGTTATTCAACGTTTTTAGACGCTTTTTATTTCTTTTGCGTAATTGGTTTCGTGTGCATTTGTGAAGAAAAATGATAAAAATTTACATTTTTTGAATAATTGGGACAAATATCTTTCACATTCTTGAAAAAAGTTTGGGCAACAATTTCCCTACACTCGCAACTGGACCTTCCACATCATATGTCATTACCTTTGTCAAATATTATGCTGTCAATATGCAATGTTTATATAGATTATCAAATAGGTACAATTTGATAGTTATGCTTAATTAAAGGTAACATTAAGAGCTTCAATCTCTCCTCTTTCCTCAATACACGTATAAGAACTTATTTAAAAGTAGCAGGATGATTGTTTATCTGTCTGTAGGATAAGGTTATTTTAGGGGAGGGAACCTCCACCATCCTAAGAGTAATTCCTTAATTTAAAAAGTGGGAGGGGGGGGGGATTGTTTTGTGGTCCTAAACTCGATTTCAGGGATTTTACCATTTATGCTTCTTGTCTTCGTTTAGATCTCTAGATTAAAATTGATTTCAGGATTCTTCAAACATTTTTCCACTAGAAATGAATTATAAAATTTTATATTTAATGCAAATTTGATTTTTGATCAGCTGGGTCTCTTGCTTTAACTTGCTATTCTATGCCTCTAGGGGCACTGAAAGAAAACTGGGGGTCGACCCTCCACTTTACATTTCACTTTACTTTTGAGGCGATATCTTTTAGGAGGATAGAGATACCCTTTTCCAAAATGGTCTATAAAAAACTTTCTTATATTTATAACAAGCTTGTATGTCTTAGAGGAAATCCTTATCGACCTAGCGGTTAGCGAAATCCTTTGTTACCCAGAGACTTAAAAAGAGGCAAATAGATATCCCGTTACATTTCTGCAAGATGTGTCGCATAATCCAGGGAGTAAGGGAGGGGACAATGGATCGAATATTAAATTTTTAGGAGTCTCAGACTTTGGGGACTGGCTTAAAGGGAATGTGCAAGAATTTAGCAGTTTCTGACTGAGTTTGGGGACTTGCGCATGAAATGCCGCTCCTCGTTATGTATGTTTTGAATATTGCAGACGGGGAGAAGGGATAAGGGAAGTGGGGGCAAGGAAAATAAACACTCGATGTGTTAGTTTGGAATGTAGCAGACGGGGAGAATGGAGGTGGGGGCAAGGGAAATAAACAGAATAAAAAGGGGCAGTCATATTCTTGCTGGCAGCTGGCCGGGTCCAATAATCTTTTAACATAAAAATCACACCAAAAAACCTCAATATATTTCATCAAAAACAAGTTGTGATTTCATTTTACATGACGCTATGAAAATCTATTATTCAATTAACAATCCCTTTATAATTTCCTACAAATTTATTGGATTAAACTGGATTTCACGCCCTTTCTTTGGTAACTCTTATATTGAATTAATTGACCATTGTCCCCTCCCTTACTCTCTGCGCATAATCGGCCAGTTGCAGATTTTGTGACTAAATATCTATAATACAAAGTAGAATGATGTCTCTCTGTCTGTCCGCCCGTCCGTCCCTTAAGATCTCGGTAACCGCTGAACCGATCGGATTCTACTCTTCAGGGAATATACCTACTGGTCCTGTGGTGGTTTTAGGCTATTCTCTAGGGGGGTGGGACACCCCCACTCCCCACCCCCCCCCAAAAAAAAAAAAAAAAAAAATTCCCCCCCATTTTTTTGTAGGGGATTTCCTTGGTCCTTTTTTTGTAGGGGATTTCCTAGGTCCTTTTTTTTTGTAGAAGATTTCCTTGGTCTTTTTACGTATTTCGCCAAATTTTTTTTATCACCTCTTGAGGCTAGGGGCGAAGCCGCTTATAACAAATATGAAGTGAATCTTAGAGCAGATGTTTTTTGGTCATAAAAAAAGAAAAATAGAAAACATGTTATTATTAGTTATTATTTGATAGAAAATCACAAAACCTTTTAAATATTAATATTTATGTTTTTTATAGGATGGACGGACAGAGAAAAGTGTATGCTGGATGGTCTTTGGTAAGGTGTCATAAACAACAAGTTAAGCAAAATATCTTTAAAGCACCCCCCCCTATAGCGTCACGAACTGACAAAGTGAATTACAGAGTAGCTTCCCTACTAATAAAATAATCACATGCGTTTTTGATTTTGGCAGTATTATCAATTATCCTTATAATTAGGTTGAGATGATAGCACATATAATTAGTTCTACATATATGTCATGTTCTTAATGATGAATGTATATTCTTTGTACCCTGCGGATCTATATTATTCAAATGGTCATAATTTGGAAACAAATCAAACAGATTTTGTCCATAAACTTAAAGATGTCAGCATGTAAAGAATCACATTAATATGAGCAATTTCAAACGTCCAAAATAGCATAAAAAATTAATAAAATGTGACACAGGGTAAAATAATCTTCTGAAAATTTTATTTTTTAAGAAGCAGTTGAAAAAAGAACATAACTAATTGCACTAGAAATAAGAATTTCAGCATTGTAATTTCATGAGCTTACAAATGGACAAAGTTATTTATTGAGTAGATGCTTATAAGTCATGAAAATCTGCACCTAAATTTCAGACATCTTTCTTTATTAGCAGCCGAGAAAATCAAATTTCTTCTAATTTGATTTATTGTTTCCTGTGTAATGGTCAAAATGTTCATTCTATTTGCTTTTGTTTTGTGGCTTGTTTTATATTGTTACTAGCGGCCTTTTTTTTGGTTTGTTTGTTTGGTTCAAGTCTCTACGATACCTATCTATGTTGCTTAGTTTTTTTCGTGATTTCTCTTGGGAGAGTGGTGGTACCCTCCCTCAAAATAGTTATAAACCTTCCCGGGACCTATGAGAAGCTACCCTATAAAGGAGAACCCGATCGGTTCAGCGGTTAGCGAGATCCTTCGGTACAAACAGACAGACAGACTTTGTTCTACTTTGTATTATAGATATTTGCGCCACCTCTGGGCATAACTGTTTTGTTTTGTTTATGGCTTATTGCATGTAAAGGTAAAGATTGAGGAGAAAGAAGATTTATCACAAGGAAAATTTACTTTGTAGATTTATCTCAGACTTTGACAAATTTGCGTTGTCTCCTTGCATTAAGGGTGCTATAATATAATACACCACTGGCTAGGGACACTTGAGGAGGGGGTAGTCGAATTTGATTTCAATTTTAGATTTTAGAAGAAAAAGAATTTTTTTTTGGGTGGGGGGGAACTTTTTTCTAGGGGCGATTTCTCTTAAGATTGTTTTTAAGATTTAAATGTCTATGATCATAACCGACGGAGAAATGGTCAATACACCAATAATTTAGGGACTTCTAAACCATTCCAGTCTCGACGATTTCAAACACCAACATAGATTTTTTGCTTTGTGGTTCTTATTAACATATTTAGATATGATTGTAAAATGTCCGTATTTTAGCAGCTTTATTTACATGAAAGGCGCGAGAAGGAATTATTTTCGTTTTAGGGAGAGGGGGGGGGGGAGTATATTTTTAAAAAGTGTATAGAATTAATAGGACTTTATGCTCAGACTAAAATTATTCAGTTTCCAGATCACGCTGCCTATTAACGGCCAAACGGCCGACTGAACATCTTTTGTTATCACACCAAGAAAAAAGCGACACAATGCCCACAAACAATATGGATCGAGCATCAATGACCCAAAAATACAATGTAAAAAATATCTGTATGTCATACTGTCTGCCTATCTTCTTTATATTCATACTAGCGGCTACGCCCCTAGAGGCCGCAAATGGCAATTTAAATATTTATTTTTTTTCTATGCTGCGTTTAAGTCTCTTAATTTTTTTTCTCGATTGATTTTGTGATTTCTCGTGTGAGGTTGGTGGTACCCTCCCCCAAAATAGTTATAAACCTTCCCGGGACCTATGAGAAGCTACCCTGTTAAGGAGAACCCGATCGGTTCAGCGGTTAGCGAGATCCTTCGGTACACACATACATCCTGTTACTTTATTATACGGATGTCAAAGCGAACAAACAAAATATTTTGTCTTTTCCCCATTTATAATAAGAAGCTACAAAAAAAAAATTTTTACCGAAAGAAGGCAGAGCTAAGTTTACTGTCTATTGTCGTATCTTTGAGACTGTGGTACCATAGACGTCCAAGGGAGGGGGGGGTTATAGGGCGATTACCCCTGCCCCCCCCAATTTTTTTTTCATTTTACCCCCCCCCCCCATTTAAAATATACCCCTACCCTGGGGGTGCCGTAGGCACCCCCAACCATTTAGGAGGGGGTATTTACCCCCCCAAATAATTTGAGGGGGTAAATACCCCCCCCCAAAATAAAAAATCTCTAATAAAAAACATTTTTGCGCGCTTCGCGCGCATTTTTAATACTATATATTTAATAAAATTTAAATTACCCCCTCCAAAAATTTTACCCCGGGGGGAAATTTTTTTGGGGGGGTAAACTAAATTTACCCCTGCCAACAGATTTCAGGGGGGGTAATTACCCCCCCAAGCAAATTTTACCCCCAGGGTAAAACTTTTGGGTGGGGGGTAAAAAATTTGCCCCCCCCAAAATAAAAAGCTTGGACGCCCCTGTGTGGTACTCTAGTGGTTATGCCTACCTCCATCTCCCTGACTTCACCAAAGATGTACTTTTTTCAAAGTTGGTAATATAAATAAGCGAGTTTATGTCATTGTTTCTAGAAATAAGACCGTCCGTCAGTAAGGATAGCTCTTATGATTTATTTAGGCATGTTAGATAGAATTGTCCTATCGATTTCAACCTGTCATGATAATTCCTGTATCAGTTAGGTACAATTTTAGAAATTGTAGTAACTCTTTCATCAAAACCAGAAAGTCAGAGTTTAAAACAATGTTGATTTTTATATCTTTTTAAACAACATCTTGTATATGATATGAATATTTATGATATACTTCTGATTTTTGCATTAAATTTTCATAGAACGGTGTAGAAGTTAGAAGTTAGAACGGTGTATTACTTGCAGGCTCTCTTTAAATTTAATATTTTTACACGCGTCACCTGCCGCATTGGTCCTAAAATGCGTACAATATTACAAAATATTTGCGCTACCTAAAATTTTTACTTCTTTTTAGAACTTTGTTTTGCTCATTGCAATAAATTGTCCCTGATTTGATCTGTAAAATAATCTGTGTAGAGACAAGGTGTCACAAACTAGCAGACACACAGGAATAACAAGAATCACAAACTAGGCGACAGGCACACAGGAATAACAAGTATCACAAACTAGCAGGCACACAGGAATAACAAGTGTCACAAACAAGGAGACACACAGGAATAACAAGTATCACAAACTAGCAGGCACACATGAATTACAAGTGTCACAAACTAGCAGGCAAACAGGAATAACAAGTGTCACAAAATAGCAGGCACACAGGAATAACAAGTTTCACAAACTAGCAGACGCACAGGAATAACAAGTATAAAAACTAGCAGGTACACATGAATAACAAGTGTCACAAACTAGCAGGCACACAGGAATAACAAGTGTCACAAAATAGCAGGCACACAGGAATAACAAGTTTCACAAACTAGCAGACGCACAGGAATAACAAGTATAAAAACTAGCAGGTACACAGAAATAACAAGTATCACAAACTAGCAGGAACACAGGAATAACAAGTGTCACAAACTAGCAGACACACAGGAATAACAAGTATCACAAACTAGCAGGCACACAGGAATTACAAGTATCACAAACTAGCAGGCACACAGGAATAAAATTTGTCACAAACTAGCAGGCACACAGGAATAACAAGTGTCACAAAATAGCAGGCACACAGGAATAACAAGTTTCACAAACTAGCAGACGCACAGGAATAACAAGTATAAAAACTAGCAGGTACACATGAATAACAAGTGTCACAAACTAGCAGGCACACAGGAATAACAAGTGTCACAAAATAGCAGGCACACAGGAATAACAAGTTTCACAAACTAGCAGACGCACAGGAATAACAAGTATAAAAACTAGCAGGTACACAGAAATAACAAGTATCACAAACTAGCAGGAACACAGGAATAACAAGTGTCACAAACTAGCAGACACACAGGAATAACAAGTATCACAAACTAGCAGGCACACAGGAATAAAATTTGTCACAAACTAGCAGGCACACAGGAATAAAATTTGTCACAAACTAGCAGGCACACTGGAATAACAAGTATCACAAACTAGCAGGTTGGAATAACTCCCCTTTAACCTCCTCCCCATTTGGATGTTCCTGTCAAGAATCCTTTTGTACTTTAGCTTTTCGTACTTTTCATATAGATTTACTCCTTACTTACAAGGATATTGACAGTAATTACTTAATAAATTTATCACTGATAATGTAAGTAAGGATACATGGTATAACTGCAGATTCCTAAAAAGAAGAACTCAACAGGACTTGTCCAGCAAAATGTAACGTAGCTGGCTTTGAGCTATTTTTTGTTTTCTTTTGGCAGCTATAGCTCATGAAATTGTTACTGGTAAATGTTGTCAATCTATATTCCGGACAGCTAATTGCTATCTTTGTTTTAATATGTTTTTGATTATTTTTTCATTGAATGAATTTTAAAATTAGTTTGTGAGAGTCTCTGTCCTCTGATGTGTTGATTTTTTCCTTGTTGAGGAATAGAATAGTTGGTGCGCGTCCTTTTTATGAATATACTCTTCTGTAATGATGCGGAGGGTTACCTCTGACCTCCTCTTCCTATTTGTCATAATCAACTAAATTAAACACACAAAGATTCTTTCTTTAAAAAGTTTGACAAGATATATTATGTTTTTTATCTGAATAATGATTGGCTTTTAGTGTGGCTTCGGCGCTATTCTATTGCTAAAGGGCGACAACTGTGGCTTACTTACGATAGCAGTTACTGTTGCGGTGTACGACTCTCCTTGGTTATTTCATATAATGCACCTGCATTCAAAAGGAGTTGGTGATTAATTAGCAAAATGCTATTCTTTCTGCATCATAGTTTACTGTTCCTTTCCTTTAGCATTGCTAATGTGCTAACTAAGGTATTTTAACTCTTTAAGCGAAGCGTTTCTTAATTAGGTCTTATTCGTACGCCAGTATATACATCCGTAACGGATAGCTCTTACTGTAAATTTAGACATATTAGAATTGTTGTTTGTTAGAGCTATCCTATAAAATTCATACTTTTAAAAAGTTAATTATGATGTGGAAAGCATTTTTAAAAACCCTCAGGTTCATTCTAAACATGTTTATTATTTTCATTTATGTTATTTGAATATTGATTCCTAGGATCATTAGGCATAAAACTATTAGGTTATTTATGTTATTTTTTTTGATAATGTCTTAATTTTAAAAATATTTTCTTGTTGCCTTAATTTTATCAAATCAATTAAATAATTCTCATAAAGCCTAAAACTGCATTTGATCCTGCGAACAAATTTTGTGTGTGCACTTTTTTAGCACTGCAAATTGCACTATTTACATCTGCAAAAATATCAATCTTTTACCCGGCTGAATGTTAAAAAATAGGAGATAATAAAAACCTTCTTTGGTAACCCACAACCCACCCCTATTGTCTTATATTCACACACTGAAGCGAAAATTTTAGTTTTTAAAGTTTAAGACTATGAGAGTATATCAGGTTAAGTAACACAAAACTGACAATCAACTTCTAACTGTGTATGCCATTGAGTTGTACCTGTTAACGGTCAAAAGAACTTCCCATACTCTCACTTTTATTGTCCATTGCCTGATATAGAATCAATAGATAATAAAGTCTCTAGTATGACCTGATATGGCCTTGACTCGAACCAGACACCTCCCCGACAGAGGCCAGGCACTTTACCACTTACGGGAATGCTGCGAATTTTACATAAAGATCACCAGATATTTGTGACTAAGTTTTGCTGAAACTATAGATATACTTACATACTATGATAAAAGATAAAGCAAAAAAAAATGATATTGTTTAACACTCTCTCCTTCTCTCTCTCTCTCTCGTGAGCCATTATTAGTAGACGCCTTCCTCTTATAAGCATAATATTCTCAGTAATCAAGGCTTCAGAAATTGGTTAAAAAGATACAATGACTTTTATGTCCTTTATTAGGTAAGTTAACAAATTTTCAGAATTTTATTATAAGACGGTTTAATCATGTGTGGTAGCGTGAAATTTTTAAGGCCTGCATTTGCTTTTTTCCAACCTTTAATGATTTCACACCCCACCTGTAAATTTATGTGCACGCCACTAGTTCAATGTATGAGAGTTTCGTATGAATGATTGCAAAATTATCGAAAATTGCTAGGACAATTCCAATATGCCTAAAAGCAACCCATTACAAAGGCACAAACGGTCCGACTCTAAAAGTCAAAAAGCTCTGTTTTTAATAACCGATAAATTTGCTAAAAATTTCTTTTGAGTTTGTTTCTGATTAGATTCGCTAATAGCCAACTATCCTTGAAATCTGTCTATATTTTTTGTTATTGCAAATTTGCCCATCACTGTATCCCTAAAAATTGTGCAATAAAAGGCAGAGATTAAAGGAGGGATTGACTGGAGAGGGGGGGAGGGGATTGGTTTTTGAGCGCCCCGCCCTGGATTACAATCTTGTAAATGTGTAATCTTGCCGGACATATAAGCTTTGTCACGCTATTCAAGACACCAGAGACAAATTATAATTTAGAGAGGAAAAAATTATAATGTTGCTATTCTAACATATCTGTACAGGTATATTTTTGTAGTTAAAAGTTATGGTCTGGTTTAGGTTGAGATTCGAACTAATCACACTTTTTCAAAATAAGCAAATATAACAATTGCAATTTTCCAGCAACCATACCAGGTCAGAATAAATGTAAACTCAAGGAGCACTTAAAAAAAAACATGTCAGGTATGATTCCACTGGCACAGACCCTGCCAGGTGTACAGGAAACAGGAAACTTGTCAAATACCTTATAAGGAGGAGATCCATTTGGTTTGTTGGTTATTTGTGCTTCCAAAAGGCCTACATCTACATAATCAACAAACTTACTTTCAAGGAAATCTTACTCCTAACAGAAAATTAATTCTTTAATTACGTAACCACTGTCATTGCATTTTAGTAACTTGTGGCTATTTTTAGAAAATACATCCCCCCTCCCTTTAAGTACTTGTTTTACTTAATGGATATAATAATATTAGAAGGGACCACTTTTAAGTTTTAATGTCTCTAGAATACTGAGGTGGATTTTTAAAAAAAAATTTGCCTCACTAATCGCTTAGTGGGGCAAAATTGTTTTCGGGAAAATCCTCCAAAATCACATACAAAATCTAAAAAAATTAAAAGAAATCTTATGTTAATAACCCTTCTATGATTTTGTTTAATTTTTGTAGATTTTAATTTGATTTTGGTGGATTTTTCACTAAAACAATTTACCCCACTAAGCGATTAGTGGGGCAATTTTTATAAAAGAATCCACCTCTGATGTTTAACAGACTTAAACCTAACACCATTAAACAGGATATTTAAAATATGATATGACTAAATACTTATGTTGACTTAATAAATACACAATTTGTAAGGAAATCTGACTTTATTTGTCCACTTTCAGACTTGAGATTGGATATCTTAAAAAAAAACTATTTCTAATCTATGAAATAATTTGTCGCATGATTTCAGCTAATTGCCTTCTTATCGTGTAATCAATATTTGTGTGTGATTATTTCTGTACCAGCTAACAGACACACACACACACACACACACACATACACAGATAAATAGATATTTGAGATACCATTGATAAAAAGTTAAAAATATTATGAAAACATTGTCTAGTGGCGAGATAAGAATCCTCTTAAGATCAGTAAGATAAGAAATGAATGGAATTAATGTTTTATTTTTCTTACCACGTGTATTTAGTCTTAATACAAACAAGATTAAATCTTTATCAGAAATTTTAATCTATCAAAATAAAAAGTTTAATTTGTTCTATAATAGTAGAAATGTTACTTTTTGATTTAACAGAAGCCGGGGAAACATAAATTTATGACAATGAAAACGATGCATAGAATAATTATTTTTGGTACCGCATTTGGCTCGTCATATTCTGTTTAACATGCATTCACTGTGGAGAAAGGAACAGACATACAGAAGGACAAAAAAATACATACAGAATGACATATAGAAGTACAGACAGAAGGAAATGCAGAATGATATACAGAAGGGCATGCGTGGGGACAGACAGAAGAGTAGACAGAAAAACAGACAGAGGACAGAAAGAAGACATAAAAAAGGACAGAAATAAGCACAGAAAAAAGGACAGACAGTGAGGACAGACAAAAGGAGAGACAGAAGGACAGACAGAAGGACATACAGAAGGACAGACAGAAAGGCAGACAGAAGGACAAAAAGAAAACCTACAAAAGGACAGACTGAAGGACAGACAAAAGTTCAGACAGAAGGAAAGACAGTAGGACAGACAGAAGGACAGACAGAAGGGCATACAGAAGGATAGACAGAAGGACAGGAATAAGGACAGACAGAAGGGCATACAGAAGGACATACATAAAGATAGACAGAAAATCAGACAAAAGGACATACAAAAGGATAGACAAAAGCACAGACATACAGAAGGATAGACAGAAGGACATAAAGAAGGACAGACAGAAGGACATATAGAAGAACAGACAGAAGGACATATAGAAGAACAGACAGAAGGACATATAGAAGAACAGACAGAAGGACAGACAGAAGGACAGACAGAAGGACAGACAGAAGGACAGACATAAGGACTTACAAAATGATAGACAAAAGCACAGACAGAGGGAAAGAAAGGATGACAGATAGAAGGCCATACAGAAGGACATAAAGAAGGACAGACAGAAGGATAGACAGAAGGACAGACAAAAGGACATACAGAAGGAAAGACAGAAGGAAAGACAGAAGGACAGGCAGAAGGACAGACAGAAGGGCATACAGAAGGACATACATAAGGATAGACAGAAGGATAGTTAGAAGAAAAGACACATGACAGACAGAAGGACATACACAAAGAAATACAGAGGGACAGATAGAAGGACAGACAGAAGGTCATATAGAAGGGCATAAAGAAGGAAAGACATAAGGACAGGCAGAAGGACAGACAGAAGGGCATACAGAAGGACATACAGAAGGATAGACAGAAGGATAGACAGAAGGAAATACATATGACAGACAGAAGGGCATACAAAATGAAATACAGAGGGACAGATAGAAGGACAGACAGAAGGTCATATAGAAGGACATACAGAAGGATAGACAGAAGAACAGACAGAAGGATAGACAGAAGGACATACAAAAGGAAAGACAGAAGCACAGACAGAGGGAAAGAAAGGATTACAGACAGAAGGTCATACAGAAGGAAAGACAGAAGGTCATATAGAAGGACAGACAGAAGAACATATAGAAGGACAGACAGAAGAACATATAGAAGGACAGACAGAAGAACAGACAGAAGGACATACAGAAGGAAAGACAGAAGAACAGACAGAAGGACAGACAGAAGAACATACAGAAGGACAGACAGAAGCACAGACAGAAAACACATACAGATGTATCTACAGCCAACGATAAATGAGTAGCTTCTGATAAACTAATTGATCTTGAATCAGTTAGACGTACAAAGATCAAACTTTTTAAAACCTTTACATATTGATAAAAGAATTAAACTAGTTTGTTCAAAATTTAGGTCATCCAGTGTAATTAGTCCTTTTTAAATCATATGCTTCCAAATTTGAGGAATTTTACATTAAAGAGTGGCTACACCCTGTGACTCTTTTTTAGCCTAGATTCCATTAAATCATAAAGTGCAATAACATTATATTGTACAAATAAGGACACATTAAGATATTAATATGTTAAGTTAATGCAAACTTAATTATCCAATCCTGATAATAAGTGTTACACATTTTGTAACGGTTTAATTCTTCTTGGTCTTGTGTTAAAGACTGATAAATTGAAGAATGGATAGATAAATGAAGAAATAGAAAGATAGATGGATAAATGAGTGTACAGAGATCAAACACTTTTTATAAACTTTGACAGCAGGCCGTGATGAACTTACTGACCTAGTTCACTGTGCGATAAATCCATTCATAGGACTAATTTAAAAACATGTTTTGTTTTAGCATAGTGATATTAATCATGTATGTTTAGCGTAGTGTGATTGTTATGATGTAAGCTAAGTATTGATGTATGAATAAGGTATATGAACCAATAGTGTATTTGTAGCGTAGTGTGATTAATCAGGTGTAAGCTAAGTATTGCTGTATAAATATGGTATATGAACCTATAGTGTATTTGTAGCGTAGTGTGATTAATCAGGTGTAAGCTAAGTATTGAAGCATAAATGAGGTCTAAAGAAAAATGCTTCATTTAATTTGAATAAAAGACTCTTATTGTTTAGCTTATGCTTTAATTGGCAAATTTTTAACAAGGAAGCATTTCCATAATCGATTTAAAACTTTTTATGATGATTCCCGTGATAGTTAGGAATTATTTAGAAGGCGAATCTACTCTATAATCGTTATCAGATCGTCGTCTTAAGGTTCATTGAAAATATGCTGATTTTTTAACATTTTTTTACCAAATTTTTTATGATATTATTATCCTGTTCATCTAATTTTTGTAAAAATGATTCTAAGTAAAATGTTATAAGTGAAGTAACTCTATAATCAAATTTTAAAAATGTCCATAAACAGTATTTTGCATTAAGCAACTTTGCAACAACTTTACATGCAATTTTATTTGGACTAACGAATTTATATTCTGCTTATTAGGATCGGATACTATATAAATGCCAAGGCTTACATGTCCTATATACTCGAGCTTCTCATTTATGGATGGTGTCATCCTTGTTTTTAACCTAAATTGACTAATTTTGTTACGTTTTAGTTAAAATTGAAAATAAAGCTATTTTGTATGAAAACGTTTAGCTACATTTTTTACATAATTATAAAATAAACAAGGATGACAACATCCATAAGTAGCGAAGAAGAAAAAATATGCATAAGAATTTAAAGATTAGTTAAACCTTTTTAACATTTGTTTTTAATTTCTTGATATTTATATTTCAGTACTATGACTAACAGACTGTCAGTCAAAGTAAATGGATGCTCAAAACAACGGGAAATTTAATTTTGATATTTTTAACTACAATTTTAAAAATCGGACCATAAACACCAAAGATGTGAGGAAAAATGTGAAAAATATGAAAATAGCCAAAAACCTGCAAAAAAGGCAGTCTGACCGCCATTGATGTTTTCTTGAAACGACAGGACATTAAATTTTGATATCTATAACTGAAAAACTTTGGAAATAGGACCATAAACACCAATGGTATGGAGAAAAATGTGAAAAATACAAAAATAGCCTAAAACCTGCTTAAAGGCAGTCTGACCGTCATAATTGTTTTATTGAAAAGACAGGAAACTTAATTTTGATACTATAACTGAAAAAAATTTTGGAAATCGGACCATAAACACCAAAGATATGGACAAAAATACAAAAATAGCCTAAAACCTGCTAAAAAGCGGTCCAACCGCCATTGATGTTTTATAGTTAATTGTGCTCCTTAATAATGGGAATGTTGTCAAAAAATTTCAGCCTTTTATCTTTAATAGGAGCCGAGAAAATCACGTTTCCCCCAAACTAAGACATACGGACATACGGACATACAGACAGACGGACAGACGGACATTGCAAGTTATAGAGTAGCTTCGCTACTAATAATAGGTCGATATTAGATACTTGTACATATGCATAATCATATCCTAATTCTAGATTACCCGCGCTACAAAAACTGTTTATATTATTCATAGAGGTCAAAGTTATGTTTGATCGGTAATCCGAAGTCAAAACAATTCTAAACCGAAAATTGAATTTACACATTTTAGTGGTCTGTAGCTTCAAAGTAGCGCAGCTAGTCTTAACCTACCAATACAAACGTAAATGTAAAGTTTATTGCTTATTTAGTTATTGCTGCATAATTTTACACAAAATTACTTTTTTTACAGTTACAACTGTAAGTTTGCTGAACTAAAGTTAGGACATTCCAGTGTAATTTAAGCCTCGTACCTATCACCTACGTGACAGACCTACAGACAGACAGACATACAACCCCATCTAGACGTTGTTTACAATTTATCTACGACATACGGTTCATGGACGAGTTCTAGAGACCTTTTATATGATTTTGAACAGTACCATTATTTTAGGATATACAATATTTTTCGTAAGCTAGCCCATAAAATTTTTGAAATAGTCGTATCTAAGGAATATTAAGATCAAATTTAATTGTATTTCGGCTGCTATTTAAGGTAGTGCCTATTTTAATGATTATTCTAACCTATTTTCGTCCACCCGTAAAAAAAACTATATGGGAAATTTCATTTTCTTAGACACCAAATAAATTAAGCTTCTCTAAAAACCAAATTTATTCTTCTGTCTGTATTGCTTGCCAAAGAGAGAGGGTACAAGGCTTTTTTTTACACTAGTACCCAAAGTTTTTCAAGACCGTTTTCTTATTGGTTGGCTTAACATCTTTAGGGACTTTTACTTAATTTTGATTGGTTGGTTATTAATTTTAGTATCTAAACGTTTCAACCACTAATTTTAATCTACAGTTTAGTTAAGTTTTACAGTGTTTTTATTTTAATGGGTAATTTTGTGTGTCATCATTAGTGATGTACATCAATTTATTAGCCACTGTCTTATCCCTTTAGATCCCTGATTGCTTGCATATTTTGATTATTTTCATATCTTTTTTTTATATTTTATAGACATAAACTATGAATGTGAACCTGTGACAGAGCGACTCTATAGAACCTAGAAGTTGGTATTGATTGCAAGTGACAAAGTTGCTTAACCTTTGTTATCTTCACTGGTTATCAGATACAAGCTTGATGCGTGCTAGTGCTGGAAACATAACAAATATATCCAGGGTTGACACCCGTAAAATTTTATTATTTTTTTTTTCAATCTAAAGCATTTTAAAAATGAAATAAGGCTAATTGTTTTTATTTTTATTTATTTATTAACGTTTAAACAATGTTACCAAATAAACTAAGAGAGGTTACATCTCATGAAACAGTCAAGGCATTTTTAAGTTGATCCTTTAATATTTATCTTAGTTTGAGTCCATCTGTATGCCTGTCAAACCTTAATGAAATTCTTATTTGAGATAAGTATTGGGTTTAATCTTCATGTTCTCTCTCCCTCTCTGATTTTAACTGTGTATAAGCCCACTTACTCATACAAAATGTCACTTTTTATAACACACGAAAGTGATCTTTTATAAAGAGCGTAGCTACTCAATAACTTTGACTTACACAGCATAAATCATTATAATATAAATATGTCAGCCATGAACGCTGAATGCCACCTAGCCAACATTAACAATAATCAATAACCTTATTTTAATAATGGTATGGCATGTCGATAGTATGGTTTGTGACCTATTTTGATTGCATGGAGAAGGGGGGTGTCTACCCCTCTACACCTCCTTTGAAAATGGTCTATTAAAGTAAAATGTGGTGTCAAATTTAACACCTGCGCGCTTCGCGCATCAATTTACGTGGGTATACCAAACCCCCTGACAATAAATAATGCTCCTAATGGTGGGGTGTCAAAACTTTCAAGTGCGCATCACGCACTCCTAGCAAAACCCTGTGCATGCATGTTAACAGAATTATACCAGCTATGATAGGGTAATGAATCAGATTGTTCTTGTTAAATGAAATCAACCCTTATACTAAAGCTATAAGGGTTATAAGTGACATTCATACCTTTTAATATCAAAAGAGACAAGCATGACAAAATCAATAAAAGCGAAGCACAAGAAACAAGACACAGGGAAAAACGATAAATTTTACTTTTGAAACAAAACAATTAGCCTAATCTTATTTCAAATATCAAATTATTGAATTTAGAACCTGAAATACGGAATAACTGCATATTTTTAACTAAAATATTGGTTTAAGAATATGTATTTTCCAGGTTCTTTATTTAAAAGCAAATTTAGGATTAAATCTATCTGGTATTTTGCACAGTTTTACCCTGAATGTAAAACAGCTATGCTCACAAATACTATTTGTTATCCAAAAGAGTAGGTTATAGTATATTTATACATTTTTAAAACTAAAGATCAGATTTTTAGTCCACGAAGTGGCACAGTTTTATTTTTATGAGTTCGCTGGGTTACAACTAAGATCATAGGGGAGAAAAAAAACATACAGCCATGGTTGACAAACTTAAAATAACATAAAAAGAAAAGTGTCCACTTGTTATCGGGGAGATGCAACTCACTGTATCATACAAGAGACATTAAAAAGAAACCTATAGCTGTAATGTCAGGCGAGTAATTAATATCTAATTAATAATATTATAAGTAGTAAGAATTTTTGTCTGAAATACTGAAGCTAAAGATATCTGATTTCCCTGGAGGCTAGGGGCACAGCTGCTTGTTAAGAACAAAGAAAAATTACAATTGCAATAAGTAAAGACCTACGATCAAATTTTAATTATAAAATAGCAACATGACTCATATTATTCTAATTCGTATAAAACTAGTAGCTTTGACACCCTATTTGTTTTTTTAGTAGCGAAGCTACTCTATAATTTGAAATGTCCGTCTGTCCGTATGTCCGTCTTAGTTTGGGGGAAACGTAATTTTCTCGGCTCCTATAAAAGATAACAGGCTGAAATTTTTTGACAACATTCCCATTATTAAAGAGCACAATTAACTATAAAACATCAATGGCAGTAGGACCGCTTTTTAGCAGGTTTTAGGCTATTTTTTTATTTTTCACATTTTTCTCCATATCTTTGGTGTTTATGGTCCGATTTCCAAAATTTTTTCAGTTATAGTATCAAAATAAAATTTCCTGTCGTTTCAAGAAAACAACTATGACGGTCAGACTGCCTTTAAGCAGGTTTTAGGCTATTTTTGTATTTTTTACATTTTTCTCCATTACTTTGGTATTTACGGCTCGATTTCCAAAGTTTTTCAGTTATAGATATCCAAATTAAATTTCCTGTCGTTTCAAGAAAACATCAATGGCGGTCAGACTGCCTTTTTGCAGGTTTTAGGCTATTTTTATATTTTCACATTTTTCCTCATATCTTTGGTGTTTATGGTCCGTTTTTTTTTAAATTTTTGTAGTTAAAAATATCAAAATTAAATTTCCCATCATTTTGAGCATCCAGTATGTAATTTACTTTGACCGTTAGTCTGTTAGTCAAATTAAAAACAAATGTTGAAAAGGTTTCGTGATTTTTTCCTAATATACATGCTTTTGACAACTAATATCTAAATTCTTATTTAATTGTTTGTGCTTCGCTACTTATGGATGTTGTCATCCTTGTTTTTTTCAAAGTAATTTTATGTTAAAAACTTTTTCCCTCCATTAAGAAAACTTCTAAAGACTAGCACAGGACCAGAATGTATATATCCTGAGAAGCACAAGCAGCGGTTACCAAGATCCTATGCTTCAGACAGACACCGTACTACTTTGTATTGAAGAAATGGCAACCATGATTGAAAAAATAATTGTAAATCAAAACGTTGATGTGAGGCGCATGGCAAAAATTCAACATTTCTGCCAAATGTAAACAAATATTTTTTTTTGTGCAAAATAAAACAATGATCATAAAAATAAGTTTATTTTAGAACATAAAACTATCAGAATAAACAAATAAGTTTTTGTGAATAAATAAATATGTATGTGCATAGCATATGTTTATTTTAACAATGGCAAATATAAGATATTTAAATACAGCTCTGTGCAAAAATAAATCCTATGTTTATTTATTCTACAGCACTTGGATGCACGTATTTATTTAAGTTTAGAAATATCTCATTAGATCTTCTGCCAATGAAAAATGTGAGTAAAAGTCAAGTTGGACAGTTTCGTCAATACAATATTTTTACACCTCTGGTCTTGACCTGAGCAAAATAATTTTATGACAAGGGTTCGGCAGCCGCTCTTTCGTGACAGGAAATTGGTTGATACAAAAATGATACAAAAAACAGATGACTCTGCGACTGCAGTTTTGAAATGTTTTCAGTGGTTGTGACCCTAAAGCTGCACTAGCTTCAAGCGGCTGCATACTTGGCGGTCACATGCGGAGGTTTACTCATGTTTGAATGGCTGTAAACTGGGCGGTCAAATAGGCGCACTTATGAGAGAAGGGCAAAACTTTGCTTTAGACGCACGGCTCTGACTATACACGACAGTAATTTTATCAAACTTAAATCAATATTTGAATCTGTATGTTTAACTAAATTATTTTTCATAAATAAAACATTCATAACATTTCATAAAATATCTAATTGTGTTGTCCCACCCTGCTTCCTTGACCAAAAGAAGTATTGTACAGGAAGTGATGTGATATTGGACTTTAAATTACACTGGTAACCAAAGTTTTACAACTGGGTAATCTTATTAGTTGGCTCAAAAACTTTGAGTACTTTTAAAAAAAATGTTAGTTGGTAACAAACTAGATGTGTCCAATTTTTTCAACAATTATTTTAATCTACATAAGCGGTACTTTTGTTTGCCATCATGAGGGAAGTACATAAATTTATCGATCATTGTTTTATCCCTTGATATCCCTGCCTATTGTAACAAGATGAAAACTAAAATGAGGATTCCACAATAGTCAATAGTAAATGCATATGAATTCAAATTCTTTAACATTTATGGGATTTTTATGTAAACCCCCCCATAGAGAGAACTAATGAACATCTCTTTGTATGCAGCCTCACCCCGTTTAATCATTTTTCCCCTCTTTAGTAGCGGAGCTACTTTATAATTGTCACCAGTGTAGTTCTCTCTGTAACTTTTAAATATTTAAACAAGGGGATATTGGACTGTAAATTACACTGGTACCCCATAGATATAAAGGGATAAGATAATGACCGATGAATTGATGTACATGCCAATGAGGATACACAAAATTACCCCTCCTGTAAATGACAATATTGGTTGAAGCGTTTGGACACTGAACTTGAACTCAATTGAACAACCAATCAAAATTTAATAAAAGCCTTTAAAGTTGTTAAGCCAATGAGTGAGTAAACCTTTTTATAAAACTCTGGAGACTATTGTAATAAACAACACAATGTCCCCTCCCTTCCTGCTGGAACCCAAAGTTTTATTATAACATTATCTTATTGGCTCAATAACTTTCAATTCCAAACTACTTATGTACAAACTTTTCAACCAATAATTTAACTCTAGAGAAAAGGGAATTTTAGTTATCATGATCAAATTAAGTGAGTCGTAAAAAATTATTCCTATCACTAAACTAAAAGTACCCATTTGGTTTCTAGATTCTGATTCTATGTTTCATAGATAAATTTTGTATTAAAGATATCAGGTTTGGTTTGGCAGAATTTTAAAACTGTTTTAAATTTTGCCAAACATTTATTTTAAATTTATGCAACCCTTGTTCTATAGTCTTTATTCTATGTTGGGTGGAGACATAGACTTCCTTTTATTCTACTAAATTATTTAGGTTGGAGACCTGAGAAGTTTCATGATAAAGTTTTTTTTTATATTTGTCATTATTTGTAAATAAATTTAATTTTAAAGTATTTTGTCTCTTTCTTTTAGTTTTGATAGATAGGTAATTCATTTTGATTCATAGGAAAATAATAATAACATTTATTCTTTTCAGTTCTTTCATTTTCATCTTTTTTTTTCGTTCCATCTTTATCTCTCTCTCTCTATTTATTTATTTCTCCCCATGGATAGATGGATTGTTTAGTTTATATCTATGTTATACAATTTTTTTAGTAGCAAAGATACTCTACATTTTAGTGACTACATATGTCTTTCTGTTAAACCAATTTTATTCTCACATTGGGAAAACTAATAAAAAACATTGTTTTCATTGGTTCAATTAGCTCTTGATATGAATTCTATTATTAATCCCACTTCTAAACAAAAGTGTATAATTTTGTTGTTGTAAATCTCACTACTAGTGTAGTTTAGTTTATAAACTATGACTTCAATAGGAAAACTTGATGAACGTCAATATGGCTTTATATTAAATCTATAAAATTTTCTACAACAATTGGATGTGTTACATTATACGCTGTTTACCTTTCCATTTTTCTTTGGTCATAACCAACCTTGGAAAGAATTTAATGTCAAATGATATTTCGAATGGCAAAAATCAGGGAGATGTTAGAGGCATTTTAGTTTTAATTAAAAATTTTAAAGATTATAATGCACAACCGCATGTATCATTATCATGTTAATTCGTAAGCAGCTAAAAAGCTGGCAGTTTTTTTAGGCAACAGCCAAAATGGTAATTCATTGCAGCTGGAAATTAAATATTTGCAGTTGTGCGCTAAAAACATAATTTCAGTAATTCGATTCGATAAAGTTTTCAGCTAGCAGCTAGCAGATTTTTACCTTGAATGGCCGTTCAACCTTCAGTCATAATTGTGTTTACACTGATACAACAACGCTGTACATCCTTTCCATGTGGGTAAAACTGCAATTTTTATGTGGGGAGTATATTGGTGATGTTGCTTTTAAATGGGATGTTCTTCATGTGGTGGGCAATCACAACCCCCAAAATGTCTCACAATTATCATAACACCATATTTTTGCTACAACACAAACTATCCCTTCCTCTTTGCTTACTAATTAACCTATTAATACCCAAGGATTATTTGGTATCATGTCTTTTCGTATATTTTCACATACTTTGCGAATATGATAATATGTGAAAGTAATGACACATCTCTCTATATATCTATGACTCATACAACATATCATAAACAACAAACCATGGATCAAGTCTAGAATACAAAAGGCGCCCTTAAAACAAAAGCCCTATCCTTTTTAAATTAAGAGAAAGCATTGAAATTGTTTTTTTTCTTTTCATAAAGGCATAAAAAAGCGTACTACTTTTTATAAAAGGATAACATAATAGGCTGCGAAAAAAAAAACATTTCTCCATAGTGTTTGGGGTTGACTGACAGATGGATGAACAGACAAAGTGAGGTATAGAGTAGCCTCGCTTATTAAAAGATGAACAACATAAAAAAAACATATTGAAGTATCAAATAACGCAGAAACAAAAACAGACAGGGAAAATTATGTTAACAACAAGAAAAAAACTTACCAGAATATAAAGGAATACTAAACAAAAGTAAATTGTCAATCAATCACGGTATACGTCAATCTTGTTAAAAAGATTACTTAATTTAGGAGAATTAATGTAATATTTAGATATAAAGATCTTTTATAAATAAGAAATACTGTTACCTTGTAAAATACCTCATACGGGTGAGGCTGATGTCCATAACACTTTAATGTCAGGTCCAACAACCAAGAATAACTATTGTGAACTAAGCTCTTCTTTTCTATTCAAACACCAATTATTTGATTTCTCGACCCTTGTCTGGGAGTTGTGCCTGTTTAGGACCAAGGCATAACCCCACTCCATCTGTAACAAAGTAAGCAGTAGCATAACGTCTTTAGTTATGACGCTGTAAGCATGACGACAATCGAAAGGATGAGTTACTTGTTAAGACCGTTATGTCCGTAACGTCAGACGGACAGAGGCACAAACAAGTTTAAATTATAGAGTAGTTGCACCACTAAGATAAGTTGACCAAGTGAAAGGGGGGATATTCAATGCAATGCAAAGCAATTGATGTCAATTATTTTTCTCATGTAGAAAATAGTACTACATAGTATAATATCAGATGTAAGGTATACAATAGACATATAACATATAGATATACAATCATTTCTCTCATGTAGAAAATAGTACTACATAGTATAATATCAGATATAAGGTATACCATAGATATATAACATATAGATATACAATTATTTCTTTCATGTAGAAAATAGTACTACATAGTATAATATCAGATATAAGGTATACAATAGATATATAACAAATAGATATACAATTATTTCTCTCATGTAGAAAATAGTACTACATAGTATAATATCAGATATAAGGTATACAATAGATATATAACATATAGATATACAATTATTTCTCTCATGTAGAAAATAGTACTACATAGTATAATATCAGATATAAGGTATACAATAGATATATAACATATAGATATACAATTATTTCTCTCATGTAGAAAATAGTACTACATAGTATAATATCAGATATAAGGTATACAATAGATATATAACAAATAGATATACAATTATTTCTCTCATGTAGAAAATAGTACTACTTTTTATAATATCAGATATAAGGTATACAATAGATATATAACATATAGATAATATATACAACAATTAATATGTATTTTTACAGCAGAATATTTTTCGTCATAAGCAATTGCCAAATCAAATAAACCGCAGCTGGATTTGACTATTTTGAAAATTCCTAGCCACAGCCTCAATAAAAGCAGCTCATAGCGGCTTAATACTGAAAACTCACCTGAATTGTTATTATTTAGAAACATTTTGTAATCTAATCTATTTAGCCATTTAAAGAAATTCACTCAACAATGACTCTAATACGAAATCAGGCCACCTTTTTTCACAGGATCAATATTAGCATTTGAAAATAGTAATTACGACTGCCTAAGAAGTAAAATTTAGACTGTCCTTTTTAAGTCTCTTTTGCAAGATCCGGAAAGAAAATACTTGGAAAAGAGATAAAGTTGCAAAAATATTTTTTTTTTCAATTAATAGAGTAAAGACGACTTATGAATGTTGTTTGTTAAATTTTCCATAGTTAAAAATTTAAAAATTATTATATTCTTGCTGTAACTATAAACGAATCATCAACGTATTTGTAAAGATTTTTAGCATTGCAAAAAATCCGAAAAGTATATGATATATGATAAAAAGATTGACATCCTTTTTTTTCAAAATAGCAAGAATACTTTAAACAAATTAGGATAGGAAAATATTGATACTATCATCAAATGGTTAATAATACCCAAATATCCAGGTAAATTCCTGATATTTAGCTAAAAGGTATTAGGGATACTTTGATATTTAGGAAATTTTTGATTTCTGCTAAATAGAAACATTTAATACTTAAAATAAGGGTTCCCAATAAAAAAATAATCTACCATGTAAATTTGTAACTCCATGTTTTCTACCTCCTTTCCTCCCAAAAAAATGATTAATTTAGCAAAATTTACACTTTTCGAATTGACCCTGTTAGTATTGAGGCGGAGATTATAGCACACCCCGATAAAAATAGTAGACAATCTTGCAACTTGATATCACACACACAAATTACAAGGCGCCTTACAATTCAACTAAAATTATGAAATTTATTATATTTTATCGCAGTACTTTATTTAAAACCATTTGCTTCGACCCCTGGCCCAAAAGGAAAGCTGGAAATGTTGGTAAAATAGCTTAAAACCACCCCAAGATATTTGTAAACATAACCTGAAAAGTAAAACTAATTAAGAACAACAATTTCCGAGATGTTTAGCTTTAAAGTAAAAACCTTATATCATAGGACTAACGGATGCTCACCAAGAATTTAGACTGAGGACTTTTAGGAATAATATTAGTACACACAATGATCTCCACAAGAAAACAAAAAAAAAATAAAATAAATATTTGCTAAAAAATGCAAAAATGTTGGTAGTTTTATATGAGGAGGCTAGCAATAAATTTGAGAAGAAATTCTTGATTCTTGCTACGATTGCGACGTAGCTAAGATTTACCACTTAAACCTGAAAGTTTTTTTTAAAGTTGCGAAGCTTCTCTTCCAGTAGATTATTATGGACGATCGTGTCTTAATGATCAATATACATTTTGTAGGGATTCACTGACTTCTTCGGAAAATTCACATGAACGCGCCTATATTAAAAAAAGTGTAATAGTCCAATTCAAAGACTATTCTATTTACGATACCTTTTTCTCTTTCGTTTACGTCTAGAACCAAAATTCCATAGGTAAAAAGTAACATTGGTTTATGAGAAATACAGAGTAGCTTTTCAAGTTGGAGCACAGCTACAGATTTGCATAGGAAACGTCTGTTTTTTCATGAGTAAGGCTAATATTAAGTTTGAATCTGTATTCCCTTTTTGAGATTTTAACCATGCCTACAAATACTTGAGTCAACCATTAATTCAAATCAGTCATTGTGAAGTTAATATTATACTGTAACAAAATCCCCTCCTTTTTTATTTGTTGCAATTAAAGGAGGGGGGAGGTTGTATGTTGTGAAGCACAATGAAACTTTTGAGACCCAACTTATGATTTTGGACCCCCCTCCCCCCTTCAATCAAACTTTAGCGGGGTTGGAAATTGAGAATAATTTTTACATAAATATTAAATTTACGGGGGAGGTAAGTATGTTTTACGCCTCCTCCCACACGCATTTTATAACTCTTAATTACCAACTTCTAAAATTCTTTTAATTAAAGAGGATTTAACTACTTGAAAAGGGATTTTTTTCAGCAATTATTGCAAAAACTTGCTCTAAATACTAATTGCTTTTGTTGGGGCAAATACATCCTAAATTAGTTAAGATATATGACTAAGAAATAGATTAAATTACTGTTCTTCAACAATAGAATTACAAATCTTTAGAATAGCTGAAAACTAAATTATATAATGAAAAGTTTTAAAACTAAAAAAAATGACACGAAAAATAATGGAAGTCGCTACAGAAGAACGCTAATTCTGGAATGGAATTGCTTAAACAATTTACTTATTCTAAGGAAATGTACATACAATAAAATAAAATTGCATCTCATGTTTGCCCAGCAACTCACTTAGACGCACAGACGACCCTTATTATATGCATACGCTGCGCTACTAATAAAATACAAATCTTACGTCATAATTTATTTATCATATGTTGAAAATATAAATAATTTCTAACAAGCAATTAATAATAAATAATCATTATTTTACATACAAACAAATATTTAAAAAAATTAAATTCTTGAAAATATAATTGATGAAATTCAAATATGATAAAACATCATTTAAATAAACGCTTTGAAAAAATATAAAAAATGTTTTTTTTTCACAATGCGTAAATAATTTTAACAATATCAGCTTGAATTATTTAGATGTAAGTTTACATACTTTTTGTTATCATTTAAAGGGAGTGTGAACGTAAAAATTTCTCATCTGATTATCAAATCTTAACATTTACTAAGCACATTTTACTACACTGATCAACCAAAAATGTCCTATTCACAAAAATATCCAGAAATAATGCCTTGATTTTATGGTATTTTGAGAGGGAAAAAGGAAAAAACAGGGAAAATCTGAACGTTTTTGTTTCTTATAATGTTTGTAGGGATATTTAACTTGTCATATATAGTTGAAACAATTTACTTACTGTTAAGGATTTATTTTATGCTATAAAATTGCCAATTCGTTTTTTTATAACGTAGTAATTAGGTAATAAAGACATATTTTAAATTCGTATTATTGACAAAAAAAATACCTCACTGTCTACAAAGGGTTGAATCTCATAGGTTATATAAAATAACTAGAGTTGGCTCAATATAACTATATCGCTATTGGCTAGTTTTCTATAAGTACATATCTATTTATCTATTTCTCAATAATTAAATTTTCCTCCCCCACCATTACTATCTAAAAGAAAGAAGTAAATATTTATTAATTTAAATGATTTTAAAAATATTCTTTTCAATTTTATTTTTTTTCACATTTCCATCACCAAAGGGTTAATATGATTAAAATTTTAGTTTTAATATTTTAACACAAAGGAAGTGTCGCCACAATAGAATTCTTTTAAAATACAGTTTTCTTAGATTTACTCTATTATGAACGTATATTTTTTATTTATGAAAAAAGGATTAAATACTTCAATGTAATTCAAATATCTACATGAAGTGAGAAACTTAATTCATTCCATAAACAAATAGAATAAAGGTCTTATCGCTTTGGTCAATGAGAGTTTAATGAGGATTATTGGAGCACTATGAGTTTTAAACACTTTACCATTGGAAGACTCGAGCTCATTTATAGACGTTTATTTCCTATATAGATCTGTCATGGATCTTGATGCAATAAAGCAGGCCGTTTTGTAAATGTTAAAAATTGGAAGATTTTATTAAATAAAAGTAATCGCAAATATACCTAGTAAATAATATCCTTTTTTATTGTGTTGAACAATAAATAACCCACTTTGGAGAATTAGTTTACACTTTTATCAGACTGTTTATAAAGAAATATTGTGTCTTTATTATTTACAAATTTGTAATTAAAGGTGGGCGAGAGATGGGCCATTTAAAGTTAATTGGATACTAATAAAAAACCTGTTTCTGGCTTTGTTATTGTATTTGGTTTTCAATAAAAAAAATATTGCTTATTTTATCAATTTCTAAGTAACTATACATTGGATTAAAGCAAGGATTATGTTAAAAGTCAGCTTAACTGTTAGGAAAAATCTAGAACTATGTGAAAAAGTTTAATTTTAGCTATAATGGGAGAAAAAAGCAATTTAATGCACATTTTATATAATACGGAAAATTTCTTCCTTTCCCCGTACCTTATAAAAATCGTCGGAAAAGCCGTTTTTTAAGCAAACAAAAGCGCGTTTTGCTCTATCTGTGAGATATTATGAATGAGATAATGTTAAGATTTGATATTAAGATGAGAAAAATTTACATTCACAGTCCCTTTAATGTTGTAGAGTCTATATAACTATTGGAAAAATAATAACTTTTTGAAACAATGAATGAACCATATTGTAGTTTAACCAATTATATTTATATCATAATAAAAAATAAGATAATTCATAAAGTTGTTTTTTTATTAAATGCGACTAGAACATATTCTTCCTAATTGATTATTTAAATGGTAAAAATCAATCAGTTTAGAAAAAAAAGTTACTTGTGATTTTTTTTGGGTTATATATATTTTTAGAGTTTTATTCAATTTCTAAAAAATAACCTTAGAAAATAAATTTAAAAACCGTAGGAAACTGTATTGTATTATATATCTTTATTAACTTTAAACAAATAAAGAAATTCTTAAATTAAAAAAAATAATGTTTTTCTCTTTAATAATTATAAAAAATGTAAAGTAAAAATGTCTTGGCTAAGAAAAAGTTTACTTTAAAAGGAGGGTTTTTTAATATTTTCAAAAAACATGAGATATTAGGTTAAAGTAAAATAAAGTAGCAGGATTTTTGTGTGTGTACAATAAGATCTTATAAATTTCTGTACCAATAATTCCACAATTTTCATTAAGACTTACTATGTGTCTATTCCTTAGCAGTTTTTAGGCTATATAGTAACTATATAAAAATACGTCTAGATGTATGCAGAAGATGCTTAAAAAGTACAAAAAAGTGCATTTTGTTAAAGAATCTAAAGTTCACTATTGTCGAAGGATGAAAGTTTAGGATGATGAACGAATAATTAATCTTCTCCCAATCATATATGTAAGATTTTGCCGATGATAGCTTGGAAATATTAGAGGGAGGAGAGGGACGAAATATTTGTGACATGAATACGTGATCATGTGATCACAGTTATATCAAGATCATCTATTTAAAAGTCTACAGTTGAAAATGGGACAAAAGCAACAGCACAATATTTATTCCTCAAAAAAACATAATGATACTTTCATATATAATGCAAACATTTATTTTAACGCTTTGATGGCACTTCATTATTATAGAACCACGTGCACAGTGATTTAACAGCGAATGGAGTCTTAGGGGGTGTTGACATTCCCAATTGTGCAAAAAAATTGTTTGTTGGACTGTATAGACATAACCCAAAAGGCCTAGCTTGATCAATCTTGTGTACGTGATGCTACAAACACACACACACACACACACTTACACACACACATACACACACACACATACACACACACACACACACACAATCAGGGCGAAGAAACAGGATAGGTAGAATGAGGGAGAGGACAGGGACTTGTGTGTGTAAGATAAAAATGACAAAGATTCATAAATCCAGGTCTATCTTCATTAAGATTACTATCAGAGAAGCTACATACAGCTACATGGGGGGGGGGGGGGGATACAGAACTAAAAAGAGATAGGAAGTAAGAAAGAAAGAGTAAAGAAAGATATATGCAAGAATGAATCATCCATTGTAATAAACTTGAAAACAAGAAAGAAAGAAAGAGAAATATAGAGACAAAACCATTTCTGTTGTACATAATATTTCAAAGCTTTACTGATCTAATAGCCTAAAACCAACCACAAGTTTTCACTTACATTGCACCTCTTTATAGCCAAGACATTCTACTTCTTTTTTAATTTAACGGTATATATCTTATTCTTAATTGGTAACTTTTTATTAAAAATTTAATTTTCACTATTTTTTCATCTACTGTGTACTTTTAAAAAAAACTAAAATTCTTAAAAATATTATAAATGCCTGTTTCTTGATTGACTTAAATATTCTAGTAATACAAAAAGAAACATAAATAAATATTTTTACATAAAAAAATACTAAATAAATAAATAGGTTTCACCATGACTGATAGAGAAATCAATCAAAAATATAAATATATAGATAATGATAAATCACCTAATAATAAATAATAATGCATATTTAAGCAAATTATAGAATTAATATAGTTATAAAATATACAACATAGCCATACACAAATAAAAAATAAATCTATAGCACAGTTTTTAAAAAAGTGTCTTTGACAGAAAATTCATACTTTCTCATTAGGGATATAATTAACAAAGTTTTCATGGATAATGTTAGCAGCACAGCTACTCTATAACTAGTTTGATTGTTTCTTAAAAGTTGGCACTTTGAGTGCTGAGTGCCATGGATGAAACAGAACTCATGGCGTCCCTGTTGTCCTGCCTAAACCCGAAGGATGTAAACCGTCCGAGAGCGCGGATGGCGTGAGCCGCCTTCTGCCAGCGCCGCCGCATCAAAAAGCTCTTGAGCTTGTCAGTGTTGATCTCTTTCCAAGTGCCAGACTTGTCCACGTGCTTCTGTGTCAGCCAGGGGTGCTTCAAACACTCCAAGGCCTTCAATCGCTTGCGCTGGTCCTTGACAAGCAACTTGAGAATAAAATCTTTAGCATCCTCGCTGATATTATCAAAGGCCTCATCTTCAAAGTCATAGCACATGCCAGTGATGTTAGCAAAGGTTTCTACATCAGAATCACCCATGAATGGGGATAAACCAGACAGTAGAACATAGCAGACAACCCCGACCGACCACATATCACTGGCAGCAGACACAGGTTCATAGGAGATAACTTCTGGAGATACAAATTCTGGTGTTCCAAACAGGATTCTCACATCCTCGCCAGGTTTCAGCTTTCGGGTCAAACCAAAGTCAATGATTTTGATCTGATGTGACTTTTTAGACTTGCACAGAATATTTTCTGGCTTCAAATCAAGATGGACAATATCTTTCTGGTGCATGTAGCCAATAGCCGCGCAAATCTGCCGCATAAAAAGTACACAATCATGTTCTGTCAGGGTAAAGTCATCAGCAACAACTTTCTCGAAAAGTTCACCGCCGCCGATAAACTCCATGATCATAATGACCTCCCGTGGATTCTCGTAAGCAGCCGCCAACTGCAGCAACCTGCTGTGGTCCAACCCGTTCATGATGGATATCTCTTCCTTACACTTCTCCCTCTCCTCCTGCTTGCGACAGCGCACAAACTTGGCCGCAAAGATGGCGTTGGAATGTACATCCCGAACTTTAAACACCACGCCAAACCTACCGCGGCCAAGCTCTTCGTAGATTTCAAATTTGTCTTTAAAAATGGCGCCGTCTTGTAGAGCCACAATATGATGATCAAACGGTGCCTGGAAATCATCCTCGTCAGAATCTGCTTCTCCATCACCTTCAGTTCCATGCAGATGGTCAGGATCCTCTTCCTCCTTGATAAAGTTGACAGGATCCGACACCTTGCTGGGACAAGACTGGCCATGGATGTTCTGGGCTCGAACCCGAAACACATATTCTCTTTTTAGGTCAAGATTACGAACAATATAGGATGTGGAGTGACATTTGGATGTAATAACTGCCCAATCTGTTGGATCTGGTCTACTATCATCATCTGTTGATATCCAGGAAGTCATTTCAACAATGTATCCAGTCAGCATGGATCCTCCATCAAAAGTAGATCCATACCAGGCCAAAGTTAGTCGCTGCTTTTCCTTATCTATTGTTGTAATGTAAGGACGTCCACCAGGAGGTTCAGGAGGTCCTTCCACGCACAGGCTGACTGAACATGAATCCTGACCGGCTGAATTTTCAATCTGTAGGTCATACCGCCCGGAATCGTCAGCCCGCAGGTCCTTGATGACCAGAGTAGATTCACCTGGATAAATGCGCACCTGCACCCGCTCATCTGAAGCACTGATCTTGTGTCCACACTTGGACCATGTAACGGCTGGCTCAGGGGTACCAAAATATTGGGCCTTCAGGTAAACAGTTTCCTGGAGACCTGCAGAATAATCCTCTGGGCCTTTCATGATAGTAGCTGGTATGAGCTGATGCATATCACCGGTCATTGCAGCCATTCTGTGGCTGCCAGCAGCTGTGTTAAACGCAGCTGCGGACATATCCTCGCTGTTAAGTTGATCCAGCCCGTCATCAATGCTCTCGCACCTACGCACAGGTTTGTCCAGCTTGGGACGGTCCAGGGTGACAATACCATCTGATTCTGATCTCTTGTTCACTAGGTTAGACAGAAGTTTATTTTTTACTGCGGGCTCTTCTACACCACGACGTCCTATACAAATAAAATCATTTTATTTAGAGTTCTTTTAAATAGTATGACTTGTTTCTGTAGGTTCAACTTTTTTATTATAGATTAATTTAATGTAAAGTATTTAAGTATTAAACCTATGAGATGGCATAAAAATAAATGATTACACTCTTTTTTTCAAAACTTAGTCTTTAACTTTTAAAATTTTTTATTTTTCTAAATGTATGAAAGTTTGTGTATGTGTGTTTAAGTTTTAGTGTACGTGTGTCTGTGTATATGTGTGTGTTTATCAGTGTTAGTTGAGTGTATTCAAGTGTTTATGTATTATTAACTTAAGAAGTATAATAACTACGGGAAAACATCAACAAATATAAGTAAATATCTTATTCTAAGATAAAAATGTTTTTGAGTAAATAAATTTTTCCCTAATTTTTAGTGTTAATATGTTTTTTTTTGCTGTAAAGTATTTAAAAGAGGGGGTTGGAGTATGAAAGGTTTGTAAATAATTATTAATGGAATTTTGTGTTTTTAAAAATTTCAAGAAAATCAAAATTGTATGTATATACTACACCTCCCTCACCCAATAAAAGGGGTAATCATCTTTCCCCAGTTTAATATCTTTTTAACCCTTCTCGGTATATTCCTGTACACGCACCCTTTTACTAGGTTTTATTTCATTATTAGTTTTGACTTGAACTACCGTCTTGAAACAAAAACAAAATTTGCAAGTTTAAAAATTTTGTGAAAAATTTGAAAAGATGAGCAATAGGAAAATTTACTGGGCAAAATTATTATAATCATAGAACAAAGTAATAATGGGGTAAGAAGGGGTAAGGTGCCCAGTAATGTGTAAGGGGGTAATTTTTAGAATTGGCGTTTGTATCATGTATCGAAAAAGATTTGAAAAATAGCAAAATAAACACATTTTTCTAGAGTCTTACTTTTTTTGAAAAAATGATTGAGATTGGCCCAAAAGATAAGAGCACTGTAAGTAAACTATATGTTTATTTTGTTCTATGTATGATTTAAAAAGAGATATGTTAATAAAATAACTGTAAATTACTTGTTTATCAACATATTTTGTTTTTTAAAACTGCAATACTCTCTGAAGTGTTTTTTGGATACAACAATCCTCGTTTTTCATATCATATTCAAAATAATTCATCTTCTGTAGGCTGCAATTTTTCAACTAATTTTTAACTGTATTGTCTGGACATATTAGAATTGTAAAGTGTGGTAAAAAGTGCTGTCATGATTTTCCAGTTTTAAAATTACTTTATTTCACAAGATATCATATATACGTGTACATGTTGTGTACATACAGGGTGCCCAATATGAGATGTGCAAATTTATACTTTATAAAAACTTTTAAAATTCAGAAAACTAATTTTTAAAATAGAATTTAAAAGTACTATGTTTGTTAATATTACTCACTCTTATTTTAACTGTATTTTTTTCTCAAAGATTTAAACAAAATTCTATGAACTTTATAAACATTTATTTGTCATACTTTGCTATTTATCTGTGAATGACGATTCACCCTGTACATATAGACTTCTGTATGTAGTATGGACGTTTAATGTTTGTACACACAAAATTTTTTAGAGCCTAATTTTTAGAAGCACAGCTATTCCATTTATAATAATAATTTATAATTATAGCATTTTTAGTTGTTGTAATAATCAGAATTTGATAAAAATTTTATTCCAAAATAACACTAAACCAAACCCTAATCTATTTATTAGCCCATTAACAATAAATATAGAAAGTATAGATGAACAATCCCTTAACTGTACCAATAGTAAGTCCGTGTGAAAACAATCTCACCACATCAATTGTTATTAAGTTTTCAAATTTAGGTACGAAAGGCCAGTTTTTATATTTTATCTGTATAATAAGTCGTACTTATTTCATGGGAAGAATCATATGTGACTAAACATAAACAAATATTTTCGTCAGCTAAAACTTACTTTTAAGTTGAATGGGTAATTGTGTTTGATTGATCTCTAACATAATAAATATATTATCCTAGATCGTAAGATTATTTTTTTTCTTTTTCATTTGTTTATTAGGTAACTTATTTTTGCTAAAATATAAAAAAAAGTTTTCATAATCCAACGATAATCTTCATGATAAAGTAATTTAAAAATAATTTGTTGAAATTTGCCTTTTACTATTATATATAATATCCCGAAGGTAGTTGTAGCCAGGAGTTTAGAGATAGGAAAATGGATTAAAGCCCAAAATAAAATGCAGTCAATTTAATTATTCTCTGTGATGTATTATTCTGCAATAAAAATAAGTATGTAAGGCATTCGCGCCATCTTTCCCCAAAAGCTTAAAAAAGAATACTAACATAGTTTTTTTTTCTTTATAGCCACAATTGTATGAAATATTTTTTTTGGCCATTTGTGCCATCCTTATATTCCTGTTTTATCTTACTTAATAATAGCATACAAATGGCGATGATATTTATTTTTTTATTAAACGATGACAGCCTCATAATGTGGGAAGAAAAATAACCATTTGTGTCAAAGATATCTTTAACATTTACAAAAGCGAAGCTTTTCTATAATAAAGTCCAAACAAAATATATGTGTGTCCTTAAACAGTATCAGGTCTTAAAGATTAAGCGATGAATTTACGTAAATTTTGTAAATTAATAATCTGCTAATTAAGTTCATAAACTCTACAATAATGTATGTTATCATCCTTGATTAATGTTTAAAAAAACAAGAACAGTTCATAAGTAGCGCAGCAATAAAAAGCTGACAATATAATAGGTATTTCTGGCTTAATTTGATTTTAAAGAGTAAGTAAAAATAGTTAAAGAAAGACTAACTTTTTAATCTATGTCAATCAATTACTAAATTACATTTTATTTGCTATGTTGGAAGACCATTAGTTGAACAGACTGCAATATAATCACAGAAAAGCTGCACTACTAAAAATTATACCATGAACTATACATTTTTAAAACTTTCATTATATTCCTAAATGTTAATGGTGATATTTCAATAAAAATCTATCATAAAAAAAGAACTGAGATAAAACTTAAAAACAAGGATATAATTGAGAAAATGCCCCAGGAAAGGATCAAATAAATCTCCATTATGTTTTGATCAGTTATAGTTAATAAAACTTACAGTGTTAATACATGTAAACTAATTAATATTATGTAAGTAGCAAGACAAAATATTTGATATCAACATCAAGGATAGTTAGGTTCATGAATAGGCCATAGTTAGGTCATATAGTCCTTAAAAGATTTTGGTTTTGTTTATAGTATATCATAGATTAAGATGACAAAAGAAAAGATTATAATTAGATTCATATTTCGGATTTGACATGCATGGAAGAAAAGTATTTTTTAATGCTATTATATGAACTAAAAGAGAAATAGTCTAAAAAATATACATTAGCGGTTCCAATTAACAATAATTCATTCGAAAATCTTACTTTTTTTCGATAGCATTGACTAATCCTTATACAAATGTGACAAGATATGGTTCTCCTTTACATTAAAGCTTCTTAATGGTCCAGGGAATGTTTTATGGGAGAATACCTCCAACCTCCCAAGATAAAAATACCCTCATTAAGAAATATTCAGTTTTTATTTCTCTTTTAAGGTGAAATCAAGATTCCCCCCCACTTACATCACTCAAGTTCCTTTTGGAATTAAATGAAATCAATTACAAATCAAAAGCTCAAAAGTTTTGGTAGTTTTGAAAGACACAAAAAGATAAATTCCCACAAATCTTGCGGCCCATATCCCAAACTTTAAGACTTTATTGTAAAGATAATTCTTAAAACAAACGTTGTTGTAATATTGTAAAAAAATAATTCAAAATATTTTAGTAAAATAATTATCAAACAACTGAAATATCTACTTTCGTCACAGGATCAATAATAATTCTTTTAAACAGGAACGGATTCAATAACTTTTATAATTTAGGAAACTTTTGAAATCAAATAACACAAATTATTTACATGATTCAAAAATAATTGACAATTTTTTTTTTGTGAGTCAAAAATACGAAAAAGACTATTTATAGAGATTAATAGAGTATTTACTACAAATAAGATATTTTTATAAAAGTAGATTGTTGACTTTTGTGCACACCTAAGCTGAGAAGATGGAAGGGGAGGGGTAGTTAGAGACACAAAATGACCCCGAGAAAAAAGTAATTTTTAGATTAGAAAATGTATACCTTGATTTATTACCTTTATCTAGTAATCAAAGCACTCAAAATTGTTTCAAACTAATTCTAGATGAAACATTTTAAAACCACCAGCTGTAGTTTATTTTTTCTTTATTTTTTAATGTTTGTTTGCAGGTATTGCCATTAAATTACTAAAAATGACATTTTCGTTTAATGGTTCTTAGTTTCAAGACATTTTGTTATTAAATTTTAAAATCCGTAAATTAAGAAGATACAGTAACTTTCTTAACATTCTTGAATATACCAACAAACAGAGAAAAATGCCTTAATTTAAAGTAGCTGCGCTACTGAAAATAAAAGTTAAGAACACTCTAGACATATTAGTCTATTAAATTGAAACAAGGGGGCTACCTTTAAAATTTTGGATAAGATATTTTATCTTGGACAGCAGTTAATGAAAACATACCTTTTAAGAACTATAACTGTATCTATACATTGATTCGGCCGTTCCTACATTATTGTCATTAACAGAAAAGGAAAAATATAACATGGATTGCTATAATTTATTGAAAAGAAATGGAGAAAATTTATTTTGAAAACCTAGGAGTGAGATTTTTGGAAGTGAAAGAACTCTAAATAAAATTAATTTCCTGCTAAAACAGATAGAACTTGTTGTCTAGCCGTGATCTCAAGCTCAACAACTTCTCCCTCACCATCACTCTCCTCCACCACGCCATCTCTGTCATCTCCCTCAAGGTCAGAAACATCAACATCACTGTGGTCACGTGATGGTCCACCATCTTCGCTGAGGTCACGTGACTGCCGCCTTGCCTCACTGTGGCCCCGTGACTGTCCGCCATCTTCGCTGTGATCACGTGACTTAGCTGTTTCACCATCAGAATTCTCTGTGGGAGCTACTGATAGGGGACGACTCAATCTCAAACTATTCAAAGAGTATATTATTGTTTTCTCTAATTTTACTTTTTGAAAAACCCCAAGAAGCTTTGGAAAAGTAACCACCAATTAAAAAGAATATTAAGTATATTAAAAGCAAAATACGGCTAGAACATGCCAAAAATAACTAGTGTAACGTTAATGATGACATTCTAATTTTATGTTATTTAGACTTAGAGCCTTTAACGCCCGGGTACAAATTTTTGCAAAGAAGTGATCTTGTAGGAAACTGCATGGTGTAAAATTTAAAATATTATCTATATAAAACAGTTTTAACTATCTAAAGTCATAGTGGGTAAAGCAGTTAACTAACTCAGAAAAAAAAGTCTTCAGCTATTTCATAGGTTGATTAATTTCAATCAAACCAACTTCAATTGCATAAAAAATACTGTTATTTTTAATCAATATAAAGGTATAGAAAATACTTGACCCTTGATAAATCTATAAAAAAAATATATCCATAAAAATGACAAGAAAAAAACAAAAATATCTTTCCTAGTAGAAGAAACAACAGTTTTATGTCTTGTGGGAGTAGAGGGAGTAGTATCACCATTTCTAATACCATGTATGTCTTTAGATGTTTCATTACTCTGGGAGGCCTCACTTTTAATATCACATGTAGTTTTACTAGTGTTAGCCCCTGTGACTGAAGTGTTTATAATGCCAGTATCTGATGTTGTGTTGATTGATTGTGTGGGCCGTTGTGCGGCATCCTTGCGCAGAAACAAATTTTGACTGATTTTTATTTTTGGCAAACTCTGTTCTGCGGTTTCTGTTGGTTTGCCTGTTATTGGCTGACTGTTGGAGGTCTCGAACCTGCGCCTTGCCAGGCTAACTGATGAATCTGTCTTTTCAAATATTTTGCTGTTGCCGACAGGGGTTGTGGAAGATGCCTTGCTAACAATGTGACTAGTTCGAGTCTTGGCGTGTGCCTCAGTCTCGGGGATACACTCGAGATTTTCCAAATTAGAGCTGAGTCTTTTGTTGGTAGTGTCATTATTTGTTGGAGGATTTGCAGGGGTGGATTTTCTAACAACTGTTGTTGACTTTTTAGCTGTTGAAGCTGTTGCTGTGCTTGATATGGATGCAGTTGTTGATTTCTTATCACCGGAGGCCAATGTCTTCTTTTGAGATTCTGTAGTTGGCGTTGGTTGGCCAGATTTTCGTAACGTTACACTGGACGTTGTCTGCCGTTTCTCTATGGACGCCTTCTTCTGCATTTCTGATGTGCGCACTACATTTCCCGTTAACGAGGTTTTAGCCACGGCCGCTGTTGTGCTGCCGCCGCCGATGGCCGCAGTTCTCTTAGTTCCAGTAACCACTGATAGTTTACCACTAGTGGCGGCACTTGGTGTGACATCTGTTGACTTTTTGCTGGTCGGTTTCACGGCGGCTGTACTAACGCTGGGTTTAATAGAACTACTTATAGTTGGACTCACAACTTTACGTGTCTTATCAACAGTTCCAGTTGTTGTTGCGCTACTATTTCCAACAACCTTTCTATTTGTATCAACAACACGACTCTTTGTTATGCCAGTAACGGTTGGGGTAACTCTTGAAGTTGTTGTCGCTGGTTTGGACACATTATTCTGTTTGTTGTTGGTTGTTGACCTTGTTGCGCTACTCAGTGTTGATGTATTATCTGGCCCTGTGGTTGTGGTGGTACTCCGTCTTTCCTCAATATTTGACCTAAAATAAGTAATTAATATTAGTCTCATTACATATACAACATACATACTATACAAAGGCAAATAAACTAGAGAAATTAAATAAGGTATCTATGTCTTTCACTTGGCTACTAGCTTTGCAAAACATCTCCAATCTTCGTTTTAATTGGCGGATATTTCGAAATTCAAAAATAAATAAGTTAAATTAAGTGAGGTACTTAAGTAAAATAGCCTTTCTTTAAATAATGATTTAGCCAACAAAACCCTTCCTATTTTACATTATATAATAGAATTATGATTAAATTATAACAGTAAAATAATATAAAAACTACTTGGTAGAAACTCTAACGGTATAACTCTATATGATTCAAGTGTATCGGTCATTAGTTATTTGAAGAATATCAATTATGCCTATTTACTCATTATTTACATCTAGCTAACAGGCACATAGGATAGGGCAATTTTGTCTATATTTAAAAAAAAATTGAGTAAAAATATTAGTAAAAGATTATACTGTAATAATAAAAAAAACTTATTGCCTTATTATTAACTATTTTTTTATTGGGGGAGGGGGGGTATTTTTCATTTTTTGGGAGGTTGGGGGTGTCCAATCCCCCAAGAAAATAGATATAAACCTTCCCGGGACCTATGAGAAGCTACCCTGTTAAGGAGAACCCGATCGGTTCAGCGGTTAGCGAGATCATTCGGTACAAACACACAGACAATCAAACATCCTATTACTTTAGTATGAGGATTGAATAAAGTGTATAATTGAGTGTAGACAACGAGAATTTTGTAGTTATGGACATACAAACGAACAAATCATAGTTATAAAGTTGCTACTACAAAAAAAAACATAATTCGTATAGAAAATTTCATCATATTATATTAATACTATATTTAGTATTTAGTCATAATTTTCATCATATTGATTTTAGGTCACCCATTACCACTTTATTTAATGGCAAAATGTCGATATAATGGAAATAAATAATGTTATTTGATGTTTATATTTTGTAAGCCTTCGCTAGTTTTTGTAGAAGATTATTTAAATAAACTATAATGTAGACAGCATCCCTATTATAACTTATTTGCTAATCCGTTTATCCCTTCCATAAATGATATACAAACATGTATCTGTAGGGTCTACTAATTCATTTCAACTTTCATTCATGATTTTCTAGAAGCATAGCTTCTATTTATCCTTCTTTGTTTGTCAGTAATATTCAGTTTATTATATATTGGAACAAACATTGAAACATGCCAAAACTGTATTTATTAAAAAAATATTATCAAAAGTTCATTAAATAAAAAATAGAAGAAATATAAGTATTAGTTATTTCTCGTATCGTATTATAAACGGCTTTCCGCGTATATAGAATGTACAATTATAAGATTAAAACTAGTTTTAATCTTATGATTGTACATTTCTATATTCGTAGAAAACTGGATATAATACGATGCTAGACATAGTTTTTTCGTATGGATGGGAACCGGTTCCTATCCACCGGATTCGAATGAATACGAGAAAAAAAATTTACCATTCATTCATTTTTTGCCTAAAAAGATATCCATTTTAAAGAGAAAACTTAAGCAGTAATAAAAATAAAACAAAAACAAATAATAAGTCGTTCTTTGTTTTTTTTTTTATAGGCATATAGTACAACTATAAATGTTTGTTTATGTACATGTATGTTGAAAATTGCATATTTCTTTTTATAGCGAAGCTTCTCTTTAATTACATATGTAAGTTCTATCCTAAGTCTATGCATTCGGGCCTACAGAGCTAATAACAATTTTTACCAAAAAATCTATTTCTTAAGTGCTTTTATCACCCCCCCCCCCCCTCCCCAGAAAGGAAAAACCCCTTTAGATTTATATTCTTTATCAAAAATACTTTGGCATTACTGTCCATGGACAAAATTGTGCTTGTTTTGTTTATGTATTTGAGCATGTTTATAGAATTATTGTTATGTATTTTCAAGTATATTTTCTGTTAACATGTACCATATTTTTGGAGTGGAGACTTCTCAGCAACATTCATTGCTTAGGTGTGTAAGATCTCTCTAACCTCAAGAATTGGTCCATAGTTTTTAGAGAATATTTCTTTTTGCACTTGTAAGGTTTGGGGCTATTTTTATGGGAGGGAGAGGGGAAGGGGGTTAAGGAACAAACGAGGAAAGAGTGATAACCTCAACCCCCCCTCCCACCTCTCATTTCACGAAGCCCATCGAGGGATGTGAGCAAGGCTACTACTATAAAATATAAACTGCGTTAGGTATTTACATTATATTCCTTGACTTATAAATTCTTTGCTCTTTAGTTAGAACTGGAATTATCCCATTATTTGAAATTCTAAAACAAAGCATTTGCTTGCACAAGATGTATGCAACTATTTTATACATTTTATTAGTTATGTACAGGAAAGATCCTGCATGGTAGTAGCGTAGCTACTTTACAATTAGGGTCAGCCTGTCCATGTCACTTGAAAAAGGGAGATTTTTCTTACTGCTGACAATTAAAAGTATTTTATTTCAATATTGGTCAGACTACTTTTAAAATTCTACTTTATAAAGATTCTCCATTATTTCTTTGTATAAATGTAATACCCCTACATTTTCTTATTTTTTAACTCCACTTCCTATTTACTCACCCAAAAGATTATATTTCCTTGAGGCAGGATTGTTAATAAATCCCTTGATGTGATATTTTAGTTAGTTGTCCATTTTTTTCTTTATATATTTTGAAATAAAACAGACCGACGGATATACGGAGGGACCATAGCTTTGGAGTATGTTGCTGGAATTAAAGGCTTTTAAATTATTTAAAATAAGTAAAAATATTTTTTAAAAACCTTTTCACAAAAAGACATAACAATAAGATACAGTTAAAGTATAAATTCTAAAACTATTCTTTTTTTAACAAGGATAAAATAAATTTGTACAGTAAAATTAAATAGCTTTTACTACTGTATAAATTATGAATATTATTAAAAAGTTTCAACATCAATTTAGTGAATATTTTTTAGAAATTAACTTATTTTATTAAGTATTAAAATGCTACGATAATTTTATCATGATTATATAAAAATCATCACAGAAATTTTAAAAGTTGCCATATGTTTACAAATTATACCCTAGCGCGATGTTTACTGACAGACGGACATACAATATTATAGAAAAGCCTTGGTTTTAAAAAACATTACTACAATAGGACATTTATATACACATAAGTTGATATAATATACAGATAATTACTTTTGTTATATCTAATGTTGGGAATAATTACCAAACCTCTAAAAGCTGTGTTTTCTTTCCTGCAACATTAATCCATAAGATAGCAAAGTTGTTAATTTATATTTATCTTAAAAGTTATAAATTACAATTTTTAATATTATTTTTAAGGTGAAATTTTTTTTATTGGTAATTTTAGCATGAAAATTATATTTTATTCAGTGTTAGTATAGATGTATACACAACTACCTGCCCCCTCGACCAAAGACCTTTTTCGTCTGCTAGCAAATCGTTTTCTGTCAGTTGGCTGTTTAATATTCCCAACACTGATTGGTTGATTTTCAAAGACCCAATTAAGAGTCGGCACAAGGTTTTTGAATGCTGACATACAGTTATTTAACCCCTTCCCCCCTCTAGTGTTTTACTGTAATCGTATGGACACCTAGATTTGATATCGTTAAAGAATTCATCTTTAGAATAAAAGAAGTAGACCTCGGAACATTAACCCTATTTCCTCCGTCATTAAGGAAGTTATCATGTCAAACCACAAAAGAATACTTCACAGCAAAAAAAGGTCACAATTTTCCTGCAGATTTTTAAAATTATTGTAGTACATTTTACTGTTATAAACAAAAGTTGCGTTTTATTAATATTTTCTACACTTACTTAAAAATATTTATTCTTGTTCTTTTTTCTTCATTATGTAAACAGCCTTTTAAGATTCCATTAGAAGGCAGAAAAAAATTTCACCACCTTCACCACCAGTAAGAGCATCTTAAAGGCCATCATCCTCAAAATCAAGATTTTAAAATGGATTTTTTTAACACATCAAAAAACATTATTGTATACTTTTCAGGGTAATTTTTATCTTTAACATGTATTTAGGTTCATCCATAAGACTGGGGGTCAGCAGCTGTCCTCTAAAGTGATAGGGATAGAATTTCTTTTTTTCAATTATTTCTTATTTAGAAAATCATTAAAATCTACCTTAAACTGTTTTTCATTATAATTAATGCATAAATCCCTTTAAAAATTGTTATTTTATCAGAATCATTTTTTAAAAGTGGAGAAAAGTGCAAAACAAACGTTTTCCCATTGATTTTCTTTTGATTTGCATAATGAAGTGGATCGGTAAAAAAATACAAAAATATAGATTTTGATTGAAATATAAGCATTTTACTTTAAAAAGAATCTTTTTCTTTTATCATACGTGTTGCTATAACAAATAGAAACAATGTACTGTAAAGCTGTAAACTTATGGACTACCGTAGACAAAATATCCAGGAAAATGTAGATTGCATAATGAAGTGGTTCTGGGTTTAGATATTGATAATAAATCTAGAAACCTACATTCTAACTACCATAGATATTACAACTACAAGTTACAATGTCGTTATTTAAAACAACTTTTTGTGTCCAATCATTATTTTATAGTAGGGCAGCAATAAAAGTAATTCAATTATTATATACTGGATTACACTTTACACTTATTTTCTAATATAGAATATTATTACTCAGAGGCGTGCGCAACGATTCTCCAAAGTTTGTGAAACCTTAAGAGGGTGAAAAAATGGGAAGGTAGTTATTACTAATATCTTGTATTATGTGGGGTGTTGAAACCCCCCTATCCCACGAAACTGCTCCTCTACTACAAATATAATTATTAATTTATATTGCTTATAAAATGTTGTTATCCTTGTTTTTTTTCTAGATATATTTTTCTTACGTAGATAATTGATCACGTTTGTATAATTAAACTCGTTGCAACTTTAAATACTTGAGAAAGTAAGACATTTGAAATATTAAGAAACCCTTTTTTGCTCCGTTTGTAAACATTATACGCCCTTGCCCACTTAGCAGGAGCGTAGATACTCTGTAGCTTATGCCTTTATGTCCAACAAACTTAATCGTTACCAAATGGATTTGACTTCACCTTTTATAGGCGGATTAAGACATTATCACAAAAAGCACTTGAATATTGATATAGTGAATTCACTTAACATTTATTTACAACAACTGCCATATATTTGATATAGTTATATTTAAAAATCAAATGGCCGTCAGACTTGCCAAACTGTTAAAGTATGCACTAGATGTCCTTAGTAATAATAAATATCCAAAAAAAAGTTGGCTGTCTATCTTGAAAAGCAACTGAGAAAATCACAATTTCTCCATAGCTTTATGCGATAACATACAGACTGATGGACGGACAGACAGACAAAGTGAGTTATAAAAGGGCATCACAACTAATAAGGAGTGAAAATTCAGGGTTAAAGTCCCCGGACAGAAATAACCCTTTCTCCGCTCTTAGTAGTGGTGTTAATTAATATCCATATTTAATTGGATGTTTTATGCCTCCTAAGTCTGTCTCGGGTTGGATGGATGAGATCTGCCAACACTACAGACATAATACATTTGTTATAACAATATCATTCAAATTTATTATATAAAAGTTTTATACAACATAAAGCTCATTTTGTAATTAATGCAATAAATGTAAATAAAACAAGGACAATTATGTAGAATAGTGTAGTAAATTGATCATGAAGAGATAGAGAGAAGGATAGAGAGAGAGCGAGAGAGAGAGAGAGAGAGAGAGAGAGAGAGAGAGAGAGAGTGATAGAGAGATAGAAACAGAGACAGACAGAGAGAGAGAGAGAGAGAGAGAGAGAGAGAAAGAGAGAGAGAGAGAGAAAGATCTTATAGATAGAAAAAGAAGCTACCAAGCTTAGAATAATTGTTTTAAAGTCAATTTACCATACCATATCTTTTGTAAAAGTAATCATTGATGAAATAAAATCAAAAATGTAAAGACTGTTAGATAATCTTTACTACTTTACATTATACAAACTTTGAATGATATAAAGTTGTCTATTTAGTTGATACACCTTCCTACCCATTACATTCAATCAAAAATCCACATTATTTATATTCGGATTTGTACAGCTTTGTTAATATGCAACAAATTTCACAAAGATAAATTCGGGAATCTTAATGGAAAAGATTATGGACGATAAGTGGATGTACGACCCCTTTGAGGATAAACAAAATTACCCCTTTTATAGTTCAAAATTATCATTTTAAAAGTTTAAACCAACCAATACACAAATTTTTAAGCCAACGAATAAGATAAAACTTTCCTGTATCGTTTCGAAACCGATTAATATCTGGTTGATTAGAACCGGTTCTCAGCCATGCTGAAAAATTATGTCTAGCATTGTATTATATCCAGTTTTATATAAATAGAAAATCTGGTTTTAAACTTATAATTGTACTTTTTATATCCGTGAAAAGCTGTTTATAATACGATGCAAGAAATAACTATTATAAAACTTTGGGTATACTTTTGAGACCAATGTCTCCACCGATATATTGAACTGCGTCATATATAAAGAAGTTAAACGTTTTGTCTATTACTGAATACTATATGCGCGATAATTATTTTAAGACTATGGCGAATGTTTACATGCAAAGTAAGGACTACCAGACATAGAGCTTGTAATAAAAAGGGCTGGTTATCTGCAATGTTTGGGATGTCATTGCAATGACTCTAATAAAAAGGTAATGCTTTAAACTGCCATCAAAGTTTCCCAGAGGTATGAAACAGGTATGCAAAACTTATGCATAATCAAGAAGTACAGTAAACTGAAGTACAAATCCAACAAATAATAATTGTTGATTTCTTCACACTTTGAAACCCACGTTGAAACACGAGATGGCATGATTGATTAACAACAAATATTTAATTCATAACTTGTGTAACTAGTATATATAACCCTGGTACATTGATTAGAATGTCTTTGGCAGGGCTCGGCATAAACGTCTAAGCCTAAAATTTGAACCCGTTTGGTTTTTTGAATTTTTTTAAAGATTGCCATATTACGGTCATGTTTAGACTTCCAGCTGATTTTTAAAAATGTTAAAGGCTTGAGGCGTACAGCCGGCTGCCGTTACTGGTTTGTCACTAAATGCTGAGCCACATTTAGTTCATTGGATTAAGGGCTGGCTTTCTAATAAGGACATACCCTCTCAAACTAGATCCTATTCTTCGATCCCAGGAACAATACAAACTACAAAGTTCCCAAAAATCATTTGTGTATTGCAGTGCAGTGGTTTTCGTGATTTCACTGGAGATACAAATACTTATACATAACTTACTTTATTAACAAATTCTGTGTCTATTTTTTTTTCATTTGGAAAGAGAGGAGCCAGGGGCTGGCATTAAAAAAAGAAAAAGGCCGTCCTACAGGTACAATTTGAATCCAACTTCATAATTGTGTACACAGATGTTACTTAACACATGAACACACAGACATACATCTAATCACTTTTAAATATAATTTTCAATTTTTCATTTGTTCTTAATTTTGAAAAAAAAATAGCATGATTAAATTTTAGCGCAATGAATGTTTGGGCGTTATATCCGTAAATAATTCCAATCACATGATATATTTTACTCTTTTATCATGTGGGTTTTAGGCTATTGAAAGAGATCGGCAAATAGCAAAAAATGTCGATAAAAATAACATTGCCCCAAAGTTTCCCCAAAGGTCAATGACGGGAGTTGTAATATCCCACCCCACTCCTGAAATGCCCTGACTTTCAAATCTGCATTGTAGTAAATCGCACGCCCGTGAGCCGCCATATTAGCGACTATGGCTAATAATTATCTAAAAATAGTAAGGACCAGCTGCGACTACGTATTGTTTGCTAATATTGGAGGGTTGCTGGCGGCTGCTATCACGGCTGCCGTTTACTTTAAAAATTTAATTACATTATATGCAAAAAAAAATGCAAAGATTTAAATGATAAATTTGATACGATACATAAGAAGAAAAAATATACAAGCATTTAATCTATTTGTTTTAGAAATTGGTATGCCTAAATTCTCCATTAGACTGTATATTTTAGACTAATTTTTGATCATGTAATAATTATTTAATTGATTATTTAAATAAGAAATAAATTAAATACTCTTGTGAAATATGCCAATATTCTATCAAGAATATAAGTATTCATGGTTTGCACATTTTAACTTGCCTCGAATGAACAGTCTGACTATTTATCGACATGACTTCATTTTAACAATACTATAGTCATAGATCGACACGCATATATTAAACGAAATCCTTTAAAATGTATTTTAGGACAACAATAATTGATCTAGCCTAAAAGTACCTAATATTATATTGCCTACTCTATATATATAAACTCTAATTGTAGCTTTAGGGACTAGGAGTGGTATTTCAGTGCATGAACATAAATCTTTTTGGTATCATTTATCTAGCCGAGGAGATCAAGGAACCCCCCCCCCCCCCCAACCCCTTCTTTCTACTTTTAAAAATTGGTGTTTCCAGCACCCAATGGAGACCATCACTTACGTGGCACTTATTACTTTTACTTGATCTAATAAAACCAAAAAATGCGCAAAAAGCTAACACCAAAATTTCACCTTATTTGTTTACTCATGTATATATTACTAAAAAGCGCAAGCTGTTAACACTTTCATTCCGTTTAGTTTTTTATAAAAATTATTCAATGTATATTCATAAAGCTAGTTAATTCAAAGAAATGCACTTTGATTTCTTTACTATGAAATAATGCTATATAGCATTTAACAATTCTAGGGTTGCCATTTTTTTAAAATTCGATTTTTACAAAAGAAATTGTGGAAGCGGAGTAAGAAATGCATTATTCTACTTCATTACCGTCCAGGAAACATGTTATTCTTGAATTGTATGTTTTTATCTTTTTTTCAAACTGTAACCTTAATAATCTTATTTTTTTTTTGTAGATCAATACTTTTGTTTAAGAATAGAACAGGACTGTTAATTTTTAATGTTTTCTAAATTCAAAATTTGGTGCCGATAACCATATTATTTTGTTAGGGTTGCCATTAATAAATTTGTAAAGCTGTACCATTATTATGAATAATGAATGCAAATAATCATAGCTCTTACATGGTGTCCCAAAAATATGAATCTTTATAAATAAGCCACAAATTTTCCCCTTTCTTATCAATTATAATTGTATAAGAAAAACTTATTGGTATTGTTATAAGGTAAGAATCTTAAAAGATAAGACAATGAATGATAATTGGATGTATATCCACAATAATAGTTACAAAATTACCTCTTCTGTAGATTAAGCTATAGATGCAAAGTTTGGACACTAGATTGAACTATCCAATCAAGATTTAATAAAAGTCCCCAAAGTAGTTTTTGGGCCAACTTTGGGTCTTATAATAATTTGCCGTCCAACATTCTCTTCTTTTTTGTATTTAAGGTTAGTTTTGGAAAAGCCACGTAGAAACGTTTCTTCTTAAGATTAAAATTAATATTTTCTCAATAGCAAAAAAAGTAAATGGGTTATTTTATAAGTTTATTCATAAAATCTTTTTATAATCTTTTTTATAACATTGTTGTCCACCCTATATGCACAAATATAAACACAGAAATACTAAATACATAAACTTTAATTACTAAAATAAACACTTAGGCTTAAAAGGTTTGAAGGGTTAGATGGTTGTTGCCTTGCACATTCATTCTAACCTTTCACAGTTCATAGTGGGATACACAAAAATTTTTTAAATCCTTTTAAAACCAAATTCAAGTTTTTTTGGTTAACAATATGGCAAGTAATTAAAAAGTCTATATTTTACATGATAATTTAATTGATATTATGACCACTTGTACTACTTTAAGTATTATTTAGATATAACACTGTTTTGATATGACACAATCATACATCAAGGGGCGTGAGGTATGTGGTATAGTGGAGTGTCATCACACCCCTAGATAAAAATTATCAAATATTTCAGTTTTAAGAATCATTTTTCGAGAAAACTTATTTTTCAGTAGGACTCTAGTATATTTTCTAGATTAGTAAACAGAGATGTGTTCGTGGATTTAACTGTTCATTTAGAATGCAAATAAAATTCATTTCAATTTCTAAGAAAAAAATAAACATTTTTAATATCATTGAATATTTTACTTACATAGGAGTACAGCATTGCTCAAAATAGAAAAAAAATATTTTGCTTATGCAATTTTTATTGAATATTTAGAGGATAATTATTTGCATAATTTATTTAAGATACATAATAATGAATGTATTTGTCCTTAATTAACATTAACCACAGAAGATAAGGCAAAGTTTTTCTAACCAATAATATCATTGGTTTATTGTTAGATTCAATAGAATTAATATTTTATAATTTTGATGTTGATATAATGGCAGCAAGAAAGTTTACTATGGGTGTGAAATAGTCTGATGAACTGAGAATAAATTCTAGACTTCAGACAAATGACATGCTTCTCATAATTTGAAATGGATATGAACATTTGAATCCTGTCAGAAGTATGAATAAAGGTCTTTTTTTAACACTGTAGCGACTGCTAGTGACAGCCAAACCCAATAATGCAAACATAAAGTCCTGTTTCATATACAGCTTTGCTTCTTGAAAACAATAGATTGATTGTAGACCTCTAAGTTAGGTTCTACATAATAATGTTTTTAAGAATCTGTACAGGCACCGTTGTGCCGTTAGCAGCCATAAAGGTCTTTGTATATCAGACTTGATATTAATAAATTAAACCAATGTAGAGGAAAATTTTATGGCGCATACCATTTTATTTCATGGCGGTTGTGTTAACACGGATGACATTATACATAAGTAGGGTATCACATTGTGGATGGGCTATTTTTTCTGGGGAAATTCGTTTTTAGTGGGCGTGGTACCCTCTCCCCCCCCCACCCCCAAGATTAATTATAACTCTTTCCTGGTTCTAAAGGAAGCTATATTGTGAATGTAAAAGGTTTTTAGCTACAGACAGACAAATATACTGTTACTATTTACTCAATATATGTATATCTAATATACTAACACATAATTTTCAGATAGTCAGTCAGACAATTGGAGTTATATATTAGCTTCGAGGCTTGAAATGTTTGTAAAGAAGATAAGGAGTGTGTGTTACAATAGAATGATTCAGAGGCTGCAAATAAAAAATGACAATCCAGGTTATAAATATCAAATATGATGAGTTATGTTTTATGGTCCACATCAGGTGTATCAATGGATGGGACAATGACGATAAATTAACGTTCCCATTATACATACTTACTGATTGATGGAAAAATTTTAGTCACACATATATTGTAACAGACCAATGAGAACTACCCTAGACCCAAAAAAAGTGTTTACACACTTTGGGGTAAGAAAAATTCCATGTTCCATCGTTCGCTCTCCCTCCCTCCCTGGGAGTTAGACAGTACACACATAGTTATGTGCGCTTTACACAAGTAACAGAAGGTGGAGTCTTTAAAAAAAAGCTGATTTTTTTCCTACATTTTTTGGTGGTCCGGCTATATTTACAATTTTTTAAATATAGGCAGATGAAAATTTTTGGAAAATAGCTGTGACTGAAAAAAAATTAATTAATAGTTGCTTTTTATAATTTTTAAATGTTTTTATTGCCCATATTATTTATGATTGCCCAATTATTGGACAGACGGATATGTATTAGAATATGATAAAAATGCGGCTAAATACGTCTCCAGAAACGTAAATAGTGAGACAGACCTTAAGTCTATTTTACACCATACAAGACAGACAGATAGACATGAAACTTTTTTTTACAGCACAAAAAATGACAAATGCCTTGAAGTTCAGTGTGCGTGTATGGGTGTGGGTAGCATAGTTAATTCATTTTGTACAGGGTGTCATCACGGAGTGTTCCTACACTTCCTCCATAATATATCATCCGCATAGTATTTCATATTCGCAAAAAAGACACTAGTAATAGTATTAGTTGATTTGTTTTATAATGAGGGTGAATAAAAAAGTAAGGGAAAGCTGGATCTGTTTAAAAATGCAATTTTGGGGCATTAATAATGTTTGTTTTACATGTGCGGAAGTGAATGCTTACCACAATATGTACATTTTTTTATGCTCAACGTATGAGTTTCAAAAATGAACAATTATGTTCAGTTCATAAGTAGTACTGAAATTAACAAACTAACATAATTTTTGTTTGAAAAGTAAGTTCGTCCGTTCGACCAAGTTGACTTTAAGATCTTGCTAACTACTTGGGTTCTGTTCTTGAAGGAATATACCTAGGGCGAATACTAGGCTTTTGGAATATTTCCTTTTACCTGCCATCTAAAAAAATGCTCCCAGTATATTTTGAAATATGAAAAGTAAACTTTTTTGGGGCATAAAAAATCTCTATACAAAACTTTTTAAAAACTTAAGAAAGGATATGACCACTAGACTTTTAGTGTGTATGTTTGTGTATGGGTTTATAATTTATGTATATGTGTGACGTGTATGTGTGTGTGTTTGTTTGTGTGCGTTAGGACATGATAAGCTTATCCAATTTTATAAATGACATGTTATACCAATTCCAAGCATATAAAGTAACATAACATGCAAAGAAGCTAGTGAATCCCCTCCCCTCCTCCCTATATCTATTTTGGCTCACCACATCCTTTTAAATCTAAAAGCATTATGTTTACATATTATTTCTATGATTAATGGTCGACTTTATGGCATAAAAATGTAGTCTTTACCGTCATATTAATGGCAGCTATTTCTTCGCTAGTTTTAATTACTATAGGATGCTGTTCTAATAATGAAACTACGACTACCCTGTTGATATAATAAGAGGAAAAAAGTTTGGCAGGGATAGTGGAGAACTTTTGAGTATATTTGATTGTATAATATCATTTTAATCTAAAGGTCATTCTGTTGGGTGATAGAATTACAATTACACACACACACACACACACACACACACACACAAACACACACACACACACACACGCTTGCAAAAATACACAAACAGTATATATGTACACAAATTGCAGGATGGTTACAAAAATAATTCATTTTCTGCACTCTATTGCTAAGTCATGTTCACCTGTTTGCCTCTAAGAGAATAAAAGTTAGTAGTCAAAAACAATTTCAAACTTAAGCAAAAGGAAAGATTTCCGTAAAAAAACCTTCAAGTGTTTTACGATATCACGATGGACAAACATACATCTAGATACTTTATTATAATGATGATATGATGGTCAGCCTGTAAGTAATGCAAAATTTGCACTTGATCTGCATTGTGTATGTAGATGTGCAATATCTTGTAATTTCTTGTCATACTGCCATACCAGAGTCTCACTTCTCAGAAGTAAACCGAGAGAAAGAATTGCGGGTATTTCTTTAAAACAGCTGAAGACTGGCCCTTTTTTATAGCAAATATTTTTTCTAATTATATTCAAATAATGAAATAGTTTGACGTCAGGGATTTTGAATTACGATACCTCCATCGAAAACAAGGAGGCATGGATTTAAAAAAATATTTTAGATAGATTAAAATCATTGGAGGAAAGGTTTGGGCAGTTTTAGTTTGTAAAACAGAATCAAGATTTTAAAAACAATAACCCAGAAAAAAAACTTTAAAAGTTGGAAGGTGGGGGACTTTTATAAATATAAAATGAGCACCAAATAGATAAGCAAATAAGAATTTTAAGATTATTTTTTTGCCAGTAATTTTTTAGCGATAATGCTATAAAGATTAAATGTACATGTATACTTTGGTTACTAACATCCATTGTTAATTTGTTTTAAAAATAATTTGTTGCTATTTGGAACTCTAGCAAAAATGTATAAACATCAGAATTATAGGTAAAGAGGTGAGGCTAACACTAAAATTTGAGTAAATTTGGAAAATTTATCTCTTTAGATATGCTTTTTATCCTATATTCAATAATATTCCATAAAGTACAGTGGCAAAAATTTGCAAATTTTTTTCTGAACAAAATATCAAAAAAGATCTATAAGATTTCAAAGAATCTGCATTATATGGTAGGTATATCTGTAGCTTAAAAAATTTGTCCGTAGATAAACTCACACATTGTTTAATGTACATTATTAACACTATAAAAAAAATGCTCTATATATTTTCAAATCAGTTGCAAAAATAATAAAATCCGATTTTGGATTTATGTAAAATTGGATAAAAAGCAATATTCATATTATTCACTACTATTATTTACGTAATTATAAAGTAGCTGCGCATTTAACACAGTCGATGATTGTCCTAAAACTCACTCATTAAATTAAGATTAGGTTATTTTTGACAAACTACGAAAAAAAATGAGTTTTTTTGCAGTGTCCACCTAGTTGCATGCAAACATCTGAGCTACCATAAAACTTCATAATTTTTAGGTCAATAATAGTTTTAAATAGAATATAACAACAATTAACATTTTTGGGCTAAATGTAACCATTAAACTGAAAGCACGATAATGACATTTACAATAACTATAATCAGTAAATATTAAATATTTAATGAATCTCACTTTTCATTCTAAGAAATTTTTGTTTTTAAAGTTTTATTTTCTCACTGCAAACTTGCAAACTTATAAAACTATAATTCATATGTTTCTGTCTAAGGCTTAAGAGCCCAATGTTAAAAAGCAGCTGTGCACGAAAGATATTTTGTTTGTTGAAGTCCTTTCAGAGTCTGCTTTGATATGACTGGTTTTTATTGCAAGATTATTGTTTTGTTTAATTTCAGTCAGTGGTCATAGGAAAATTCGTAATATTTTGATTTATGTCCCAATGCTGACCAATACCAAAAAGTATGCAACTTGACTGTATGAATAAGTGTGTGTATATGAAAAGAAATTGGGGTATTGCAAGTATTGCAAAATAATTTCATACAACAAAAAAATTGCAACATAGATGAAGTTTTCAACAAGATACAATTGACAAATTAGGTATAGAGACACTTCAATTTTACTTTTTTATAGTTGCAGAAAATAAATTTTTCTAATAAGCGTATATTCTATCACTCAACTGGTCCGTCAGTTTGTCTGTAATAATCCAAGAAATATCAATATTTCAGAAGTAATATGATTTTCTCTGCAGCTTTTAAAAATAGACAGCTATTTTTGTGAAGATTCCACGAACAATTAATTCAATTTCTATGACATACTTTCTATGATAATCTGGTGTACATTGAGTTTCTTAATTTTATTCTTTTCTATTATTTTACAATGTTTCAAACTTATGGTTGTTTTCATCCTTGTTTACTTATAAAACTAAACTTTTAAAAAAGTAACTAAATGTTTATATGTTGAAAATGTTTGTTTGAAGCTGTAAATAATTAAGATAAAATTGGATTAAGCCATAAAGAAACACATTCTTATCCCTTCAAAATCTTGTTATCTTATATTCTTTTAACTCTTGGCTTATTTCCAAATTTAAAGTTTTACACAGATTTTAACGGGTAGTAGCTAATAATAAATGCTTTTAAAAACTTCTATTAGTTTTATATAGATATTTAAATTAAAAAATCCTATCAGTCCCTTCAACCCCCCCCCCCCCTTCAAGAAAGGTTTTATAGAGGCGAATCTACAAGTATCATTAAAAACAGTACTATAATTTGCAAACTGAAAAACGCCAAATCATTATTTAATTAAATAAAAAAGTACAACTATATAATAATAATAATAAAACAGAACATCAATTAATGCCCCAAAAAAACTGAAATCAAAATAAGTTTGAATTTAACAAGGATAATGATGTTCATAGCACTTAATAATATTTTTCATCTATGAAATAAAGTTAAGTAAAACAAATTTTTATTAGGCAATGCGAAAAATCTAGGCAGTCTAGTTAGTTAGACAGTCTTAAAAGAGAAGTAAGAGAATGCCGACCGGACATACCAAAATTATGAATAGTCGTACTGCAAAATGCCAATCGAATAATACAGTGTGTTTTTTTTATGAGAACTTTTTTGAAAGCAATTTTACCCCACTTATAATTATCAGAATTTAATGATTAATGGCTTATTTTCTTCGTTTTTTAATGCAATTAATAGAACGCCAAAAAAATATTTCAGTTTTTATTTATAATGTACGGAAAAATTAACAATTCAAAACTTAGGTGTCAACATCTAAAAAAGGTTTTAGCGCATTTTTCTTAAGCTCAAATCTTCTACCCTTTGCAAGAAAAAATTGGATAATCAGTAGTCCACTTTGGGGGGTCAGTACTCCCTCCCTGGTTGAGATATGGCCTTCAAACTTTAATATGTTCTGGTACATGTCCCCAAAAGTATCTGTATCAATTTTAAAGTATGTATCTCAACTTTGAAGTGTTTTGCAGCCATTCTTGCAAAGGGTAGAAGATTTGAGCGTAAGAAAAATGCGCTAAAACCATTTTTAGATGTTAACACCTAGGTTTTTATTTTTTATTTTACTGTGCTTTTTTAATAAAAACTGAAATATTTTTTTGATGTTTTATAAATGGTTATAAAAAACGAAGAGAATAAGCCATTAATCATTAAATTCTAATAACTATAAGTAGGGTAAAATTGCCTTCAAAAAGTTCTCATAAAAAAACACACTGTATTACCAGATTTTTATAAAACTTCTAAAAATGGAATAAATAAATGTGATGTCTGGCTTATTCTTCAGGAATGTAAGGAAAGGACAAGTGAAGATTGATTTATTTTCCCCAAATTATGATTTCGAAAAAAGGGTGGATTAAGAGATGTAGATTAAGTTTAAGCTTCGTTGTATTTGTTATTGGTATTCATATTGAAATTCAATAAAGCTTTTACATATACAATAGATTTTAAAATTATTTTTTACATAATCTAATAAATAATTGGAAACGCTACATATGGATACAGTTGTCCTTGTTACACGATATAAATATTAGATATACACGTTAATACATTTTTATTGGCTTTTAGTGGTTTTTATAGGTATAACCTTGCACCACTAAACTGCAGCCAAAAAGTATATTCAATTTACGCACACACACACACACACACACATACATACACCAACAAAAATACACACACACATTTATGTGGGGGAATTTAACGCTAAATTCTTTGGTATATATTCTTGTGGGTTGTTCTTAAAATGGGATAAAAAAATCATAACATCTTTACAAATTTTTTTTAGATACCTTTCAATTTTCATTACCTATTTTTGCCATCGAAGTTTTGTAAGTCAAACAAAATATGCTAAGAAGTTTTGACGATTTTTTTTATTGATAACGATTACACCTTGTTTTAATCAAAAAAGACTCTATCTGAAAATAGAATGGCCTCAAACCATTCAGGAGCTATGTTAATTTAGTAAAAAAAAACTTAAACGGTTCAGAAGTTATTGAGATCTTAAGCTTCAGACAAACAAAAAACATTGCTACTTTATATAATTGGAGTTTATATGAACATATAATATATTCATTTGTACTTTGAATGAATTACAAAATACTTTTGGTTACACTGTATTCTTACCCTGTGTTCTATGTCGCCCAAAAAAGGTGTTGATTATTATTAGTGAGACTACATACAGAAAATGTTTATGTAAAAACTTTAAATTTATGATTTAGCAAGTAATATTTTAGTAGCTAAGATTACATGTTACTCAACTTACCTATAAAATCTGGAAGGCTATTTTGACTTACTTTAGTAGTTTATGTAGATTTCAAGACTTAAAGTGTTAATAGGTGAAGAACATGATTATGCTGCTGTAAAAACTACTGGTTACCAATATTTTTTTGGACTTAAAGGGGAAGCAAGCGTTTAACATATAATTTTTGCAGTTCTGATAGTTTTTGACAAAATTTGCAGAATCAAATGAACACCCTTAGAGACTGAGCAATATTGATATTAGGGCGGAGCATCTATACAGAGGTCATACTCAGGAATATAGTGAGAGGTAATTCTGCTCTGGCCTACCTGGAGCATCTATACAGAGTTCATACCCAGGGATATAGAGATAGGTAATTCTGCACTGGTCTACCTGGAGCATCTATACAGAGGTCATACTTAGGAATATAGAGATAGATAATTCTGCACTGGCCTACCTGGAGCATCTATACAGAGGTCATACTTAGGAATATAGAGATAGATAATTCTGCACTGGCCTACCTGGAGCATCTATACAGAGGTCATACTCAGGAATATAGAGATAGATAATTCTGCTCTGGCCTACCTGGAGCATCTATACAGAGGTCATACCCAGGGATATAGAGATAGGTAATTCTGCACTGATCTACCTGGAGCATCTATACAGAGGTCATACTAGGGATATAGAGATAGGTAATTCTGCACTGGAATGCCTTATAATATTTTCTTATGTGCTTTGCCCCATACCCCTATGTTTTGCAAGATAAGGATGCTTTCTTCCATCATATAAATTGTAAAATCAATTTTCCTCAAAACTGTAAGTAACAAAACTTCCCTATATAAGCACAATTGTATAACTCTTCTTATTGATATTGAATGATAACGCTATTGCCATAGTGTTATTATCAAGCAATATATGGTGAATAAAATTCCATAAAAAGTCGACATAAACGTTTAAATTTGTCAACAAAAGACAAATAATTAGGAATGTTTAAATTCATATTTTTTGATTGATTTTCCTCTTACAAGGGGAACTTTTGTTCGAGGGAAAGAAACTGCACTTTTTCTTCCAAATTTGGTAATTGAAGGAATATAGAGCCAGGTCAATAGTATAAATATGAAAGTCACTGCTCTCATTTCCCTGCATTCCCCAAGCATTATGAAAAGCACATTACTGCAAAAAAGGCGTGAGTTTAGGTAAATCATAAAATATGTATTTATTAATAGACACTTTACAGGATATGATAAATCTGTATGTATTATTATAATTTGATTTAAGTAATTTAATTATCCTTTTATTATGGTGTTTTTAGGACAACTAGAAATACTAAGACAAGTGAATCTTCTCTATAAATAGAGTCTAAATAATGTAAGTATGTCCAAATAAAGAGTCTTATAGACTATTTTTTTTTACTAATTAGGGATATTATAAGATCAACTTTTTGCAAGGATTGAGTAGTTGGGTGAATAACTTATAGTCCATTATCCTATCCCTGTAAGTGTTTTTTTTGAATATGTAAAGTGCCGGGTGTACTTACACCTCCCCAAATTAATACCCTTAAGCGTTTCATATTTTCAAAATATATTAAAGGACGTATTTAATGAAAAATTCAGCGAAGGGTAAAAAGAAAAATTATGCGGTTCTGATAATTTTACAAAGTGATACTTGTGCGGAAATTAGTGGACACCAAAGTGTGGGATGTTGAAAAGAATATGAGGGGGTGGGAAAATAATAAGAGAAGAAGAGAGGGGGGGGGAGGTGTAAGAAAAATGTGGGAGAAAAAAAAGAAGAGTTACTTTTTTTAGGGAGGCACAAATTTTTAAACTTTTAAAACAAGGAAAATTATGTTTTTATAAAGTGCAGCGTATACTTGAATATTATATTAGTATATTATTATATATTAATATTATATTAGTTACAATAATAGTAAATTGTTATAAGGTAATAATAATTTTTTTTCTCGTATTCATTCGAATCCGGTGGATAGGAACCGGTTCTCATCCATACGAAAAAACTATGTCTAGAATCGTATTATATCCAGCTTTCTACGAATATAGAAATGTACAATCATAAGATTAAAACCAGTTTTTTTAGCCGGTGCCTCCGGCACCTCGGGACTAAAAAAACTAGTTTTAATCTTATAATTGTACATTCTATATCCGCGGAAAGCCGTTTATAATACGATGCGAGAAATAACTATTCTCGTATTTATTCGAATCCGGTGGATAGGAACCGGTTCTCATCCATACGAAAAAACTATGTCTAGCATCGTATTATATCCAGCTTTCTACTATTAACTATTCTGCGTGTTTAAGTGAGTAAGTGTTATAGACATACATTTTAATGGCGGTTAGTTTGACATACGAACGTATATGCCCTTGCTATAGAGCAGTTGTGCTATTTCAAAATAATAATCTCTAAAAGACAAAAACAAAGTATTTTCACAGTAGCTTTTAAAAGGTTATTTTAGTTTAAGTTAGTTTAGGTAAATGTAAGGATTGATCCGTAGGGGCTATAAGTAGGAGAAAAGCTACTGTGAAAATACGACAAAACCCGTAACTTTGTTTTCTTTCCATGATCCGACTAAATATAAAAATTAATTTATTTTTCATTAAAAAAGTTTGACACCTTTTGAAGCATATAATACATAGTTTGGTGTATGGGAGGTGTTAAAATACGTGAAGATTCTTTTTATGCCAAGTTTGTACATTTTTAATCTAAATTATTACCACCACAACCAGGAGATGATATTTATCAGTTTACTATGCTAATTTTTATTTAAAATTAACTTTTTTCACCCTTGAAATCCTCTAGGAAAAACATAAAAATAAAACTTCTAGGCTACTTTTTAAGCTGTACACAACACAAAACAAAAGATAGAATTATTTTTGTTTTTGCTCAGAAAAAAGGCTGTGCTCTTTTTAAACTTTTCATGGAAGCTTATGACATATCTGGTGTCATTTAGAGATATTTCAGGAAGTTATGATTCAAAAGCGTAGCAAACCCTTAAAAATTATGCAACTTGTATACATATTAATTTTTTTAAAAGTATTTTTATCAAGACCTATAATCTAAATTTTGGGATTTCCAAATAAATATTATTGTGATTTAAAATATTTCTACATTACAGCTAAAATCAGTTTTTTTTTTAAATTTTACAGATGACATAAGCTTGAACAGTTGATATCGGTAAAATTAGCATCTATGATTACATCTTTCTATTAGGTCACTTATGACCACTTTTTAATATCGTATGACTGAGAGAAATAGAAAAACACCCTGTATGGATTGTTAATAATATAATTTATGTTTATGAAGAATTATAATGACATATCTCCTTACAAATATATTTATACAAATATAAGAAGCGCAGCAATAATCTTATTTTTTTTAAATTATATCAATAAATAGTAAAACAGCAATGACATGAAATATCTTAAAGTATCTTGTCATATAACTTAAATTATTTTGATGTTATGTTATTTAAGCATGATAGGCAGACAGACGGACAAAACAAATGTATGAGATAGATTTGCATATATCATATCAAAATTTACGGAAAATTTCAACTGCCTATCTTCAATAGCAGCTGTGAAAATACATTTCCCCTTTACTTTACGGACTGACTTACATAGAGATAAAGTGAGTTATAGAGTAGCTACGCTACTAAAAATATAGAAAGATAGATAAATAGATAGAGAGTGTTAGAGAGGGAGGGATAAGAAGAAAGGATGTGAATAAAAGATATAAGTAAGGCAATAGAAAAAACGATATCTTTCTAGTCTACATTAACATCATTTATTAGAAACCTTTCAAACAAACAAACATTTGACTGACATACTGACGGAAAGATGAACATACAAAGTAAATATAAATTAGCTTCACTCCAAAAGAAGTATAAAAATAACATGAGTTAAAAAGGTTAATTGTTAAAACTGGCTTGAAAGGATAATTTTGACTCTATACTATATTATATTAAACGTAGGTTTATTTGTTACAAGGAGAAAATTATCCATAGAAAGTCTCACAAATTTAAGTAGTATTTAAGGAGATGTACTGTTATTAGCGGAGCTTCAATATGTATGTATAATTTTCGACCACTCGACAGACAGAATTTAATCTATTATAGTACATCAGACATGTATACTATTTGAGCACTTATTCTACAACTTTTCCGCCAATGAAAATCAAAATCGTTGACTCACTTAACAAAAAGCTATCCGTCATCTGGAACAACTTATTGACATACATACCTAAAATATATAAAAATATGTTGAAAACACGCAGAGAAAAATACGGCAGTAAAATTTCCATTAGCAACGACCAATTTTATCCCTATTATAGTTAATTTAGTTCAATTTCACCCCCCTTACCCACGCCCCGCGTCTTTGTCCCTTATTATATGGTTCACTCTTTCTTTTCTGATACATTCTTTAACACTATCTCCTTTACACTTTTTTTGTAGCGAAGCTACTTTATAACTCACTTTGTCTGTTCGTAAGCTAGGGAAAAATTGTGCTTTACTCAGCTGCTATCAGAAATAGATGAACACAGTAATAGTGTCTGACTGATTATGACGTAACAAAAAAAAATTGCCAATGAGAGGCCACTATAAATTTTACCAATAACGGCCTCTCATTGGCTAATTTTTTTTTGTTACGTCATAATCAGTCAGACACTATTACTGTGTTCGAAATAGATTACTGAAAAGTATATTTAAATATGTTGAAGATAATACAGTTACTCAACTACTACCAATGATATAATGAAGTTTTTTTGCTAAAATTTCCCAGACAAACAAGCAACTTCTCTTACTCAATTTTTCCTTCGTTTTCTCTGACACGGGACAGTGTAGGAAAATTGAAACTTACTCAGCTGCTATCAGATATAGAATGCTGACTTTTCACGTGAAAATTCCCCAGACAAATATGCATTTACTCTACTACCCACTTTGTCCTTTGGGCTGTCAGTAACAACGTAGGGAAAACTTCATTTACGCATTTACTCAAATTCTTTTTGTTTCTTATGAGTTACTGTGATTGACACAACTACTGTATAAATGTAATTCAGGCTTATTCAAATGTAAAATTTTAACCTATTCCATGTATCATTTTGTTAGTATTTTTAGATGTTTTATAAATTTGAGTAAATTTGTCTACTCTTATCTATTTATGTAAAAGTTTTCCGTGTTCTATCTTTAGCATTTTATCTACGTATCTGCAAAAAAAACCTTTCTTTCTCTTTTTCTTGCAATAAAAAGGATAAACCTTTTTCAATGTTAAACCCCTGTGACATAGAAAAAAAAATAAAATTTATCTAATGAATCTTCATGTACTAAAAGTAAAGTATGCTAAAGATCAGAAATTGTAAACATTTAATATTTAATCTTTACTACACTTTCGGTTGTTCCGTATGTCTGTAACGGTTTGCTACGTCCTGTCGATATTAAACTAAATGATGAATCCTGAGGTGGATTCTTCAAAAACTTTTCACTGGCTCACTAAAATCAGTGAAGCTCGCTAAAAATTAGGTGGGGATAATTTTGCCTCACTGCAATCCTCACTGATTTTAGTGAGCCAGTGAGCCAAAAAAGATTTATAAGAATCCACCTCTGGTTTATATACAACAAACACCCAGATTTGCCATGCCATTATGATATATGTGTATAAAATTTGGGCCACTGTCGAAGAAATGAACTATGAACCTTTGTTAGCCAATAGATGGGTACAGTAAATTTCTGATCTATCCCAAAATTTGTGCCAGACACTATCCCCGCCCCTCATGATAAGGTTGTAAAAGAATTTTATTGTTCCCCTCTGAGTTAGAAACATATAAAGGTTTAGAAAAAACACGAGTCATTGTTTCAACCCTTTAATGAATAAAACTCAGTCTATATAAGGTTGTCCCACATTTTAGCAATAAAAAATAATACGTTTCTTTATAAATTAAGACTGTCTGTACGCTCAATTGACCGTCTACGTTACATTTAATGAAATGGCTATATTTTTTCTAGGCTGTTTTACAAAATTAAGAAACCTATATTGTTTAAACTTTAAAAGGGGATTTTTAAAAGTTTAAAACCCCTTTAAATCATATTTTAAAACTTAAATCCTTTTTAAAATTTTATTTGTCAGTTATCTGTAATATGGGCGTTGCTACAAAAGACCAACATCTACAAAAGACCAACTCTACAAAAAGACCAACTCCTACAAAAGTCCAACACCTACATAAAATCAACACTCAAAAAAGACCAACACCTACACAAGGTCTACCCATACAAAATATCAATTGATACAACTATATTGTTATATAAACATCAAATTTATTAATAAAGCAATACATTTCTGCCATTTCATTTTTGTAGGTGTTGGTCTTTTGTAGAGTTGGTCTTTTGTAGCAACGCCGTAATATGATATCGGGCAACATAGCTTATATATGAAGTTAATACATGGATTAGCGAAGGACTTAAATGTCCTTGTCATTGACTGTAATGCATGAACACATATTAAGTGTATTTTTTACACTGCTATAACCTCTAATTAGCCATATTTTATCTCTATAAAAGAAAGATTTTTTAATATTAAGATTAAATAAATATCTAAAATCGCAATTGATGATAAGAAAGCATTAGTATCAAATTTAAGGTTGTCTGTACAGAGCTATACAAAAATGCTTTTTCGTTTCTTAGTTTTTTTTTATAGTAATTTTATCTCATGCCTAACCTTTGCATGGAGCCCTAACACTTCAGAGCTAACCTGACCTAAAGTAATAATCTAAAAGCGAAAAACTATACCCACCCTCAATTTTAATTTTTATACAAAACAAATAAAAACTTTTCCAATAACTGCCAAGCAAATTAAAATATCCAAATTTCAGTACTTTTTTATTTTAAATGTATTTAAATTAAAAATAATTAAAGGCTATTTCGAAGTTTTTGATTATATTTAAGATCAAAGATCGAACCCTATTTTGTTTGACATATAAAAATGGTCTAAATTCCAAAATAAAACTAATTTACATTTTTGTAAAACAATTTAGTTGGCAAGATTTTCAAAATTCTATCATTGATTTATCTCAATTGGAACATTTTAAAAACAACCAAAATAATTAACTAGCGACAAAAAAAAACTTAGGAATAAGAATTAAATATCCAATAAACTTTCAAAACTACTGAAAATTTAAAAATAAAACATACAAACACAAAACCCTATAATGTCATGAACTTTGTGCCAGGGCCTAACTATGTAAGAAAGAAAGTTGTAACTATTGTTGTCATGCGCTTGACGTAGCAAAAGTATGAACCAATTTCAACGTCTTGGTTATATTACGACGATTTTGGAACCAAATCTAAAATCACCTCTCTTAAGGATTACTATTAAATTTTAACCAAAATCTTAGATTAACATTATATTATTGTAAGAAGGTCTGATCTGATTTGTATAAAACTCAGGGTGTTAGAGAGAGGATAATGCCTATTTAATCAATATACAATCATTTCGTTCCTCCAATATTAGAAAGCTAGCAAAGGTTACTACACAATAAAGGTAGTTAAAGTAGATTTATTTTTCATTGTTGTATCTCTGCATCCCTAAGAAATACAAGAATGATTATACTTGTCTGCCAAATTAGGAGACAAAAGGTCAGTCTGGCCAATATATATTAACAAGGAATACAAGAGACACAAAAACGAAAATTAAGACAACAGACTTTCAGACTAAGTGAACATTGAACTACTAAAGGACCAAATGATTAATTAAGTAGATGTATATTGTTCATCTGAATCTTCACAAAAAACATCATCCGTCCATCTTGAACTGCAGTAGAGAAAGAACCCAGTAATAGTGTCTGACTGATTATGACATGAGAAAAAAAATTAGCCAATGAGATGTCATTATTGACCAATGGTAAAATTTATAGTGGCCTCTCATTGGCTAATTTTTTTCTTACGTCATAATAAGTCAGACAATATTACTAGGTTCGTAGAGAAAAAATATTAATCCTTAAAAATTTGACATTTCACTTAAAATTACAGACAAACAAACCGAGTGAGTTATTGTCTAGAAGTTATTTGATCGGCAAAAGCTTTCCAAGAGAATAAAGCTGTCTATATCTACTAATAACCGAGTAAATAAAATTTTCATTATAGGATAGTCGGACATACAGAAGATATATTAACAGGTATAAATATGTCCACAAGAATCGCAGTGACAACAATAACTCAGATTAGGAGACTTTGTAATTATTCAAATAAGATTATTATTAATACTAGTAAGAACGATGTATGTCTGTCCATTGGTGTGTCGAACTGTCCGCCGCGCCGGTCAGTCTGTCAGATATAGCTAACCACTGCAACGCTTTTTAGGGAATATGAACATTAACTAAAAGCAGTCAAGGTTGACAAAAGTACTGATATCTTATAATATCTGAAATCTATAATTATGTTAATTGAATAACAGTACAAAATCTTAGGTATGTAAGTTTAGTGTAGGTTGAAAAATGTATGCGGCCCTTGAATATAGGAATACAAAGAGACTTTAACAAGCTAGAATTACTTATAATCTACACTACGCTTATCATTTCAAAAGAATTTTATGTTTTGCCTTGTTAAAATATCATATTCTTAATCAGAAAGTCGCATAAAATATCATTTATTATGCAAACATAAATGTTTTAAAAGAACTATTGTTAGTTTAACGTCTTTGAATGGGATGCTAAATAACAAATGTTTAACTTTATTTTTTATTTATGCAATATTATGATTTTTAAAAATGTCTGAAAAACTATACTTTTCAAAATTACTTTATGATTAATGTTAATTGCTACTTTATGATTATTATACATTATTGATCAAATGTTTATAAATAGACATAATAGTTTCTGTAAATCTACATCCACCAAACAACCAATGATTTGGTAAATTTGAACAATAACAAAACTTTTTAGTAGCGAAGCTACTCTATAATTTGAAATGTCCGTCTGTCTTAGTTTGGGGGAAACGTGATTTTCTCGGCTCCAATAAAAGATAGAAGGCTGATTTTTTTGACAACATTTTTATCATTAAGGAGCACAATTAACTATTAAACATCAATGGCGGACGAACCACTTTTTAGCAGGTTTTAGGCTATTTTTATATATTTCACATTTTCTCCATATCTTTGGTGTTAATGGGCCGTTTTCAAATTTTTTTCAGTTATAGATATCTAAATTAAATTTCCTGTCGTTAAATGAAAACAACTATGACGGTCAGACTGCCTTTAAGCAGGTTTTAGGCTATTTTTGTATTTTTCACATTTTCTCCTTCCCTATGGTGTTTATGGTTCGATTTCTAAAATTTTGTCAGTAATGGATATCAAAATTTAATTTCCTGTCGTTTAAAGAAAACAACCATGACGGGCAGACTGCCTTTTTGCAGATTTTTGGCTATTTTTAAACTTTATTCTTATTTTTCTATATCTCTGATGTATATAGTCCGATTTTCCAAAAGAAGGTGTATCAACTTTTTCACTTTTTATTTAAGATAGCTAGCCGGTTCTTTTAGTAGGTAGTAGATGTAAAATTTTTCATAGAATTCAGATATGCAATAGGGATTTTTTGTAGACCTCTTGTTTTTTAAGTAATTTAAGTTTTTAAAAAAAAAAAATTAAGTCCATTTTAAGGTACTAAAATGCAACAAAAAAAGAAAGAAAATGGCCATTATGAACAAAAATAGTAAGATCTTTAATTTGACACCTTACTTTTTCAATTCTGTCAAGTAACTATTGAAAAAAAATGATTTTTTAAAACCCATGAGAATAAAAACTTTGAACTAAATTTTATCATTACCAAGGCATAAGAAATAGGCATTATATATACTGTTAGAATGAGAAAAATATTACAAATCCATTCTAAGCAAAATTGAAATAAAAAGTTTACAATATAGTTTATAAACTACAATAAAAGGAATTATATGAAAATATTATATTATATTATACAGGCAACCACCTTATATTTTGAATTGAGAATAGAAATGGGAAGGGGGTAAAGAGGGGGTAACTAGGGGATGACGAAAGTGTTGCCTGTACAACAAAATACAATAGGCCATTTTTTCATTTTGTATTTTTTTACTTTTTTTCAATTTTGCTTACAATGGATTCGTAATATTTTTCTGATTCTAAAGGTATATATGAACCCATATTTTTTTTACCTGTGAAATGATAAAATTAAGTTCAAAGTTTTTATTCTCGTGGGTTAAAAAAATCAATTTTTTCAATAATTACCTGACAAAATTCAAAAAGTAAGGTTTCAAATTTAAGATCTTACTATTTTTGTTCATAATGGCCATTTTTTTCCTTTTTTTTGTTGCGTTTTAGTACCTTAAAATTGACCTAATTTTTTTTTTAAAACTTAAAATACTTAAAAAATAAGAGGTCTACAAAAAAACCGATTGCATATCTGAATTCTATGAAAAATTTTACATCTACTACTTTCTAAAAGAACCGGCTAGCTATCTTAAATAAAAAGTGAAAAAGTTGATACACCTTCTTTTATAAGGATATAAAAATTAAATTTATTGCCATTTTAATAAAACAACTATGGCGGTCAGGTTGCCTTTTATCAGGTTTTTGGCTATTGTTATATTTTTTTCATATTTCCCCATATCTTTGGTGTTTTTGGTTCAATTTTAAAACTTTTTTGGGATATCAGTATCAAAATAATTTTTCCCATTGTTATGAGCATCTTTTATATAATTTACTTTGACCGTCATCATTATACAAAATATGTGTTTATTTTCTCCAATAAATCTATTCCTGATTTAATAAATACACTTTAAATTTACTTGTACGTATTCCCATCCATGATTTCTTGTGCTTCGCTACTTATGGGTGTTGTAATCCTTGTTAATGCTAAAGTCTACTTATCTAAATTACTCTATGCCTACCTAGATGACACTAATGTGATAAAACATACTTCTTTGTACTACTCTATGATAACCATACCAAATATATATACTCTTTTTAAATACTCTATGTCTACCCAGCTATCAATAATATGTTAAAAAGTAAAAAAGGGAGGAAAAATGATGTTTATGGAAAAAACCGGCAAATCATTATCCACATATCTAACATTCTAGGGTGTTTATGCATTAACAACAATTATCATGTCCAAGCTAACAATTCAAGTTACAACCCTTCAATAAAAATAATTTAGTAAGATTTGTGATTAGTAGCAGTAAACAAGGCTTTAATCATTTTTAGAAAAGCTTTATATGTTAATTATAGAATTTTAGTAGGAATGATTTTTTTAGAAGATGATTTTAAAATCATGTTAAAGATTTTTCTGTTTGGCGTTATTTTTAGATATTTTGTTTGAAGGAATGATACGCCGTAGTTTGTTGTAATCAATTAAATGTTCTAGAAAGAATACAACATTAACAAATGATTTATGGTCATTTCTTTACAACATTACCCATATAGGCGTGCACAGGATTATTGATTTGTGAAGGTGGGAAGGGGGGGGGGGTAGGAAAACCTCACTAAATTCTTTATCCCACTCTGAACAATTTTATTGGTTAAAGAAAGGACAGAAAATTTAAATTTTGAGTATTTTTTTCTTGAGTGTTCGAATAGAGTCTATTTGTAGAAAAACATGGTAAGGCCTTGGGGTCACACATTTAATTGAAATTCAAGATTAACCATCTTTTCAGCTACACAGCTACTCTATAATAAGGTTAGAGTTTAGTTTTTCCGTCCGTCTGTCTTGAGCACTTAGATGCAAAAATCAGTCTGTTAATATTAAAAATATTTAATTATAAAAATAATTAAAGGCTAAAATTATGATTCTATACTGTATTACAATTTCAAACTAATGATTAATCAACAATATCCACCAATTATCATCTTCTTTTTGTCTGTATAACACATTACTGTTTTTATATTGCTTATGGGCTAGCACTCTCTTACATATGATCATAATTGTCCTTGGTAAATTTTAAATCTATGCTTTACCCACGAATTTAGACACACACTCACACACACACACACACACACACACACACACACACACACACACACTGACAAACAAACATAAAGACATTCAGACAACTAGACATGCAAACATACAAAACGCATTCATACTTGATGGTTAGTTAACAAAGCAGCACAACAAAAATAAAAATCAGTATTTCATGCTTAAATCTGATTGCACACCTTTTGTCATTCACTGTGAAGTTGTTGAAGTTACACTTGTAAAAGAATTAATTGAGCAAGATTTGAAAAATAGTCTACAATGCCATATATGATGATAAATTGCGCCTGTTTTTTTGGCAAAGGCATTACAACATTACATGACTGTGATAGTACATCAACAAATTCCAAATTTAACGTCTTTAGTATAAGTGGGTTGTCCGGACTTGAAGTTGGCACCACCCCGACACACTGAAGCCATAAAACTTAACTATCAAAGCATTTGTAAGATAGCATAAATGTGGTGCTTTCCCTCAAAGTGCATATCGAGCACAAATAAACCCCCCATCCATATTTTTAAAAACAATTTGAAAAAAGATGTGGTATTATTCTACTATTCCGAACCCATGCGGAGCTACCCAGTACCCAATATAACCTAACCTAACCTACATTGAACTAAAGAAACAAACGAAAAACTAAACCCCAACCCTTACATTTAATTTATTTCAAAACTAGGGGGGGGGACTTTATGTACTCGACAAGACAATTTATTAAAATTACCCAGAATTCTCAAAAACGTAAAAGTTTTATTGAAGTGAACAATAATGCTACATTGTAAAACTTCTAACTTGACATATGCATGAAACATTTATAAAGGTAGACCATGGGAGGGGTGTGTTACAGGGACTTGTGTGCAATCAATTCCACTAAATACAAGACATCATAAACTTCAAGAACTGTAAATCAATAATACAGCACAAAATAAAACAATAAACCATACAAGAGTTATAGAATTTTATAAAATTGTTTTGGTCATTCTTACAATATCTTTAAATCTAATTAAAAGTAAAATAGTTAACTGTGCATTATTAGAATACAATCCTTCTCATTTCTTAAAGTGCTTAAAAATCTAACTTGTACTGATAATCTTTGTCATAATTATTTACATCTATTTGCGACAAAGCCCAAATTGCGTTAAAATTGTGTCAAAAATGATCCATGTGACGTAATAAAAATGAAGGATTATCCATCTCTTTTTTAGGGGGTTTCTTTCCCACTTTTCATCTCATCTCCCTCATTGTATTACGTCACATGGATCATTTTTGACACAATTTTAATACAATTTGGGCTTCGTCCTATTTGCTATCGCACCGTTTTGAAAACATAGATTTTATACGTAAGTTATGGCACACCCTTGGGACCAAGGGGGGTGTGTTTCTTCCATAAATAATCATCAGTTCAACAAAATACATTTCAAATAAATTGATAATGCATGTTCAACTTTTACAAACATTAACAAAATGTTTAACATTTTTGTTGCTCTAAATTTTTTCAAAAGATGGAATTTATAAGCAGTCACGTAGTAAAAAGGAACAGTAATGTATAATACAGTAAAAATAGAAATAATACTTTGTTTACAGCGAACTAATCAATAGTATTCATTCTAATCAGTTTATGTTTAAGCTTTTTAAAACATACTAATTAATAAGGAAGAAATATTAAAATTTCTGCCAGACAGTTACTTGGACGTCTGGACATATAAACCAGTTAATAAGTAGCTGTGCTATAAAAAATAGGAGCGGTTTTGTTTTATAAATTTAAAAAGAGTTGATATCTTTGAATAAATTATATTATCATTCTCTTTTTTTTAATGCGAACATATTTCTCGTAGTTTTAAAGTATTAAATATTATAATGAAAAAAAATATTTACTTGTATTGTATACGATCTAAACCCTACAGAAATGTTACTTGCAACTTTTCTTTTAGCGCATTTACTCTATACATAATTAGGACACGTCCGTCTGTTCAGGCTGCATCTTTTCCCCCTAATTTATAGGCATGTTTAACCTTTATATAATACTAACTATGAACTGTTTCATTTTTTCCCCGCTTTCTTATAAAACTTTACAAAGTTGCATTAAAGATTTTAATTAAAATGGTATTCAATACTAAAATCTTACCTTGAGAAATCTGGGGGTTCCTGATTGACCGGCGGTGACAGGGGCGCAGGCGATATAACTCCTGGAGAAGGAGACACTATACACGGAGGCGGAGATATACACGGCGAGGGCGAGAGACAGGGCAGAGGCGAAGAAGGAGGCGGGGTAGAGTCTCTTGACCCGCCAAAATCGGATCGACGCAGTCCTGAAAAAAATAATACAATTATATTCTATATTATTATTGTATTGTAGTTTATTCAGAACTTGATGTAGCTGCACTTCTCATAGAAACAATTGTCCTTGTTTTTGGGTCAGTTTTAAAATTGTGTATAACACATAACAAGTTTGAACTATTTAATCTAATTTTAATCTATTCATCCAAATTATTGAAAAGATATTTACAAAATCAATCCGAATCTTTTGGTCAATTCTTAAAATAATATTTTCTCTAGTAGCACAGGACTTTGTCTGCCCGTGCTACTTGAGAAAGATGATTTACTTGACTACTATTAAAATCAGAATGCTGATTTTTTTTACATAAATAAAAATATTAATCACGATACTTGTTTAAAACTTATTTAATGCTTTTCTATTATAGTTAATTGCTTTTTTTTGCTTTTAACGCTTATTAAGTGTAGTTATACTTTTAAGTATCAGGCTCTTGTCTATGAATAGGTAAAAAATCACCTTTTTTGAATGGAAGGCCTAAATCTGATAAAAAACATAAAGCTTTGTAGCCTAATCTATTTTTCTCATCTGAAAAGAATTTGGTTAATACATGAGGTGCTAAAAATCTCTCTATTGTTAGGCAAGAACCCTCCTACAAAAACCCTCTTCTGACCTAAAAAAATTCATATCGCTTGGGATACTTTTAAGACATCCCACCAATTAACAATTGAAGAAAAAAAATTTAAAATGAATTGACCAAGCCGTTTATGTGATCTTACGGAACAGACACACTACAATAAAATTCTAGTTATCTTAGTAAAAGGATACCCCATTATAGAAAACGTTGTATAAATAACTTTAGTCTAAATTCCTTAAAAAAAGAGCCTGAAAATGTTAAACTTTCAAGATTTTAGAAGATTTATTTAGAGTAACAAAAGATGTTTTTTTTTCTCGTTTTTTCTAAGATTTTGGTGGGCCATATGAAGTCGATAATTTTTAAATTGAAAAAATATTTCTTGTCTAAATAGATTTTTCTTATCCTAATCAGAAAAAGAATTTGATTATCATCAATTCAATTTAGAGTAAAAAAGAACATTAATTTTAATGGTATTTATTTTATATTAGCGCAGCTACTATAAAATAAAGGTATTGAAGTACCCTTACTTTATATTATGAAAAGCTATATCAATACTAAAATTATAATATGACAATAACAATTTGATAAAATTACTATATTTCATTATAATATAATGGTCTAAAATTTGTTAGAAAAAGGTATGTTCTTAAATTTTAATAATGCTTAACAGCTAATATCTAAAATTTACATAAATTTAAAAATGATGTGAAGAAGCGGCTCTGGAACCCTCCCTTGTCCCCTCTTCCCCTCTATAGATGACCAAAACTGAACGCAAATTAAGCCGCGGAAAATGATTTTACATTAATCTTTTTAAGGCATTGTTTTTCTTCTTTTTTTCTTCTTTCACACATGCCATGGTGTATGCATGAGTAAATGGGTCTAAAAACATTTTTTTCGACAACGGTTAATATCTGAGTTGTGTCTACAAAATCGTTACATAATAAATTCTTACTTCTTTTTTTTAAATTTCACTTTCTTATTCACGGACAAATTAGGGACTTACTTTTCAGAATACAGTGTACTTAAAATTTTGCAACCTACCCGGACAATTTACTATACCGGAGAGTGAAAGGCTCAACAACACGTAATAAATCTGAAAAAATCTCCTACTACAGCGACCCAGGTGCGTGGCATACATAGTTGGAGTAGGGAGAATGCCATGGCCAAAAACAGGCGGATCTCAATACAATACAATCTGACCATATACTCATGGACATCATTAAGTAAGATTTGGTTCAGATATACACAAAAGAACTTGTGGTAAATGTCGTCCTCTATAGGCTCTGCATTGGTATCACTTTATCCCTGTAACTCTCCAGACACGGTGGTACTAAATATTTTTCTCACTCTCAACCCAAAATTTCAAGTGTTCAATCACCTCAGCAAAATTTTCAATTTAGCAAAACTGTGTATAATTCCAATAATATAGTCTTCTTTGCTTCCCTCCATTTAATTATAAATATTGGATCATTTTCTAAATATAAAAAAACTAAGCATGTGGAATACTAAGCGGGAGTGAAGGCACACCCAAATTGTAATGTAGAATTTAATTTCCAAATATGTAAGGTTAGGTTAGAAATGGGAGGTAAAGGTTTATTGAATATGCAGATTTTTAAGGCGCATTCAGAATTAATAATTTGGATATTTTTTGCTTCGAGGTGGTGGAAGATGAGGGGGGGGGGGTCCTGAGTAAAGAAATGCAATATCTATAATACAAAGTAGAATGATGTCTGTCCTTCTGTCCGTCCGTCCGTCTGTCCGTCTAAAGCTTAAGTAACGCTATAGGGGGAAATGTGATGTTATATAATTATTCTTGCTTCTTTCATTCTTAGGTCCCACTTTATTTATCTTCCTTTTTTATTGTCACTGCATATTTGCTCTATAATTCAATTTATTAGTTTGTCCATCCATAAATTTTGTACTTATGGATAATGTCATCTTTGTTGAAAAAATAAATGAACCTTTTTCATCCAATAGGATATTATCTGAATTTCAATTTAATTTCACCAGTTAACAGAGTGTCGACATATGCAGAGAGAGAGGGGACAATAGGCTGTTTAATACACTAGTCCCCAAGTCCTAGTTTTAAAAAAACGTTGTCTTATTCGTTGGCTCAACAACTTTGGGGTCTGTAATGCATTTTGATTCGTTGGCTCATTAAGTTGAGTTTTCAAAACTAATTTGAATTTACTTAAGGTGTAATTGTGTGTATCATGATCGGGGATGTACATCAATGTATCGGCCATTGTTTTATCCCTATAGTTCCCTGCAACTTATGATTTTTTCAATGGTTTATTTCGACTAAAAGATATAATACAAAGTATTAAGAGTAGACATAAAATCGACATGCCTTTATAGAAGCTAATTTGTCTTTGAAGAACTACTTCATATATAAAGCTATTCTTATAATGAAATCATGATATTATATATTGAGATATAAAATATAGTATTGCAAGTTGTGATATAATGATAAGGTAGATTTTGTTAAATAAACATAAAAACCATCATTCTTAAACTAAGCTATATATATATTATATATAGCCTTTATAAAATCAAATCATTGGGCGATCATATAAAACTACTATATTTATAATTCTTATTAGTACATTTCTTCAAAGTTAATGCTATTAATAAACTATTCAATATATTCATGTCAAAAAGTAAGTGATAATGTAAATTATTGTTAGTATGGGTGGCTGAAAATGCACCAAGCAAAAAAAAGAGGTGATATTGACAGACAGGGTTCATTGTACAGTAGATTTCGCACTTTTCGCTAAAAAATACTTTTGTAGCGGTTTTGTATTGGTTGGGTCTTTTGATTAAGTTATATGGCTGAACTTTCAGGAGCACAAAATATTAAAGCCCAACATTTTTAAATCTATATATTCATCATAAAATATGTCTTTCATATCAAAAAGTTAAATGTTTTCTTTTGGAACATTTTGTAAATTTATTTGTAACATTGATAATTTTACACAATCTATAGTTCATGAAATTATTTTAGAAGTTTTACAAATACAGGAACATTTAAGTCTGGGGTGCATGCCCTCCCATTTTTCATCCCCTCAAAGCTCTTCCCCGCCTGACAATCTCTGTGCAAGCGTCTTGGTAAAACACTAGAGGGAGAATGGGTTAAATGACTGTATCTCACCATCGCAACCACTTTGTGCAATCCTTCTATTGGGTCATTGAAAATCAACCAATAGTGTCGCTTATATTAACACAGCCAAGTAGCAGAAAATAATTTAGAAGTAGGCGAAAGAGGTCTTTGAAAAAGAAAGAGAGGTAGTTGTCGGTATATACATCTATACTATAGATTTGTTGAATTGAAAGAAAATGTAAAAAAAAATATTGAAAATTTTGTGTTCTACTGATCAAATTATCAATAGGATACCCCACAACCCCTTTCAGGGAGTGTTATTACCCCCCCACCCCCCCACCCCCTACACCTCACGGCCAACCCCATATAACTGCATCGATTCGTCGGTAGTTTAGTGGTAGTCATTAAAGAATAGGCTCAATTTGGTTCCATTCAAATTTCATCAACATAAGATTTCACCCCCAATGTGTTGAGTTAGCCTAACCCAATTATAATAAACCCAATCTAACCTAACCTAAGGGACTGTGAATTAACTGACTCCAATTTTATAAAATCCCTGACTGCCATTTGTTGACTTAAAAGCTTTCGTGGTTAATGGTTTAGTTGGAATCTTGATTGGGTGGTACAAAGTGACAGTATCATAACTTTTCTACCAATAATTTTAATCTATATGGCAGGTATTTTTTTTAGTTGGATGAATAACCATTTTTTGTCCTTAATCCAAACTTTCTAATGTCTATTTTTTAAAATGGGTGGAATTCTATGTTCGCTTCTCAACCCAATATAACTACTGATATACAAAGTCGTGTTATCTTAACTCAATTTAATATAACTACTCTTTCTCAGCGTCGTGTTATATTCAACTTAACTGTCTTTTATTTACTGTCATTTATTTTTTTATAAAATTAAATTAATCACTTCAAGTGAATTAAACACGAATTGCTTGCCATGAAATGAAAAGAAAAGAGTAAATTTATGTTCTAACTTGTAATATAACTGCCCCATATTTCTAATCATTTCAAAGATTTGTTATTATTAAACGTTGATTGGAATTTTTTTTAAGTCCAAAAAAAATCTGTGCAACAATTGTCTGAATTGATCTACAACACTTGTAACTTATGTCTGATTTACCCTCTACCCCTCTACTAAAGGTAAAATTCATAAATAAGAATTGGAGAAAAGATTAATTTACCATCTATTGTCAATTCCCTGTATCTCCTGATTCTGCTATAGTAAAGGTAAGGTTAATGATTCAATACCTATTAATACACTATCAAAAAAAAAGAGTTTGTATAAACTAACACATTTTTTAAAAATAAAATTTTACACTAGATAGCCTTTACAAAATCTGTTACTCGTATTTAAAGAAAAACAATCTTTAAAATTCTTCATTTTATCTTTTTACATGAAAATTACAATGTATATATCTTATTTGTAAGTTATATGTGCAATAAATATACTTTCTTTGTGATTAGAATTAAAGATTATTTTTGCATAGTTATGAACAGAAAAATAAAATATGTAGTCGTATTGGTGATATTTTTGACTTACTAAAAGTTTAAAGGTCATAATCATTATTTTCTATTTCATTTGAAATTTTCTTTCATTTCAATATTTTGGTTTTTTAGTTAAAATAAATAAACACTTTGTTAAGCAGGGGAAATATAAAATAGTGCTTTATTTGGTTAATATACCTTCATTAGAGGGTTTCAAAACTACTTAATTAACAAAAATAGAAATTAGATTTTGAATTTAAAAATTTCAGAAAAAAATTTATCAATACTTTTTTGGTCAAACGGTTAATAAAATACATTCTGAAACGGTTGTAAAGTGTTAAAATGAAAATAAAACTCCAGTAAATCATATTCTCGTATTCATTCGAATCCGGTGGATAGGAACCGGTTCTCATCCATACAAAAAAAAACCATGTCTAGCATCGTATTATATCCAGTTTTCTATGAATATAGAAGAAATGTACAATCATAAGATTAAAACCAGTTTTTTCGTCGGTGCATTCGGCACCTCGGGTCTAAAAAACTAGTTTTAATCTTGTAATTGTACATTCTATATCCGCGGAAAGCTGTTTATAATACGATACGAGAAATAACTATTCTTAACCATAAAAGTATTTTTTCTTAATTTTGTTGTTCTTCTGATCAGACTAAGAATGTATAGTTAGTTGAGCTTATAATATTAGTGGTTACTATTTAAAGAAAAAGCAACCTAAAAGTGGATGATATTTGAAACCTCCTAATCTTAATATACCCTAATATACCGCCTCCCTATTAGCTACTATAATAACATTGTTCAGGCTATTATAATGTTATCATCATTATTATAAGAAGCGAAGCTACTTTATAAATATGGTGGTAGGAACGTCGGTAACGCACCCCCAACCCTTTAACATTTAGAAAACAGTTTTAGACTCCACATTATTTTACTCTAGAAAAGTTATTTATAAAATGTATTCTACAATCTGCAGATCCTCTCCTTATTTCCTAAAATTCTCTTGATTATTACTGCTATATTTACCTTTAAATTCTAGAATAGAACCTTGTTGTTTTATTAAAAGCTGCGCAGCTAACGGCCATGATTTTCCTTGTTATGAAGTAAGTATAATGTTATAATCATACTGTTATCTTTATTATACTTATAGTTATAATCTTCTGATAATCATGTCTTAATCATTAATACACTTACAAATCATCATCTTACACAGGCGCGTGCACAGTGTTATATTGTTGGGTGCGCATAGCCATACCAGAAATTTTCCCCCTCCCCCCAACCTTTTGAAATTTTTTTATACTTTGAATATAAAGTTTAGTGGTAATAATTAATATTTTGTGGTATTATTACGACCAAAGAGAGTGTGAAAGGAGAAAATTAAATTGATACAGGGGGTGAGTGTCAATTACAAAACCTTCGCACGCCCCTGCATTTGCTTATCATTTCTAGACATACAAACCATCATCTTGATTTTTAATCACTAGCGGCTACGCCCCTAGAGGCCTCTAGTGACACTTTAAATATTTTTTTTATATTTAAAACATGTCTATGTTGCGTTTGACGTTTGTGTTTGCGTTGAACTCTCTTTGTAAAATCGAGAACGTAAAAAAATTTAATTTTTTGTGATTTCTCTTGGGAGGGTGGTGGTATCCTCCCCCAAAATAGTTAAAAAAAACCTTCCCGGGACTTATGAGAATCTACCCTGTTAAGAAGAACCCGATCGGTTCAGCGGTTAGCGAGATTCTTCGGTACAGACACACAGACAAACAAACAGACAAACATCCTGTTACTTTAGTATAAGGATTTCAGTTTTAAATTTGTTATACTCAAATAAAATAAAGTGTTGGTGTTAATATCGAAGTTCGCCCAAAGTATGTCGTTAGCATGTCATCCATGCGCATTTTCTGTGTAAAAATGTATGTTAATAATATGATATAAGGCTAGACAAAAACATAATATTTTATTTCATTCTTAAGTTTCTTTGTCTCCTAAAACCATAAAATAATTTAAAAATGGGTAAAAAGTTAATGCTTGCTGTTAATGTATTTTCGTTTTTAGTGCATAAATCACAAAAATGAACTTATATGGTACATATACATATATCTACGCTAAAATAGATATGCTATAGAATAGTAATGTTCTTTCATATAGTCCAATAATAAAAACATACATTTATCATAAAGTAAAAGAATTTCTATCTGTGTGTGTCTGTCTGTCTGTACAGGACGATCTCGCTAACCGCTGAACCGATATGGTTCTACTTTACAGTGAAACTTCATATAGGTCCTAGGAAGGTGTATAAAACTAAAATTGATTGCAGAGAGGGTGGCATCTTCCCCCCACCAACGCAGGTACCCCCAAAGTCCTCTAGGGACTTTATCGCTAATCTATAATACAAAGTAGAACGATGTCTGTCTGTCTGTTTGTAGCGAAGGATCTCACTAACCGCTGAACCGTTCGGTTTCTCCTTTACAAAGTAGCTTCTCATAAGTCACGGGAAGGTTTAGAACTATTTCTTGGGGGGGGGGGGGGGACTAAAATTAAAATAGTGGGGTCGACTCTCCCCCCCCCAAAAAAAATTCCCCCCCCCAATAGAAATTTTTTTAAAAATTTTTCTTTTAAATCTAAAATACGAAAAATTGGTTTGATCAAACCTCTTGGGGATAGGGGCGAAGCCGCTAGTATAATATATAATATAACTAAATGGTGTCAATAAAAATGAACTCCTTACTACTCTATTTAACTCTATACATGAATTTAAACTCCCACCTAACCACTCTAAATAATCTCTATACAGTAATGTAACCTACCTCCTAACCAATCTAAATAATCTCTATACAGTAATATAAACTCCCACCTAACCACTCTAAGTAATCTCTATACAGTAATGTAAACTCTCTCCTAACCACTCTAAGTAATCTCTTTAAAAATCAACTCCTGATTACTCTAAATAATCTTCATATGTGTAGGAGTGTAAACTCCCTCCTAACCACTCTAAATAATCTCTATACAGTAATGTAAACACCCTCCTAACCACTCTAAATAATCTCTATACAGTAATGTAAACTCCCTCATAACCACTCTAAGTAATCTCTATACAGTAATGAAAACTCCCTCCTAACCACTCTAAATAATCTGTATTCAGTAATGTAAACTCCCTCCTAACCACTCCAAGTAATCTCTATACAGTAATATAAACTCCCTCCTAACCACTCTAAGAAATCTCTATAAAAATGAACTCCTAATTACTGCCCATTTAGACAAAATTGCCAAACGCTACATCATTGAACATTTAAAAGGAAGTTCTACAATTTGCTTTTTTTTAAGTAGAGGAAAAATATACAGTGGCGTGAATAGACATTTCAAAAGGTGGCGGGGACGAAAGAAAAGCCAGTCATTTAAAATATTACATTAAAAGGATTTTAAAAAAGCTAACGCTGTTTTGATAAAGGCATTGTAATGATAATTTTTTTGTGAATATAGCTACATTAGTTTAGTCGGTCAACATAAAAAAAATTGTTGAAAGTTCCTTTAAGTATGTTAAAGGGCCGAGTTTAAATATTCATTATATTTTTGTTTCAGAGTGGGGAGGGGAAATACTTTGTTTTAACATTACTTCTATTATTACTGTATAGTTTTTTTGCTTAGGAGTTTGCACCATTTAACTTAAACATAATGTTCATATTTTCTTTTTTAATCATCTTTATGCTTAAATATTCTCTTTTTTTACCTAGTATACAAAAATTCAAGATTTGTATGAATTTGTCCTATAAATAATTGTATTTTTATTATGATTCTGTGGTTAAAAACCTGCTATATCCACGCCAGGTTAAGGTATTAATTAAGATTAATCTATCTATCTGAGTTAAGATCTTACATATCTTTCCATTTTGTGGTTGTATACATGAGAAACAAAAAGAAAAAAATATTTCTATTGAACGTTGTCGTCCCTGTTTAAATGATAAACCTTGCTAAAGATGCTTGATTTTATTGTCTTTTTAAAGAAATAAGCTTGAGGAATATGCAAGTTAAATCCTAAATACTCAATACAGTTAGGATTTTTAAAGAACTTTGGTATTTGCTATTTGACTTATCTGTTCTGAAAATAAATAAAATAAATCATAAGCTAATTGTTGCTTTGATACATATGTAAAAATACTTTCTTGTTCTTGTTTAAATTGTTTTATTAAAAATTTGAGTTTGAATTAAAAAAATTCAAAGTCTTTCAAAACCCACACTAAACTAGGTGTTTACCCATACGTACTGTATTTTTTATGTGTGAATTTATGTGTGTGTTTTGTCTCCTTTGTGTGCGTGTGTGTGGGTGTGTTGGGAGGGGATTAAGGATATGAAAATTGTATGTATAACAAAGGGGATGTTCTATTAATTCCGCATTAAATAAGATTTTAAAAAGGGCAAAATATGCAACAAATATTCAGCAAACAATCTTAATGTCTCAAAATATCGTTACAGTAAATCGTCTATGTTCCAATCAGCCCAATATCCAATTTAAAATAATAAAACTTTCGCTATTTCATATAATTAAGAATGTCTCGCTTCAGATACTTTGATAATTCGATAATTGTATTTTTTCTCCATTTTGCACTGCATTAATATTTCTATTTATGGCGCCAATATCAATATGTAATTTTGAATTTATGCGCACATGATGGCCCACCTTAACTTTGTATAATTCATTTTTACAATCATATTCACACACAAGGATTAAAGAAAAGGTTTTGCAATAAAATTGATGATAATATGGTAATAAAAGAATTATAAAGGATCTTCTAACTACAAAGTCCTTGGATATTTTTAACTGTTTGTCTGTCTTTCTTTGTGTAAGCGATACAATAATAGCCATAAGATATGTACTATACAATCTATTTCGCTTCTAATAGACAAAATTATGATTTACATCTTATTTTAGGATTGTTCTCTTTTCCGTTTTCATTAATTATTAAAGCAAATTAAAAAATGGCAAAATTCACAAAAGGAATAACCATAAGGAAAAAGGATAAGAGGATGAATACTCACCCCTTTTTTATGGTAAAATACTACTTCCCCATCCCTAAATTTAGAAGCAGACGAAAATCAAAAGCCGCCCAGGGCTTTTTGTAAGTCAATCATAAATAATAATGTGAATAAAAAGAAAAGCGATATTTAGCAAACAGCCGTGGGCGGTCAGAATCAGCTGAATGTTCATTATGAAAAAAATTTTCCCCTTTTTAGAAATAGAAGGATTCATCTTTCATGAACAAATTTTTTTTAAATAAAAATAAAACTCTATGTCATTTTTAATTAAAACATTAAAACGAAAATATCTAATCTAATATTCTTGCCCTAAATATGGAAATAGTAAAAAGTAAAACAATATTTTTTTTAATAATTTTTAATCCTCCCATTTGAAAAGTAGTGGAATAGCAATAAATTTTAGCGCGGCAACAGCGCTGAGTAGGCCTCTAGGCCCACTGCCTATTTTCGTCTTCCAGTTGCTTCGATTCCTCTCTTTTATTTTTTTCTCTATGGGAATAACCTTTTTGCGATACTTTTCTATAAATCGTTAAGGTTACCAGCAATTTTTGCACGTCTTAACATATGCAAAATTAAACTTCATAAAACGTTACCTATTTATTGTTCTAAATATGGAAATAGTAAAAAGTAAAACAATATTTTTTTTAATAATTTTTAATCCTCCCATTTGAAAAGTAGTGGAATAGCAATAAATTTTAGCGCGGCAACAGCGCTGAGTAGGCCTCTAGGCCCACTGCCTATTTTCGTCTTCCAGTTGCTTCGATTCCTCTCTTTTATTTTTTTCTCTATGGGAATAACCTTTTTGCGATACTTTTCTATAAATCGTTAAGGTTACCAGCAATTTTTGCACGTCTTAACATATGCAAAATTAAACTTCATAAAACGTTACCTATTTATTGTTCTTTATATCTAAAACATTTAGAGGTTCTTGCTTTTTGGTAGGGGGACAAAGTGTTTTAAAAAATCAGCCACGTGACGTCATAAAAATAGGTGATTATCCATCTCTTTTTAAAGGGTTTTCTTTCCCACTTCTCCTCTAAACTCCCTCATTTTTATGACGCCACATGGCTGATTTTTGAGACACTTTGTCCCCCTACGCTTTTTTCTCCACTCTTGGATATATTTGTACTTTTTTTCTAAAAATAACAGCAATTGAGGTAAAATTATAGTGTATAACTCTCGTGCCCAAAGTGACCACATCACTGCTAATTGATCAGGAATCTAAAGGGATAAGACAATGGACAATAAATTAATGTACGTACCCAATGATGGTACATAAAATTAAAATCAACCAATCCAATTCAAGAAAAGTAGCCAAAATTTTTGAGCCAAAGAAAGAATTGATCATAAACTTTGGGTACCAGTGTAATTTACAGTCCAATGTCCCCTCCCTTCCTCCTTGTAATTGATCCTTGGGTCCCTAGCTAAGTGGCCCTGTCAATTTAAAATACATGCATTAACATATTTATATGTATTTTATATGGGAGTTTTTAGTAGCCCAGCTGCTCTAAAATGGTCTGTCCGTACGCCACACCATCGTACTAAGTATAAAGGGCTAAACATATTTTTCCTTTTTCCTACTTTTATTATTGCTTCGACTTATTGACAGCTTTCCGCAGACAGTAAAATGTAAAATTACGATTACACTAAAAAAAGTTGTAAAATTGTTTGCCGACTGGTATTGAATTTTTTTATTATTCGTGGAAAATAGTCTTTAATATAGCACGACACATGATTCTTTTATACACGATAGGATGGCAAAAAAACCAGTTTTAATCCCAAGGGTATTAATCGGTTTTAAAGCCATACTTGAAAATGTTTCTATAAAATAAATTCTAATTATGATTCATTTGAAAAAAGTTTCTTACTCGATTTTTAAATAAATAACTGTTTTGGAAATATATGAAATTATGATATTGACTATTGAAACAAGTTTTGTTAATAAATCACTGAATACGATCACGTTTCATTTCAGTAATGGATTTATGCTATTTATGAAGAAGATGCTCTACTAAAAATTATAAAAACTGATCTGCAGAAATGATAAAGTAAAAAATGTTTAAAGATTTTTGTGTCTGATAAAAATATTTTCTGCATCGATCATTGCAACTGAATGCAATCTGAGCCCTCCTAGACTTTGCTGCTGGCATTATATCAACACATGGCTTTGTATGCCTTATATAAAAGTAACAAGACGTATTTCTTTCTGTCTGTCGTATAATGGTAGAAGATGATTAAAGTCCCTCAACAGATTATGGCGTCATACAATAAAATAACCAATAACAATAAACAATGAGAGGCCAGCATAAATTTTACCATTGGTCAATAACAGTGTATACTGGCCTTTCATTGGCTATTCTATCGTATGACGTCATAATCTTTTAAGGGACTTTAATCATCAGATTGTCGATGATATGTCAGTCTAGATTTCCTATGATGAAAGACATACAGAATACAGATGGTAGGGACTAAATACCTTTTAAATCTACTTTCTGAAGGAATCATATAAGATAAAACTAACGTAGAAGTTAAAAACTGCTCACGGACTAACGATTGGCCATACAGCCTAAACTGAGGAAGCAGCTTACTTAGACGCGCGTTAGCAGTACATTGTTGGATCTTAGTTAAGCTAGATTGTTAGCAGGTAAACAAAAATAAAATATATAAAACATTACCTCCTGCCCTAGATCTAACGTCTGAAGAGGCCTCCAACTCAAACCTGAAATTTAAATGAAAATATAAGCAACTTGAATAAAAGTACCACAACAATATGCACAGATAGACAGACGAACGGACATTTTCTATGTATTGGTTGTTTTTAATAATAGTTGTCTAAAATTAACATAAATATCTAATTTTACTCTAAAGATTAAAAAATACATTAATCGGGAATTGCATCCAAAAAATGAGCAATTTTAACATTTTGCATCATTTTTGTAGGCAAAAAATTGCATAAAATAAGAGGACGTCTTGACATATGTATCAGATAACAGAAAACAGTCTTTACCGACATTGGTAGAGCTCTTTTTTATCATAACAAGGATGACAGCATTAATAAAATCAAAGCTTTTAAGTCAGACGATAGGTAATGGATGTACGGTTGCTACACTTACAAATAAAGAAATCGTCATGCAAAGTTTGATATCGATAGGACAATTCTAAATTAACAAAAAAAGCTATTATTGCATTTTATTTAACAATTACAATTTAACTTTTATCACTTTTATCAGTGGTGTTACAAAAAAAATATTTGTAACACTATCCGTTACGGACGTACGGAAAGATCGACCTTAAAGAAAGCTTGATTTTTAAAAACAATACGGGGCATAAACCAATGAAAGTTGTGGACAGAGTAACGTTTATCTGAGGTTCAAACGTACAGACATTAATATATCCTAGTTATAGAGTAGCCACACTACTAAAGGTATTTTTTTCATTTGTATAATTTTTGTATATATGCATATATGTGTATATATGTTTAAAAAGCTAAATTACCTTGTTTCATGTTAAGCCCCAAACAAAATGTTCCAAAAATAAAACATTTAAGTGTAAATTATTACATCTCAGACAGACGGGCTCGCTAATTTCAATAATTTGGATATAAACACATATAATTTCGGTAGTTAAGAGGTGTGTGTGTGTGTGTGAGCGTGTGTGTTGAAATAATAAATGACTAGCGTAGGGCTTCCTTTATGAAAGATAGCACGAAATTTAACTTTATCACGGGTAGCCCGAATTTTAATTATTTGGAGGATTTAAGATAAATATATTTTTTTATTTGGTTTATTTTTTATCAAGAGAACGATTACGTTCAGAAGAAGCGAAGCTTTTTTTTCAGCTAAAAGTTGAGAGATAAAGAGAAAGCGCATTCTACGTTAAAGAAGGACAGTTAGACAGTGCCAATTATAGAGTTGATTCGCTAATAAGAATTCATTTGGTTAGGTTTTTAACTTTATAAAAATAATAAGTATCTTATTCCTCTGTTTTTTGAGAAATAGTATTTGGTCTGAACAGGACAATGTTAAAATATATTAGTCATGGGTTTAAACTATCTTTAATATAATTAATTATAAAACTATGTTTAGGTTAAAAATAGAGTAAAAGTATAATATATTATTTTTCAAAATTGGAGCTTCTTTACAAGTCTTACATTTCGTTGGTTGAAATGTCAATGTACATGACTATATAAGGCATCTAATAAAGGAGGAAAGCAATTAAAAAGAAGTTATAAAGATTTTAAGGTAAATAAAGTCATGCACACATTCTTCGTCTATTCGTCTATATTAGAAAAAATATTAAAATCTATTACGATATTTTCACACCAATTCTTATTACTTCTGCTTTAAAATGGTGATTTCAAGGAAATTAGGGCTTAATATGGAAAGCTAAAGCTTTTCGCGTTTGTTTGTTGGCATCCTTGTTCAATAATAAAACATGAAACCTGACATGAATAAACATAAAACAACTATGAATACACATTTTATTTCAATTGTTTTGGGGAACAATAAGTTGATATTGAAAAATTTGAATGAAAACAAATTAATTTCATGCAAATCAATATTTATAATTTCATCTTTATTGTGGGAAATAATTCAGAATTGATTAAATATTGGGGTTAAGCAGCCGCAAGCTAGCCGCCTGTCATTATTTTTAGACGCAGATTTTAATTCAGCTGCAGCAGATACCTTATAGTAACCCATCACTCAACAATCAATAGCCGCAGGGTGGGATGCCGGGATGCCGCAAGGCCGGTCTTCCAACTTCACCCCCCCCCCCCCCCCACCTCTGATGGAATCGTTGTGTGCGCCACTTGCTTCAAAGCAAACAAAATAAGTGAGTTAAAGAAAGGCTTAACTAGGCTATAAAGGCGCATCCATTGAGTGAATTAAAGATAAAATACTTCCTTTACTACCACTACATCCGTATATCATTATAATATCAAGGTAATTCAAATCACGATGGAAAATAAAGTATATATATTTTTGGTAATTTTTCCTTCTATTTATTCCACATATGAGAGACAGACAAACATATAACCTTTGGAGACTTTTTAAATTCACAAAAAAGGCATAACTAAAATAAAAGATAAAAAGGCAGACAGAGGGACTGACTGAACACGAACATGCCCTAAGTATAGAGTAGCTACGATGTGCCAAAAATAGCAATGTTGGTATTAAATATAAAATATCAAAGGTTAATTTAGTTTCATGAGAAAACTGTTTCTATTTACACAAAGATAACAAGGATAAAAACATTCATCATAGACATATGCTCACGAATTAACAAATCAGCAATGGTCAATTATATTACAGCATTCTATTTTATAGAATAGCTACTGTCATATAAATCTATCAATTAATTTCATATATTAAAAAACGTCCAATCCTAAATTGGAAAAATATAGTAGATTTGTTACACGAAAATCGTACATAAATTATAAAAAATGTAAAAGTTTCGAATCATCAGATGGTTTCACATGCCTAAAAGTACAAAAGAAAAGGCTATCAATTTTTTTTTTTAACAACATTATAACGTACAGACCCTTACTATAAATTAGCTTCGCTTTTAATAAAGGATGTTAGTTAAATAAATATAAATAGACTATAGGAATGAAAATATAAATTGAGGTACAAACATAAAAAAGAATGTATACCTACCATTAAATAGGTAGGCAATTTTCTATTCTATAGGTTAACATCAATAAAATTAAAAGCAAAAAAATAATCAAATAATTTTTGTGTTTTGAATGTGTTAACTTCCTTGAAGGGTCACTAACTTTTTCAAAATTAAAAATTATAAGAGTACTTTCGTTACAAAAAAATTAAATGTATTGTCAATTTTATAAATTCATTAACAAATGAAGTATGTGATGCACAAACATATTTAATTTTAGAGTAACTGTGCTACTAAATCATACAAAGATTTTGAGTATATGTAATTTAGTTGAAAAGTGTACTATAATTCATTCATATACCTCTACATATATGTATGTATGTATAAATAGAGCTCTTCCTTTGGTAAAACTACTCAAAAATAAAGAGATTTTGGTATAAACCATTGAACTAAAGACTGGACCACAAAAACTACCCCCTTATTTTCAATATGAAAACTGCATTATGATAAATATTTTTAACATTCAAATCTGCACTGTTAAGAGGAATGCCTTATTTCATAAACAGGTGCAATAAAATTGTTAATTATCTTTATTATAACACTTTAAAAAGCATAAAAGCCCAATATTTAAATATCACCAAATATTTTGTTACAATTTTTCTTGAATTCCACATCCCTAAATTATTGAAAAAATGACTCGCAAGCTTTTGTAAGTAAAATTACTATAGTTTTAACAAGATTTATGAGCTTCTAAACACAGTCATCAACACAATATATACTCAGGGTTATAGTATCAACATCTTTTTTATTTGGGGGGTTAAAAAAACGAGGAATATAACTGTCTGATCAGCAGTTTAAGAAATCTTTAAAAAATATTTGTTATTAAGGTGCCCTTACTCCATGAAATTATAAAATCAGTGCTGAAATGTTCACATAAACATTATTAAATGATATATGTCCCAAAATATTATTTATTGCTCAAATGAAAAATGACAAAAAAAACATTTGATTTCATTTGAAGCATTATATTTTTAGTATAGGAGCTAAGATTAGTGTTTATCCGTCTGTCTGGCCGAATTACTTGGTTGTGGCATAGAAATGTACTTTGAAAATGTACATTTGTACTTTAGATGTACATTGTACTTATATGATTGTGTATACTTTTTCTACTCATACATGTACACAAAAATCATTCATTATTACATGGTCGACATTAGTTATTTGTGAAAATAATACATTTTCAATATTAGCAATTTAAAAAGCAAAATATGTTATTTGTCCTATTGTGTAAATTGGTTAATTTGTTTATTTCTGAAGCTTAAGATTTTAATCACTACTGAACTGATTGAGTTATACTTTTTTAGGGAAGATTCGCAGAAGTCCGAGATGGTTTTAGAATATTTTTATGTTCCTTCTTACTTGAATATAGTGGTCATGATAAATTTTTATCGACAAAAAGTTATTCTTACGGCTCTGTTTTATGTTAAAAATAGAACAAAAGTTTGACTATGGACAGAAAACATGGTGTACAAGCTACAGAACTTTACCTGGTTATCCCACAACGAAGCCTGATTATGCTCAGGCCTGTGGTGTGCATTCATTTACGCATATTACCATAACCGCAAAGTATTTCGTATTTTCAAAAATAGGATAAAGTAGCAAAGAAAATAACTGTTCGTTCATTTCAGATAAGAGTTTAAAAGGTAAAAGGCACTTTGTGTAGTTGTAATAATCTATGATTCTAATGATATGATACATTTGCTGAAGTGCATAAACACCAAGTTTGTATTATATGACAAGAAGTTATTCGAGACTTTTGGTTATTAAGGCGTTAACTCATACAATGTGCCTAATATTATAAATTTAGTAAAATAAAAACAAGGAAAATTGCTTTACAAAGTAGCGCTACAAGAATCAGATAATAACATTTTCTTTTCGTTAACAACAGAACTAAAGTATACCATGAAAAATGAGTAAAAGTACAGATACCATAATTTAAGAATTTTCAGCCCTGTTTTATAAAAAAAAAATTAATGAATAACCACAGTAAAAGGTTGTGTCATCAAATATAAATACTTCCAATATTCCATAACTTCAATAATTGAAATTCTTATTATAACATTTATATCAAATCAACTATAGGCTGAAAATTTTTGTTGCAAAAATTTGCAAGATTTTGAAAATGCTACATTGAGGTTACAGAAAAATAATGGGGGGGGGGGGATTATGAGCCAAAAAGGAAAAAATAAAAAGGTGTGGGAGAGGGAGGGGGGGGGGGGAGTACGGGGTGAGCATAACCACAAACTGTGTGTCTTTTTTGGCTGACAAATACAATTGTGGCAAAATAAAGTTGACAAAAAAGTCACGACTGATCAATTTTTGTGCCGATTCTATCCGCTAACCATCTCCCTCTCTAAATTTGAGGTTTTTATGAGAGGAGGTGGGGAAGGGTTATTTTACCCCCTTTTGAGTGGTTATTAACGCAAAAATCGCACATAAATACACAAATCTTGTGTTATTATTGGTCCTGATTGACTTAACCTTCTTTTTTAACAAGGATAGCAAATTTCTAGAATTCTAACAGCTATTCTAAGTAATTTTTATTATTGAAATTTTCAATACCTTCATCATTTTATGATAAAATATTTATTTATTTTTTTATGAAAATGTTTTTAATTAGTTTAATTGAAATTAATTTCTATATCCTATTTTTTGCTACTTAAAGAATCTTATTGTCCAAAGAATTTATTATTACTTGAATCTTAGTCTTACAACAGATTATCATGTACTCTAATAATGTGAAATTTGTAGCGGGCTAAAAGGACGATCCGCCCATACCATCTCCTTAATTGTTCCCTGTCATAATATTCCAGTATATTTTACATCCATTTATTTATGGGAATAGTCAAAAGTAGCAATCCGTCATGCACTAACCATTCCATTAGAAAAGCTTCTTGTTAAATAAGTGGTCCATATATCCTTAGAAATGTTGAGTTAGTATAATATGGTGTGCGTAGTAATAATGGTTATTATAATGCTGTTAAGAAGGAGGTAGCTATAACCAACCCATAGTCAAGTTATACCTATAGGTGGATTATATCTTAATCTTAGGTATACACATCACTTCATTCAAGTATGCTATGTAAAAATATTCTGGGAGGAAGGAGTTGGTATCAGTGTCTAAACTTTTCAACAATCTTTTAAAAATACAGAAGGGGTAATTTCGTTTATCAAAATTTAAGATGTAAATCTATTTATCCTTCAACATCTTATTCCTTCAGATCCCCGAATAATATTGAAAACATTTTAATTATTGCTGCGCTGCTTTTTAACATAATTGACCCTATTTATTACATAGTGCGCATAATATTAAATAATTCACCGTTGTAAATAACATTGAGCAGGCTTTAAAGTGGTGACATATATCTTAGAGTATATCAATCTTAACAAGGATAATCATGTTCATAAGTAGCGCAGCAATAACAAGTTATTATTTTAAATGGAAAATTTCAATAAGTATTTGTAAAAGAAGATATTTTTAGTTATAATCTTAAACACGTTTTGATTTTCTAAAAATCATAAAATAAACAAGGAAGAAATAGTCAATTTACTTCCTGGTGGATGAAAGTCTTTTGAAAGGACGAACAACCATGTTCTAAATCTCGAGTATATTCGCTACTAACAAGGAGTTATTGCTTCCAATTGCAGGGCTGTTATAACCAAAATTATTATCATTAGGCGCAAAAAAAACAAGAGTGAACACATTTCATTCCAGGGAAGCCATCCTTATATTCTTTGTGCATATACAACTTTAAATACCTTTCAATTATTTCATATCATCTAAGAGTTCTTTATTCAAGAAATAAGGAGTGGGCAGATATATAGCCAAAAACCCTACCAGGGCTTAAATCTATTAAAACAGTCTAAAACCATCCTGGTACATATGCAAAGCTTCCCTAAAAAGGATAATTCAATCAGTAATTGAAATCTTAATCTTCAAACAAAAAAACTTACTACTTTATATAAAAGCGGTCAAGGATAACTTATAAATATTACTACAATTTTCTGTTGATTAGATAACAGCATTCATATGATTTAAATATGAAATAATCATATCAAAATTCAATTTTGGTAAGGGCCTAACCTTCATTAACGCCTATATAAGGAAAAATATTGCAAATTTAATTTATATAATAATATTTTATTTAAAAACCACGAACATAACATTTTAATATTATTCTTTTGTGTGTAATCTTTTTAACAAATTATATTATATTATAAAATTATTGATATGTTAATGGAAATAACTAGTTTATTTTATGATTTTTTGTTCTACTATATCTCAGAAACTACTGTTCGGATGAATATAAGGCTTTATAATGCTATACAATTTTTGGATGTTTTATCCTTTATTATTTTATTTGATAATGTTTGTTCTTTTACAAGTTAGGGATGAAGGGAGTAGACAATGCCGATTTAATTTAATTTAAACCCAACTTATCCCTAATATTTAACATATATAAAACAGTATTTTAAGCATAATAATTGGGGTAATTAATGTTTTGTCTTTCATTGACCAATCCCTGCATCTGTGGCTGTTGGAGAGCAAAGAAAGACAGTTGAATCATCATCAGACTAAAGCAAAAACAACCAAGTCTCATCCTTGCGAAATTAAACAAACGTTGGAGGGGACAAAAGTACAGAGTTATTTCCAAATACTGTAGATGTCTCTAAACAATGATATGATGGTTTATAGTTCTTTTATTCTGAATATTGAGTAATAATACTTTTTGGCCGTTTAAGACAAACATTGGGGGGTACCAGCTATTTAGGAGAGACGTTGGAGGGAACTAAATTTTTTTCTAGCTATTTATAGAGAGACATTAGAGATCACATAGTTATATTCTAGTTATTTTCAGACAAACATTGGAGGGTACATTGTTATATTCTAACTCTTTTTATGCAAACTTTGGAGGGTACATAGTTATATTCTAACTGCTTTTAGACAAACATTGAAGGGTACACAGTTATTTTCTAGCTGTTTTTACACAAATATTGGAGGGTACATAGTTATATAGAAAAACATTGGAGGTTACAAATTTAAATTTTCACTGTCTTTAGACAGACATTTTCAACAACAAAAAAACCTCCAATATGCTCTTAGATTAAAAGCAGTCTAAATTCAGTAATTGTGAAAATAATTTGTAAAGAAGAATTCTCACATATATACATATTTGATATTGCATAGACTTAGCCCAGTAATTTACATATTGCTGGGGTTACAAGGGCTTTAAATCATGGTTTCCAAATTTTAATTTCTAAAAATTAGATTGTTTAAAGTTGCTAAATTACATAAGTTTAGTGATATTGAGATAAAAGAATTGTATCATAGAGAAATAAGTATATTTTGAAATGAATGAAAGTTGGCAAATATTTAATTTATTCTGGGCTGGTAACCCTGAATTACGGGGCCCAAGAGCCAAACCAAATATATCAATCAATGTCCCTCTCTCGGCTTGTTTTACCGCGTAATTGTGTAATTTAGTAAGACAGATTGCGCGTTGTGTGTCTGCATACAATATACTGTCAAGATGGAGCCTTTGGGAAAATTCAGGTCAATTCTGGCATAAAAATAAACCAGGTGTCTATATTTAAAATTTTGTTATCAAATGTGATATATAGTTAATTAGTTTGAAAACTGGAGTCGTGGAGGAGAGGATAAGCCCTAAAGAACTTCTATCTTAAAAGTAAATTTTCAAGGGGTGGGGGGTGCTAACAACCATGGGCTCTATATTTGAAGGGTTACAAAATAGCCTAAAAGAATCCTAAGACTAAAAAATGAAGATAGAATAGTCTAAAACCAACCAAACTTGCCTAAGATAGATAACTCAATCGGTTCAGTAGTTATCAATATCTTGAGCTATAGACAATAAAAACCTTACTACTTTATATAATAGAATGTAATAATTTAGGAATGCAGTCCTAACTTACTTAATTCCATGAAAGAATAGAATGGCCTAGCCCACTTTGTGTGTGTGAGTGTGTATTTTCCATGTAGAAATGGATTTCTGTGTGAATGTGCCAAATTTCTGTACAATATGTATAAAATATCCTTCTATGTATTAACTATTAGGTTTGAATCCTGGCGTTATATCCTAATTCAGAAACATATATGTACAAATCAATTGCATAATTATCTCATAAAATTGCATATAAATACAGGATAATTTGAAAGAGTTGCATTATTGTGCCTAATCTTCCAAGAAACAACCATTTTAAAAATCTAATTGATAGAAAAGAATATATAACTAAAGCCAAACATATACATATTTATAATGAACGAAAGACTTTCTGGTATTTACTAGAGTTGCAATGCATTTTACCTCATTGTCAGAGAAATCCTCGTGTAAGGCTAGAAATCAATAGACACAATAACAACCTTCTGATGGACATAATAATAGAAATTCTTCAATTCACAAAGAGAAACAGGGAAGGAGACTGAAATAGAGGTGTAGATAGCAATAAAAATGTCATTAACAAGTTTACTGTTTGATAAAATACGTGCATACCCCATGAATTTAGGGATGGAACCCCCCACCTAAATAGAAGTTAGCAGTCTGACATAGGTAGCTTTAAAAGCTTTTTTGTAGCGGAAAGGGGTGGGTATTATTTTTTTAAAAACAGCATTAATCCTTCTTTCCCTGCTTCCAACCTTTTATAGACTCATTAACTAGAATTTAGACTTGGTCACTTTAATCATCAGGTATCAGCCGCAGCTTCCTTAACAAAATACTACAAAAATGGCGGTTGGTAGGACAATGGTTTAGTTTTACTGAAAACTGAAAGATAAAAAAAATTAAGGCTAACATGATCAAAGTTTTTGCAGAAAAAATTTGTATGTAACGTAGTGTAATTAATAAAAAAAATGCAGTTAAATTATGTTTACAGCTGCCATTTGTCGTTGCTTATTTAAAAAATATTTTATGGGTGTCTACAGCGGTTAAATACAGCAGCTTAAAATATCTTTGCGGCTGCCGAGTCCTGTTAAAAATTAGCAGACTATTACTTTTTATTCACCGACTAATTGTTTAATTGCTCTTCGTAAATTACGCAAAATTAAACAAATTTCAGGAAAAACCTATTTAAAATTAATAGCACATCTACTCTATGCCAATACATTTAATCATTATATAACGTACTAGCGGTTTCGCCCCTAGCCTCTAGGGGCTTTGCCACAAGAGGTTTGATCAAACCAATTTTTCGTATTTTAGATTTAAAATAAAAAAATAAAAAATAAATATTTTTTTGGGGGGGGGGATTTTTTTTTTTGGGGGGGGGGTTAGTCGAACCTACTATTTTAATTTTAGTTTTAAAAAGAATTTTTTTTTTTTTGGGGGGGGGTATTTTTTTTTTTGGGGGGGGGGGTTGGGGGTGTCCCATCACCTAAGAAAATAGTTATAAACCTTCCCGGGACCTAAGAAAAGCTACCTTGTAAAGGAGAACCCGATCAATTCTGCGGTTAGCGAGATCCTTCGCTACAAACAAACAGACAAACAAACACATAAACAGACAAACAAACACACAAACAGACAGACATCGTTCTACTTTGTATTATAGATAGTTCAAAGATTTAGAAAATTGAAGTAATCTCTGATATTCGAAATGTCTAATAGTCATGGAAGGAATCATAATTTCTCTGATTGTATTCAAGATAGACAGCTGAATTTTATTGTGAAGATTACTTAAACTAATTATCATAAAGTATTTGATTTGTTTGATCCGATGGTCCGTCAGTCATGCGACAAAATATATACATATATAAAAGTATTTTTGAAAGATTTCGTGATTCCTTATATTCTATAATTTATGTTTGATTTATGACCATTGAACATCTGTTCTTTAAATTACTTTATATGTCCATCAATGATTTTTTGTGCTACGTCACAAATGGCAGTTTTAATCCTTGTTTTATATATAAAAGGTGTGACCTTATTTTGCTGCGTTACTTTATTTAGACTAGAGTTGGCTCAATATAACTATATCGCTATTGGCTAGTTTTCTATAAGTACATATCTATTTATCTATTTCTCAATAAATCAATTTTTCTCCCCCGCCATTACTATCTAAAAGAAAGAAGTAAATATTTATTAATTTAAATGATTTTAAAAAGATTTTTTCAATTATATTTTTTTTCACATTACCATCACCAAAGGGTTAATATGATTAAAATTTTAGTTTTAATATTTTAACACAAAGGAAGTGTCGCCACAATCGAATTCTTTTAAAATACAGTTTTCTTAGATTTACTCTATTATGAACGTAATTTTTTTATTTATGAAAAAGGATTAAATACTTCAATGTAATTCAAATATCAACATGAAGTGAAAAACTTAATTCATTCCATAAACAAATAGAATAAAGGTCTTATCGCTTTGGTCAATGAGAGTTTAATGAGGATTATTGGAGCACTATGAGTTTTAAACACTTTACCATTGGAAGACTCGAGCTCATTTATAGACGTTTATTTCCTATATAGATCTGTCATGGATCTTGATGCAATAAAGCAGGCCGTTTTGTAAATGTTAAAAATTGGAAGATTTCATTAAATAAAAGTAATCGCAAATATACTAAGTAAAGGTCCGGACGTCAATGGTAATAGTTATTTCTCGTATCGTATTATAAACGGCTTTCCGCGGATATAGAATGTACAATTATAAGATTAAAACTAGTTTTTTTTAGCCCCGAGGTGCCGGAGGCACCGGCTAAAAAAACTGGTTTTAATCTTATGATTGTACATTTCTATATTCGTAGAAAACTGGATATAATACGATGCTAGACATAGTTTTTTCGTATTCATGAGAACCGGTTCCTATCCACCGGATTCAAATGAATACGAGAAAAAGTTTTAAAGGTAATTATTTTTTTTTCTCTCTTTGAAAAGTAGAGTCATAAAAGTTATTGGTTATGACTCACTGAAAGCAGTGCAAACAAAATAAAATATTTTACCACTTGGACTTATTTAACCAATATGCTTTATATGTAGTGTCTCATCACTTCCGCATAAAAAGAATAACGGTTTACAAAATCGCCAAAATGAAAATTGTAAGGTATCATCCAGGAATCTAAAGGGACAAGGCAATGGCCGATAAGTTTATGTACATCCTTAATAATGATACACAAAATTACCACTTTGGACAATCAACTTAATTAACCAACAAATCAGAATACAATAAAAGTCTCCTAAGTTGTTATACCAATGAAACTTTGGACCCACAGCGTTGTGGAGCCGGGAGCCGTGAAGCCTCCATATTTTGCTGGAGCCGGAGCTGGCTATTTTTTTTATATTTTTTTTCGTTTAAAAACGGCTCCGGCTATAAAAATAACAATTTTTTTATTAATTTTAATTTGGTAACTCTGTTGTGTCGTGTGCAAATGCCCCTTTTAAGTTTTTCAAGTTCATTTTTATCAAATTGAACCTTCAAAAGTCAAAAAAAATATGATGAGTTTTTCTTAATTTTCGTTCGGAGCCGGAGCCAAATCCGGCTCCGCAACGCTCCCAAAGTTTGGGGACTAGTATTAAACAGCCCAATATCCCCTCCCTCACTGGGTATCATCCAATACTACTAAGTAATAAGTTATGTGTTCGAATGTTTATCATTTAGAATATTATAAAAATGATTGTATTAATCGAGTATTACATCACTTTGGGAAGTTTACTATGGGTCCAGGGCTTGATTTAGGCTATTTACTACCCCAAATAACTCCTCTTGTGACGAAAAAAGAACCATTTTGATTTTGGTTACTATTGGCCTTATTGATATTCATGTAGAAGCTATATCACACCTTTATCTGTTCGCCAAATCAACATTGGGTTAGCTTGTAAATATTCTTGCTTCATATATTTACAGTCCAGTTACACCAAATTCAGTTGGATTTTACTATCCTAAATGCTTCATAAAACCTAAAAGTGAATAGATTAATAAATGTTTGTTTCTGCCTCTGGGGGGCCATTTAGAGTCGGCAAAGGAGGTGTAGTTTTTAAAGTGAAGCTCTTCTAGATTCAGGATTTGTACATTATTTTAACAGAAATTTTCAATAGTTAACTCTTAACATAATTATTTTTTTTGTAAGTTTCTACAATTTATAAATTATTCATGATTTAATTTAAATCCTGATTTTATTGAATTTTTTTAAAATTTACAATTTACATTACAATAACAAAATATAGCATTACATTTTTTAATCATGCTTTTTTTGAGATCAGGTCTAAATCTATATGTTCACTATATATAACATTGATTTGTTCAATTTTCAGCTTCGCTTTTACAAAGTCTTTATACTTGTTTGCTATGTATAAGGCAGGCTTTAGCTAGAAAATAAGGGTATTTATAATCATTGCATTGCCACTTGGCCGTAGTTTTTGCGTTGTGCAACTGTTGCCGCTAAAATGTCAAAACTGCATGTGTTTAAACCAATAAAATCAAATCATATAAAAGTGAAAAAAAAATAAAAGGAAGAAAGGTAGTTATTGTAAGCCCTTATCACTCCACAGGGGGGAGCATAGGCCGCTGACAATTCGTCAGTGTTTCTGTAACAATGTGGCTTATGGATATGGGATAGGGTTGTCAGCCCTAAGCCCTATGAATGCGGTGTAAAGCGTCCATTTGCCATCCGACAACCAACCCTTTGATTGCACGACCTTTGTCTGAGAAGTCCTTACTGTGCATGGTAGTGAGTTGCGCCTGTTTTGGGCTAAGGCATTCCCCCTACTCTAACTATTTATGTCGCGCACCTGACATAGCAGCAGTAGGAACCATTTTTAACGTCTTTAGTTATGACGCGGTGTCGGACCGAGATTCGAACCTATCACCTTCCCGACAACGAGCGGATGCGCTGCGTGTTGAGCCACGGTCGCGGGTTAAGGTAGTTATTGCTTAGTCACAAATTGTGGATTTAATAACTTTGGCAACATGAGAAACAACTAAACTTTAAGGGGAAATGATGGGGCAATATTTTTTGCAACTTTGAAATAGCTTAATGAAGAAAAAATGAATGAATAATCAGAAACCTCCGGCCCATATCAATACCTGCTGCATTTAACATGGTTTTAAAAGAAATTTATGAACGTTCAGATATTTCAAATTATTTAGATAAAATAAATAAGTTATTAAGATTTTTATAAATAATAAAATGATTTATTTTTTATTAAAAGCATGTTTTATCTGTATTTAATGACCTAACCAGTATAGGCTAGCTATATTCGTTAAAGGGTTTGGTCGGATACCAGATATTTAAACTATACGGATACCGGATATCCGGCGTTGACCAGATATTCTGCGAGCTATAGGATATCCGGCATTATAAATTAGCCGGATATCAGGTATCCAGTATCCGGCCAAAAAAGGATCTGGCCCAACCCTAAATTGTTATTTCTGTTCAAACTTCCTACAGTTTTCTGTATTTATTAGGGGAATTGTTAATTCTAAAGCAATAGATGCTATTGATTGATAATTTGTAACTGATTTATTGTGCTTCGGTATGATGTATGTATTTTAACTTGTTATTGTAAATTGTTATCAATAAAGCAAGTAGACTAAAGTAAATTAATAAATAATTACAATTAGTATATAACACAATAACACTAATCCTAATGATGATTACCAAAATGAACTAGAAAACTACTGTCGTTAAATATAAAATCAATTAATTCTTTTACCGGTAAATGAATATATTTTTTTTCTGGTTGCGGGGTGTATTACCCCCTTAGAGGTATCTGCATTTAGGTATAGTTTATAATCTTGGGTAGTGCACAAAGAAAAAAGATGGTTTAATCTGATCATATTTCATCTTACAAGCACAGCAGACACATACAAAATGTAACCATATTATTTTAAATACTAAACTTAAAATGAATTTAAATGATTGTTAGAATAGTGTAATTTTATTGGTAATGGCAGTTAGTTGCCAGGGCATTTTCCTACTTTTACATATAAAGATAATTGTTCATTTTTTAATTATTTATTGTGAAACACTGTTTTCGCCACTCATTTAATATTTTAGCCATTCACAGTTCAATGTGGTTAGAAGTCTCATGTCCAGTAGATGCTTAAGTTGGTGTAATTTTATACAGGCTTAAACATTTTCTATGGATCAAACATCAAGGGGTTCCACGGATTTCACTATGTTGTCGTACCGAAACGAAGTTACATAGTTTTAAAGAAAATATACAAGTTCAAAAGTTTTATATAAGCAACTATACAATGTATCTCGAAAATAATATTGCATCTGTAAATGCTTGTAAGGAGACATTTAACTCGTTATGATTTTCAATTTTTTTAGATGAGTAATTTTCTATTTAATATTGAGATAATTTGGAAACTTTAATTATATAACTTTGATATAAATTTTTAAGATCAAGATGAAGGCTCTGCATGGAAAATAAAGCCTTCCCGAAAAAAATAATAGTTTAATTTGTCAAAAAATTTTGTGGTTTTTTTATTTCGACATAGGGAAATCCGTGGATCCTGTAAGCCACACATACACACAGAATGCAGGTAAATTTTTGGATGGTTAAGCTGGGTCGGATTAAATTTCATTGTTTTTTTTTAATTCTTTTTGGTTTATTTGGGTAATTGTTTTATCTTCTTTTTAAATAAGAATACGATTTGCTAAAACCATTTTTGAAACAGAATTATGGGTTACAAATGGTGTATATATGGTACTAAAGTTTCATGGTGTTATTAATTTTGATAAAAATATATTTTAATTTCAAATTTGCAGGTCCAATGAGTTAGGTCTTAAACCATCAATAACTAAAAGTTGCGTCAAATGATGCTTAAATAGCCGTGTAGGGCTCAAATTTTGTACTTAAAACTAGTGTGAGAATAGTGTACCAAATTTTCCTTCCAACACGAGTTTCAATTTTTTCTGATGATATCAGTTTCGGATAAATATGGAATACTAACATAAAAAATGCATTCTAGCCTTCTAGCATTTTCCGTATATGACTAAATGAGCAGGTATAACCATATACATAAATAGCGGTTAAATAATAAGACAAAAATTAAGATTTTTAAACAGCAAAAATAAAGAAATGTTGATGTAATAGTTTACATAAAGTTTCCTTATGTATTTCTTTTTCATGAAAGTTATCTAATCGAAGAAACTCTTTTTTCAATCAATCTAAATGCAATAAAAATAACGGTGTGCATTCACTTTCGCACATGTAGCACTTTGTCAAAATATCAGAGTACCATTTAGCACAAACTGCAAATACCTTCTGGGACTCTTTTTTTTAACTCATATCGTAAGGAAGATGCAGCCTATTTACTGACTATTTTGTGTATTATTAACATTAAACAGATCTGAATGCACACCATAATTGTAAAGTTAAGAAGTGGACTTGAAGTGTTTTTCTTTTTTCAATATCGAAATTAAGTGCTATTTCAGAGAGATATAGAAAGAGAGAGAAAAATGAAAGAGATAAAGTGTGATTTCCATTGGTTATTGTTTTATATGAAAAATTAATTCGTATCAAATAAGAACAGTAAAGTAGCATACAAAAATTAATAGATAATTCTTAGGGTTAATCAATCATTCGGTAATATGAGTATTACATACAAACAAACATAGGTAACTTATTAAGTAACATCGCTTCTAAAACAAACAGGAATGACACATCTATAAAAGTGAGCCTAACATGTCATTGTGCCTAAACGTCCTTGGAATCAATATTGTGAAAATCAATTGAATAGGTTAATTATAACAAGAATGCAACATTTGTTTAAAATTATAGATTTGCTACGCTTTCTAGATTGTATAAAACCGTTTGAAATCGATAGAACAATTATGATAAAAGATCAGAGCTATGCGTTACTGATAGGCTCTATAATCCATGACGGGTTGACCCTAATGTAGAAAATTTTGGCTAGATGTTTTGATTTCACACATAGCTAAAAATAGAAAAAAAATACATTAGTAATTACAACAAAGAGAAAAAAAATCAACATCATTATACATAGATCAATTCTATATACTTTGGTAAACTATATCTAAAATTCCTTTGCATTGTTTAAATCTAAAAGACCCCATTTGTGTAAATCTGGGCATAATAAATTAAAGTCGAGGAATCTTCAAAATATTTTGGCGACGTTTCACATTCTAAAATCTTTTTCGTAGGTCAATGAGATTTAAAGATCAATAAATAAACCTTAAAACAATACATTTTTTTTATATTTACGATCTATTATAAAAAGCAAAATTTTAAAAGTTCCCTCTTTTCAGGCTGCTGACAGCGGATTGTTGGAAATAATGGGCATAATTTTAAAACTTAATCGTGGCTAAAAATTGTTAAAATTGACTAGAAATCAAACAAAACTTAATTGACTATTTAGAAATTGCGGTAGCCGTTGTATTTGCGATATTATCCGTCGTTTATTATCTTTGGCTGCTATTTGAAGTTGCTGTTTATATATAATTTGGTAGCAAATTTAAATGTTGCTTTAAAAAAGGATGGCTTAATTAGGTTTATGTTGCAAAATAGTTTTTATTTGGTCCGTATGTGAGGATCAGCTGCGCTTCTCCAATCTGTGCATTTTTCTAATAGATCTAAAGCAAACATAAAGCATGGGATAATAAGATTTTATAGGCGGGCATATATCAAAATAATCATATCACATGCACTCATAAAAAAATTATTTAATTTACGGTTTAAAAAACAGTTTTTGCGGTTTTTAATATTAATTAAATATCTTATTAAAGGAGACATTTAAGACTTTTAACAATTACAGGAATAGACAGCCACGGCCACTATCATTCCCAAGCTGCGCGGCATTTACAGCCACCCACAGCCGCAGCCCCATCCGCAGACAAAAACTATATAGATTCAGGGGAAAGGAAAGGGCGCATGAAACTCAGAGCAAATATTGTACAACTGATCAGACGTGATAAGTTTGGAGTAGATTCAAAACTTTAATTTTTTAGTGTATTTTTTACAGTGTATAAAAAAGGGCAAAACTGCCATGAACAGAATTGGGCATTAACCCCATAAAATTCTTTTAAATTCTAACTCTTTGATTCATTGATCTAAAACATGAAATTTCAAGTGACCAGGCCTATACTTCTTGGGTACAGTTTCATTCTCACATTTTTAAAAGCGAAGCTTTTCTATAATTAGGGTCGGTCCGTCCGTCCGTCCGTCCGTAACGGATAGCTTTTTTCATTAATTTAGGCATGTTAGAATTGTCCTATCGATTTCAAATTTTGAATGGTGATTCCTTTAGTAGTTAGGTACGATTTAGAAAGCGTAGCAACTCTATAATCATTACCAAAATGTCCGTACGTCCATTTTAAACATGTTGATTTTTTACTTTTTTAACAACAAATTTTTATGATTTTTGGTATATTGATTCCTGGAACAACAAAGTATAATGTAATAAGCGAAGCAACTCTAAAATCAAGCCCTAAAAATGTAAGTATGTCCATAAACATTATCCTGAATCAAATAGTCTTTTTCAACAAATTTACTTACAATTTTGCTTTGACCCTTATACAAGTGTTAATGTCTGTTTGTCCTACCGTTTCAGAGCTTCGCTTTTATGGAAGTTGTCATCCTTGTTTAACAATTATCTTTACAGTACGGCCCGTCGGGAACAACAAAAATGGAATTAATCTTAGATATTGTTTTTACTTTACTATTCAAAGAACGCTGTCTATAATACGATGTAATGAATCTACTAAAATTTGTAATTAACATTATGACTGTAGCTAGTCATGTTTTCATTTAATAACAACAACATATAAGTTTTACAGGATTTTCATTTAAAATCAACCTTTTTGAAACATATGAAATAAATAGAAGCTTTGCAACCAAGAAAGATAAATTGAAGACTATAAAAATTGATTATCAAATGAAAACGTCTTTTAGGTGTGGGATTTCAATCATTAACCACCTTAAATAGATTATATATGCAATCTATTTAAATTAACAAGGATGCTAACATCAATCAACACGCGAAACTCTACAAATTAGACATATGACAATTATCTAGGGCATACTTACATTTAAAGACATAATTACACGGGTGCTACACTTATCAATGTTTTTTATTGTTCTAAGAATCACAATTTAATTTTTTTGTTTAAAAAGGTAAAAATCAAAGTTTAAAATTGACAACATTCAACAAAGTTAATAACTTAATGTTTAACAATATTCTTAATTGTTACAGGAATTATACAAGGGTTAAAAGCAGACTATTTAGTATTTCTAAATTTACAACATGTTACGGACGTAAGGACGGACAAATCCAAACTGTAGAGTTTCTTGGTTGTAAAAATATAAAACAAGCAATAATTCATTTTAAGTATGTTTTAATGTAATTAATATTTAGCGAGTACCCCATTAGCAGGATTAATTAATTACTTTTTCGTTATACTTGTTAATTCTTTTTATTACACTTAATTCTATTAATGCACTGTTTATTAATTATTTTCATACAAGAATGACAACATTATAAGAAATAGATATCCAATATTTCATTATAAAATAGCCTTTGTTAAGTATAAAAATAGGCATTATACATTCAATATCTTTTCAACAAAGTTTTCTTTGCTTTCATTGCTATGCTACTTAAAGATAGGCTTTATAAATAAAACTTTTTATCTTGTTGTATTGAAAAGCTATCCATCACGTCATCCATATAAAGTTAGCACGGCGAAAATTCTTTATGTGGAAAAGCTTCGTTTTCAACCTAGTTAGATAAATAAACAATGGGGTTTAACCCTTTACAGTCGGGCCCCTTGCCGCACCTTAATCAGTCGGGGGGGGGGGGGGGCGTTCAACGCCCCCCCTTATTAACTCAGTTCCTAAGTCTAAGTCAATTTTCGCTTCCTTCACCCTTTTATTTAACAACCTTTGTTTTTAGGTCTTTTTTTACTTAAAAATTTCAAACGGCTGTAATTTTTTTATTTTTGAAGCTAGAAGAAAATTTTTTTCTCCAGAAAATGTTTATCTTTATGTAAATTTTACATTTGAAATATCAAAATATAGATTTCAGCGGCCGCAGCTGTACTTGGCAGCTGCCAGCCGCCGCAGTCAACGGTCGGCAGGAAAACGGCGGCGGATCTTCATGAAATTTTAATATGTTATGTAGACATGTAAGAAAAGCTTATGTTTAAAATTTGAAGTATCTAAGTCAAAAATTGCGGCCAAAGGAGCCTTTTAAAGATTTCTGGAGACCTGGAGGATCAGGACCTGCAGGATCATATCTGGAACCCAAAAGTGACTTGAACACCTGTATTTCATATAAGGATTTATTACTAGAGGATTTTTTAGTATTTTTATATGATAAAATGCTTTGTTTTAGTCAAAAAAAAAAATTGCTCTTTACCTGGATGACCCTGCCAGGTTTGCTGGCATCCTGTGCCCGCAAGGATGGAGATATTCAAAAAATTCCAACTCTCAGTTATGTGCCATACCCATACTTAAAAAGTCAAGCAGTTTGGGCTCTTTATCTTTCACACACAGAAAATGAGATAGAAAAAACCGGATGGGGGGCGTTCAATGCCCCCCCCCCGACCGTTAAGGGTTAAGGCTTGCAGGGAGGAAAAGGACAATGGAACATAAAAGTTTTTACATCCATATCTTTCCTCTGTAATCGTAGGTTATCTTAGGCAGAACTTTACTTGAAAATATAGGGAAAAATTATTTTCTTATCCATTTTCTTATCCCTGTTATACTAAAATGTGTGTGATGACTTTTAATAATGTTTTTAACCCTGCTGTCCTTAATATACACGATATCTATATCATAGACTATGTAGTAAATTTAGATTAGATATCTATATCAGAGACTATGTTGTACATATAGATCAGATATCTATATCATAGACTATGTTGTACATATAGATTAGATATATATATCATAGACTATGTTGTACATATAGATTAGATATCTATATCATAGACTATGTTGTACATATAGATTAGATATCTAAATCATAGACTATGTTGTACATATAGATTAGATATCTATATCATAGACTATGTTGTACATATAGATTAGATATCTATATCATAGACTATGTTGTACATATAGAATAGATCTATTTATAATACAAAGTAGCTTGATGTCTGTCCGTCCGTCCGTCCGTCTGTCTGTCCGTCCGTCTGAAGCTTAAGATCTCGGTAACCACTGAACCGATTGGATTCTACTCTTCAGGGTATATACCTATCAGTCCTGTGGTGGTTTTAAGCTATTTTCTTGGGGAGTGGGACACCCCCAACCCCCCCAAAAATGAAAATTTACCCCCCCCCCAAAAAAAAAAAAAAAAAAATTTTCTTGAGAACACATTAGACTATGAGCAGCACCAGTAGTAATTTTCTTGAGAACACATTAGACTATTTTTCTTACGAATTTTGCGAATACGTTATTTAAACGAGAAAATGTTTTCCTGCTGGGTAGGTGCGAAAATTTGCGATCCGTTCTGCTGGGTAAGTAATAGAAGATGTAATTATACCTCTTGGGGCAAAGCCCCTAGAGGCTAGGGGCGAAGCCGCTAGTATATTATAAACTATGTATTACCTTTAGATTAGACATAAATATCTAATTACCTTTGAATTACCTTGTACGGGAGGGATTGCAGTCAATGACCTTTTCGACTTGATGTACTGTCCAGGTCCAGGTCCAGCAATCCAGGAGAACTAAGGATGACTGTTACGCACCCTACTATGTTCAAACACCCAAGATTATTAGGTTAAGTAATAATTGGTTGAATGATGTACGACAATTAAGCTTTCCAATCAGAGCACAGATAGTTTTCAACCCACCAATCACATATGTCGAAATCAATTAACTTCAATTGTATTTGCGCTTTTAGATAAAGAATTATACAGAAAATGAATTTTATAAAAAATCCTTAAAATTTGATGCAGATTTTAAATCTACCTCTAACATTAAAATTCTTTTCAACTTATATATTTTATTACACAGACCACAGTTAACTATATTACAGTTTACTCTAATCATTAAAAGCTTAAATATTTGTTAATTTTAATGGACCAAGGAAATATTATTTGTCTTTTCTTAACATATCACTATCTCCCTGATTTATAGGTGGTCAGTGAGTGTATTACTTTGTATCATGATCAAAATTTTCCACATCTAATTGAAGGCCAGACAGACAGACAGACAGATTGAGAAAAAGACATTGGGTGAAAATATCTTTTATTAAAAACAACCATAAAGTTTCTTTCTATTTAATAATCATAATATATAGTACGTAGATCTATTGTTGGATATAAATGATCTCTGAAATGACTAGAAGAAGTGTTCTTAGTATATGCATTTCCAAGTTTCAGGCCTTTTCAATTTCAATTTAGAAGCTTCTAGATGCTAGGTGTGAAGGAAATAGTCTTTAATATAAAGTCTAAAATATTTAGGTTGTACCAAAAATTCTATTTAAGGCTACCCCATATGAGTTGTGCTTTTTTGGGAAACGTTCTATTGACAAGTAAGTGGGTTTGATACTGTTTTCTATTTTGGCTGTTTTATATAAAACCTTGCAGAAAGGAAAACGCTTGTATATGATTGTTTATGAAAGATGTAACGGTCTGAAAGGGTTAATGTTAATAAAAAGGCTTTTTATTGAAATGCTACCCTATTTATATTTCTCTTTATTGGTTGTATGGGAAAATATATTAGCTCAAATCCCAAAATCCTATTTTTTTCAGTGAAGTCAAACTATTTATAATCAGTGATGAAAAACTATGTTTTCCGTAGCTTTGTAAAAAAATATCAACTAAAAATAGGTTGCTAACTTTTTATGTTAACTTGGGCTATTAAAATGTGGTAAATCTAGTGTTGGGCCACCGAAACCTACCACCCTTTATTTTGAAAGATTAAATTTTTAATAATGAAATTACGGAGTAGCTGCACTATGAAAATAACTAGTTCCTAATCTTTAAAGAATTTGTTGCATTGCCTTTTTTATGTTATTGAGCTTCAACTATTTCTTGATTCAGATTAATGATGATAAGAATAGAGGTATAGGACAATGGACCAAAAAATAATCTATCCCCAATTCCCAAATTAATTTTTTACTTATGTATGGTCTTTGTTGTTAAAAAATGACAAGATGAAGAAGGTGTATTGTAAGCTTTTTATAGTGCCTATAAAAATAACGTCACACTGGCCCAACATTGGTAAAATAAAATGTATACTGGCCTGCCTTGTGTAGTGCGTATTGGCCTATCATTGGTGATTTGTATTGTATGACGTCATGTTTTGTAGGCACTATAAACAGCTTTGATGTATTGTATATTTTAATAGTGTTTTGTCTTTACCTCAAAGGAATTTAAATCAGAAAAAATGGCTTTTCATTGCTACTGTCCCTATGGACATGATTGTTCTTGTGTGAGAATGAGTAAAGTTTGTGTGAAATAAATATTGTGTGAGCCAACACTAAATTAATGAGTATAAAAAAAACCCGAGGTACATGGGAAAAAATAAAAGAATAAAAGGTGTATAGGAAGGGGTTACAGAGATGTTAAAGATTTAGAAAGAGAGAAAGAGAAAAAGAGAGAGAGAGAGAGAGAGAGAGAGAGAGAGAGAGAGGGGACAGAGAGAGAGAGAGAGAGAGAGAGAGAGAGAGAGACAGAGATAGAGACAGAGAGAGAGAGAGAGAGAGAGAGAGACAGAGACAGAGAAAGAGAGAGAGAGAGAGGGAGGGAGGGAAAAGAGAAGAAAATGAGTTTAAACAAGGCTTGGTAGCCGCAGTTCGGCCGCAATAGCCAACCAAATGTTCTTTTATTTGTCGGACAATTAACACCTGAAAAGATCAGCAGTCAAAACCTGCCTCAAAATTGCAGCTTATAACGGCTGTATCGAAGAATTTGATCATAACCTTAGATTTTGTGTTCAGTGACAGCTTACTAAAGAGCTTTAGTTAATGCCGACCGCCAGTTTTTAATAAAAACGCAACCAGTTCTTCTTAACTGTGCGGCTTTCGAGTCCTGACAAAACCCTTTGTAAACATTTTTCTCACACTTTATGATATCAAACTCTAAACAATTACATACATGGGTAGATTAACATATAATTGAATTCATAGAAAGATAACTTTTGAATTTATTTACTTAAATAAGAAGAAAAGTATATATATTTAAAAGGAAAGTCAAAAAGGTAGAAAAATATCTAGTATGACAATTGAAAAGATAGATAGAAAGATATCTAGAAGGAAAGTTTAAAAAATGAAAACAAAATATCTAGAATGAAATTTGAAAAGATTAATAGAAATAAAGGATAGTTGAAAAGAAAGATAGAATGATATCTAGAAGGATAATTGGAAAGATATAAATTATTTAGAAGAATAGTTGAAAAGATGGATATAAAGATATTTAGAAGTTTAGTTGAAAAGATAGATAGAAAGATACATAGAAGGATATCTGAGAAGATAGATAGTAAGATATATAGTAGGATTGTTGAAAGGATGAATTAAATAGATAGAAATCTAGTAGAAAAATTAAAAAGATAGATAGAAAGATATCTAGTAAAAAAAGTTGCAAAGGTAGAAAGATGCATGATTTTGATTTACTAAAATTTCATGCTTAATCCATCCACAGCACATTAGCCTTATACAGGAGGATGTACATACAAACAAACACAAGAACAAGACAGTCTATTCAAAACTTTAAAAAAAACTATTTCACCCTAAATTATGTGTCAAAGAATACAGCTCAATAGTTTAGATTTGCAGCCTAGTCAATTTTTTTTTTCTTCGAAAAACCCAGAACTATAGCAAAGCCGTCCTTTTGTTCGACCATCCCTAAAATGAAGACTTCCGAACTCTAGTCATTTATTTTGGAAAACACGGTAAAAAAGAATCTTCACTGTTTGCTAATTTTCTAATTTAGATTATTACAAAAACATATAAAAGAAGGTGAGGGGGAAAGAGAGAGAGAGAGAGAGAGAGAGAGAGATAAAGAGACACCGCTCCCTCCTGACTGATGCATAATTTTAAGGTATATTTAAAAATAATATACATTAGGTATACCTATGTACATATATATACATTTTAACATAATTGAATATAGTTAGCTCAATATTAAACTAGTTTAATAAAGCTTTATATTTTTTTATTATTTTAACAAGAATGATATCATTAAAAGGTATAAGTTGAGAGAAATTGAAAATCTTCTAATATACTTTAAAATTTAGACTGCGTCGCACAAAATTGTAGCTCTATAGTGTAATTATTAGTAAAACAGTACATCATGACCGATATAGAGTTGATAACGTTCATAGAGGGGTATATTATAATCTTTAATATCAATCCTATTATAAAAAGTAGTAAGGTTTCTTTGTCTGTAGCTTAAGATTTTGACAACTACTAAATCATCGACTGAGTTCTCCATTTTATTGAAGATTGTTATAGGTTCTTGCATGGTTTTAGGCTCTTTTTTGTAATTGGGTTTAGTTTCAGGCTATTTACATAACTAAGTTTGGTTTCAGGCTATTTTCCTACGTTCCTCGCTCCTTCGAATACATAGCTCTTAGATGCTAGGAGCGCAGCCGCTAGTTTTATATAAGCTAGACCTCATTTAGTAAATGTCAGTTTTGACTTAGATCGAAATGTACTTCAGCATACTATTTGCAGTTTTCACAGGACTAATATAAATGAGAATTTTAAGATATAAATTTCTAAAAGCACTAAATTAGCATGGCTTAACACGCGTCAAATTTGTGTCAGATAATCCAAATAATTAAAGTTTTGTTCATGTATATAGAAAATTAAACTGTGCTAATATAACTTCTACCAGCTACTCTAAAGGTTACTTAAAGGTTGTTTTTAGATTTAGATTCCGAAGGGACATAAAACTATAAAATGTACTACAAATCACAGTATATAAATGCGGTCTCCCATTTGTTAACATAAAAATTCATGGAGTAGGTTTAGATCTTGATCAAAATTGGGGGTAATTTTAATACATCAACGGCCAGGAAGTTTAAATAAATAATAATAATAACTTCTTTTTTATTGGAAGATTTTTTAAGTGGTGTAATTATTTAACAAGGATGAAGAAATAATAGGCACAGCTCACAATTAAGCTTCTTAAAGTATTTAAAATAAATAGCACTTCACTAACATAAAGTTAACTATTACTTACAATACTTTGATATTGAATTGTAGAGTAGTTACACATTGAATATTGTGATTAGAAATATTGCAAACATACCTAAAAAATAGAAAAAACAATCAGATTTTCCATTGTGTAAAATTTCATAAAAATAGGTTGAATTAAAATAGATTTGCTAACCTTTTGGTTCACTATAGACTAGCTTTGCTAGAAGATTTGCTAGTTTATTATTTCATGCATTTAGATTCAAAACATACCTGGCAGCCTTTCCTCTCCCCCTTCCCATACTGAAGTACGTACAGGGGATAAAACATTCGACGATAAATTGATGTACATTCCCAATGATGATTACAAAATTACCTAGTTCCGAGATAAAACTAATGAGAGAACGTGTTGGTAAAACTTTGGGTACCAGGATAATTTGAGGCCCTATGTCCCCTACCTACCTGACTTTTAATAATGAACATTAAAATAAGCAACATGGACAAATGATGAATTTAACAAAAAATATCCCACGACCTTATATACATTATTACATAGAAAATAAACATATAGAATAATAATTCTGTCAATTTTATGGGCTGTTGGGCAACTGTAGTAATACAGGGAAGGAGGTGACTTATATTGATGCTCAAAGTTTTATAAACACGTTATCGAATTTGTTGTCCTTAAAACTGGTGTTTTTTTAAGCTTGACTGGTTGGTTCAAACTAATTTTGTCAAACTTTGCAAGCAATAATCTAGAGAATCTAGAGAAGAATAATTTTTCAGTATGGCCCCGAAACCTCTTAATGTTTGCAGAATTAGAAACAGTTCTCAGCCATACTGAAAAATCATGAATGGCATATTATTACGGACAATTTTTCACGAATATTAAAATAAAAATCATATAGCTAATACCAGTTTTGTTAGCCCGGGCCTTCGTCTCTTTTGGGCTGGCAAGACTTATAGCACATCAAACCATAAAATACCACATAGTCGATATAAACCATTTTAAATATAAATTTATTTTAAAGGTTTTTCTAACTATTTTATCCTTTGATTTTTCATGCGATAATTATTCTAAGTTAAAGCAGTGTAAAATTAATCTTTAGAATATAATACAAAGGTCTATTCTCTTATTTCATCAAGTTTTGTTTAGTTTATGACGGGGAAAATTTAGATTAATTAACATAATTAAACAAGGATAATTATGGACATTTGTAGCTCAGCAAAACAATGACTGGCAATAAAGAGTAGCTGTACTCCTTATAAATTTAGTCTTTAAAATATTATAAAACTAAATATCTAACACATACAATTTTATTCATACGAAGAGGTGCTTCAAAGAGACTTAAACTGTCAGACAGACGGACGAACGAACGGACAAACATTAATTTAATGGTAGCTGCGTTACTGGAAATAATAATGCAATGAATGAAATTTAAGCTGACGTTTTTATATTTTCTCTTTTTGGATATGTGGGCAATTGAAAGAAAGGGATAAATATATTAATTGTATAATTATCTTCAATAATTGTTTTTGGTTATTGATTAAATTAATGAATTATAAAGATCGTGCTAAATTCTCCTACTTCTAAATTTAAAATCTTCAAAAATGATATTATTTAGACCTCATGGTAAAAAACATATACAAGCAAGAAAAAGGGGAAATTAAAAATTTTTTTTACCCACCAAATAATCACTTTTACCTATTTCCTTACTGCTGCGTGTGTGAGTGATTTTGTGTGAGTGTGTGCGTATGTGCACGCAACGAGCATACTAAACATTGCATTAAACCAAAAATCAGGATGATTATTTCTTGAAGTTTTTACATTCCAACATAAAAAAGTTCTAAGATTTTTTCTGTAGAGCAACTGCACAGTTGCAGAAACATAATTGGATCTAGTGCAGTTCACAGTGAAATGTTCCAGGTAACGATTATCTTTAAAAATTCTATAAATTTTTCAGGCTGCCAGCTGCCAAACAGCTTAACGTACATGTTATAACAGCACACAATGCTAGGCGGCATAAGAATGCCTGCAAATATTCTGGATAAACCAAGTTCCAATGATTCACTGTAGGAGAATAACGCATAAAATAAGTCTTTTTCGCGCATTTATGTGCACTGCGATATAACTGTGCAGTTTTGATTCATGACTATTCCACATCAGGCCTTCTTTTGTCGGTTAAAATTCTGTGCGAGCAAAATCTATACGTTTCACCGTTTGGCCGTTAACAGCCCGTCAAGTTTATAGATTTTTTTGATATTCCAGGAACATTTTACCGTGAACTGCACTTGATCCGCATAATAAATATGTCTGTCCCATAGGATGGTACGAGCACAAATACCTGTCAACAATAGTCTTCTTTTTCTTTTACATTTTCTAAATTTGTCTTTATTTTGTTTATTTTTACTTTTTAAATTACTAAATAGCTTAATGATTAACTATCCTTATTTATAATATTCTAGTTTTTATATTGATATATTTATCTTTATTTTAGCTGTTTGGGTAACCCATATTAATACTCAATTTATTTATTGATTCATATAAGATTGGTTTACTATCTCTATTTCAAAAGTAATTGCTTAAATAAAAATTAAATAACTCTTTGTTTTCTTTAAAGTTTGAAAGGGCTTCGAAAAAAATGATTATAGAAAAGTTTTGCTTCAAAAAGATTTTTATTAATTTCTTTACTTGTATCTGATTTAAGTAAAATTCAAAAACTAGTTTTGTACCTCAAATTATCTCAATTTGTTTTTACTTAAAAAGTCTGTTATTTTCATATTAACCATATTAAAAATAATTTGAACTGTTTTATACTCAAATTAACCTCTAAATTAACAAAAGTAGATAAATTAGAGTTGTAAAATTGTAATTGAAGAAAACTTTTATATTTTGAGTAGATTATAAAAAAAATATTTTTTTAAAACAAGGAAAATATTGCCCATAAGGAGTATAACTTTTAAGAACAGGGAAACAAAAATTTATATACTTAAGGTAGATGAATTTATGTTTTACCAAAACTAAAATAATAAATAGATAATTATTTTTATAGAAACAAACTTTTCTGCAATTATATAAGTATTTTTTTCCTAATTGTTAACTACTTTTGTTTATTTTTTTTTCAATTAGGTGTTTCCTTCAATTTTTAATTTCTTTTCAGTAAAAAAATGTGAAATATTGTAGCAGGAATTTTAATTAATTTTAGAATCAAAACAGACACAAAGGGAGTTTAGATAGATAGTTATATGAATAGATTAATAAAAAGATAGATAGAAATAGGGAGAGCGAGAGAGATACAGAGAGAGATGAGAAAGATAGATAGATAGATAGAGAGAGAGAGAGAGAGAGAGAGAGAGAGAGAGAGAGAGAGAGAGAGAGAGAGAGAGAGAGAGAGAGAGAGAGAGAGAGAGAGAGAGAGAGAGAGAGAGAGAGAGAGAGAGAGAGAGAGAGATGGAGAGGAATTGAAAAATTAAAGTAAGACGAGAGAAGAAAATAAAATAATAAATAATAAGAAAGATAGATTAATACAAACAAATATAGATAAATAAAAAGAAATAGGAAGAAAGATAGATAAATCAAAAGAAAGATAGTTAAATAGAAAGAAATATAGATACATCAAAATAGGTAGATAAATGGAAAGTAAATAAAAGATTAATGTTGTTATTTATTACAAAATTTATCAAAAAATGCACTTTTTTGCATTTCTATTTATATTAATGTTTTTTCTTTGCAGGAAAAAAGATATTTTGATCCATAAACAGAAAATAGCAGAAGACTGTAATACAGTAATAATATGTATATCTTTGCTAAAACTGACTGAATGTGGTTAATTGAGTATATGATTTGATGAGTGAGAGAGAAACACTGCGTTCATGAATATTTCTTTTTTATTTTCTTTGATCTATAATATTATGAAAATAAGTAAATGTTATAATTTTATTTAGTTGTGCTACTAATAATAGCATCATAACTTCTTAAAATTAATTTTTTTATTTATATTCCACACAAATAATATAAAGAGCATTAAACAAAAAATTATGCCATTTTTGTGATGCAAAATTACTTTAAAAGCTGAAAAGATAACTCAATTTAATAAAATTGTGAATTAAAATTTTGCCAAAAATTTAAAAAGAAAATTGCATTTACATGATAATGGGTTAATATGCAGCCCAACGCATAAAAAACTTGAAATCAAAAGAAAAATATTTGAAAAATCTGAATCCTGACTTAACTTTTTTTATGTAGCGTAGCTGGTATATAATTTACTTTGTTTCAATGCATTTTAAAATTTCGTATCGGACAATAAAATTAAATTTTAAATTTCTTTTTTAAAAAGATGATTTTACATCTTCTATATAAATATTAAATAGATAGTGATTAAAAGTCAGATCAATTTTTTTACTTCCCTTTATGGCTCCTAATGTTTACGTGCTACCAAACTACTAAATACAGAACTATAAATATAAAAATTGAGAGGAAGATTAATTTGTTGTTAATAGGCAGATTGATAAAAAAAGGAGGTTAATTTATTCAAGTTTTACGAGTTAACTTCGGTTATAGGTATTAGATGGGAGTTTATTGTCATTATATTTTATCATTGCTACGCTACTACTGGTCAAATATATTCTATTTGATATTCTGACGGGGGGAAAGAGTTTTAGTTTGATTTTAATTGTTGAATTTTGTGTAAAAATGTTGGCATGGGCTTACAACCATCTTTGCCAACAATAAAACTATAATCAATAGAGAACTTGCTAACAATAAAGCTATAATTAATAGAGAACTTGCCAACAATAAAGCTATAATCAATAGAGAACTTGCCAACAATAAAACTATAATCAAAAGAGAACTTGCTAACAATAAAACTATAATCAATAGAGAACTTCTAGTAGCGCAGCTACAATATATCCAGGAAATTCATACGTTATTATTACCCATATTGATAGATTCATAAAAATCTGAAAAAGAGATTGTCTTGTAATAAATAAATTCAGTTTCAATTCGTTGACAATACTAACATAAAACAATTTATTTGATTGGATTTTTTTCTTCTTTATTTCTAAGTTGTATATGTATTATATGTATTATGAAATTCCCGCAATTTTAGTATGCCTCTAATGAACCTTGCCTTAAAAAGTGCAAACTGCAAAATAAAAGAAACCAATACAAAAAAAATATCAAGATATTCAAACAACTTTATTATATTTTTTTTATATCCATTTATTTGAAATAAAACCCTATATTGTTTTTTTATGGTATATCTGAAATTAAATCGAGGCAAAGCATTTTCAATCTATTAAAGAATTCTTAAAAACCACAAGAGCATTTTTGGGGTTGGTTAAGAGGGTGAAGTTTTTAATGGAAAAACAAGGATGACAACATCCATAAAAGCGAAGCTCTGAAACGATATGACAGACGAACATTAACTTTTGTTGAGTGTCAGAACTGAATATACAAAACATTAAATTATAAGGTTTGACAAAATTATAGGTAAATTTGTTGGAAAACTTCTTAAATACAGAATTCTGTTTAAGGACATACTGACATTTTTAATACTTGATTATAGAGATGCTTCGCTAATAATATTGAACCTTATTGTAATAGGAATCAGTAATCAAAAAATCAGATCAATCGGATAATTTTACCACATAAAAAATTAACATGTTTAAAATCGACGTACGGACATTCTGTTAATGATTATAGAGTTGCTACGCTTTCTAAATCGTACCTAACTACTACAGGAATCATCATGCAAAGTTTGAAATCGATAGGACAATTCTAACATGCCTAAATTAACGAATAAAAGCTATCTATCTCGGACGGACGTACGGACGGACGGACCGACCCTAATTATAGAAAAGCTTCGCTTTTAAAAAAGCTATCTATCTCGGACGGACGTACGGACGGTAGGACGGACGGATGGACGGACGGACGGACGTACGGACGGACGGACCGACCCTAATTATAGAAAAGCTTCGCTTTTAAAAATATTTTTAGGCGAGGGGAACAACATTATACTTTTATTTTGGGGTTTCTAAAGAGGAATTATTAGGATATAATATTATGACGCAATGGCATTCACAGCCGTGTTGAAACCATGTGTATAAAACTAACCCAGCAAAGTCGCAGCCACTAAAGTAAAAATATGCATGACTGCCAAGCCTTGATGTTGCTAAATACAATTCGTACTTTATAATGTTTGTACTCCAAACTAATAAAAAATAATAATGATAATAAAACTAGCTTTTATATAACTTGAACGATTCTAAGCTCCCTAGATTTTGTATCTTCAATAGACGTTTTAATAAAATGTAATAATAATCAAACAGCAAAAAAAGCAAATTAACGGATTTGTGTGTTAGTTATTTTACACATTTTTTTTTATAAAAAACCATTGTAAAGTTTAACGGTGTAAATTATATTTTAACATTCTATTTTAATCTTTATCTGTACTGTCTTTTGTATTTACGATGTCTTTTTAAACAAACGTTAAGGTCTCTTCTGTATTATTTACTCATATTTTGTTAATCTGTTATCTGCTTTTTTGAGGGTGTTATTGTATGTGTGTGTTATGGAATTAAGTAACAAATGCAGCAAATGGGTATTAGAAAATTACATTTGTCAATATTTTCCAATATGTACCTGATTTTTTAAGAATAAAGTTTATTTTTATTACAGGACTTTCAAATTTGAGCTAACTTTTGATTGTTGCGCTACTATTGGATATCACAGCCCTTGTTTAAAATATAATTATTATAAAATATTGGTAGTATTGTAAGTTATCCTGAAATGGTATAGAATACATAAGCTTAGGAATTTTAAAACAATTAACGATGATTTATTATTAGACAGCATGTACGACAACATCTAGGATCAAACACACACCCAGATACACACACACACACACACACACATACAGGGTGCCAATAAACATGTTTTGCCTGTCCTTGGTTATTGACTAATATAATAATAAAGTTTGAAATGACCCAAATAATTTCCTTTGTAATAAATTTTATCTTACTTTATGCACAACTTAAAAAAATGGTAAACTCAATCGGTTCGGGAAATCTTGACGGACAGACAAACATTCCAAATTACTTTATGTAATACTATAGTTAACTTAAATCATAAAAACTAAATTTTATAAGCGTATTTTTAAAACACATTCTAAAAAGTAAAGTCACGTTATTTTATACTTATTTAAGAAATAAGAATTCTTGAAAATTAATCAGTCATTAAAATGCACCTATCTGAGTCAATAGATCAATAGTTAAATCTATCATCGAATTGTGTCTCCAAGTATATCTATAAGCATAAAAGGTTTTTCTGTGTTAGAAAAATAAATTTACAACTGCCACCTTTTTCTTTCAAGGACCGAAATATTGCAGAAAATTATGTTTAAGAAATTCCTGATTTCTCACTGAGCATGACAAGCTTACACATTACAAATTTTGAAAATACCAAAGTTTTTAAAGCTTTTGTTATAAAGACAATGATAAAAAATAGGTTACTTAAAATCAAACTTTATAAAGAAAAGTTTGGGCTTAGTTTAGAGAATCTAAAATGGCCTTGGCATATAAAAACAACATAATTCACAATATATAGACAAAATAGTGTTCCATCATTTTCACCTTAATCGCCAAGTTTCAGAATTCACTTCTAATTCAACTAAAATTACTAGATCCACAAGGCAGTCCAATAGATATATAGATATAGATGGTGAAACTGTCCACAAAATCCGTCAAACTCACAAAGAAAATTGTAGCAGACAGAATTCTTTGTTCTTTTTTTTCTTATATGCGATTTATTTTAATAATACAAGCGATTAAATTTTTTGATCATATAATAAAATATAAGATATCAAAATAACTTAATATTTCTTTTTTTTACCATATAATGCTTTCATTGTCCATTTTGATTTGAAATATGATTATTGGCTAATCTAATTTTAGATAATATGACATTAAAACTAACATTTTAATAAAATTGCTTCTGATAGATATGGAAATTTTGGCGATTATTTAAACTGGTTTTAGTGCGGATGTAAAGACACGCCATCCAAAATATATTAATGTTAGTATGTGATTCAGGAACAAATGAATAAGTATTCTACCAATAGCTCTTTTGAATAAGATACAGGTATTTAAAAGGAATGCAGTTGTAAATATATTCTTCAGAATTATTTCTGAATGATTATTTACAATAATAATAATTATTTGGTAAGTCTAAATTTCCCGCTGAAATAAACTTATCACATGTCTCTTTGTCAGAATACCAGTGTAATATTGGATGTTGCTTAGACAAGGAAGCACGTAATTGGTTCAATTTAGCGAGAGTTAAGAAATTCTGAAATATAATAGAACTATGTATAAAAGTTAGTAATAGTTATTTCTCGCATCGTATTATAAACGGCTTTCCGCGGATATAGAAAGTACAAATATGAGATTAAAACTAGTTTTTTTAGCCCCGAGGTGCCGAAGGCATCGGCTAAAAAAACTGGTTTTAATCTTATGATTGTACATTTTTATATTCGTAGAAAGCTGGATATAATACGATGCTAGACATTGTTTTTTCGTATGGATGAGAACCGGTTCCTATCCACCGGATTCGGATACGAGAAAAGTAATGTTATTAACATTTTGTCCTTGTTAACTGATTTTGATTACAATAAAAATTTAAAGATCATTTAACCATCTGTTTATCCGTTACTACAACAGAATCTGAAGTTGGATAAGTTTCCTCTTGATCATTAATAATTTTCTTAAATCTAGGAAGCTATCAATACTCTATACACCATTTATAAAAATATACGGATCAGCTATGAAATACGAAGGAAGATTTTTATACTAACCGCAGTCAAACGTATGGACGTTTGGATCTGAATTCGAACACTACAAGCCGTTCATATAGTCTAAAATCAATAATGCACATAGAGCGCGCTGCTGTTGTTATTTTACGCGCATTTTAGCTAGCTCTGCGCGGTTTGAACCAGATCAATCGAAGCCAATTTTGTCAGCCTTTAAAATTGCCGAAAAACTATTTTGTATATCAAACTAGATAAAAAAGTACAATTTTTGAGACTAGCATTCTGAAGCTAACATTTTAGTAGAACTACTACTCTCTAACTAATTTCTTTTTTTTTACGTTCGTCTGACGGACACAAAAAGAACGTTTAACTGTTATATGTGCCTTGATTATTCATATATTACTCAAAATAAGTCTATTCATTTAAATATCTTATTTTGTGATAGTTTACCTTACCCTATAATAAAACATAAGAACTGATGATATGATTATCCTTGATTTGTTATTATAACTAGAAACAGAGATCATATATTTAATGTAAAGTTTTGTCATTTAAAAAAAGTATTGGTCTTTTCTTTTATTAATGTTAACCTTGAAAGGGCGAGGCATTTAATTCGAGTACAAGTGCTAACAGATAGTAATCCCAACAGTTTAAAAATGGAACCTAAAAATGTTAACTTTGGAAATATGGATCGACATACAATTTGAATTTTTTTTATATAACTATATATCTAAGTGGCAGTGACTGATATGGAAATTATTATAATTTTCCTGATATTGAAAACGATATTATGTACATTTTTAAGCGTTAGTGCGTACGGAAATCGGGTATAGTCCCTTTCGTGGCAACGCCTCTTAAGGGGCATTTCGTCGTATTTTCATTGTAGCTTTTTATAGGTTATTTTAGGTTAGGTTAGGTGATTACCCCGCAGGGTTATGGCCACCCGCAGGGGCTAGAAATAGGAGATAATCTACTGTGAAAAAAAAAACGACGAAACACCACTTAAGAGACGTTGTCACGAAAGTGACTATACCCCTAAAATCTTCTAACACACAACTATTGTTTTAAAAAAAAAACTATATATGTAAACCCTACAGGCCTCTCCTAAGCCTCAATTTCACTAACCTAACATAAATAATTAGTAAAGCATTTAAAGGGCCAGATTAGGGGGGGGGGGGTCATGGAAGATTCACTAACAATTGGAGGGGATATTAACACAAATTGTTTTATTTCATCTCAATTCAAACGTTTAAAGCTCAAAAAAGAAATAATTTCTTAAGAAAATATTTACAAAGAATCAAAATTAAAAAAAATAGTATCTATCCCCCCGCCCTCTGTGAGTGTTTAGATGGTCTAGAGACTAGGGGTGCAGCCTCTATAGTATCTATCCCCCCACCCTCTGTGAGTGTTTAGATGGTCTAGAGACTAGGGGTGCAGCCTCTATAGTATCTATCCCCCCACCCTCTGTGAGTGTTTAGATGGTCTAGAGACTAGGGGTGCAGCCTCTTCTTAGGATCTATCCCCCCACCCTCTGTGAGTGTTTAGACGGTCTAGAGATTAGGGGTGCAGCCTCTATAGTATCTATCCCCCCACCCTCTGTGAGTGTTTAGATGGTCTAGAGACTAGGGGTGCAGCCTCTTTAGGATCTATCCCCCCACCCTCTGTGAGTGTTTAGATGGTCTAGAGACTAGGGGTGCAGCCTCTATAGTATCTATCCCCCCACCCTCTGTGAGTGTTTAGATGGTCTAGAGACTAGGGGTGCAGCCTCTATAGTATCTATCCCCCCACCCTCTGTGAGTGTTTAGATGGTCTAGAGACTAGGGGTGCAGCCTCTTCTTAGGATCTATCCCCCCACCCTCTGTGAGTGTTTAGACGGTCTAGAGATTAGGGGTGCAGCCTCTTTAGGATCTATCCCCCCGCCCTCTGTGAGTGTTTAGATGGTCTAGAGACTAGGGGTGCAGCCTCTATAGTATCTATCCCCCCACCCTCTGTGAGTGTTTAGATGGTCTAGAGACTAGGGGTGCAGCCTCTATAGTATCTATCCCCCCACCCTCTGTGAGTGTTTAGATGGTCTAGAGACTAGGGGTGCAGCCTCTTCTTAGGATCTATCCCCCCACCCTCTGTGAGTGTTTAGACGGTCTAGAGATTAGGGGTGCAGCCTCTATAGTATCTATCCCCCCACCCTCTGTGAGTGTTTAGATGGTCTAGAGACTAGGGGTGCAGCCTCTTTAGGATCTATCCCCCCACCCTCTGTGAGTGTTTAGATGGTCTAGAGACTAGGGGTGCAGCCTCTATAGTATCTATCCCCCCACCCTCTGTGAGTGTTTAGATGGTCTAGAGACTAGGGGTGCAGCCTCTATAGTATCTATCCCCCCACCCTCTGTGAGTGTTTAGATGGTCTAGAGACTAGGGGTGCAGCCTCTTCTTAGGATCTATCCCCCCACCCTCTGTGAGTGTTTAGACGGTCTAGAGATTAGGGGTGCAGCCTCTATAGTATCTATCCCCCCACCCTCTGTGAGTGTTTAGATGGTCTAGAGACTAGGGGTGCAGCCTCTTCTTAGTATCTATCCCCCCACCCTCTGTGAGTGTTTAGGTGGTCTAGAGCATCAAATCAAAAATCATTCACCACAACCTTTAGAAATATATTTTACAGGCGCAATTTTAGACTAATACATATAGAATAACACAAATTATTGAGGAAAAAAGTGTACTTTTCGTCAATGTAAAACATTAGTTTATCCTTATAATCCTTATCATAGCCAACTTTTCAAATGCATAAACTTACATATAGTTGCACCTTTTTACAGGCCTAGGACTTCTAGCACTATATGGGTCTCACATGACAGCAGTTGGTACAACTTTTAAAATTATCATTCGATTCAGTTAGGACTAAGATTCGAACCCATCACAATACTACAACGTTATCTTAAACATTTTCCTCAAATGTCCCCTTAATATTGGAGACCTAGTACAATAGCATCCAAAAAAGGGCAGCACCTCTCTATATGATTACACAAAAAAATGTAAAGGGCAGGGAAGAGGGAAAGGTTCCTGTTGATCTTTGTTGTACTTTATTATATCGACATAAGAGTATCGTAATTATGTAAATATCAAAAAAGTTCCTTCTATTATAATAACTCAGTCATGACAACTTTTACATACTGTTAAAAAGTCGCATCAAAACATCTAAAAATGTTTGTCAACGCTATGGTTTCAAGTTTAACAGGTAATATAGTGAATATCATAAATATCCAAATTTTGAATCTGATTTTTATCTGAGTGTCATATGTATATGTGTATAGTAAAGGCTCGGCAACCTATACTTTAGCAGCCCGCCCAATTTTAAGCAATAAGAAATAAGACAGTAAAACATAAGTAGGTATCCAAACTAGAGAACATTATAAACAGTCCTTTTAAAATTAAAGTGTATAGAATTCGTAGTCATAGCTATCTATTCTATTTAAACAATACACGGCCTTAGCAATAGCCAGCCATTGGACTGCGGCTGCCAAGCCCTTATTATGAATACACGTATTTTAGCGTATATAAACTAAATATATCATATATTCCAAATATATATATAGATCACAATAAAATAAAATTAGAAGTAAAAAAACAAAGTTTAAATTAGAATTCTAAACAAGCTATTATTTCATATAATTCTATTAGGCCCAAATTGATATGCCCTTTTTTGCTTTAAGAATTAAACATAAGTAAAGATGCCACATTTTATTAACATTGTGCTTAATCGTACCTAGAATCTCCATTTAAAATTAGATTCATTGACTTGCAGACTTTCTATATATGATATAAAAATGTTCTTACAGTTTTAAGATTATATCTTATTAATTCAGGAATCCCTTTACAGTTTTTCTGTGCTTACTGCAAAACTGCACTGTGGTGTATTTTCTTTACTCCAAAGTCATTCTTTCTATATTAATAATAACAGTCTTGTTCTCGAAATCGTGAACAAACCACTAGCCATCCACAGCTATCTACAACTATCTACTAGCTATCCAAAAATATGTCCATGTGTCTCTCTATCCCCCTGTCTAGCTTCAAAATTCAAATAAAAATGTAAATGACTCTTTTTTGTATGAATCTCTTCTAAACGATAAGGGCAAACTTTATTTTTGTTTCCCGTTTTAAAACCGTGGTAAAACAATTAACCTATTTATAAAACTTTCATACAACATTTAAAGGTTAGTTTAATAAAAGGATTTCTGAGTATTGGAATAGCTTACTTTATAAATTAACTATCGGCTTCGCCCCTAGCCTCTAAAGGGTTTGCCCCAAGTAGTATAATTACATCTTCTATGCAGCGGAAAAAAATCCGAATGAATAGCAAAATTCGTAAAAATTGGGAGAGGATTTCTTGTTTGTTTTTTAGGGGGTTGGGGGTGTCCCCCCCCCCCCAAGAAAATAGCCTGAAACCATTATAGGACCAGTAAGTATATTCCCTGAAGAGTAGAATCCGATCGGTTCAGTGGTTAATAAGATCTTAAGGGACGGACGCACGGATAGACATCAAGCTACTTTGTATTATAGATATCAGCGTGTTGCAAGTAATATTATTTGTTGTTTAAAAATCATATATTTTCACAGAACGAAGATCTTATATAAAAGCTTTACTAATTCACAATAATCTATTTTGTACATAACTGTATAAGGTACTTTTCTAAGTTTTGTGTAAAACTAATTAATTTCAAGCAATAAAGGTCGATTTCAGAGTTTTTATAATAAAACCAAATAACAAAATAATGATATAACAAAAAACTTTGACCGAATAAACAATAACAAACAATACAACCTGGAAATTTTATCCACTTGAGAAATATATTCATGAAATTTCATCAATGATGAAATTAGGTCTCTGTTAACAGTAAAGCTTAATGTTGGACAAAATATCAATGTAAATATTAGTCATTGAAATGATTATAGTACAAAATTTCAAAAAGATTCTTTTTTTTAAAATGCCATGTAAAAGAAAAAACACAGAAAAAATAGCAGCCAAAGAGCATTGTTAAAAAGATTTTTGATCGCGATAAAATTGGAACACTACATGCCCCCCTACGAATCTTTTTTCCTAATTTAAAGAATTTTGTGTGTACGTGTCACAATTTTATTACGGACCTAAAGCTGGTACTATAGTCATTTTTACTTCTCTTTTTAAAAGCGAAGCTTTTTATAATTAGGGTTGGTCCGTCCTTCCGACCGTATGGTTAGCTTTTTTCATTGATTTAGACATGATAAAATTATCCTATCGATTTCAAACTTTCAAACTTTGCATGATAATTCATATAATCGTTAGGTACAATTTAGAAAGTTTAGCAACTCTATAATCGGCATAAGAAAGTCTATGTACAATTTCATTTAGACTTAGAAATTAATGTTCTGCATATTAAATTCTGACATTCTACAAGAGTTATTGTCCTTCCTTCTGATTTTAGAGCTTCATATTTATTAATGTTGTCATCCTTGTTCATAATTTTTACAGTATACTTTATATGTAACAAGGACAATGATGTCCACGATACCGTTAAGCAATAACAACAAAACAAGAATAGTTATTTGTCGCACCGTATTATAGTCTGATGATAATGGCGATTTAAAAGCGAAGACAAAATTAAACAAGATTTAAATTTGTATCAGTCCTTGAGATAAGTCTTTGAAAATAATTGTTTCAATAATCTTCCATAACATTAAGTCCGTATGGACATTTTGCTCAGACAATGATACCTCAATCATAATGATTAAAGAGTAGTTTTGCTACCATAAATATTTAAAATGATAAGCACACAGTTTTTGTACAGAATTTACCAATCAATTAAATTGTCAATAACTTATCTTTAAAAAGATGATATCAGCAAAAATAAATATTTACATACCTATAATAGATAACATATGGTAATAATATTATACATCTTAAATGTTTTCATATATAATTACTAGCGGGGCTCTGTATGGGGTAGTTAGATAGTCTAAAATCTTCAAGATTTTTATTCAAAAATGAAATAGCCTAAAACAATCCTAACTGAAGCGGTTAAGAGGTCACAAAGAACCTTACAAAACTTACTACCTTATTAAATAAGATTTAAATATGTATATACAGGTCACAAGGGCTGTTCTTGGTGCATTTGCTCATACTGTATAATTGTATACTGTTCTTTTTCATTCAAACTTGTTATCTTGTTGTTACTGCGCTACTTATTGATATTATTGTCCTTGTTTTCTACACAACTGCATTTAAACTAAACTCGTTGTTTTCAAAGTGTTCCATGTATTATAAATTGTGTTTTAAATAGTTGATATTATCCAGTGATGACCTACTATTTGTAACATTATTACTATCTCAGTGTGTATACAATATCGTTGATAATTTTTATAGTTGTATGTTCCCTTATTCAATGTTGAATAAAATTGCTCTATTTGATTGAAACCTTAATTTATAGCTATGAGGCAATTGATTTTTAGCACTAAAACTAAAAAATCTTTTCATTGATTAGCTACATTTGAATAACTTTTGTAAATCTGTTCCTATTATAAATGGCCATAATAACAAGATTGCAACACATTCCGTACTTTTTTTTACACGTTTGTTGACTTTTTTGAATATTGTAATTCTTTGTTTATTGATGCAATAGGATATGTGAGTGTGTATGTCGATAAATAAAATTTGAGAAACTACAAAACTGAAATGCTCCTTTTTTAAGGAATCTTAAAACAGAAATATAATATTAAATAATCCCTAAACACCCCCCCCCCCCCTTACCGCCCAATAAAAGGAATTTTTCTTTTCCTTTATTTGTTCAACATATTTTGATAAGTTTTAACCTTAAAATACGAGAGTATCAACACCAAATTTCTAGACATTTAGGCTACAATGCCTTCTTAATAGAACAAGATAAAGAAAATTATCCGAAGCAAAAGGAAAATATTAGCAATGTTTTTCATACGTGGAAAATATAACAATTTTTCATATTTAAACTGTTGGGGCAAAGAAACCATTTTTATCACAAGCTGTGATAATCTGCTTTTATTTGATTTATTAAATAAAGATATTGCGACATTAATTTCAAAGATATCTAACAATAAACAAAGCATTATTTGTTGTTTTTTAGAGAAGTTTCAAAAGTATTTGATTTAAAACCCAAATTAATGAAAAAATCTTATAGAATAAACATCAATATTATCAAATTGAAAGTTTTTTTTCTGTAATAATAATTTTGTTGTGGGGTGGGGGGCGAAACAAAGGCAAAACAAAACCTATGGTATAAAATGCCCTGACTTAAAGAATATGAGTCTTTGGCCATCAATCTATATCCACGTTTAGTACATCATATTAAAAAAAACATTTAAAACCAATAAAAGACACCACTGTTAGTTTCGCAATCCTAACTGATAAATACGCAACATAAAAATATAAATACTAAATAGATATCTTCAGATTAAGGAACAAAAGATATTTTTCTTTCAATGGATCTGGCGACATATGTTCGAATCTCTTTCAAGGATATCAAACAAAAAAATACAATATTTTAAATAGTACCATCTATCCGAATTTTAGAGTAAGATGAATAATTGTTGTGTGTTTTATTGACTTTTGTAGTTAAGAAAAAAAATCAATCTGAATAATTTTCATAGAAATTATCTTTTAAAAAATAAACTTAAGGACGTACAATCAGATATACCGATTGATAAATTCTTATGGTAGTTTAAAACAGTATCGTGCACAGGGTTTTCCCAGGAGAGGTAGGATAACCTCGAGGAGTTGAAAAAGGGGGAACACAGACACACAAAATTATAAAATTAATGGTTTAAAATCAAAAGAGCAACCACATCAAACTTTTACTGACTTTCTAAGACACAGACATATTTATTATCCCAAAATGTCCACGAGGAGAGAGCGAATCTCATAAATCTAAAAAAAAGACATGGTTGTCCTTGTAGGTTTGGTCTTAACTCGTTTATCCATCACTCTTTTAATTGATTCAGATCTCGAGTTGCATGCAGACAAGGATACAAAAATCTAATAAAAAATTGTAGAAAAAATATGCCAAATCACTTATACCAACAACAGAAACTACAAACTTTTCGAGGAAATTTTTTTTATGTTTATCCCAGTTTCGATCTAGTAATTCTTGGAGGGAGGGTATAAAGGGGGAAGGGGGGCGGGCGTTTGTTGCCCACTAATCGGTTTGAGGAATAAAACTTAATACAAACAGGCAGGTACTGTTTTCATTAAAATATGTAGATTGTAGCTAGTTACTTATTGCTGTTTAAATTCAGACATTTAAAAAATTTTAACTTTTCTTTTGATTGCTGGTTATTTGTGCGAATCAGGTTTAGTAAGGAAGTAGGCCCTTTACTGATGATAACATACTTTGAATCAGTCGGACAACATTTCAAACTAAATTTAAACAGCGAGAATTTATATCACCACAAAAATAGAAAAAATTATGGTTGTATTTCATGCATGGCTGGATAGATAGATGGATGGATATAGAGATGGATGGATGGATAAATAGATGGATGGATAGATTTGTAGATAGATGGATGGATAGATGGATAGATGGATGGATGTATAGATAGATAGATGGATGGATAGATAGATAGATGGATGGATATATAGATGGATGGATGTATAGATAGATAGATGGATAGATGGATGGATGGATAGATAGATGGATGGATAGATAGATGGATGGATATATAGATGGATTGATGGATAAATAGATGGATGGATAGATGGATGGATGGATAGATAGATGGATGGATAGATAGATAGATGGATGGATATATAGATGGATTGATGTATAAATAGATGGATGGATAGATAGACAGATAAATTAGAAGATGGATGGATAAACAGAAAAAAAATAGATAAATAGACAGAAAGATAGACAAACAGACAAATGAAAGAGTAGAAGAGCATAGAGAGAGAGAGAGAGAGAGAGAGAGAGAGAGAGAGAGAGAGAGAGAGAGAGAGAGAGAGAGAGAGAGAGAGAGAGAGAGAGAGAGAGAGAGAGAGAGAGAAAGATAAAGAGAGAGAAAGAGAAAGAAAGAGAAAGGAAAAGAGAGAGAGAGAGTGAGAGAGACATTGTATAAAAAGATTTATTTTTATTTGACTAGAAACTGTTCAGAATATTAATTAGACAGACACACACACACACACACACACCACAATACTTGGTGTCCATTTACTTTGGCACATATGAAAATTGTCACATCTCTAAATCATCTGAAGCGCTAATTATTACAATAACACAAAAAAAACATTCTTCTCGTTTTTCTCTATATTGCATTTTAATATACTTTTTTTTAAAATTCGCCACTACACTAGTTTTAATTCGAGCAACAAAAAAACTCAACTCCTGCTAATTCATTCTCGAAGAAACTTTAATATAATTTCACTTTTAATCTTACTGCTTTGCATAAATACTAGTCAAGGTACATAGCATCCTAGATAGCCGTATTAAAGGAATATATCTAAATTTTTAAATTGCTTATGAAATAATTTGTTCGTGTTTTTAGAGAGTTAAGGAATATCTACTTCTCGCATCGTATTAAAAACAGCTTTCCGCGGATATAGAATGTACAATTATAAGATTAAAACCAGTTTTTTAGCCCCGAATGATTGTACGTTTTTATATTCGTAGAAAGCTGGATATAATATGATGCTAGACATAGTTTTTTTCGTATGGATGAGAACCGGTTCCTATCCACCGGATTCGAATGAATACGAGAAACATCTTTATCAAGAAGTTTAAAGTTAACTTTCAAGGAAGGTTTTAAGTTGCTATGCTTTCAAAATTTTACCCAATTGTTATATGAATCATCATGCATAAATTCCATTATGCAAAGTTATTTTTAACTACAATCTTTTAAAATGATCTATTTATCTTAATCTATCTAAAATTCAAACTTTATCATGTTTGTTTTAATTATATTTGCAAAGTTTAGGCTCTTGTTTTCCAGTTTCATATCTTTTATGCTTTGTTTTAGACATTTGAATAGCATAGCTGCTCCATAATTATAGTGTGTATAAGTCCAAAAACTTGTGTCTAGGCTGATTTCTTCGTAGTCTAGAGTATCTATGCAGTCAAGACAGAATATCTTCTGCACGGTCTAGAATCTAATTATGTAGTAAATTACGACTATAGAGTATCTACGTAGTTTATACTCTACTAGCGGCTGCGCCCCTAGCATCTAGGAGCTATATATTCGAGAGAATATGGAAGAGCAGAAAAATAGCCTTAAACCATACTTATCCAGACTTTTTATAAAAATAGAATAGCCTAAAACCAACCCGAGACCTATAAGTAGCTTCGCTGTAAAGGAGGACCATATCGGATTAGCGGTTAGCGAGATCCTTCGCTACAGACAAAAAAACTTACTACTTTATATATTAGGAGGATAACAACTTATTTCGTAGCCGAGTCTACATTTTCTTCTAAACAACGTCAGAGTAATACGCAGTTATTCTTTTGTATTTCAGTTAAACCTTCATTCTTAAGGTATACACTTGTTATCATGTTGTTACTAGGCTCCTAATGATGCAGTTGTCCTTGTTATTTTAATTCTTGTGCTTGAATTGTCCATTTAGATTTGAGAGTTTTCAGGGATGCCAAGCTAAATTTATCAGATTGTATAAATTCAGATTCAGAAGCTACTTCAGTTGTTTCCTTTTTTTATATCTATTGTTTATTGATGGACTTGTAAACTAGGTTTTTTTTTAAATCTTGTAAGACAGAAACACGTTTCTTTAACCTACATTTTAAATCTAGACCTTTACAATAAATTTAGTAGAGTGAAAAAAAAAATGCGTAGATACTGTATAATTTAGACCGTTGAACAAACCTTTACATCTTCATGTACATTGTTTGTTAAACGAACAAAATAACATTAACAAAAAACTTAAAATGCATCCTTAAGATACTCAGGGAACCCTGATTTAAAAAGTTAACTTAATAAGATGTATCGGCTAGATAAGATTGATTTTAAATGGTGTTCAAACACTTCCGCATGGCCTTTCATAATTATAAACATTATTGCTTTTTGTCTTAACCTCTTTTCGAGGAAGCTTTGTGTTTATCAAGATCGAAATTAATTTCCTTATTCACAATTCCAATTCAGCGAAAATGTCATCTTTGTTTGACTTTACTTTCCTAAAGAGACGCGGCATGGAATGTTGTTTATGTTTTGGTGTCTCCACGTTCTTTACTTTTGAATGATATGTGAGTGGATGAAGATTTCGGAGAATAAAGTCGGGCCTATCATTGGTCTCATAGTGCGTGAACAACCCTAGTATACCAGGGGCTTTAACCATAAGAACTTCAGGTAGATTTTGTTCATTTTATTTAAATTGAATGGCGTATAGGACGGATTTATTAAGTTTAAAAGGCTTTAGCCAGCTAAACATGAAACTTTATTATGATTCAATTATTATGTTTTAGTAATTTTTATGTGCCTTTATTTTTGCATTTAACAATGATCTATTAAACCAAATAATTTTCCTTTAAAGCCAAAGTATCCAAAGATTCTTAACCATAGAAAAAAAAGATTTTTAAAAAGCAAATAATATTACGTGGTTATAAAAACTGGAATTTTGTATTAATTGATTTTGTAATTTCAGGACTTTGAAATAGTTTGTGTCAATAAAATCTATACTCAAACCTGCTGTTGAAACTTGATGGTTCCTGGTGTTGGGGGATTTGTCCGTAAGATTAAGATCTCTAGAACTTCCCGCAAATTCGGAAGTCACACTTAACCAAAGTGTCATGGTTAAGACACTTTTAAATAACAGGACGTGTTTAAAAATAAGGGTAAGGTGAGAGGATGAGATTCAGGGATCTAAAGGGGTAGGAAAAGGCCAATAGATTAATGTACATCCCCAATGATTATACAAGATTACAATTAATTGTTGAACCGTTTGGACAACTTAATGATCCAACTAATCAGAATTCACTGAAGTCCCCAAAGTTGTTAAGCCAACAAATAAGAAATCCCTGTAATAAAACTTTGGGGACTAGTGTATTAAACAGCCCGTTGGGATAAGTTTATGCTGTTGTAATAGAATAAACTGACGATTTGCGGAATGAAATACACACCATTTTAAATATGTATTGTATATAAATAATTAAGATTCAATTGAAATCCCAGGCTTACAGTATTCAAGATTGAAAATGCATTTTTAGATGCATTGTAATTCAATAAGTGGTATTTACCCTTATTTTCACAAAATATTTCTAACTAACAAATATTAAAGCCTAAAAAAACATTGAACTGTAAAACAGAAAGGAGATACCTACTGATTCTCAAAAATGTTTAGATACTGCAACCTTGACTCAAGGAGGGAGGGGACAATATGCTTAATATATCTAGTTCTTATAAGATTATAAACTCGTTCTGTCATTTGATAGTTTAAAAATTTAGAGGTTTATATATTGAATCTTGATTGACTTGTATAAATCAATAAAATGAAAAATTATGCCCCAATAATATAAACCTAGATAAGGTTGATTTTTAAAAGCGAAGCTTTTCTATAATTAGGGTCGGTCCGTCCGTCCGTACGTCCGTCCGTCCGAGATAGATAGCTTTTATTCGTTAATTTAGGCATGTTAGAATTGTCCTATCGATTTCAAACTTTGCATGGTGATTCCGGCAGTAGTTAGGTACGATTTAGAAAGCGTAGCAACTCTATAATCATTACCAAAATGTCCGTACGTCCATTCTAAACATGTTGATTTTTTAACTTTTTAAACTAATTTTTATATGATCCAATTATCCGATTGATCTGATTTTTTTGTATACTGATTCCTAGGACAACAAAGTACAATGTTATAAGCGAAGCAACTCTATAATTAAGTCATAAAAATGTCAGTATGTCCATAAACATCATTCTGTATCAAGCAGTTTTTCAACAAATTTACTTACAATTTTGCATCGACTCTTATACATTTATATTCTGATTATTCAGTTCTGACACTATACAAGTGTTATTGTCCGTTTGTCCTACCGTTTCAGTTCTTCGCTTTTATGGATGTTGTCATCCTTGTTAATCATGATTTTTGCTACATTAATTTTACGTCCATTCATCTTTCCCTTAAGATACCCGAAGTGGCTGCGTAGAGACTGTTGATTCTAGACTGCACAAAGGCTATATTTAGAAGAGCTACTAGAGTGAATTTAAGTTTTTAAGTGAGGGCATCCAAATAACCTATTAATAATTAAAACTGTCCCTAACTTTTGTAAAAATCAAAATAATCATTGTTTTGGCATTATTTTCTTTTATTTTAGTAAACAAAATTATAAGCAGTTATTAATATAAAAATAAAATAACGGCTAATTTTAGCTTTTTAAGCTAAAAATTTGTTTATTTTCATCTATCGATGATTCGTTTTCTTGTTTTTAAATTGTTTCTCTAATTTAGATAATTTATTGTAAATCTCTGCATCTAAACTGATTGGGACCTTTAATCAAGTTTACTATGCATATTTGTTTATAGTAGCGAAGCTACTATAGAACTCAAAATGACCGCCTGTATGTACGTCCATCTGTCCGTCCGTATGTCCAAAAGTTTGTCATTTGTTAGTACATTTCATTAAGTTGAGCTAAATGAAAGGAATTAATCTTACGACTTTAAATTTTCGAATTCGTGGACAACTGTCTAATAAGTTCATATCTACTTAATAATGCAAAAAAAAACACAAATAACATATCATGATATGAAGTTATTTGTCCTACTAAGCCTAAAATAAAGTTGAAATCTGTTAGAATTACTAAAAGTACTGTGCAATCCTTTCCGCATTTTCTTTCATATTCGCAAAAAAAGATACAATAGCAAATATACACGTGGAAGTATTCATTGGTAATAGTAAAGCAAGGGGGGGGGGTACACTTGGTTTGGGCTGTAGTAATAATATGATTCGATATTGTGATACATGTGCAGAAGTGATTACACATGATAAAAATAAGTGCAATTCTAAATTCTATTTCATGTTTAAACTTTATCTTTCAAAAACAAATTCTTTACCACTTTCCAAAGTTTTTTTGTAAAAAGTATTAAGATATCATTATATGGTCAAGTCATATAAATTTTCTAGACTAGTCTGGGAGTTGGGTTAGCCTTAGCCATACAAAGATATAAAGGAATGTGTTAAATTTTAGCTAATTTATATTTTATTATAAATTAAAGGAAGGATGTCATGGTCTAAGCATTAGAATAAAATACTAGAGGGAGAGATGGTTAAATAACTGTATTTCGATATTGCAATGACCTTGTGCCGACTCTCAATTGGGTCTTTAAAAATCAATCAATGGTAACGGGAATATTAAAACAGCCAAGTAGCATAAAACAAGAAAATGGTCATTGAAAACGGGGGGGAGGTTATCTATTGTTTAAGCTATGTTCCATTTCACCTTAAGAGTATAAAATGTTTTTAAAAACATATAATGAAATAAAATATAAAAAATGTGTTTTTAAATAAATTTTCTAATCTACTTTGGTACATAAACATTGACTTGTTGTAAAGAACCTTCTAGCCTAAAATTAATCCGTCATAAGTGAAGAATATTATTTAGTTTAGATATTTTCATCATACACCACCAGAGGCTAAAGGATTGGTAAATAAGCAAAACCTCTTAATATTAAATAGATAAATAAAGTCTAGATGATTAATCTCAAAATAGGCCTAGTGAGGGAATAATCCGACTTTATAATTGAGAAGAAAGATACACATTTTGGTACGGAAGAACAATAAAAGCTAGAAACTCCTTTTTAAGTTCAACAGATTATTGTGTCTGATTGACCGTTAGTATAATAAATCTATTAAATGTACAACTTTTTATATTCTTTATCAACATCTTACTCTAATGAATTAATTAAAACTTTGTCAAAATAAGGCAATTGTTTTTTTTATGATGTCGAGAAAAATAAAATAATTTTTACATTCACATTCCTACTAAGTAATTTTGTTTAAGTATTGTATGTATGTTTCAAGGTGCGTGGAAAGAGGTCTAATTACCTAGTACCCGAAGCGACACCTAGCCCCCTAGAGTCTTAACTCTTAAGTAATTTTGTAAATATAAATGAAACAATTCTGGTTTTGATATATTTCTTTTATTAAATTTTCCAATTGATATACCCCTGAAAACAACATAAGCGAACTTAAAGGGCGCAGTGCAAGAAAATCATAAACCACAACCCTAACATTTAACAGAGGGGCGATATGCCCCAATTGTAAAGAAGGCCACCCTAAGAAAAATAGTATTTTTTCCTTTCAGCAAGAATATACATCTTATAGGATTTTATAATATAGAGAAGCTACCTTAGCCTAGAAAATGATCCATTAGGAATACTAGGAGCGGGGGGCTCTAACCCTGCGGGGAAATCACCTAACCCAACCTAAAATTTTATTTTCAAAAGTTACTGTGAAAATACGACGAAACCCCAAACTTCGTTTCCTTAACATGACCCGATTTTTTAAAAATCTTATTTTTTTATCTTTTCCAAATCGGGATCATTTTCACTTTTATTATGATTCTCCTTATTTTTACCTAAATGTTAAAAATTGTTTTGAAATGCACTTGTTGTGTGATGAGACCACCCTGTACACGCCAGGTAGGAAAAGGACAATCTCTGTAAAAAAAAATAAACAACTTTCATTGTTGTCGGGTAGATGTTAAGTTCGAGTCTCAGCCATATATACATGGAGGGAGAGGAAATTGGACTGTACATTTTACTGGTACCAATTATTCCTAGCTAATAATTTCAATCTACAGACGGGGTAATTATGTTTATCATCATTGCGAATATATATTAATTAATCGTTCATTTTTCCTTCACTTAGGATTTCTGATAACTAGATACGTAAAAAAAATTGGGATCATATGAAGGAAATGAAGTCATTCCTAAAAAGGACAGAAATTCCCTTCCAAAAAGGACAGAAATCATCTTCCTTTTTCTCAGATATCTCAAATATGGACAAAAATCACTCTCCTTTTTCTTACATATCTGAAAAAGAAGATAAAAATCACCTTCCTAAATCTCTCTTATTTTTCCTAATTCTAAGAAAATTAACCCAATACCTCCATGTTCTTCCTTATTCTCAGATAATCTACCTTATTCTAAGAAATTCTTCCTTGTCCTTACAAATTCTCCCTTATTCTCAGATAACCTACCTTATTCTAAGAAATTCTTCCTTATTCTAAGAAAATCTACCTTATTCTAAGACATTCTTCCTTATTCTAAGAAAATCTACCTTATTCTAAGACATTCTTCCTTATTCTAAGAAATTCTTCCTAATTCTATGAAAATCTACCTAATTATAAGACATTCTTCCTTATTCTAAGAAAATCTACCTTATTCTAAGATATTCTTCCTTATTCTAAGAAATTCTTAGTTATTCTAATAAGATCTACCTTATTCTAAGAAATACTTCCTAATTCTATAAAAATCTACCATATTATAAGACATTCTTCCTTATTCTAAGAAAATCTACCTTATTCTAAGACATTCTTCCTTATTCTAAGAAATTCTTAGTTATTCTAATAAGATCTACCTTATTCTAAGAAATACTTCCTAATTCTATGAAAATCTACCTTATTATAAGACATTCTTCCTTATTCTAAGAAAATCTACCTTATTCCAAAAAATTCTTCCTTATTCTAAGAAATACTTCCCTATTTCTAAGAAAATCTACCTTATTCTAAGACATTCTTCCTTATTCTAAGAAAATCTACCTTATTCTAAGACATTCTTCCTTATTCTAAGAAAATCTTCCTTATTATAAGTAATTCTTCCTTTTCCTTACTAATTCTCTCTTATTTTCAGATAACCTAGCTTATTCTATGAAGTTCTTCCTTAATCCCCCTAATTCTTCCTTTTTCTCAGATAATTTTTTTAATTAATATTGGGATATCATAACTGAAATAGAGGTATAGAGAATATATAAATTCTGCCTTTTCACCTTCCTTATTCTCTCAAAATCTTGGTTTTTCTCACATATATTTCCTTATGTTTATTGGGATATCAGAACAAGATGTGTAGGATAAGTTTGGGTTGTATCTTTTGACCTGAAATATTTGTTTGTACTTTAGAGGAGGAACCCCAGTCTGTAAAACACACTAGCTGTATCAATAATCTGTTCTACTTGCCAACTGATACAAATATTAGACCAAAATGGAAAATCATCCCCCCCCCAAAAAAAAAAAATTTTTCTTTACAATAATAAAATAAAAACCCAGGCAGAGAGTCAGATATTTGTATATAATGAAAAGTACACCCCCCCCCCCCCTCAAATGGTTGGCAACTTAATTTTCAGTCTGTCTATAAATCAGCTGATAATTATGTAATGGATGCAAGGGCGTACTATGAATTTGTACTATTTGGGGTATAAAGAAAGTTTTTGTGTTCTCTCCAGAAATATTTAAATTAAACTTTTTGAACAGTGATCATCATTTATCTTTATATAACACGATAGCAATGTGTAAAATTATGCAGAATAGCAATTATTTATCGATAACGAACTAAGATTGCACATAAAAACATTAAAATATACAAGACTGGAGTTACGTAAGATTAGAATTATGTAAATTACATATCATGTAAACTGTACAAAAATTAGCATAGTATTTATCTATATATCTACCCTCCCCCACCCCACCCAATCGCTAATGTTAAATTGTATATTTTCTTTTAAAAATGTGAATGTTTTCTTTAACCTTAAAGTCTGTACGATACATAATTTAAATACTGACTTAACTTATAGTTGAAAAATTGAACACATAATCTTATCCCTTTAGATCCCTGAGACTTCAAAGTGGTAGAAGCAAAGGTTTTCTATAATTAGGGTTGGTCCGTCTGTATGTAACAGTTAGCTTTTTTCGTTAATTTAAACAGTTAAAATTGTTTTATCAATTTAAAACTTGGCATGATGATTCCTATAACAATGAGGTCCTTCTGATTTCAGAGCTTCATTTTTATAGATATTGTCATTCTTTTTAAAAAGCGAAGCTTTTCTATAATTAGAGTTGGTCCGTCCGTCCGTCAGTCCGTACGTCTGAGAGAGATAGCTTTTTTCATTAATTTAGGCATGTTAGAATTATCCTGTCGATTTCATGGTGATTATTCCTTTAGTATTTAGGTATGATTAAGAAAGCGTAGCAACTCTATAATCATTACCAGAATGTCCGTACGTCCATTTTAAACATGTTGGTTCTTTACTTTTTTAACAACAAATTTTTATGTTATCTAATAATCCGATTGTTATAATTTGTTGGTATAGTGATTCCTGGGACAACAAAGTACAATATTATAAGCAAAGCTACTCTATAATCAAGTCCAAAAAAATTAAATATGTCCATAAACATTATCCTCTATCAAGAAGTTTTTCCAACAAATTTACTCACAATTTTGCTTTGACTCCTTTTTTTATATTCTGATTATTCAGTTCTGACACTATACATGTGTTAGTGTCCGTAAGTCCTACCGTTTTAGAGCTTCGCTTTTATGGATGCTGTCATCCATGTTTAATTTTGTTTATACTTTTATTATTTCAGGGAGAGAGGGGACAATGGTCTGTTTATTACACTAGTCCCCAAAGTTTTATTATAATGTTTTATTATTTGTAAGTTTATACAACTTTACGCACTTGAGTGAATTTTCATTGGTTGGTTAATTAAGTGTTCAGACGTTTCAACCACTAATTTTAATCTATAGAAGGGATAATTTTGTGCATCATCATTGGGGATGTACGCGCTACCATGGTTCAAAAAGTATTACATAAACAGAGAATATTGGTGTTTGCAGAGAGAAAGAGAGAAAGGGGACATTGGGCTGTTAATTACACAAGTCCAAAAATATTTACAATAACATTTTCTTATTAGTTGGCTTAACAACTGTGAGGACTTTTAATAAATTTTAATTGGTTGGTGTATTAAGTTTAGTGTCCAAATGTTTGTAATAGTAATCTACAGAAGGGGTAATTTTGTGTTTTAACATTGAGATTTACATAATTTTATTAGCCATTATCTTATCCCATTAGATCACTGGGTATTATCAATTAACTCAAACGCCAGGTCCAACAAACCAAAATAACTGCCCAAACACCCGAGGTATTAGGTTAAGTAACACTAACACCCATCACACAACCACCATTTTGATTGCAAAACCTTTGTCGGAGAAGTCCTAAATGGGATTGGTAATGAGTTGTGACTGTTTGGGGCCAAGGCATTCTACATACTTTATCTATTAATGCCTTTAGTTTTTATGCTGGTTAATTTGATTTTAAATTTGTTTCTTCTCAGATTTTTCCAGTGATGTAAAGGGATAATACAATGGCCGTTAAATTGATGTACAACCCAATGATGATACACAAAATTACTCCTTAAAAATTTGAGGTTGAAACGTTTGAACACAAAAAATCAAAGAATCAAAATTCACTATATTCCACAAGGTAATAAGCCAACGAATAAGAATCATTATAATAAAACTTTGGGGACTATTATTAAACAGCCCATTGTACCCTCTTTATCTAAGTAATTTCTCTTGGGAGAGTGGGGGTACCTTCCCCAATTTATGCAAAGGAGAACCAGAAATTGGTCTAGCAGTTAGCGAGATCTTTCGATATACATATATAATCACAGGTATTGACAGATATACACAAACACACAATGTTAATTTTGAATATTGACTAGTAGTTGCGCTCCTCAAGGCCTTTAAGGGCACCTAAGGTGAGGGGAGGTCAACCCACAACCCTTATTTTAGTTTTAAAAAGGATGACAACATCCATAAAACTGAAGCTCTAAAACGGCGGGAAAGAAGAACATTAAAACTTTAGAGTGTCAGAACTAAATAATCCGACTATAAATGTGTTACTGTAAAAATGTTTAAACTGTTAAATACAGGATACTGTTTATATATATGTACTTTTTTATTAGGATTTGATTAGAGAGATGCCTTGCATATGATATTGTACCTTGTTGTCCTAGGAATCATTATTCCCAAAGTATGATGAATAGGATAATTATCCTATTATATAAAGATGTAACTCTTTTTATACATTTTAATTGGAACCGATGATCTGTTTAATAGTGAAACAATTGTCTTCCATTAATAAAATGTTAAAAAATAACCCATGTTACATATATAAATAAATCCTTATAATAAAGTAACAGGATGTCTCTGTGTTTGTAAGTTTGTACCGAAGGATCTTGTTAACCGCTGAACCGATCGGGTTCTCCTTAACAGGGTAGCTTCTCATATGTCCCGGGAAAAAAACATAACTAACACAATCTATCAGCGAAAAAATATTTTTGGTAAATAGCTGATTTTAAAATAGATTGATAAGAGAAAAAAAATTACGTGTCCCTAGAGGCCTCTAGGGGCGTAGCCGCTAGTCCTATTATATAAAGTAGTAAGTGTTTGTTGTCTGTCCCAAAGGATCTCGCTAACCGCTGAACCGATATTGTTCTCCTTTACAGTGAAGCTTCTTATAGGTCCTGGGAAGGTTTTAAACTATTTTTCGAGAGGGTGTCCTAACCTCCCTCTCCCCCAAAAAAATTATTTTTATAACTCTTTGGAAACTCAAATTTAAAATAGGATGAGGTCGACTTTTCCTTCTCCTACCAGTGCAGTGCCCCTAGAGGCTTCTAGGGGCGTAGCCGCTAGTATTATATAAAGTAGTAAGCCTTTTTTGGTCTGTAACAAAGGATCTTGCTAACCGCTGAACCGATTAGGTTCTCCATTGTAGAGAACCTTCCCATAGGTCCCGGGATGGTTTTAGGCTATTTTATATTTAAGCCTTGGGATGGTTTTAGGCTATTTTTCTTCCACCTCCTTACCCCTCAACAGAAAGAGTCTACTAGATGCCAGGGGCGCAGCCGCTATTCCAATTATAAAAAGTAAAGAAGGATATCGCTAACCGCTGAACCGATTAGGTTCTCCATTGTAGAGAACCTTTACATAGGTACAGGATGGTTTTAGGCAACTTTTTTATCTTAATTTAAGTCTAGGGATGGTTTTAGTCTATTCTGCTCTTTTCTACCCATTGAAATACAAAGCCACCAAAGGCTAGGGACGCAGCCGCTAGTTTCATACAAAAAGTTGTAAAAAATCCGCATGTTTTGAATGTCTAAATAAACGAAAAAAGCTAACACATGGACGGAACGACCCTAATTATAGAAAACCTTTGCTTCCGTATGCAGTTTATGGGGTGGATAATGTGTGAAAACCAGTCTTCAAGATCTAAGGGATAAGATAATGGCCGGTAAAATGATTTTAATTTCCAAGTTTAATTAATCAATTACAACTTTCTATGTATTTTTTCTCTATTGTCTATTTATTAAACTTTTCCCCCCCTTTTGGTTAAATAGTAAAACTTCAATGTACGCCCTTGAATTGATTTCTTAATTATCAGCTGTTTTGAGTTCAATCACTTCCGGCGAAAAAAATAAGTTGCCAACCTTCTATAGAGTTTGTACCACATAAATAGGAATGTGAAAAAAAAACATTACATTGGTTGAGACTAGCAGCTACGCCACTAGAGGCTTCCATGGACATTTAGGGTAATTAATCAAATAAAAATGTCTGACTCTAAGCCTGGTATTTTTTTTTTGACCAGGAAATAATTTTTTTCTGATGGGTAGGGTAGGAACTTTTTCTTTAAGCAATTTCTCTTGGGAGCCCAGACAAACATCCTGTTACTTTTATAAAAGGATTGATAATTACATATAGTTATTGAAGAAAATATCAGTAAAAAAAAACAATATATTTAAATTTGTTTTGAAATTATTACTTTTTTGGTCTTGGTCTAATATTTGTATGTGTTGGCTAGTGAAGGATTATAAAGACTCCTGTTCTTATTTTCTGCTATCCTGTTATTATAAGGTTTATTTCTCAGTAAAATTATGTTAATATTATCAATAATTTTATGAATTAAAACATAAACACTAAATGTCAAAAGATACAACCAAAAAAATACTGAATGTACTATTATTTCTTAAGATGATTTCATATTTGTTTTCCAGACTGGGGTTCCTCCTCTAAAGTACAAACAAATATTTCAGGTCAAAAGATACAACCCAAACTTATCCTACACATCTTGTTCTGATATCCCAATAAACATAAGGAAATATATGTGAGAAAAACCAAGATTTTGAGAGAATAAGGAAGGTGAAAAGGCAGAATTTATATATTCTCTATACCTCTATTTCAGTTATGATATCCCAATATAAATTAGGAAAATTATCTGAGAAAAAGGAAGAATTAGGGGAATTAAGGAAGAACTTCATAGAATAAGCTAGGTTATCTGAAAATAAGAGAGAATTAGTAAGGAAAAGGAAGAATTACTTAGAATAAGGTAGATTTACTTAGAATAAGGAAGAATGTCTTAGAATAAGGTAGATTTTCTTAGAATAAGGAAGAATGTCTTAGAATAAGGTAGACTTTCATAGAATTAGGAAGTATTTCTTAGAATAAGGTAGATCTTATTAGAATAAGGAAGAATTTCTTAGAATAAGGAAGAATGTCTTAGAATAAGGTAGATTTTCTTAGAATAAGGAAGAATGTCTTAGAATAAGGTAGATTTTCTTAGAATAAGTAAGAATGTCTTATAATAAGGTAGATCTTATTAGAATAAGGTAGATTTTCTCAGAATAAGGAAGAATGTCTTATAATAAGGTAGATTTTCATAGAATTAGGAAGTATTTCTTAGAATGAGGTAGATCTTATTAGAATAAGGAAGAATTTCTTAGAATAAGGAAGAATGTCTTAGAATAAGGTAGATTTTCTTAGAATTAGGAAGAATGTCTTAGAATAAGGTAGATTTTCTTAGAATAAGGAAGAATGTCTTATAATAAGGTAGATCTTATTAGAATAAGGTAGATTTTTTCAGAATAAGGAAGAATGTCTTATAATAAGGTAGATTTTCATAGAATTAGGAAGTATTTCTTAGAATAAGGTAGATCTTATTAGAATAAGGAAGAATTTCTTAGAATAAGGAAGAATGTCTTAGAATAAGGTAGATTTTCTTAGAATAAGGAAGAATGTCTTAGAATAAGGTAGATTTTCTTAGAATAAGGAAGAATGTCTTATAATAAGGTAGATTTTCATAGAATTAGGAAGTATTTCTTAGAATAAGGAAGAATTTGCTAGAATAAGGTAGGTCTTCTTAGAATAAGGGAGAATTTGTGTAATTAAGGTAGAATTTCTGAGAATAAGTGAGAATTTGGGTAAATAAGGTAGATTTATTAAGCATAGTTGTAATAGTAAGGAAAAGGAAGAATTTCTAAGAATTAGGAAGAATTTGTAAGATGGTGGACAGAGGTCACCTTCCTTTAGTGAGAATTTGTAAGATAGTGGACAGAAATCACCTTCCTTACTGAGAATTTGTAAGAAAAAGGAAAGTAAATAGCCTTCCTATACCCAAGGAAGGGAATTTCTGTCCTTTTTAGGAATGACTTCATTTTCTTCATATGATCCAAAAATTGGTTCCTGCTGCTGATATTTTAGAAGCAGACAAGAAAAAGTAGGAGTAGGTGTAATACCTTGGCTAATAGCAGGCGCACTTCATTGACACGCATAGTCATGAACTGTAGACAAGGTTAAGCGATGAAATAGTCAATTGTCCGATTGAGGAATAAAGATATTGTTAGAGGATTATTTTCTCTTCTATAATCTTATCCCCGTAATCCTGCTAGGTACACAACCGGCCCACAATTTAATGCCTTATTAATGAAAACAGATTTTTTTTAGAATTCTAATCTATAGTTTATATCAAAATATATTTATTTTTCTGATGCTTTCACAAAAAGTGGCTGTTGGGTACTGATAAACCATCTAAGAAGATGATTAAACTCCCTCAACAGATTATGACGTCATACAATAGAATAACCAATGAGAGGCCAGTATAAACTGTAATTCATCAATGGTAAAATTAATGCTGGCCTAGTTATTTTATCGTATGCCGTCATAATCTGTTGAGGGACTTTAATCATTTTCAGCCCTAACCCTACTAGGCTCTAAATGTGGCAGCCTAACCCTTTGGGCCTACCAAGTACCAAATACAATCAACCTAACCTGACCTAAAGTACTATGTATACATATGAACAGACAAAAAACTACCATTCTCCTAATTAGCAATTTATTTTTAAAATAAGAGGGGGATATGCTACATAAGGACAAAAGTATCAGTCGGAGAGATGGAAGGACGGAAAGAACCTAGTTATAAAGAAGCTGCACGCCAAAAATGATCCTCCTCATACCAAAAAAGTGATCTAAAGCCAGGGATTACACAAGTTTTTTTGGGGGTACATCAATGTAAAGGAAGTCGGATTTTGCACAATTTTTTTTAAAGCTAAGCTTTTCTATATTTTTGCTGTGTCCGTAACATATAGTCTTGACAAAAGTTAGGCATTGTATAATCAAATCCAGCCACTCCAAATCCTGAGGGAATGGTTGATTTTACTAGGCCATAATTTTTCTATTATCTTATTTTTGAAATGTTGATTCTTAGGAAAATTAGGAACAAAAATAAAAGAAAAGAACCTTTGTGATATCGAAGTAAGCCAAAATAAAGATACATCATTTGAATTATCTACGACATATTTTTCATAATTTGTTCACACTTTAAAATACTTTTCAATATAAATATACCCATCATGAATAAAAATACTGATTTACCTCGCGTCGCTTTCTTGGATGTTGTCATTCTTGTTTTTCTAAAGTTTGAAAAGAGAGGAAGATATAATTAGAAGCTACTCCATAACTTATTATGAAACAAGAACATTAAAATTTTACCACACGTATTAAAAATCTAATAAAATAATTTTGAAATATTTTCCGCGATTTTACTGCATTTTTATAAGAAAGCATAGATTTCAATTAATTTCATCAATATTTAAAAAGATATGTAACTGACGGATGGACGCACACACATTCCCTAGTTACAATCTGTGCTTATATAGTCTTTTTTGTATTCTTAAGATAGATTAAAAGTTCTGCTAAACTTTAAATTAATCAAAAAAAAATCTCTATATTATTCATTAACCTCATCATTTATCAGGTTAATATTCTTCTCCATTCAATCACCTATACTAGCATCCAGTTTAGTGATTTTCAATGTACCTACATATAAGAAGCTTCACTGTAAAGGAGAACCATATCGGTTCAGATACTTCTCTACAGTCAATAAAGCTTTTTACTTTATATAATAGAATGCAAATTTTCCCCTAAAAGGAGAACTATACCAGTTTTGTAGTTAATAAAATCGTAGGCTTCAGACAAAAAAGAACCTTATTACTTTATAAAATAGGATATCAAAATAAATAATTTCTTTAAATCTGTTCACTTTTTGATACATACCTATAAAAAAACATATTTATAAAGTTAAAATATAAAAATCCTTACTTTTTAATAAACTTTTTAAATTCTGTTTTTTAGAATATTGTTATTCTTTGAAAAAAAATTTAATTTAGAAGCAAGGTCCAAAAAATGTTAAACATAACATAATAATACAAATGCTGCAAGCATAAAAAGAAAGATAAAATATTTAAAAATTGGATAATAATGTAATTGATAGTTATGCATATTAAAGAAATAAAATCTAAATAATTAAAGCTCAATACAAACCTATCTTACAAATAGGTATACATATAAACCATAATTTAACCTATATGTAGCCAAATTTGAAATTACATCATGAAATTTTTTACATTTTTGGAGATTTTTTCAACTTCTTTATGCATGTAAGAATGTCACCTATAGCAGGATCTAGCGAGAGAGAGAGAGAGAGAGGGGGGGAGGTCTATAACTCGTGTTTTATGTTAATTTATACAGAACAACACTATATACAAATTCATTTACCATCACTCAAAATTCATAAGAGGGGCTTCAAATTATTTTTTTTGTTATACAATATCCCGAAACGAAAAGTTATCATACGAAACCCAACTCCCTTTAAAAAAAAGTTTCTTGCTCGGGGGGGGGGGGATCTGACTTTTATAACATAGAGCCTGTTATAAAATTTACTTAATACAAATATTAACAAAATTTTCCTGTTTAAAAGTCAGATATAATTTAAATAATCCAGGCAAAAATATGTTTCAGAAATTTTCATCTGTAGAAATTATCTTTTTTTGCCAGATACTTTTAAATTAGAAATAAAATCTACCTTCCTAGAGTTAATATTTTTTTTGTAAAAAACTTTATTTTTATTTATTTTGTGTCTCCCCTGTTAAAAAATTGAATAATATTGGTCCTTTGCCGTGCCGTAAGGTATTCTTTACCCCAAAACCAATAAATACGACGATTTTTTGCTAAAGTTTAGCTTATTTATATTTCTCATAAATTATACAATAAGAATAAAATCAAACCTTTGAATTATAGAAATAAATTCACGTTTTCCTTCTTAATATTAAACTTATTTTTGTTTATATAAGAAAATAAATCCACCAAAAAAAATGTAAGATGAATTTTGAACAGAAGTTTTTATTTCGTAATAAATTAGAAAAATTTATAATATGGTTTTCTTAACTGACTTTCACTGATGATGTTAACTAAATTATTCCTGTAAAACTTCAAAGCTATTGATGACATATTATTTACTAAGTATATTTGCGATTACTTTTATTTAATGAAATCTTCCAATTTTTAACATGTACAAAACGGCCTGCTTAATTGCTTCAAGATCCATGTCAGATCTATATAGGAAATAAATGTCTATAAACGAGCTCAAGTTTTCCAAGGAATATATGATTAAAACTCATAGTGCTCCAATAATCCATAATAAACTCTCATTGCCCAGAACGATAAGACCCATTATTTTACTTTATTAAAAATAAATTCATTTTTTTCATTTCATGTTGCTATTTACCTTACATTGATGTATTTTATTTCTAATCATAAAAAAGAAAATTTAAATTTATAATATGATAAATTTAAGAAAACTATGTTTTAAAAGAATTCGATTGTGGCGACATTTTGTGTGTTCAAATATTAAACTAAAATTGTAATCATCATCATTAACCCTTTGGTGATAGTAATGTAAAGAAAAAAATATAATTTAAAAAAATCTTTTAAAAATCATTTAAATTATTAAATATTTACTTTCTTTTAGATAGTAATGCCGGGTGAGGAAAATAGATTTATTGAGAAATGGATATGCATATAGAAAACTAGCCAATAGGGAGATAATTATATCGAGCCAACTCTAGTTGATAATATGACTTCTGCGGTATAATGTCAATATTATAAATTCACAAGAATATTTTAGGAAGGATTTGTATTATCTATTCTGCTACGTCAAATTTATGATATGGCACTGATATAAAAATACGTGGGAATGTCGTGTCTTAAAACAGGCACAACCATTTACCATTTTTTACACAAATTTATTGTTGGTTATTTCAATTTTTGATTATCCAATTAATTTTCCTCAGAACACTGAAAGATTTCAATGACTCTGGAAACATTGAAGACACGGACATTCTGGTGACCATGGATGTCTCTGCATTGTATACAAATATTCGCCATGATGATGGAATATCTTGTATGAAATCTGCTCTAGAAAACAGACCAGACAAAACTGTACCAACACTCTTTCTAATTCAACTTCTGCAACTAGTCCTCACATGTAATATATTTGAATTTGACAAATCTCTGTTCCTGCAAGCTTGTGGCACAGCCATGGGCACGGCTTGTGCTCCAAACTATGCAACAATAATGATGCATAGTATAGATGTCAAGATAAAAAATCTAGCAAGGCAAGTGGCAGCTGGCAGAAATCCCCTAATTTTACTGAAAAGATTCTTGGATGACCTGTTTATGATCTGGAGAGGCAGTGTGGAGAATCTACAAATGTTTTTAGAATTGGTCAATACACTCCACCCCACAATTAAATTTACAAGTTCGTTCACCTGTCCTTTCCCTTGTACCTATCCTGCTGGATTTGAACATGACTGCTTCTGCCACTCAAGCCGATCCATACCTTTCCTGGACACATTAGTTACCATCAAAAACAAAACCTTGGTCACAGATATCTATAAAAAAACCTACAGACCGTTGCCAGTACCTGTTGCCAACATCAGCACATCCTGCACACATTACCAAAAATATTCCCTTCAGCTTATGTTACAGACTAGTAAGAATATGTTCTGAAAAAAACACACTAATCCAACGACTAGATGAACTTAAACAACTGCTTCTTTCTAGAAACTACAACCTACAGATAATCAATGGTGCTATTGCCAAGGCTCTAAATATTGATAGAAATGCGGCCCTGGAAAAGAAAGTTAAAGTATCAACCAAGAGAATACCATTTGTTATTACTTTCCATCCAGCTCTACCTTCAATCAGCACAATCCTAAAACAAGGTTGGAAAATAATGGTAAAGGATGAGAGACTGAAAAAGATATTTCCAGAACCACCTTTAGTTGCATATCGTCAGCCTAAACACAGCTCTCTCCGGGAAATATTGGTGAAATCAAAGCTACCTGAACGTGAAAAAAGAAGTGTCAAAGGTATGAAGAGATGTAACCTACCTAACTGTCCCTCCTGCCCTCATGTCCGTGAAGCCAAAGTTGTCTACAGCTCAGCAAATAATTTTAAGGTACCTATTTCTACACCAGTCAGCTGCTCTACAAAAAATCTCGTCTATGTTATAACATGTGATAAGAGAGAATGCAAATACAAACAGTATGTAGGAGAAACGGGGAAACAGCTTAAAGAAAGATTCAAACAACATTTAGATTGTGTCAGATCTCAAAATGAAAACTTGAATAAAACTGCAGTTGGGGAACATTTTAATCTTCCTGGACACAGTGTTGCCAACATGAAAGTATCTGTTATAGAAAATTGCAGGCAGGAGTCAGCCATGTACAGAAAATGTCGAGAATCCTTCTTCATCAATAAATTTGAAACAAAGCACCTGGGGCTGAACAGAAAAATTTAAAATTATTGTTATTGTTATATATTTTTGTTAATGAAAGTAAATTTTGCTAATACATGTTGTTTTTTCTTGTAACATAATTTATACCTATTTGACTTGCAAATTGCAATATTTTTTTAAAAAATGCTAACCCAACCAAAATTTTGAATATTTTCTTCCTTGTTGTTGTATAAATTCTTACCACTGTTGAAAAGTTTGACCGCCAATTTTCATCTGCTAACCCTTCCCCCCCCCCTTCTATTACAATAAATAATTCAGTTCTACATAAACTCTCAAACAATTAGGTACACCATATTTCAAAGTAAAAAGATTTGGATTTTATTTTGTTTTTAAAAATTCTTTTTTTCAAAGTTCTTAATATTTTTAACTTGTTTTTTGTTAAACTTATATTAATTTTAACTAGTATGAAGCTTGTTGTTTTCTTAAGAATTTTTGCAAATATGGTTATTATTTTATAGAATTGAGAAGGCTTGAATAAAGCGAAATATATTTTCTACAAAGAAGTGTGTTCTTCCATGTGTAGTTAGCTCTAGCCGCGCGTTTTTTGACAATTAATTTATGTACTTTACTACCATCCTAACGGCCAATAGAAAAAAATGTTTTACAGACAAACCAACACAATGACAAGAAGAATAGCCTCACTGTTAAAAATATTTCAAGTATATCCTGGCCTGGAGCTATCCACAGCTAAAATATCAATGACATAGGAACGTCAGTTTTTGTATACGAATGCATTAAGAATTCCAAGTGCCGAAAGACTCAACATAAGTTCAACAGTCATGGTAAAAAATTAATTTACTTAAGTGGCGGTCCGATTCTTAAATGATTAGCTCGTTTTTTATTTAAATTATTGCTAACAAATTTTATTTATTTGCAGATTCTTAAGATTTAGCATTTTCGCAGCCGCCCGGCTGTGACTGAATTAGAAAAGACACCTTAGCTGAAAGTGGAAACAACTATTTCTTTAGCGTTTTTAAAGATGTTTTCGGCTTGGTTACGAGTCGTTGGATTCAAACAGAATTACTCCTTTGGTATTTGTAATCTTTTGGTAAAATAGTTTTAAAACTGATAATATTTACTAACAAGTTACCGAAGTTTCATTAGCCACCAAATATGCGATTATAATCTGTGGGTATTTTTACAGTTAAATTTACAGTCCAATGTCCACTCCCTTCCCTAAGTGACAAACTTACGATGGTATACATTAACTATTAGAAACATATAACTACCATGTATTTTATTTTTTGTTCAACTTTTAACAAAAATCTTTGTTCACTCTTCTACGCCCCCTAAATCGTTGCAAATGGGGGATAATAGAATAAACCTGCATTGTAGAATTTTTAGCACGCTTCGCACAACCCAAAAATGTAGCATTAAAATTAGTCACTTTACACTCATGTGAACACCCCCCCCCCCCTCCCTCCCACTAACAAAAGTCTGTGCACGAGCCTATTTTAATTTGAATATGAAAAGTTAAGAATGCCTGAAATGTATGCGGATGGTATGGTTATTGTGTAATTATACACATACAGAATAAAATAAGTAATTCTATACCAAAGGGTATAATTTAAAAACTTAGATATCAATCTATGCATTCGTATAAAACTGCAAAAAAATCGTGTATTTTATTAGCAATTTGTCTAAAAAGTACTTTATATGTTGGTCGGTAATTTTTAGTTTCCTCACTTTTCAGCAGTCTGGGAGGAAGGAGGTATTCACTTTAAATTACTTTGGTACCCAAATTTTTTATAAATGCATATTCATTGACTAAAAACTTTGAGTACTTATTCTTATATACCCAAGGGGTAATTTTGTTTATTATCATTGTTGTACACGAATTTAATGTACATTGTCTCATCTCTTAAGATCTCTTTGACAGCAGAAGAAAATTCACCCCTCTTTTTAAACAAATGGGGAAAAAAGAGAAAAAGAAAGATTTTTGTTGTTAAACTTTTACCTATCATTTATAAATTGCATTTTTAGAACTATTATGAATTTTACAGATAAACAACCCTGTGATGATGTGCGCATGTAAATGAACACCATATGAATAACACACATCAAGTGAAGACCTTTGAATACAAAAGAAGATTTGAAAAGGTAATGCACGTACAACATAACCATACAAATATCTTTATATCCCTACACCCAATATTTCCTCCCAACATTAGCCGATACAAAATATCTTTTTTACCAAAGATAAAAAAAATTGTAAATTTCATCCCTATTTCCTTTAGCTAAATTTTTTGGCCATTATCCTATGGGCGAGAAGTTTGCCCTTTTTTCTTAAGAGATGTTAATCATATTGCAAAAGTATTAAGTATAATTATAGTACAATACTCAGCCATCAAATATGAAAAAAAAACTACGTTGATAACTAAGAGACTAAACTGAGTAGAAACTGCAGAGGCAAATTATTGGTTTCATGCACTTGTTAAAGAGTAGCTGCAGCCTCAGTAAAAATGATTTTTGACTTACAATTATAATTTCAAAGAATAGCAATTTGATATAACTCCTACTCAACAATTCAAATATCAACAGGGGGGGAAGGGACATAGCAATTTAAATTATACCTATACCCAAAGTTTTTAAATCACATTATCTTCTTTATTGGCCTCAACAAAACTTTAATTACTAGAAAATTATAGAGTCACAGAATTTTGTATTGTCAAAGATAACCTTATAAACTACATTATATTAATTTAGTTGGGGTTTTAAAACCTTGTCATGCAAAGTTAGGCCAGGAAAGGTATGGCTAATGTGAGGTCCCATGGGCCTATTACCCTAGATGTCTTCAATGGGAGTCCTGTAAGCGCAGAATTATAATAAAACCAAGGAATCCTAAGGAATAAGACAATGGTCGATAAATTGAAGTATATCTCTTAAGATGAAACACAAAATTACCCCTTCTGTAGATTACAATTAGTAGTTGAGCAGCATCTCAACTTAATGAACAAACCAATCAAAATTCAACAAAAAAAACAAAAGTTGTTAAGTCAACGAATACCAAAACGTTACTAAAAAAAAACAGATCTATAGTATAGATGTATATACAGACAACTACCTCCCTTTCTTTTTCATAGACCTTCTTCGCCTGCTTCTAAATTATTTTCTACTTCTTGGCTGTGTTAATATAAGCGACAACATTGGTTGATTTTCAATGACCCAATAGAAAGGTTTCAAAAGTTGGTTGCGATGGGGGGTTACAGTTATTTAACCCTTTCTCCCTCTAGTGTTTTACTCTAATATTAAAAAAAAACAGCCCAATGGCCGCTCTCTCCCTGAATGGAACCCATTTAAATATTATATGTATGAATAAGGTAAACAATAGAAATATGCATTCAATTCCGCATATGTTATTTATTCAGTTATCAGAACTGTATATTATTACAAAATCACAAACTACCTTTATGTTAACCTTACTTGTATCATTAAACACCACCTATTAATATTTTTTGCGAATTTGAAAAAATGTGCAGTTTTGTAAATATACGGAAGTGGATATACACTAACAATAGGTACATAGAATTATCAGTAAACATTATCTATGTCAATAACTTTTACACAATAGATTCAAATAATTAAAAATAAACAAAATCTTACTTAGATATTCAAGGTTGGATCTGAATATTTCAGCCATTAAATTTAAAAGTCTGCATCAGTTGTATCATGCTTATCAGCAGACAAATTTTTCATGTTCAGTAGCCTAAGAAAGCTGCCAAATGTTATAAACATAACTGCTAAAAGCATACAGGCATACACAGCTTAAACAGTCGCCATAAGTCATTTTAAACTTTATTTTAAACATCATTCATACTTAAAATAAAAATGCACCCCGTAATTGCATTGTGTATAAGATGTTACCTCAAAGATCAAATGTCACCACGAAGTTACCTTTTAACTAGCTCTCTCTATCTCTCTCTCCCTCTATCTATCTCCCTCTCTCTCCCTCTCTTTCTCTCTCTCCCTCTATCTATCTCCCTCTCTCTATCTCTCTCTCCCTCCCATACTTTTGTCTCGCCGACTCTTATTTACTTTATATCCCCCTTGGCATACATTTTTATATCTTTTTAAAAATAGTTGTCTTTTTGTTTATCTTAACTAAAATCTCTCATTTAAATATTGCAAGCATAGGTTACAAGAATACAATTCTCAATAAATTATTTAAAGATTTTTATACATTGTTTTATCTGGAAACAAAACCTACCCATGCCTTAACTACCAACTAGCTATTGTTTTATGTCTGGGTATCATTTTTACTTGCTATCTACAAGATAGATAATGAGGCTGTTTTAAACTTTATTTCTATCTTTTCAAAGACATCTTATATTGAATATGTTTTAACTGTCTATCTTTCTATCCTTGTTACCCAAAAGCTAGATAATTTGGCAGGCTTGATGTCTTTATTGTATACCTTTGAACAAGCTTAGTAAATACGATACAATTATGCGGGTGTCTTCACAATCCAGCTTATTATTTACAATTTACAAATATGGTTTGCATTAATTAGGCTGGAACGTATGTGTGAGTAAAATTGGCAGTCGAACTGATTCATTGACACCTATATTTTTTGGAGATATTGTTCTTATTATGAAATCTTTAAAATATCATTTTAGTATTACATTGGGCATTAGTTTTAGTTGTGTATGTGCATCCAAACTTTCAGCCATTGTCAGTGATTTTATCAGGGACGTCCTAAGGGTGATACCCCCCCCCCCCATGAAAAGCTTGACGTCCTTGCTTTCTATTCTTCTTTTGGAAAGTATTATCCTGGTTCCTCAACAGTTTCAGATAAAAATAAGTAGTAAATTTCTTTTTATTGATTTTTAGTTTTGAAAGCAAGTTATCAGTTTTTGTAAAAACGCAAATTATCTATTTTTCTTTTAAAGATTGCGTGTTACAGAGTTGAGGATTATTATTATTATTATTTACACCTAAAACCATTAAAATCACTCAATTTCATAAAGTAGAGGGGAATACAGAGATAACTAGAGCATTTATGATATAAAGGAGAGAATGAGATATCAATGGCTTAATAGATTAATCTACAACCCTGGCCTCCTCCAAAAATTACCAACCATCCAATTTAAATATTTTTAAAAGTGGTTAGATATACCTTTTAAACTTTACAAATTGGTAGGAAATTTTAAGGAAGCTGGGTTTAGACTATTTTTTAGGAGTTAACGGTGCTGAGAAAAATGGTTAGGATAAAAAAAAACGATGTCTTTCTACTTTCCGCTAACCTTTCTTAAAATGTTTTTAATCAAAGATAATTTTTCCAAAAATAATTTTAAAAAGAAGTTTAAAAGGACGCACATTTTACGTGCATTTGTAAATAAATTACTGTCTTTCTAGATAGTTTGCTTTTTTCGTGTCTTCCCCGCCTTTTTTTTATCCATTTCTTTTATTCTCCTTCTCTCCCTTCATACTTTTGTCTACTTTGAAAAAGGGATTAAATATGCTAAAAATATTTTATATCATATGATTAGAGTACAACACTAAAGGGAGGAAGGGTTGAATAACTGTATTTCCCTATCGCAATGACCTTGTACCGACTCTCAATTGGGTCTTTGAAAATCAACCAATGGTAACGGGAATATTAACACGGTCAAGTGACAGAAAACAATTTGTTAGCTGACGAAAAGGGTGATTGAAGAAGTGGGGAGGTAGTTATCTGTATTTACATCTATACTATAGTATATGTAGTAGATCTGTTTACGTATGTAATACTTTGTTAGAGCACATTTTCTATAATTATCTGTAACTTGTTTGATTAAAAAACTCTTTAAAAATTTGTGTAAATTGACTGAAAAATTTAACAAAACTGCTATACAGTATCTGCCAAAATCGACTTTAATATTATTCTTATTTACATAAAAAATTTTAAAAAAAGATGATCCCGTAAAAGAAGTGGTTATTACAGTTTTGCATTTCCAAAAATGTTTTAAACTACAGATCCCTTTAAATCCTGGAATGTGCATATGAATCATAAAATGTCGTGAATCTTCTTGGAGTAAAGTTGGCTCGAAAACAATTAATAGGTGACAACCTACCACCTCCTCACCCCCACCAACGTTTTTCCGTGGGGTCATAGTGGGCTTTTTCAGTTATGTACAGACTATAATATTCAAATAGGTTACAACCAAATTTAAACTTTGGGTAATTGTTAATCACAATAACTTCAGAACAGACTTAATTTACTTAATTTGTCTGATTGTAATTAGTTACATCTATTAATCGGCCATGGATTTCTTCTGCTTTTAATAACTTGCCATTAAAAGTATCGCATCGTATTATAAACAGCTTTCCGCGGATATAGAATGTACAATTATGAGATTAAAACCATTTGTTTTAGGTTCGAGGTGCCGGAGGCACCGGCTAAAAATACTGGTTTTAATCTTATGATTGTACATTTTTATATTCATAGAAAGCTGGATATAATACGATGCTAGACATAGTTTTTTCGTATGATTGAGGACCGGTTCTTATCCACCGTTTTCGAATAAATACGAGAAAATGTTCTAACATTACTTTTCAAAAGTTATAAACTAACTTATTCAGACAAGCTAGATATTATATATTGTATTATTTATTAATTCATGATAATTAGATTTTAAAAAATAAGATACAGAAATAATAATTAGTAAATGATAGATTATTTTACACCCTTTCATCTTTCTATAAATACCTGTTGAAATCCAAGAAAAATGGATAAAAGTCTAGTTCAAAGTTATATAAATTGCCTGTATGAATCTCCCAAGAAAGAAGATATTTTTCTAATTTGTGAAATGTTTTCTAATCTGAAACCCTTTCCCGCCTACTATCTACCAGGTTATCAAAGGCAAATGTAAGCGGTGAATTAATTATTGTCTATTGATGAATCCCTGTATCCCTCAGAAGAAGGTGTTAGTATATCACCCTCCGCCTTACTCAAAACACTATGCTTCATACAATGAAGTTAAAAAAAGTTACATCACAATAAAATTTTCGTTGTAAAAAGTAAATATTGTATCATACAGTAAAAGTATAAGTAACTATTAGTCTTACGATTTCGAAAGAAAAGTCTTATATGATAGAATTGTTTTATTTTCCCAATTTTTTAAATCTTGATTCCTTGGAAGACTAGACCAATATTACAAGAATATTTTTATTAAAGTTACAAAACAAAAATTTGTCTATATCAAACATCAGAATTTTATGGTATATTGCTATAAATTAATGATTAATTTTGTATTATTTGTTATCTTTGATTCCATGAATGTTGTTATCCTTGTTTAATATGAATATGTTTGAGTCACACTGTGTGGGCACTGTATCCTTTTATTCTGTTGTGTCCTTTTAAATAAATGCTGGAGATCTTTGCCAAATGCCATTAATTCTTTTTGAATCTTCCATTCTTACACTTGGAGGGAGAGAGATAGGGTATAAAAACATGATAAATAATAAACCAAATTTTTGTTATTTATAATATATCTTTAATCAGGATATATTTGATACCTAAGTTAACATGTAAACATTGGTATAGTTTTTGGCAGTATTGTTAGCCTTTACCTAGATTTTTAAAAAAGTATAATGTTATTAATGCTAATGGCAAGATATTAAAGTAGATAAAATTGAGTGATTATTAAAGTGTTAAAATTGCCCTTCACGTAAAACGATGATTTCTAGATAAGTTATATACTAAATTATGACATTTTTTCTCAAACACAAAAACAAATTTAAACAAGCTTACTCAAATCAACTTCGGTTAAGTAAGGGTTAGCACAACAAGACTATGTTTCAAAATTAAATTATATAAATCACTAGCGGCTTCGCCCCTAGCCTATAGCGAAATTCGTAAAAGGACCAAGGAAATCTTCAGCAAAAAAAATGGGGGGAATTTGTTTTGTTTTTGGGGGGTTGGAGTGTCCCACCATCCAAGGAAATAGCCTAAAACCATCACAGGACCAGTAGGTATATTCCCTGAAGAATAGAATCCGATCGGTTCAGTGGTTACCGAAATCTTAAGTGACGGACAGACGGACGGGCAGACAGACAGACGGACGGACAGACATCATTCTACTTTGTATAATAGATATAATTAAAAAGATTACTCTATAAATCATTATCTCTAATCAGCCTAAATTCCGCCTTTTATCACCCTTTAGCTCTATTTTATTTCCAACCCTCTTTTGATACAATATTTTATAATAAGGGTAAATAATTTTCCCTTAGTCATTCGAAGAAATTAGGCCGAGATTATTTTATTTGGCCGTGCGATATAATTTTAGCACACTGACGTCCAAGAGGGGGGAGGTAAAGCAGTATTCACTCCCCCCCCCCCCCCACGAAAAAAAACTCTTGAGAAATAAAAGTCAAATTATCCCCCCCCTCCATATTGAGATTTTTTACCAATCCCATTGTATATTCGATAATTAATATTTTTTCAAATAGTTTTTTTTATGTACAAAACTTGAAAACAAAACTAATATTACTATTTATAGTTAGGCCTTCATTCAACCCTTTCACCCTAAATATAAGGGAAACAGCTCATAAAATGATAAAAAATGGTTAATTAAAACCAACTGAATTTCAATCAAAATACTGAATACTAACTTTATGACATATAGACCCTATTCAAATAAAAGCTTTGCTTTCCAAAATAGTATTTTTATTAAAAAACTTAAGTTTTTAATCAAATGAAAAAAAAATGTTGAAATTCAGAAATTTGAGCATGCTTACTATTCAAATCACGAAAAAATGGACCTAAATTGGAGTGTGCTTCAGACCCATAATTAACACTTTAAATTTATGATTTTTGAGCACTAATAGGTAAGCATTTGTTTAGAATAAACAATTTCATGAATATTTTAAAAAGAACGTGTCCTAACTTTTGGGATTAAAAAAAAATAGCTAGTCGGTGATTTAGTAAGTAGTAGATGTAAAATGATCCATAGAGTTTAGATATCTAATCGTTTTTATTTGTAGATCTCTTATTTTTGAAGTGATTAATTAAGTTGGTTTTTAGGTACTAAAGCGCAACAAAAAAAGAAAAAAATATCCATTATGAACAAAAATAGTAAGATATTCCAATTTTAATTAAACCGAAAGTTAAAGACAAACTTTTTTTGGTAAATATTTATTTAAGGATCGATTACAGATCACTGTATAAACACATTGAGAAAAAAAATCATAAATAAAGGGGGTTTGGTGCTCCACTCGTCGGTTAAAGGGATTGTACCATAAATTTATTCTTCTATCTCTTTTCAAGTTAACTTACCTATAAAAAAAAAATTAGAATAATCTAAATAAACACAAAAATTATTTTTTAAAAATAGAACACATAAACATAAAGAAACTAATGACGATTTCAATGTTTTTAGTTTTTAGAAAATAATTTTAAGCAGTTTATCATAATCGCTGATTTCATTTAATTTTATAATTTCTTTTTGAATATTCGACAAAACTATATACAGCCAATTTACTTAAATGATTTAGTCAGTAGAGGACAGACAAACAATATGAAAGGCTATGTCCTATGTAAAAAATAGTGTGTTCTTACATGTGTAGTTAGCTCTAGCCGCGCGTTTTTTGAGATAAAAAATAGTTGCACTACTAAAAATCCATTGTGCTCAGATAAAATAAGATATATGTAATATGTATGTCTAAATAAATATTATGTTTAATAATATAATAAAAGTACTATCAAATGTATCCATATGAGAATTTATAAATTCATTGCACTATATAAACACATCAGATATACGTAGATTAGAGGGTTTCAAACATTCATGAAATTGTTGGATTTGCTCATGCTGTTAGTATAATCATAGATATGTAGGTCTACAATTTATCAATATAGAGCCGGAGTAGGATCCGTAGCCATCTTTTTCGTCTCTATGGATACTTATTTCTCCCAGATCCCAGTAAGGTTTAGTTTATGTCTTTTTCGAGGGCGGGAAGTAAAATCGCCCCTTACCCTCAAAAAATATATGGAGTGTTTTCCTTTTGATTATAATGTAATCACCCCCAATGTAATTTAGGAGGAGGGTGGTGAAAGGAGGTGTGAGTAAAAGGGCGTTTAAGCACCCCCCCATCCCCCAATCCTAAAAACCAAAAAAAGTTTGGACGTCTCTGTCGCTCCCTTGATTTTTGAAACCATCTAATATGCATATATTTGCTTTAAGCAATACTACGATAATAAAATTGAGATATGATATTTATTTATTATTATATTTGAGACCTATGAGGCATACTAACTTTATTTAGAGTTTATGCAATGATCAAGAATAATTATGTTCATTGGTAGAGAAGTCTTTTAAACGATTATTTAATTCATAAGGATCGGGGAGGGAGGAGAGGGAATTCATTTTAGTCAATTTCTTATTTTTGTTTAACCAGCAACAAACTGTACATATATTAAAAATCCTTATGCTAAAGTAACAGGATGTCTGTTTGTGTGTTTGTCTCTGTGTTTGTATGTGTGTACCGAAGAATCTCGCTAACCCGGGAAGGTTTATAACTATTTTGGGGGAGGGTTCTACTACCCTCCTAAGAGAAATCACAAAAAAATTTTTTTACGTTTAGATACTTGAACGCAACATAGATAGGTAACGTATTGTTTAAAAAAAAACATTTAAAGTGCCACTAGAGGCCTCTAGAGGCGTAGCTGTTAGTATCAATATAACTTAAGTGATTTAATTTCATTATGATTAGATAACAAATGAATTTTAAAAGCTTTGGTTAATTTTCAAATTTGATTAATTACAACACAAGTCAAATTATAATTTTCTTGAAGATTTAGTATAATCCTATGGCAACGTGGTTTTTATATCATACATTCAAATGAAATAAAATATTAAAAAAGAGTCATATTTTGCAATACATTATAAAAAGCTATTTTTATAGTAAAGGGTATTTAATTAACTTGACTATATGTATCACAGGAAATATTAAGTGATCGAGTATCTGGAGATTTTAAAATGTTTATTATACTTAAAAATGAGTAAAATCAGTTTAAAGTGTGTCATAAAATTTGGGGTAAACTCACAAGCTAACAACACCCATGCCAAGGGCGTTACAAAACATGCTCAAATGCCTTTCAGGGATAGGACACTGGATTATAACAAAATCCCTCAGTTTGAGTGTAAAATTCTGCAATTGGTATCTTATAACTATTTGGAGGAAATATAAATGGTAAATTGAATTTATAAATACAGTAAATGATCTGTTTTTCATTACTTTTCTACTCTTAGAGCAAAGTTTTTTTTGTGTTCAAATAGAAAGAATGAATTTTTTTTACTTTCTGAATCTTTTCTCATCAAATTCCTATAATTCTTTTTTTTATATTACTTGTCCCTGATATTAGAAATGTTACTGCATACATTTCTTAAAATTCAATCAATGCGTTTTAACATTTACAAAGTTTTTAACAATTAAAACATTGTAAACCATTCAATTTTAACTTTTTAGTTAAAAAATGTATTCCACAAACAATAGAGGTAAGATATGTGTAAATCTTCCCTATCAAAAAATGTCGATGTTTCGATATTATGTCAGTTATGTCCGCGCTTTTATTAATGCCATATCGTTAACGTAAAATTTACTAATATTCACATGAACATAAATGCATACATTCCCTATGATGATAAACCAAATTAACCTTCTATTGGTTAGACTTCTTTTGAAAAGTTTGTACAAGTTTGGAACCAACTAATCAAAATTCAATAAAAGTACTCAACGTTTTTAACCTAAGGATAAGATAACATGGTTATAAAACTTTTGATACAGGTGCACAATAATTTTCCTAAAATCTTACGTCAGAAATTCTGCATTTGATAGTTTATAATTATGGAGTTTTTAACCTCCATTGTCCCCTCCCTGCCTGAAATGTATTATTTATGCCTAAATCAAATTGTATTGTCACGTATAAACGATACAAAATGCTAATTTGCTCTCCTTGCCTCTTTCTCTCTCTCTCTCACACACACACATCTTTAAATAGATAACCACAAGGACCATTATTTCCGTAAGTAACTAAACATTAAAAAGTCGTTTATTAAAGAAAAATGTTTTGCTGGCTTGGCCTAGCCTATAGGGGATCCGCCCAGAGAGGGGAAAGGGTTAGACACCATTTGCCATACACCAAGGTCCATATTTTTGCTTGTTTGAGGGAGGTGTGTGATCATTAAATTTTAAACGAGGAAGTGTCTTATTCCCCCCAAAAATGGCATAAAACTATACCAAACCGAACTTTTATGCTTCATGTAAATGAATAAACTGACAGACATTATTCTACTTTAAATACTATCAGTACAGATTTAGAACTGTCTTTTATAATTTTTTCGTCCTGTTTTATAATAATTTATGTTCTCATACGAGCATTACAAGGGTCCAAAACAGAGTTAATAAAGTGCTCAAAACCCATTTATTAATCCTGTATAAACACCACAAAAATTTTATATGCGAATTAAATTGCTATCAAAATAATAGTATTCTCATATTTTAAATTAAACAATCTTTTTTTTTTAAATGTAGCTTTGGTAGCTTATAATCAAAAATGAGAAAAAAGGGTTACATATATAAGTATAGAATGATTATATTTTGATTTTAGTAAATGGTCTTTTTACCTCACTTAACCCCTCTGTGCATAATCTATGTATATAAATGTAGTTATTGCCTAACTCAATTGCCCTGCAATACCTCACACACAATATGGGAATATACCTCAAATTACCGCTGGATCATCCTCTCCTCCTCTAACCCCAAAGAAAATAACTTATAGAACAGGTACACTACAATGTCTTACTTTGATCATAATTCTTAATAAAAAAGCCATAATAATACGGCCAATATTTCACAGACAACTCTTTGATTGTGTGACCTTTTTCTGGAAGTCCTAAAATATACACTAAAAGAGTTGAACCTTTGATTCCCTAATTCACACAGAATTCACGCGACATACGCTTGATACAACTGCTGAAAGAATAAATTTTAATGTCTTTAGTTATGATGCATACAATATTAATACTTTTAATCCCTTATTGAATTGCAACAAGGTTTTCAAAAAATCAATAGGCAAGGGGGGTGTATTTTTGCCCGTACTTCGTAATAGGGGATTTTACACACACAACATTATAAACATTTGCTCTCATTAACTTTAATTAAAATCTAATGAACTCCCCCACCCCCTAAATATGTCTCCCTTTCTAGACCCCATGGCATTAATGGATAGGTTAACAGAATAAAAATCGACATAGATTAAAATATTTTTATTATTTCTAGCGATCATTTTTATTGATTATGGTCAGGTTTTAGTCTATTTATAATTGATGCTGTGTGAAATGAAAAAATCATATTTGAATAGCTTAACGATTCCCAAATTCCTTGGTTTTTATTCTGTTTTGTCTACACATGTTATAAGGTCCTCAACTTAAAAGTCGTGTAAACCATCAAACTTTTGTTTTATTATTAAATCGAAGTAAAACTGTAGCCATAATATCTTTCATACCAATATCTCTTTAATATATAACCCTTGACCTTTATTGTCTTTCACTATAGTCGACATATATAAAAGCATTAAAACGTCAGCCTTGGTCACTTTTGTTCATTGCTTTATTAAATTTATTTTACATCAATTTGTTCGGTTGTTAAATTTGTTGTCATCCTTGTTTAGTTAAAAAAATTGTATCATAAACCATTTAGAGATACTCTAAATTTTGTCTATAGTTATTAGAATGAGACTGCCTATAACCAAAAGTCATATAATAGTCTTGGTAACAGAGTTAAATAGAGTGATTTAGATAGAGTCTAGAGTTTACATAATATAAATAATCGGATTTTAGTATTTACACAGTCTAGAATCTACATAAGTGGTCTAGACTCTAGAGTATCAACGTAGTCTAGACTGTTGTAATCTGCTTAATATAGAATCTACAGTTGCAAAGCAGCCTACCTTCTAGTCCGTGCATTCTAGACTCTAAAGTATATAAGAAGTCTAGACACAATATCATGCATTTTAGACTCTAAACTATATAAGAAGTCTAGACACAATATAATGCATTCTAGACTCTAAACTATATAAGAAGTCTAGACACAATATCATGCATTTTAGACTCTAAACTATATGAGAAGTCTAAACACAATATCATGCATTCTAGACTCTAAACTAAATAAGAAGTCTAGACACAATATCATGCATTCTAGAGTTCCCACGCAGTCTGTAGTCTATACAGTGTTACGTATTCTAGATTTTACAGAGTTTACACAACTTTTTTCTTGTATAATTAAATTTCTTTCAAATTATTATATTATTTTGTTTTATAATTATGAATAAGCAAGAAACAATGGGAATTAAAATTAATCCCATTAGTATGTGTGTCTATTTATTTTATGGTATTAAAACCAGTTTCTAATTAGTCTGGTGTTGTCGAGTCTAGTATTGAGCTATATAGGCCGGTAATTTCCCCTTTAATGACTTGTGGGCCACATTTAAACCCCTTGTTTTAAAACAAATTCAATATATAGCAGTCAACCAACCCCTAAATTGCACATTTTGTTTCTGAAGGGCCTAACTGTGCATTGAGAAGTGTCTGTTTTAACCTTAATTATTAAAGTTTCTTATAAAATTATGTGGATTTACAGCAATTAGTTTTAAAAAGTTTAAAATAAGTGAAAACGGGGGATAAATTTTTATGATCCATAAGGTACTGTTGGGATAATGTGTATAGGCCTTGTTAAAATTGACTACGGTGCCTCACATATATCTACCCCATTAACTAACTTCATGTAAATACAAAACAACAAAAATAATTTAACATTTAATAGCCTCAAATTCTTTTTATTTTTATCAGGTATTGTCAAGAAATCTAAAAATTGAATTGTAATAAATTAGAAAATGGGTTGGACTGCCTTTCCCTTTATTTGCCATCACAAGATTTTATAGGTCTTGTAAATCCCTATGCATGCAACTAGTTTCAACTATCTGAATAAACTTTTTTTTTTAAATTAAAATGTGAGAATTAATTCGTATATTATACAAATCAGCAAAACTTCTAAGACATTATTTAATTTGCTAATTCTTAATCACTGTTACATGGTATCTACACCTCCCCCCTCCCCATACCCTTCCTCCTTGTAGGCATAAATAGATTATAAACATTCTAAAACAGCCTTTAAATTATGTTGAGAAACTAAGGTTGTGTATGTTGTGTAGCCTTTATAAATATAAATACATGTTGTTAGCGGGCTATAGCGATATTTAGCCGTCTTTAGCGGTGCATATCTTTATATTTAGGCATTATCATTTTATTCAATGAATTAGGGGTTTAGGGTTCATATAAAAGAGTAAAGGATGATTTAATTAGTAGACAACTATTGACTATTGCAGCACTAAATATTTAAGCATAAAAAGTATATCTTGTTTGAATTCAATCTAAAACAAAATAAGTTTTGTCCTAATATTTTATAGGAATTCAAACCTAATTTCGCTTGGACGGTTAGCCTATTGAATGGTCAATTTTAGAATTGATGTTGATTGGTCGAGGAAATTAAAAAATTTTATACTTCTTTCTTTGATAGCAGAAAACTAAAATCTTACATAAATAATCCTACGCCTCCTATAGCTAACCGAGGCGGAAAAAGGTTTACTATTTAGGTTTTTCCATTGGTCAAGAGAACAGGCGGACGGACGAACAAGAAAACATTCTGACAAATGAGTATCTCTAAATCCCTGAATATAATTTTCTAATGTCAGAAAAAATGTGACTAGATTAACCTCACACCCAATCCACCTAACCTCACTCTTTTTCTTTCCCCTTGTCCTTTTTAGGGTATAAAAAGTGTGCAATTATGATGTGAGGGGAGATTGGGTTAAAACCCCCCCCTTACTTGTGAAAGGGAAAAAAATCCCATTTTTAGAATAATAGGAAGATGCTTGGTAAAATGAGAGCAAAAATGGCAGCTATGAAGTTCAAACCTAAACGTCTGCTTTTTTTCATATACTAACATTTAATAAAATTATAAAGAAGTAAGTCCCTCTGTCTGTCTGTTTTTCTGTCAGTCTGTTCCTAATTATTCGCTTTTCATGCAATTTACCTGTTTATTTTTGTTGACGAGTATTTAAAACCTCTCTGTTAAAAAATGTTCTTAAAAGGTACTTTTTTGTAATTTATAGTTAATGCTGTACTTAAATAATGTTTTGATTTTTTATTCTAACGTTGTCATTGATATCTATGCAAAAAAGTATTAAATTTCGGTTTTATTTACCAACTTGAAAATGCAAATAAAAATCTCCATTCAACAAAGCATTTTTTTCACGCTCTTCAAGTGTTTACACACTTTTTCCGAAATTGATTTCTTCAACAATTTAAAAATAATGGATAGCGATTTCTAAAAAGCAAGCTATCCTAAGAATAGCTATTTAAAAAACATTTTACAGAACCACTTTTGATTATCTATAATTGTTCAAATTTCTAAACAAAGTTTAAATCAACGGACCAAACTTAATTATAGGAAAGTTTCGCTTTAGATAAATATTATGAATAATGTACCAAAAAAGCACACTTTTATATGTACATTGTAATAAATACCTTCAACTACAGTTCAAGTAATAAGTATACTGTCTAGAAAATTAATCTTTGAAAAAAAAACCAATCTATCTAAAAGGATTCAAGGCATTTAGCTTAATTTATTAGGTCTACCCAGGGAAAAGGGAATAGTATTCTGACAAACAATTTTAAAGGAAAATTTCACCACAACCCCCTTCCCCTTTTCCTATTCTTCTTTCCCACCCCTCTTCAGTTACATGAAAAAAAAATATACCCCCACTATACTTTAAAATGTTTCGTGATTTTTTGTAGAATTGATTGTTAGAATAGCTACCCCTGGGTCTACCAAATAATCTATCCCCTCTTATAGTTTCAATAATAAACAGAGTCTAAACTGTTATCATATGCCAATACTGTATTTAAGTTTATTGTTCAAATTTTGTATCTCATCTTTTTTAGCTTTTTATGAGAGTGCTAATAATGAACTTAATTGTCCTTTGCCTTATCTGAAACTATACCTTTATTACTCAGAGATGCACTTAGGACGTAATCAATACTCATTTAAACATACAAACAAACAAACAAAAAAGCTATTCAAAACTAAGAAACCGCTATTGAAACATGGGCGTGCGATGGAGGCATTTGGATCATTTGGACCCCCGTCCCCCCTAAATTATTTCAACCAGTATTTGTTATTCTATTTTGTTATTCTATATTATTTTTTCTTTGGTATGGATTATTACAACTATCTGGAATTCCATATAATATTACTCCTTGGTATGAAATACCATCCATCTTCTTTTCCATATTATATTCCATCTTGGTTATAGTGTGGCTTCTGAAACTTACCTTTAAGAAACAAATAATTTATAGAAATAGCTAACCTGAATTTACGTAAACACCTATCCGTTAAAGACAGATGGACATACGGACACACTCTATATATTGAAAAGCTTCCCTAAAAAAACTGGAAGTATTTTTGAAATATTTCTTAAAAAGGACTGAATACACGAAGCCACCATATAGGGCACAATAATTTGTTATAAAAAGTTTCCAATGAAAGGCATATAATGATGATATTATAATAATACAATATCAAATATAATATATTATATACATTCAAACACTTATATGGTATAATGCTAAAATCAGGGTTAACATATAAAATAGAATATCATATGGAATCTAAAAAGTATTCTTCAACAAACTTCAATTGCAAACCCTTGTCTAGAAGTCCTAACTGTAAATGGTAATTAGAGGTGCATTTTTGGAGAAATAACAAAAACTATTATAACCAGCTATCAACAGTCAATAATGTCTGGTATACCACTGAACCAATCGAGTTTCTCATTTTTTAGTGAACTTTTAAATAGATCTAAGGGTGGTTTTTTTTATGATGTTTTACTTTAAAATTAGAGTCTATGACTGGTTCTTGGCCATTTTTATTCAACCCTCCTCTCCTCGTCTCGAAATCAAGGCGTGCAGTCACTAGTGACTTGTAACTGTTTTTTTTACTAACCATTATATAGACAAACGTACTGGCGTCACTCTTTATAGAATAGTTGCGGTACTAGGAACCTAGAAAGGCTTCTTATTATAAATAATCTATGTAAAGGTTATTTATAATAAAGAAAGATATCTAGGCTATTCAATAAATTCAATAGAATTGTCAACATGGGTGTCACATCACTAACACACAGAAACTAGTTTTATAGAATCGCAAAAATAGGATAGAAAGATAATTATTATAAAAACCCAATAATTATATATTACTTGAATAAAAAAGCTAAAAAATCAAATTAATTAATTTTTATATTTATGCGGCAGTAATGGCGAACCGCGAACATTGCTATTATTCATTTCTTATTTGCGCACAACTTTTTATAAAATGTCACATTTCAATCATTATTTGTTGATGATTTTTAGTAGTGCAGCTGCTTTATAAGTACAGTACGTCCATTTAAACGCCAGAATGTCTGTCTATAATGTCTCATATACAAAAAAATAAAATATGTTCTAAAATATCATTAGGTAAAAAATGTTGTTTTCTATGACAACATCATGAAAGCGAAGCTTAACAAATCAGAAAGTCAGAAAAATGGACAGACGGACATAAAACCCTAATTATAGAAAAGCTTAATTTTCAAAAATATTTTTTATTAGATGAGACAAACTAAAATTATTGATTATTCAGCTTGTCTTAGAATGAATGTTAGTAGATATTGTAAAAATGTAAACAATTAATATCTTGTATCTTGCCTATAGAAAAACAAGAATGCAAGCATTTAAAAAGCAAATCTTAACCAGTTATACTCCCGAACAAACGAACATTACATTTGTCAGTACACTTTTAAATTGAATATTGAATAAAATTCAGACAAAAGTAGCATTAATCTTAATCGTTCTAGGAATCGTTTCAAGTAATTGTTTCAGAGTCTTACACTTACCATACCAAATATTGACAGGATTCCTAAGACAATACATTCCTATAGATCTATACATTACGGACGGACAGACCATTTCTGTATGTAAAAAGCTTTGCTTTTCTTAAACTTAGGCCCGACCAAAAAAAACTTTATATTTGGCGTTATTCTCATAAAACCATGGATAGTCACGGCGTTCACATAAAAAAGTGAGTAAAACTTTATAGTCACAAGAACATATATATATATATTAAGATATACAGTGTGTTTTTTTTTATGAGAACTTTTTTGAAAGCAATTTTACCCCACTTATAGTTATCAGAATTTAATGATTAATGGCTTATTTTCTTTGTTTTTTAAGGCAATTAATAGAACAACAAAAAAATATTTCAGTTTTTTTTTTTAAAGTACAGTAAAATCTAAATTTCAAAACTTAGGTGTCAACATATAAAAATGGTTTTAGCGCATTTTTCTTAAAAAAATGGATTTTCTGTAGTCGACTTTGGGGGGCCAGTACTCCCTCCCTGGTTGGGATATGACCTTCAAACTTTGATATGTTCTAGTACATGTCCCTAATAGTATCTGCATACATTTTTAGCTCTATATCTCAACTTTGAAGTGTTTAGCAGCCATTCTTGCAAAAGGTTGATTATTTGAGCATAAGAAAAATGCGCTAAAACCATTTTTAGATGTTGACACCTAAGTTTTGAATTTTAGATTTTACTGTACTTTTTAAATAAAAACTGAAATATTTTTTTGTTGTTCTAATAATTGCCTTAAAAAACGAAGAAAATAATCCATTAATCATTAAATTCTAATAACTATAAGTGGGGTAAAATTGCTTTCAAAAAAGTTCTCATAAAAAAAACACACTGTGTAAGTTGGAAAGAATTTTAATGTTAGAGGGAGATTTGAAATCTGCACTAAATTTTAAAGATTTTTTTTATAAAATTCGTTTTTTGTATAATTCTTTATCTAAAAGGGGAAATACAATTTAAGTTAATTAATTTTGACATCTGTGATTAGTGGATTGAAAATTATCTGCGGTCTGACTGAAGAAGCTAAAGTGTCGCACATCATTCAACCAATTAGAGCGCAAGTACATAGACGTCCAAGGGGGGGGGGGGGTAATGGGGCAATTACCCCCAAAAAAAAATTACGGCACCCCCAAAAATTTTTGCATTTTACCCCCCCCCCCAATTTAAAATTTACCCCTACCCTGGGGGTGCCGTAGGCACTTCCAACCATTTAGGAGGGGGGTATTTACCCCCCCAAACAATTTTGGGGGGTAAATACCCCCCCCCCAACATAAAAAATCTCTAATAAAAAAAATTTGGGGGGAGGTAAAAAAAATTTGCGCAGGTAGATTCCAATCCACCTATCCTACCCAATTTAAAATTTACCCCTACCCTGGGGGTGCCGTAGGCACCCCCAACCATTTAGGAGGGGGGTATTTACCCCCCCAAACAATTTTGGGGGGGTAAATACCCCCCCCCCAACATAAAAAATCTCTAATAAAAAAAATTTGGGGGGAGGTAAAAAAAAATTGCGCAGGTAGATTCCAATCCACCTATCCTATTGGTCAAAATTTATGAACTTAAATTGTATTTCCGCTTTTAGATAAAGAATTATACAAAAAACGAATTGTATAAAAAATCCTTAAAATTTCATGCAGATTTCAAATCTCCCTATAACATTAAAATTCCTTCCAACTTATATTTCCTAATATATACAGCATGACCCTCGAAAAAGTATTTTTAAGCATTTGCAGCCCTTATTTCTCAATGAATTATTAAAAAATACATATGTCCTTGTTCTCTATAGTATTCCACGTAAGTAGATATAAAAATATTTTTTTTTACCTCCATTAACACCGGAGATTTTTAGTGCTAAAGTTTTGAAAAAGTGACTGAGGAAAAAGTAACTTTTAACATGATACGACTTTTTTAGCAAAATTAAGCTAGAAATCCTTTTATTTTTGTTACTAGCAGAAACTTTATACAAAAATGAAATAAAAAATTTAGTTTTTGAGTAAAAAGCATTTTTTTACACATATTTTTTGAGTCTTTTTAGTTTAATGATATTTTGAAAAACTTACTTATTAGGCAAAATTGTTTAAGATTAAAAAACCAAATAAATCTCTATGAATATAGCAGGAAAATTGTTTTTGTTTCACAATCCTAACTTTAATAACAAAAAAGTTATAAAGAAAATAAAAATAAAACATAATGATTTTTTAGTCTAAAAAGCTTAATTTACCCCTTATTAAATAATTGAGATGTCAGAAAAGTAGGCGGAGCAACTGTCATAATTAATCCTTTTCTATAAATAAGGGTTAATAAATAACCTAAAATTTGCAAATAATCAATTCATTCAGTAGTATTTTTTGCCATTAAAAATTTATATTTTTTGATGGAATAAAAAAGAAATATTTAGTTAACTTGTTTTTCTTTGTGTCTCATTATTCAATTGCCAGAAAAACACAATATAACCATCCAAAAAATAAGAGAAACAAAAAAAATTCTTTTTCTCAGTCACTTTTTCAAAACTTTAGCTCTAAAAATCTCCGGTGTTAATGGAGGTAAAAAAAATATTTTTATATCTACTTACGTGGAATACTATGGAGAACAAGGACATATGCATTTTTTAATAATTCATTGAGAAATAAGGGCTGCAGATGCTTAAAAATACTTTTTCGAGGGTCATGCTGTATGTGTGTGTGTGTTTATAGGTATACTCTAAATTTAAAATGTTTTAGTGAAAGTTAGACGAACTATTGTACGGATACACTCACAAATCCTTCTTATAAAGCAGCTGCGCTCTAAACAAATAACTAAACCTAACACCCATAAATCACTTGTAATTTTCATTTTCAAACAATTTGTTATAAAAGTTCTTTGGATTGTATGAACACATGTAGGCAGGCGTTTTTTATAGAAGATATTGAAAAACTTGGTTTACCCCATACAAAAATGTTTAGAAATACTCATAACAAGGTTATTTTCCTATGTTGTTTGTAACAGATTGTATTTTTCTACGATAAAAATTTTGTGTGTTAATATCATCCTTCTGTTTTAAAACAATGATTGTCTGAAAATTTACATCGGTTTTTAAAAGATTGGTTTGTTTTTATTATGAATACACGTAGTCTGTAGAGGGTTCTAAAAAGCTTAGTTGTATTTTTTCGTATTGTAATAAAGTCATATTTTATTAGATTAGAGGAAAACCTAAATAAAACAAGGATGAAAACATCCATAAAAGCGAAGCTCTGAAACGATATGACAGACGAACATTAACTTTTGTTGAGTGTCAAAACTGAATATACAAAATATAAAAATATAAGGTTTGACAAAATTATACGTAAATTTGTTGCAAAACTTCTTAAAAACGGAAATCTGTTTAAGGACATACTGACATTTTTAATACTTGATTATAGAGATGCTTTGCTCATAATATTGTACCTTATTGTAATAGGAATCAGTAATCAAAAAATCAGATCAATCGGATGTTTTTATCACACAAAAAATTGTTATTAAAAAATTTAAAAAATCAACATGTTTAAAATGGACGTACGGACATTCTGGTAATGATTATAGAGTTGCTACGCTTTCTAAACCGTACCTAACTACTACAGGAATCACCATGCAAAGTTTGAAATCAATAGGACAATTCTAACATGCCTAAATTAACGAATAAAAGCTAACTATCTCGGACGTACGGACGGACGGGCGGACCGACCCTAATTTTAGAAAAGCTTCGCTTTTAAAAATATTTAGAGTCATATTCATGTTAAAATTATATAATCATTAATGTTTAGGTTATAAAATTTCTTTAATTATTAAAATCTCAAATAATTTAAATGGCTGAGTAGTAGATAAATACACCTAAACTTTTAATAGTTATTTTATTAATGGTATACTTTATACTGGCCTCTCATTGGTTATTTTATCGTAAGACGTCATTTTTTTGGTACTACTTTACGCTGTATCAAAAATTGTCTATAATACGATACGTTACAGGATTTTTAAGACAAGGTTTAGAACCGGTTCTAATCCATCGGATATTAATCAGTTTCGAAGCCATACTATAAAATTGATTTTAACATTTTTCTGTACATTCTTAAAATTGTGAAAAACCACCAAAAATGAGGCAATTTAATGGGTCTTGAAAAAGCCAATTGCCAAATTGGAACCATTAATTTTAACCAGGGCGCAATCATTTCAGCAAGGTTAACGGAAGCTTTCATTATTATTAAACAAGAATGACAACTAATGTTAAGTGTAACTCAACAAAAAAAACATCTATGAGTAGAAACATTTTGAATATTGAAGAAACTGAATTTTTTTCCAAACCGGTTTTAATTCATACGAAAAAACTATGTCTAGCATCGTATTATATCCAGTTTTCTACGAATATAAAAATGTACAATCATAAGATTAAAATCAGTTTTTTAGCCCGAGCCATCAGCACCTCGGGTTCAAACTAATCTTATGATTGTACATTTTATATCCACGAAAAGCTGTTTATAATACGATGCGAGAAATAACTATTATAAAATTGTAAACCATAATCTTGTTCCTAAAAAGAAATAATACGGATGAACTTATTTCTGGAATAAAAAAATATAATTTAAAAGAAATAAATTGAATTTAACTTTAAAATGCCCATAAGATGTTTAAAAGGACAAATGGAAAATTCCTAACGTGAGGATCAGCCAATATAATTCACGTACAGACAGTCATATTTTTATTTAAAAAGCTTCGCAACAAAAAATGTATTAATCAATTAAATAAAGCAGACTTTAACAATTTTGTTCCCTCAAAATTGTGTAAACGATCAAGACCAGGGATTCAGGGATGGGACAATGGACGCTAAATTAATCTTCATTTAAAAGTCTGTAGGCGAAATGTCTTTGGTAGTTGATAAACATTATGGTAAAAGGAAATTTGTGAATTTAAGAAACGGTCACAGTCCCCTAACACCCTGGTCAAAATATATTTTTTAAAGAGTGGGGGAGGGAGGAGGAATTTGGGTAACAGTTAAACCAAAAATAGGTGGTATCAAATTATTATTTCATCAAAAAAAACCATAAAGTTTCCTCAATATATAAACTTTGTAGAACCTTAATCACTTTTCCATGTAGGGAGGGAGGGGGGGGGGGGGCTTAGTGATTTTGGGATGAGAGCTGATTGAATAATAATATTGGGGTTACTATCATACAACAGATAATATGGAATAGTAATCTTTACATTTGTAAATAATATTAGAAAGCTAAAATTTATACAATAATAGGAGTGTGGAAGTGGAACGTATAAAGTATCCCAACCCAAATGAAATTGAACTTAAGAAGGTCTACCTTCCCTTTTTTTACCGCTGCAAGATCCATACCCCACTGGACAAACCATGAGCACGCCACCCATATTACAAAATTTAGATAAGCTTCATAATGGAAAATTTTTGACTGTTCTATGATGCTAAAGTGAGTAGTTAGCTTACATTTTGAGATTTGATAAATATTAACTTTTCACTTATCATTCGCTGTTTTAACACTAAATATATTTTTCATAAAATTTTATTTTTGGCCTTATGTTACTACTAGAAATATTATAAATATTGAAGAAGCATATTTTATTATTATTATTTGATAGTGGGCGTAGGTTAGGGTAGCTTTATTAGATATTATATTTTGTACCAGGAAAAATAGAGCGCATTTCAAATAGATGTTCAACAATTAGTCAATACCCTGGACAAAAAAAAACTCTATTCAAAATCGTCTACTAAGCATGTCCTAAAAAGCATCCACAATAAGTAATTTTGGGATAAATTTCCACGGAATTTCAGTATAGACTTCTAGATAGTATCATTACTTTGAATTTGTCAATGCTCGTTTGTTGTCAGATTTACTAAGCTTTATTTTTTTAGTTTGTATCCTTGTTTGATTATGTAGGCAGAAAATATTTCTTTTTGTATATCTAAACTGTACATATATTTGAAATAAGTCTAGTTGACAATTTTATTATGGTCTGAAATTCAGAATCTAATAATATTATATGACCATATTAGATAATACTTGAAAATTTTGAAATACTCCTTAATATTCGATATAAAGGTAGCATTTTTGTAAGTAATTCAAAAATTATAATTTTATTTTTTTATATATTAATCCCAACCAAAATTCGCAGGAAATTCGATAGGTTTTTTTTAGGCTACAAAATTTAAAATTTTGCGACATTGTTTGTTCTTGTGATATTTTTACTTCTTGAAAAAAATTCGCAAATTTGCAACATCATAGCTTGATCATTTTATATGCAAGAAATTATTTATTTTTTAAATTAAGTAACACAATTTTTTAGAATTAAAATGAAATTTCTCTTTTTTTAAAATAATATTTCCCATTTGTTTTAATTTACTATTATAAAACACATTATATTTCATATATATGACTTTCCAAATTTCGTATTTGTTTAGCCGTATATTGATTTTTTAAGCTAAAACATTATAAATGTATACCTATGGACATAATTGCTCTTGTTTTACTAATCCTTATTTAAAATATAAATTAATGATCTTTAAAACGTGCGAAAGTGGGTATAAGAATAGAACACGGCTTGTCCTAATTTACTGGTCCCGAGGGTAAATATCTTTTTATCCATCCAGCTACTACACAACTTTTTGTTGGTGTCTTCTCATTTCCTGGTGAATATTTGTAGCAAAATTGATGTTAACGCCAAAATCAGAAAAGCACATGATATCTTTTATGTTTTTACAAAAACCTTAATTATGTAATTTTGATTGATTGGCTTGCACAGAGTTTGGTTGTAAACCTTGTAGGAAAGAAAAAAAGGGGAAAACAGGCCTGCCCAATTTTAACTTTTAAGGTAAGTTTTTACACTACACCCCCCCCCCCCCAACACACCTCTACAGCATATGTATACTTATTGCTGTTTGAATATTCTAATTTGGCAATTGTATTCAACTGTTATGTTTGCGAAAATTTTGCACACTCTTTTTGTTAACACTAAGTATTTACTATACATACCAACTTTAGTGTTTATACAAACTAATTTAAATGATAGAAAATAGCAAATAAACATCACTTGTTTTGTATATGACGAAATTAGTGGTATATTAATGTTTTTACGTAGGATATTCTGATTTTTGTAGTTTGAAAATATTGAGGTGGTGAAAATTAGATTAAATTTTATTATTAAAGAAACAAATTATATGAAAATAAAAAATAATTTAAACTGAAATGGGAATAAATCTTAATTTATAACAACAATAAAACTGTTTACATTATCAACAAAAAGAGTAACTTTGCTATTTAATTATTGACTGTCTATTTCATTTTTTGAGAAAACACCAGTTCGCTTCTTTGGGGGTCCTAACCATCTGACTTTGAGGTAAAAACATACCTAGAAAAAGCATTTTTCAATTATTAACAAAGAATTTAATATATGTGTATTATTAGATGTGGTAATAAGAACTTTTACAAGTAGGTGATTCCAAGTCTTTTTACATTCTAGGTTTCTTTCTAATATTAGCAAAAAGTACATCTATTAAACTCATTTTTGTTTTGATTTAAAGAAGAAAAAATAGAGTATTTTTATCTTTTTCTGATGTGGGCCATTAATTTTTGTATGATGGGGGTTCAATTACAAGGTAATTTTCAAAATAGCCTTAAACCCGATCAAAACAAATTGAAGTGAAATGTTATGTAAAAGATTTAGGCATGATACAATCTTCCTATTATTTTGAAATTTTAAATAAAAGCTAATATGTTGTCAGCGTAGCTCTCTTTAACTTCGATTAGTGGTAAGAACAAAGAAAAAAATTCTTTGAGTACTCTTTCTTAAACCTTTCCCTCTTTAGGTTGTTAATGTCAAATAATTTACACTGTGAACACAAGAGGAGGACGGTTTTTCAGATTTGTATTACCAGTACAGTGTAGCACATTAGCTGAAGTTACTAGCATACAGGTTAACTTGTAAATTACATATTAAGGGCGAGGCTGCAGTTCCAGTTCTTCCGTCAGTGACACTTTTACGTAGAGAATACCTTTTGGGAAAATGATTTCTTTTTTTTCTGTCGATTTCCTCGAATATTAGATAAAGCTACGACGAAAAAAAAACTTTACCTGCCTTGAAGCCATTGTTAATGAGTTGCACCTAATTATTAGCTAAGGCATTTCCCAAATGTCATAATATTTTCAATATGACGCAGTGGTGATTCGAACACGAAACCTTTTAAACAACAAAAGTCTCATGTATGATACATACAACAAGAGAACCTGAATTAGAAGCGTTTTGAACAGGGAGAGAATGGACTTTGCCCTGTAATTTGTATTGTATACCAATTTGTTTTACATACGGGTTCATTTTGTTTGTAATAATTGGATGTGCACGTCAATTTTACTTCCATTATCTTATCCCCAAATATCCCTGGTTTTGACACCAACTCCAGATTTTACAAAAGTTTTATTGCAAAGTAAATTTTCTTTTCCCACTTGTCTTCTTTATTTGTATTTGTGCAATTTTTGGCAGCGCAGCTTCTATTTACTTAGGTAATTTCCGTACGTTCATAAAATACTTTAACGTAAAATGACACTAAGCTCATTGTTTAATATGAAATACAACTTGTCTAAAATCACTATACATAAATTTAATAAAAAGTTTTCATGCATATGCATCTATCAATGGGAACTGATACATGTAAAAAATAACTTTCTTTTTCAAAAATTATATTTCTTGTTATTGCCACGCCGCTGTTAATAAACAAAATTGTCCTTGTTAGTGTCATGAGTGAGTGAGTTTTATAGTAAAAACTTGTAAGGAATATTTGAATAGTAAAATCATAAAGTCAGATCATATAATAGGGTCATAGAGCATCTACAACTAAATAAGATATACAACATTTAGCATTTTAAAGACCAATACTTTAAATTTTCTTAAAGTTTAATATTTGTAGCAGAAACGATGTCTTTCTATAATTCGTTAGTATTTCCTAAATAAGAATAGAATTTTATAACATTTTTTTCTCTTCACTCTCTCTCTCTCTCTCTCTCGCCCTCTTTTACTATCTTTCAATTATGTTTTCTCTCTGACAAACACAGACAACCACACATCCCGTCACACACACACACACACACACACACAAGGTCCCCTAAATAATTATCTGTCCAATCTATTAACATGACACACCTAATTATCTTTTCCTTACACTAGATCAAAGGCCTTCGCATCTATCTGTCTATCTACAGTATTGATCTATCTGTATATCTACAGTATTGATCTATCTGTCTATCTACAGTATTGATCTATCTGTCTATCTACAGTATTGATCTATCTGTATATCTGTATATCTACAGTATTGATCTATCTGTCTATCTACAGTATTGATCTATCTGTCTATCTACAGTATTGATCTATCTGTATATCTGTATATCTACAGTATTGATCTATCTGTCTATCTACAGTATTGATCTATCTGTTTATCTACAGTATTGATCTATCTGTCTATCTACACTGTTGATCTATCTGTCTATCTACAGTATTGATCTATCTGTCTATATACAGTATCGCAATATAATATTTACAGGTCAAGAACCCTATTTCTAAAAAATCTTTTAAATATAAGGATCATAAATATATCATGAAACGGTTAGGCCATAGCTTTCAGAAAGGACTTTTTGCTCTTGTTTACTTATAAACTAGGTTCTTGATATCTCAAGAGGGTGTGAACTAACCAAAAAAAACTACTAGAGTAATTTAAATTATAATGAATAAAATTACAAATTATTTAAATGTATTTAAAATGAAATATTAAGACTCTTTAAAATATCTACTCAAATATTTAAATTTAAGGATTTTAGCATACATAAGAAAAATTGTAACTGACTACTCTTTAAAAGTTACTCCATGACTAAAATATTAAAGGGAAATATAAACAGATCTGTAAATAGTTACAATATATTTTGGTCATCCTATCATTGGGATATAACCAGCTCCTGTTCTTTAAAATATTTACTCCAAGACTCGAGTGTAGGTCCTATAGCATACATAAAAGAGGAGATATAAACTAAGATACCAAATACATGTAATAGACATATTATGTAAAAACAACCAAAGAACACTTTTTCTGTTATATATCAAAATAATCATAAAAATTGGTTTATTGGAGTAAAAGTAAATTTTGAGAGGTATAAATCACTGTTATTATGTTTATGATTTTCAAGAAAGCTTTGACAATGTCTGGGGGATAAACCATCATCAAACACAACCCCCCCCCCCCTCCCATTTTTATGTGACTATAGTGATAAAAACTAAATTATATCTGTCAATGTTGTCAAAAGTAAATATGTCTATTATATTCATGTATACGACTATGGGCCCTCTGATAGTTGATATAGGCTTGTGATAAAAATTTAACTAAATGGTCTCACATTCCAATATACATTGATAGATAGATACACAGATACAGCTATAGATAGATAGATACATTCATAGATACAAGTATCTCTTTGTCGGATGAGAAATGGGTTCGAATCTCAGCCTAGCACATCGTCAAAATAAAAGACGCTCACTAACAATAGCTAAAATTAATAAATATATACACTAAGAGATAGATAGATTAACTTAAAGATAGGTACAGTGATAGATAGAGTAGATGTTATGCTATAAGACCGACATACAGATTGTCAATATAATTAATATCGTTGTTCATTAGAATATGCACTAATTTGTTGCTGCAAAGCTTGTCTGTTCGTTAGCCCGTCTTATTGTTGTCATTTACAAGTGATCTGTGTAAAATGCTAATACTGTTGCTAAACTTCCCTGAAAATCCAGCTACTTAAGTATAGTAAAACTGTCAGAAACTTGTAAGTATTGACTAATTAATCTATTTGCATGTTAGATACTAATTATAAATTGTAATCCATAATCACTCACAATTAAGATAAATTATACTCATACATAAGTCGTGCTCATATATTATAATAAATAAATAGCTGTAATACAAATTAGGCATTGGTCTTGTCATATTCATTTTAAACTTTATGTATCGTTGGGATATAATCATGGAAGGGAGGGGACATAGGACTGTTTATTACCCTAGTCCCCAAAGTCTTATAATAACGTTTTCTTATTCTTCAGTTTAACAACTTTGGGGACTGTTAACGAATTCTGAATTGTTTGTATATTTAGAAGAGTGTCCAAATGTTTCAACCACTAATTGTAATCTATAGAAGGAGTTAATTTTGTGAACCAACATTGGGGAAGTACATTGTCCTATCCCTTTAGATCCTTTAGATGAGGCGTAGCAACTATGGGCATTTGACAATAATACATTTGTTGGCCAGTTATAAAAAATATTTGTAATAATGATATCTTTATATAAATTTTCTTTAATAATTTATATAGAAAAGAATTTTATTGTGGTATATCTCAGGAAGTAAGAGAATATTCATTTTTCGATTAATCAACAACCCTATTTTCCTCCTAATATTAAACATACACATAAGGTTGTATTTTATGAAAATAGGGGTAAAGATTAATTTCTCCCCCATTGCCGTATCCCCTAAATCCTGGATATATTTGATAAATGGGTGTTAAGTGGACCTTACACTCTCATTATTTACCTTTACTTTGGTGCAAGGGGCTTTACCACCCCTCTGCACCTACTAGTTTTATTATCATTTGACCCCCAGTCCATCCCCCCCCCCCTCCCAATAAATATAGAACTGTTATCATATTAGACCATAATAGCAAAGACTAAATAGAAAAACAGTTTAACATAACATTTTCTTCTCAAAATAGGTGGTTTAGTAGTGGCAAACCTTTCTTATCAATACGGCTTGTTCAAACGTCCATGTCTGTTAAATTAAATTCCAACGATTCCCTCGTTTATTGGCGAATTTTAAATACATTAACTTAAATAAAATTGTTGTTAGCTTATTTGATATTTTTGGACATAATTGTTATTGTATGTTAACTCTAGTATTTAATATATCCACAAGATGACTAGCAGAAAGTTTGTCTGAAAAGAAGATAATGTCATAATAACTATATCACTTCTGTCAACTGTTATATTTCAACAAAACATTTTTCTAATTTTTTTTTATATTTAGACGATTTATCCAATTATAACATACAGGAAAACTCAATATTTTTTTAATTCGGGTATAGTCCCTTTCGCGGCAACTCTCCTTAAGGGGTGATTCGTCGTATTTTTAAAATGGATTTTGATAGGTAATTTTAGGTTAGGTCAGGTTATATTGGGTTAGGTGATTGCCCCGCAGGGTTAGAGCCCCCCGAAGGGACTAGAAATAGGAGAAAAGCTACTGTGAAAATACGAAAGAAACGCCTCTAAAGGGACTATAACCTTTCATTCTAATTATTTTTAGCGTTGAAACTGTTTTACAATTGGAACAACTATAACACCATACAGTATCTACTCAGTATTACCTGTATAGTCTACTCTACAGTCTTTGAACACTGATATCAAATTAACATGATAACTTAAGGTTTATAAAATATCTGTTTTAAAATGTAGAATGATTGGTTAAGAAACAGAGAAAAAAATTGTGTAGCCCGAAGCTGCAACTTGTAGCCAAAATTCTCAATAAACAGGGAAGAAGATTGCCAAAGCTAAATTTTCAACCAAAAAAATGTGCGCACTGTTTGCTTGCGCGGCAAATACAGGGTTACCAACTGAAAATAAAACAATATTTTTTTTAACTTATATTTTGGTACTATCAGGTTAAAGTTTGACCAGCAGCGTAGAACATAGACTGAGGGTTGGAACCCTGCAGGATTGGCATAAAAAATTTACAAATTGTTAGTTGAAGGGTGGAGTTTTTTTTTAATTATTGGGGGGTTCCCAACTCCTAAAATTAAACATATATTTCTTGCATTTAAAAGCTGTTAACTAATTTTATAGATGAATTTAAATTTAAAATATCGAAGAAGAAAATATTAGATTGACATGGCGACCCTGTCTCCAAAAAGCAATATATGCATGTTTGAAAATTAGCCATGAATAAAAAATTTACACCTCTCTGAAAGGTTGCAAGGTAATTACTTCCCTTCACAAAACCTTTCCCAGATATTTCATAAAACTGCTCAATTTAAAGATATTATACACATAGAATTTAAAGGTATTATATAGAATTTAGGTATTCAAGTTAAATTAAAAAAGCTAGACATATCTATATTTTAAATTATGCAGCTATTTGACAAGGTGGTATACAAAATTAATGTAGAAAGGGTATCTATTATAGCCAGATTTGAATTCATAAATCATATAAAGATGGACAAACCTGCCCTAGAAAGGCTTACAGATATGTAAATTGTTTATTATACCTTTAAAAGTTTAAGCTTTCTTGACTCAGAAGTTTTTAAGCTGTTTTTTAAAAACGTAAACTTTTAAATTTACCCAACAACCCTCTCTTCATATTTAGAGGAAAATTATTTTGAAAATAAAAATTTATTATTACTTTTTAAATATATAAAATAGCATTGGCTTCTTTAAATAGCATAACAGCGTATTCAAAACAATCTTACGATAATTTAAAAGATTCTAAAGCAAAGTAAATTGTAATGTAGAAATAAACAATGTAGACTGGGAAGATATTTTATTTCTAACCTTCTCTTAAAGCTGCAGAGGGTAGCACGGTGCAGAATGGACTTAAACAATCAATAGAGTTGCTTTGCTACTAAAAAACTAAGATGCCAAGATTTATGGATACCTAATATTTTTTTTCTGGGTTGGGCTAACCAACCTTTTCAAAATAAAATGCTCATGATGAATTTTACTGAAGAATAAAATAAAAACTATGTGTAAAGGTAATAATTTACCCAAGAAAATGCAATCGCCCCCGTCACTTCTTCTCCCCCCCCCCCCCCCCATTGACTTATCATTTTGTTAATTAGTGCAAGAAATGAAAAAAGTAGAAGGGGGGGGGGGAGGGTAAAAATTAAACTCTCCCCAACCTTACTCATTATTATTGCAAAATGTCTTCATTTGTGTACACTGCATTTTATGAATGAAAATTATGAACTTTTTTATTACATACTTTTAAAACAATAAACTTCCATTCATTTTTACTTACATTCACGGTCGGACACACAATATATTGAGTTGTAGAATAGCTAGGCTATTTAAAAGGATGAACAATATTGAGCTTTGATGACATACCTAAAAAGAAATAAAAATATTTTATTGCTTTTCAATGTTTATCAATTCATGGAAAAGTTATAAAAAAGTAATAATTTCAACTGTAAATTATTTTTATATTGTCACAATAAATATCAAACAAGGTTTGCTTTCGTGATGATTTACGTCTTATGAAAGAAAAGAGATAACTAAACTAAACTAAAGACAATAATACTACATTAGTAGAAGAAAATAAAACTTCACCTTTATCTAATTTTTTTTTTGATTACAATAAAAAAATAAAATGATAAGCTAAATTTGATAAATAGTAAAAGTAAGACATAAAGATAAACGTTTCGAAAACCGTTTTAAAGCTCCTTGATAAATTAGCGAGATAGTATTGAGATTTGAATTTAAAGAAAAAGTAAAAGCTATACGACTTTTTATTAAAAAGGCGCGAAGAAAAAAACAACATTTTAATAAACCTTTTCTTCGAATATTTGCTTTGAAATGCAGTTATGACTTTTAACATTTAATGTGATAAAAATTTATTGCTAAAAAATATTCTGCCTCACATCTTGACTAAATTTATTTAATGTAGGCAAACTTTATCTTTAGGTGGTCCTACTAAATAAGAAAAAAGATGCGAATTATGTCAATAAATTTCGCAGCAATAACGAGTTAACATCTATTTCTAATCTTATTCAATGAAAATACAGGATAAAATAAGTCAAAATATAATCAATTAATAGGACAATGAGAATAGAGAAAAATTTAAGTTGAAATATGACCATTTATGATAGCACAGTCAAAGCTAATGTTTGGTAATTGAAAAAAGGTTAGTTTTTTCAAATCTTGAATGGCATTGGTATAAAATCAAAAAGCTACCGTTGTAGGTATTTTCATTTAGTTTTACAGAGTAAAAATTATTTATTGGCAAAAATATATTAATTTTTTGTAACACCTCATCTTATTTTTAGGCTATAAAAGAAGGATGTGTGTGTGTGTGTGTGTGTGTGTGTAAAAATAAGGTGTACAAGCTTTGATCTCTGTAGGATCAAAAGAGTGCTCAATAGGTAGGTGATACAATTTTTCTAATATTTTTTACAAACATGTTTTCTTAATTAGAAAAGAAAAGAATAATATACTTTAGATACAAAATTCAAATTTCTGTAGATTCATTTTTTTTAATGATTTTCAAAATATTTATTTCATGCTTTTTTGTATGACCCCTATAGCCTATGATCAAAAGGGTGGTGAATAGTGTGAGAGAGTGTTTATTATTTATTAATAAAATAATTTTTAAACAAAAATTGATCTTATCCAAAATAAGCAAAACATTTTTATTCAAAACTCTTAAATAAATTTTAATTCCAAAAAAAAAAGTCTCCGACAGTTATGCTATAAGGTATAATATGCACTACTTGGAATAAATTTTTTTACAACCTAACCTAACTTATCTCATAGATAGATATAATGTTCTGTTCAGGTTAAATATAATTCTCTATCCAATTCTCTTAATAAATACATTTCATATATTTATTTTTGCTATTTTGAATGGTTGTTTCTTGGCAAGATTATATGAACACCAAGTGAAAAAGGCACAAAGTCAAGTATCAATGTTCATATTCATATCTATGCATTCCTTTCATCCTAACACACACACACACATACAACACACACACACACATACACACACATAACAATAAAATATTGAATGTGATTGTACTAGCAAAGAGATATAAAAAGGTGATAGTAAAAACTTCTTAATATCTATAACCAATCTTTACTTAGGTCTAACTCAACAAATAAATAGTTAGGAAAGAACACATACGACTATTGGTGCGAAGACCAGTCATGACTAAGCTAGTAATATTTTAGATTAGAATGAACAGTATACTTATGTATATCAAAATTACTTAAGGGGTTATTACGTTACTAGAAATAGCTAAAAACTTAAAACTTTAGGGATTCTAAAAGGTTTTCATGTATAGACCTACTATATTATGTTCTAATGATGTTATGTTGTTATCTTTTGCCCTATCTTATAATTACTGAATTCATGAGTCTTGTAAAACAGAATTTACACAATTTATCAATAGTGTCTTAAAGTAAGGTTGGGGGGATTAAAAATATCATTAAAAATATTTCGATTTTTATTTGAAATCTCATCACCATCCGAATCATTACGTTATCCGTCCAAAATTGTACCTCTGCAATGTCAGACGACTGGCACTATTAGTAAGATAGTGCCTTGGCATAACGCATTTTAATGTTCTCAGTGAAGACTTACAGACAAAGGACGAGCCATCAAGGAGTTGTTTAACATCATATGATCTTTATTGTTCTTAACACACTTTATTTCTAATATATTTCGATTTCTTTTTATTATATTTTATGTTAATATGAACGTCAAAGAAAAACTTCTAGCTACGCCTCATAAGTTAGTATGAAATGTTATTATCTTAAAAGATGTAGTGCCACAGGGAATGGATAATAAACGATAAATCAATCTCCTCCCAAAAATATATCCATAACTGGGGTGTTCATGTCCAGTTTTTTGTTTAGGAATGGGGTATTGAGTGAATAAATGATGACCTATCGGTCCATCATTTATTCCCTCGGGTAAGAAATATTCATTCCTAAACAAAAAAACTGGACAGGAATATCATTCTCATTTAAACAAAAAACTCATTTTTTTTATGCTAAAATGTGGTTTAATTTTGGTTTTTAATTTTCATTTATTTCCCGGCTATGATAATTTATATCCCCGATACCAAGGTTCTTTTAATAATTAATAAAAATTCTAAAATCTTCCAAAAAAAAATTAAAAATCTTCTAAAAATGACTACCTCCGGGAAATAAATGAATATTTACATCCACTATTTAAGGGGTTGTTTATATGGGAATGTAACTTTATTAGCTTGTAATTGTTGGGAGAAAAAAAAGGTTATGAAATAATTGAACTGCAAATGTCTCCTTCCTCCATGTATTTATGTGTAGTTGGTCATAATAAGGTCTCATTATTGAATTTACTTCTTCTGTAAACAATGTACCTAAAATCAAAGATAAAGGGAAAAATTTAATGTACCTAAATGCTAATGAGCCATGATAATTCCTAGGGCGATCAGCATCTTTACTTTATCGCCTTTATCTTCGAGTACGTACACGTGAATCCTGAATTTTAGACAATTTCGCGAAATGTTAACTTTTGTTCAGCTTTCTAATTGAATTTTAAATTATTAGATTTCAAAGTTACTATTACTAGATTTCTATTTAGACTAGTCTGATTTGTTAATCTTTGCCTTTTTAAGGGCTCTCCCGCATAGAATAATCATATTTATTATTTACAATAACGTAAATTTACCTTTTTTAAAGCATCTATACATTATGTAGATACTAGACAGTCATTAATTTTTTTACAACTTTTTTATGTTTTACACAATAATGAATTGTTGACCGTTTAAACAATTCTTTATAAACTAGTCAACGTTTATTTTAAGTACATAAACAAAGTCGAGCTTGGCCAAAAGAAGGATATAAAAAGATCGTACAAATAAAAAAAAATTGCAAAAGTTACAAATCAATAATTAATATAATGAAAAGTATATTTTGACTTATGAATAGGGAAATAGAGAATTTCAAAACTCCGCGAAAATTCAAATTTTCTTGGTATACAATGACTTTAAAATATTTTTTAATGTTTATAAAAGGTGAAGCTGTATTTTTTTATTATTTTATTTAGCTTCGTCTAGCGATAAAAACTTAAACTATTTGCACTTAACAACATGAGACACCAGATCAGATTAAATATGTTTTTCATAAATTAGGCTTTTTTTAACAAGGTCAATTTTTCAAGGAATAGAAACCTTAATTATTGAAACACTCTAATGGGGTATATTATAAGTATATTGTATATCAAATATGCATGCCTAACCAATTAGGACAATTTCAATGTATGATATATTTTCTATGTTGACACCGTGCATAAACTTACATACAAGTTCAATGTACAAAGTTGACCTAATAAGAGCCAAGGCATGTCCAATATGATCTTAAGATTAACTTCACGCATCTGACATACATGTTTTAAGTTCTTATCGAGCATACAGACGCGTTACAAGAAAATCTATCCTGAGTCGTAACTGACAAAGCCAATGTAACATCTTCGCACATGGGCAAAAAAATTGCACAGTTTTGGCTGCACTGCATTTCACACAAGTGTCCCAATAATACCCCCCAAAAAAAACTTGAGAAAATTTAGTTCAATTATTCACGTATTTAGAAAAGAGCAAATCATTATGACCACTTGTAAGTTAATTTTTTTAAAAACCAATTTCTCCAAAATATCTGCAAGAAATCATCTGTGAAATTGGCCTAAAAATTTATAATATATGAACACTTATTTTGCATCATTCTTATCCCCCCCCCCCCACCTTAAATTTTTTGAGACCTCCTCATTTATTACTCCTTTTAAACAACCCCACTTCCATATTTCCCAATCCATTTAGCAAACATTTTTATGCATGTACCAATGTATATTAGAGTGTTTTAATTCAGAGATTTTTAAAGTATCTGTTAATTTTATTAGACATTTTTAAAAGCAAAGCTTTTCTATAATTAGGATCGGTCCGTCCGTACGTCCGTCCGTAACGGATAGCTTTTTTCGTTAATTTAGGCATGTTAGAATTGTCATTTCGACTTCAAACTTTGCATGATGATTCCTGTAGTAGTTAAGTACGATTTAATAAGCGTAGCAACTCAATTTTCATTTTCACAGCTAAATGAAATAAATTTTAAAATATAACTTCTTGAAAATAATTATCGATTTGTACTAAAAGGCGTTGTAAATTAATTATTTATCATATTTTAGACCCTCTAACATTCGCAAATGATGTATGTATGTTTAAATGCTTTCTTTGCAAAATGTAGCAAAAACTAGTGGGGTTGGGTGGGGATAAAAGGGAGATGGTTGCTCCTAAATAAACTAGAGGGAATGGAGAAAAAAGAAAGGGGAGGGGGAAGGAAGGATGCACCTAAATAATTATCTCTTTACAATCCTTAAAATGCTCTAAATGAGTTGTCAACAATGTGACACTTTTTGGATGCTACTTTTAAATAATTTTTAAAATTTTAGTCTAGTTAGATTTTGGTAACATATCTCTTTCAACAACAATTACGAAGTTGCTCTATTTACAGTTGTAATCACTACAATAAAAAACCCGAAAAAAAGTTTTAAAATAACAAATAAAATGTAAAGGGAGTAAAAGTTTTATAAATTAATATGTAGTGTAAAATTTAAACGCAAAAGGCAGTTTGAGATTGGAGATCCCAGATTTGAAAAATGATAAAACGTTCCTTAGAATAAAAATTGTAAAAATAACTAATCTTAAAGAGATCATTAAATATGCATATGAAATGTGTGCTGGCAACAGTGTTGCCTCTGAATTACGCGCACCTACACCCTAAATGTAATACATTGCCAATATCACAGGTCAAGTTGCAAATACGAAGAAAGGTTTTTTTACAAGAAAACGGCTGGTCAAACTACCTACATTTGTACCTTGTTATAATCAACATAAAAATTCATAAAAAAAATAATCTGTAAAGTCAAGACTCAATAGTATGAAGAGAACTACAAGCCCAAATAAATGCACGGGGGAAAAAATATTTTTTTCACGCGTTTTCGCTAGCCATATGGTTTCTTTACTTTACTTTGATCTTGGCTAGTCCAGTTGAATCATACGGCTGGAAATGTCAGTAAAAACTGTGGAAGAAATAAGACAGACTTTATATTATTAACTTGATCCAACATTTCTTTTACAGTTTTTGTTCTCAAGGATATAAGGTTTCAAATTGGACCAATTTCAATGTATTAATAGCCGGCCTAATTCACAGGTCTTTCAAGATCCGATCTTTATTTTATTTTTACAAGGGCAATTATGTCAATAAGTGGCAAAGAATTAGGTAGCTTTGTTCTAATGAAAATATAACAGGTATTGTAAATAAATCATTGTTTTTGCTTGATGACTTTCTTAATTTAAAGCAAAGAATATTATTTTAATTTGAATTTTCAGTATGGCTTCAAAACTGATTATTATCCGCTAGATTATAATTGGTTCTGAGACATACTGAAAAATCATATACAGCATCGACTATAAACATTGTTCCACAAAAAAATACAGGACTAACTACACTAACTAACTTCCCTTAATTAATCTCATAATTTTTCATTTTACTAATCATAATAATTTTGATTGATTTTAAAGATTTATAAACATTAGATATTTAAAATTAAATATAATTTATCTTAATGAAATACTTTTCAATTTTGTCAAAACTGCCTAAGAATTTTAAAAACCATTGGAATGCTACATGGGGTAAGTTTACTTTACCTTTAACCATAATTATTATTGAAGTTACATGCTAATAGCATATTTTTCCCTCTTATCTTATCATAATTTGCATTAAACTTATATTAAACGAGAATCCATCCCCCCCTCCCTCCCTCTAGAATTCAGGAATTACCTACATACTAAATGCTTTCATGTTATGCGAAGAAAATTTAATGGAATTGTCCGGTTCAATTGGGTCGGACCCACTTCAAGACATCTTTTATAGTTACTGAACTTGAAGATAGCTTTAAAAATTAGCCAAATAAGACTCTTAATACTTTTACTAAAGGCCATAGAGTCGAGGTAAAAAAAAATATTTAAATTGTTGGCCGAAGCCGTGCATCCAGCTTTATTATTGTGTGAGCTAAATTTTCCTTTTTATAATCTATAATTATCATTGAATGACGTAAAAACTATTACAGAAAGGATTTGGAAGGGAGGGTAATTTAGTCTAAATCAAATAGGGATTACTAACCATTAAAGTTCCATAGAAAATATGGGGAAGGAAGGATTTGAGAGGGGAGTTCCTTGGAACAAAATTGTTATATTATAATGATAGAGGACAATGATTTTGTATGTTATAATTATACATGCCTTCTCTTCCTTGCTATACACTAGCACAGGCATGTAGGCATTTTACATTCAAACAAAAATTCATATTTTCGTTACTTTGCAGGGAAGCGGCTGTAAAATAAGGCCCAATTTTTATGGTACTAACCAATTAATGGGAAATTTCATACAGTTATAATATTAAAAAATAATATTATATAATTGTACAATTTTGTTTATAAAATATTTTGTTTTTATTGGTAATTATTTTTCTCGTATTCATTCGAATCCGGTGGATAGGAACCGGTTCTCATCCATACGAAAAAACTATGTCTAGCATCGTATTATATCCAGCTTTCTACGAATATAAAAATGTACAATCATAAGATTAAAACCAGTTTTTTTAGCCGGTGCCTTTGGCACCTCGGGGCTAAAAAAACTAGTTTTAATCTTATAATTGTACATTCTATATCCGCGGAAAGCCGTTTATAATACGATGCGAGAAATAACTATTACTGGTTAAAAGTTGATGTAAAACAGTTTTCATAAATATTTACGCTAACATGAAGGAAGTTAATAGTACTTTTGGTCTCAACAATGATTGTTTTACTCAGAAAAATTTTAAAATAAAAAATATCTTTACTAATTGTTAAACACTATTATTCAATAAAACTTAATGAAAATACTGGGTAGCAATTAAATTTTCATCTGATGGTAAATACCTTATATCCCTTGCCTATACTAACATTAACTATTAAGCACATTCCAATATATGCAACATCCCAGGTGGACTATCATGTCCGTCAAACTAAATAAAATCACAAACTATTGCAATAGCATAAATTGCTAATTTCCCTGTAACTTTACTTTTACAAAAAAAAAATCTCTGAAAAACGGTTGCTGAAAGTCTCAACTCAACAGTTCCTACTTTCAGACAAAAGTGTCATAAAATAGGTGCCGTGTGACGTCTTAAAAATGAGGGATGAGAGGAGTAGTGAGAAAGGAAACACTTTAAAAAGAGATGGATCTATTAACGTCACACGGCTCATTGTTTAGGATACTTTGTAGAGCTTCCAAGACAAAGGTTGGTGAATAGTTGCTTAAATAATTTGTTGACCTAATACTAAGGTTATAAAGCTAAATGTTCTACTTAATTTAGACGATGTCCCAAACTCAATGAAACTCGTTCATGCTAATCAAAACTCCCCATATAATCATATTTTTTGATAATATGATACACTTTGTCGGTATAACACTTTAATGGTCGTAAAGGAACACCAAATATTCTGTAGGATGCAATTCACAAACTAACTTCAAAGGAGTAGAAAGAAAGACGTGAATAAAACACTAACAGAAAATTATATTGTAGTATCACAAGTACAGGAAATTTTTTTAATAACACAATTCAGAAACTAAAGCAACTCTGCATAGTAATGATTTTACTTCTTAGTTAATGCGATTGACATATATAGTAAAAAAATCTTTTGTTTGATATTGTGCAAAGGCATTTACACACAAAATATCCCCCCCCCCCCCCCTCCTCTCCAAGAAATGTCTGTGCATATACATGCGCCTGGGTTAGTCCCATTCTTATTGTGTTACTCTATGGCACACATCATTTAGGTTGTATTTACATGAAGAGTTCATGTCAATTTATATAATACTTTACATTTATATACATACAACAAGAACTATTTCTCTCCCATAAAGCGACAATTTATCAGAGCCTTATCGTTCTAGTGATTTCCGTAGTATAAAGTTAAACAAAAGGAATTAAACAAAAAATTTACTTTAATATAGATAAAAAACACATCATCCCTCCAGGGGCGTCCAAGCTTTTTATTTTGGGGGGGGTAAAATTTTTTTAAGGGGGGGGTAATTTGGTTTTGGGGGGGGTAAAATGGCGCGCGAAGCGCGCCGCAAATTTTTTTTACCCCCCCCCAAAATTTTTACCCCGGGGGTAAAATTTGCTTGGGGGGGGTAATTACCCCCCCTGAAATCTGTTGGCAGGGGTAAAATTTGTTTACCCCCCCAAAATTTACCCCCGGGGTAAAATTTTTGGGGGGGGTAATTTAAATTTTATAAAAATTTAGTATTAAAAATGCGCGCGAAGCGCGCAAAAATTTTTTTTGTTAAAGATTTTCTATTTTGGGGGGAGTATTTACCCCCCCAAAATGGTTTGGGGGGGGTAAATACCCCCCCCCAAAATCGTTGGGGGTGCCTACGGCACCCCCAAGGTAGGGGTAATTTTTTTTTTTTTGGGGGGGGTATTGTTCACAAAATTTTGGGGGTGCCTACGGCACCCCCAAAATCGTTTGGGGGTGCCAAATGGCCCATTACCCCCCCCCTTGGACGCCTATGCATCCCTCATTATTATAGGAATGTTTATTTATAGATTTACAAGCAAAGCTAATTCTATGAAATTTAATGTGAACATACCTCTCCTTTTTAAAGAAATCTTCTATTTCAATTTTTTTTTATCAGAGCTATCCATTAAATATGGTCATACGATACGCACAATTTAACCGTAGAAAAGCTTCGCTTTTAATAATACTTAACAGAACAAATATGCCTTACTCATCCTCTATTCAATTCAGATTTAACCAGGGAGGGAGGGGTCAATTATGGTCAAATTAATTCACAACCCTCCTTACCCACAACTTTTTCTAGTTATCTAGATTCAGGTAGAATCTTATATATAAGACTTGGGGGGGGGGGATTATTTATCGTAGATTACGTTCTATCCCTAAATTTTGGATTTAATATTTCTATATATGATTCTATAATCATAATATACTATAATATTTAAACTATCAAAGGGACATTATACGACTTTGTTTTATTTGTTTTTCTAATCATAATCAAATGGGAATGAACTAAATGTGATGGGTAATACCAAAATACTGTCAAATTACGTGAACTGTATAAACAAACAAAATGCGCTGATAGGCCTTATTAGTTATATAGTAGCCGTAATACTGTGAAATGCTTCACCTAAACATATTTCTCTACAACCCCCCCCCCCCGCTATTTCCAATTTTTATCCTCTGCGGAGAATTTTTCCATACCTCATAATGGTCCATATTCAATATGAGATAAACCTTTAAAATAATTTTGAATTGCAGAGTTTCCTTTTAAATTTGAGTGTTAAATATTTACCTAATGTTTACTTAATACCAAATTTATGTATACTAAATTGAGTAGAAATAAATGCATACCTATGCACTAAACAAGATAATCAACATCCATAAATGAAAAGCTTCTTTTTATCACCAACAAACATTTAGTGCGAATATCATCAGTTCCATTTAGTATTCTGCCTTTCTAATCAACACAGGAATTATCATTTCGTATTCCTAATCAAATTAATAGTTCTATAATCTATACGGTATAAATTTATTATCAAAGTATCGAAAAGTAACTTAATAATGACCATGAGCGATCGATAAGTTTTCTGTATTATAGCTTATTGTCAAGGGAATCTTAATGCAGAGTTTGTAATCGAAAGGGCAATTCTAACATGTTTGAATTCATAATATGCTGTAAGAAAATATGTACAAACCTTATGTATAGAAAAGCTTAAATATTTGTACAAAAATTTTGATAATGTTACCTACATCTATATATGGTATAGAGGTCTTAATATGTCCTAATGTAATATGTTTAAATTTGGAGGTATTTAGTATTTACATTTCATCTACAATTATTTAACTAATGGTCATAATATACAATTTTAATTTAGGTTTAGATAATTGAAAACTACATGTCAAAGACACAACCCAATCTGTCCCGATTTTGTATCACTTTGAAAAGTGCGATTCCAGTTACGTCATATACGTTTCGGGAAAGAAAAAGGGAAGGGGGGAATAAAATCTCTTCAAAAGAGATGGGAGAAAAGGGAAGAGATTTTCTTCCCCCCTTCCATTTTTATATGACGTCACAGGAATCGCACTTTTCAAAAGTGATACAAAATCGGGACAGATTGGGTTGTGTCCATGTCAAACTTTACAGTTAATATTATAAAAAATATCAGCAGTTTATGTGACATCATTACATGGAGACTATGTTTTTCTAGTTGTGGAAACATTTACATTTTAGAAAATTTTAGCAAATCTTATAAAATATAGGTTTTCAATGTTTTTAAAAATATTCAGAGATTTTTTTAAAAAATCATCGAGCTAAAGATACAAATCCTCCAATGAAAACATATCCAATAATGTTAATAGTATTTTTATTAGTGCTTTGTGTAAAAATGTCAATTTAACATTAATTTAAACATTAAGTCGACCTTAATTAAAATTATTGACTTTGGGGGAGATTATTTTGACCCCCATTTCCCTGTCCCCGTTTTACAGGAGATTTATTAAAATCCAAGTATCATGAAATATCTATTCACTGAACATCAAAGTATTAGCTAAGACGTATTACCTTCTTATAGCGACTCTTTAACAACGTATTTCTTGCAAAAATATTTTTTTGCTGTCATAGTATTATAATATGATAGTGATTTATGTCCGGCCTGGCCTCTTTCATTAAGCCTACAGTATACAAAAAAAATACATCCTATTATATAAAGCAGTAAGATTTTTTTGTCTGTACCTTAGGATTTCAATTATCATTGGACTGAGCAAAAAAAGAGCTACTTCTGTCTGTTAAAATATTATTTATTGAATAAAAAAATGTAGCTGATGACACATACAAAAAAAGCCTCGCCCAAATGAAGTTTTTTATGTCTGTTGTTTATGGATTATCACTGAGCTTATATGCTTAGAAAGAGTTATAAATATAATACTTAATATCCTGTTTTTATTCATATACAGGGTGCTACACATAAATTGTACAAAAGAATTTTATATCAGTTTATGATCTTTCCTTAAAATATACATTTTTGATGTCCTGTTTTTTAAAAATGTTAAAATAACAGATTTTTATCAGAATATTTAGTAAATTTCTAGTACGCAAACTAAAATTGGTAGATTTTTAAAACCAAATTTGATGATAATTATCAGATTTGAAGTGCTCAATTTTCAAAATTGTAATCCTTGGTCAATTTTGATTGTTCACCCTGTATCAGTGTATATACTCAAGGATGTTGTTAAGTGAGCAGTAACAAATATTTTTAATACCACAGATGCTCTTTAACTTAGATATAACCAAATTTGATTTTAGAAATTTTTTTTTCGTAACATCGCCCCATAAGGGGCGATTCGTCGTATTTTTAAAATGGCTTTTTATAGGTTATTTTAGGTTTTGTTAGGTTATATTGGGTTAGGTGATTGCCCCACAGGGTTAGGTAATTGGCCCCGCAGGGTTAGAGCCCCCCGCAGGGGCTAGAAATAGGAGAAAGCTTTTGTGAAAAATACAAAGAATCGCCCCATAAGGTGCGCTGTTACAAAAGGGACTATACCCGGTTTTTTTGGGTGTAATACCCCTCTAAAAACCTCTGAAACCCCCCCCCCAAAAAAAAAAATATTGCCATTTTACCCCCTTCTTTAAAAAATAAAAAGCTTGGACGCCCATGGTTAGAGTCTCTGGTTTTTTTGTGTAGATTCCCAAACCAAATAATCATGTTAAAATAAGGCATTCAGCCTGCTTTTTAGCTTGATTTTATTTTTATTTTTCTCAATGTTAATTCAAATATTTTCCCTTCAATTTAACGAAAGAATTTGAATGAATATGAATTTTATTTAATATTGATCTGATTTTATTATTATATTATTAGAGCATCAAAACTTTTACAATGATTATACAATTGTAAAATTCTGACTATAACATATAACTATATATAACTGTATCTATAAATGAGGTAAAATGATTGGTAAATACAATATTTTTTGCTATGTATAATTATAATAAAGGATAAATGCGTTTTTTGTCTTTAAGATCTCGATAACTATATTCATATTCATATCTTTAGTTCAGGTATGAACTTAATCAAAATTTTAAGGCTATTTTGCGAAATAATCTTGTTTTATAACATATATATATATATTATATTTAATTTGGATCAAATTTACAACATAACTTTTTAAACATTCTTCAAGCTGCTATTATTTTAATCTTTAATATCACTTTCTAAAAACTCAGAAAAGCCTAGGAAACCGGCTATACTGATATCCTTATTTTTAAGTAACTGTGATTTATTTTGAGTAAAATTAAATGCCACTTTTTCTCTGGTGAATATAAGTTTTGATGGTAGGGAGATAACTTTTATCAGGTATGTAACTGGGAAATATGGATAGGTAAATGAATCAAAGATGAAAAAATTGCCTACATCAAGGTACTTACCGCATGTAAGATATATGTACAAGTAGTATGCTTTTAATGAAATTTCATTTTATAAAAGGCTTGTACATTTTAATGCATGCTATTTAAAATACTGGGAAATAAAATGCTTTGCTACTCATGTATGTACATATTTGTAATTTTATAAGAATTTAACTCTAAAAATGAAGTTATTGGCTGTGTTTTCTTTTTTATTAACTTTACTATATCAAATCATCTTTAAGTAGTTAGATTATGCTATATATAAATAAACTGTTAGCAACTAATATTTTATTATGATTGTCTACTTTATCAGACGCCTTGTTTTGTCTAGTTAGGATAGATGACATTATTTAATACTTATATTTGCGGGAACTTTTGTTTAATGAAATCTTCAAATTTTTAACATTTACAAAACAGCCTGCTTTATTGCATCAAGATCCATGACAGATCTATGTAGGAAATAAATGTCTATATATGAGCTCAAGTTTTCCAAGCAATAAATGATTAAAACTTGTTTGATTATATGCAAGACAATTAACGTAAATTTTAGTTAAGGATAAAAATAAAAAATGGGAACTAGGATGGAATACTTATCCAAATATCCCTGGTTATGCATACTTGAACAAGTGATGGAGTATATAAAACTATTTATTTCAGCAAACCAAGTAGGTCCCACAAAATATTCAAAATTAAATAATTTTCTAATAATGCATTAATCTTGTTATATGTATAAATATATAAAAGGACGATTAGATACAAAATAGCGCAATAAAAACAATTAAACACAAAAAGAAACAGGTATGTATTATACAGTATATAGAGAAGAAAAAATATTTAATCCATCAAAAACAGCAAAACTTATGAACAAATTTTAAATTTCTCGTCTGCACAGTTTCTTCCATTTGATTCATTTATAACATACCTAAAACAATGATTTATTATTTAGAAAATATTTATCTAAAGGTTAAATAATACGCGTCAATTTGGGACTAAACGACCTGTACGATTTACTTAAAGATAGGCAACGCTCCTGAAAAAATGTATCACCTTTCTGTGTCCTTCACTATATAAAAATGAGACATGGGGAGAACAAGAATTGCAACATTCATAAAAGCTTATGCTTTGCTTATAATAGAATTGCTATGCTTTCTAAATCATATCTAACTGTTGCAAAATCATAAAGTTTAAAATCTATAAGACGATTATAACATACCTAAATAAGCCTCAACCCCTTCCTAGAATGTTTACCAGCTACTAAAGACGAAATCAACTAAATAAAAATTGAGAGGTGGGTTGATTGAGGAGGCATCCCCGTATCCTGGATAACAATGTAGAAGATATATAAGTGAGATAATGTATGTATAACAATTATGAATATATATAATCAATATTCTTGTGTAATTACCAACAAACCACACCTCACTGGGATACTAGTTTCAAAACTCAGAAAGAACCCACGATATCTTTTTTTGGTGTATCTTTAAACAAAACTTAAGGATGTGCATGAGTATATGACCAAACGCCCCTTAGACAACCAACCTTTTGATTGTGTGACCTTGGTCTGTAAGTCCAAATTGTGCATGGTAACTTTTTGTTACTATTTTTTTTTATAATTAATAAAATAGTAATAGAAAAACAATTATTGAAGTTATATTTGAAGATATTTGAAAACACTTATCACTTTCTTGTCAATTTTTCATTTTTAAAAGTATTTTGTTACCTCAAGTTTTTATATTCTAACTCAGGTTCTATCATAGATTCGAAACCCGTATACCAGGGAGATGTGTTAAATTTAGCATATTATGGAATAGTGTAGATTTAAAGATCCAATTATATGTATAAGCTTGTTTTCCTTGGGGCAATTTCTGCCATACTTATTTAGTTTTAATAGTCGCGTACAGTATGTAAAATCGTAAAATAGAAAATAAAATTTAATTAATTTTTTTATTGAATGTATTGCTTAATAATTTTTTTTCTTGTTACTAAAATCTTAAGAAATGAGAAGGCTAAGAGTTATGGCTTGTCAGCCACTGATTTAGCTGTTTGGCTTTTTAAGCTGCTTAAGATAAAGCTTTTACATTTTGTCTCATTAATACTCAATTTTAACTTACAAATGGTGTTATGCACGCCTTGGATCAACACTATTTAAAATGCGGTTTGCAGCGGCTTTAACTGCGGCTGATATTCCCTAGCTTACCAACCACGCATGTCAAAACATGTATCGACAAGTAAACTGATTACTTACTTATATGTCGAACATTCAACTAGTTTGTAGTTATGTGTTCATATTTTGCTGCAAATATTTGTAGTATTTCTATAGAAAATTAATTTAAAATTAATTCAATTTATTGAGCTGTGAGCAATACAGACCAGTAACAGGCAACATTACACGTCCCAACAAAACAGTGAAAAAAAGATTTATTCTAGCTCTTTGTTTAATTATTAGCTACAATATTTTAATTATATCAGACATTTTGGTTAAGTTATTTAGTTGTTTTTTAACGAATTTAAACCATTTAAAATGTATGTTTTTTAAAACTAACTAAAACTACTTTTTCAGAGTCTTTTATATAAATAACATGTTAAAAAACTTTTGCATACTTTTGTTAACTTTCAATGGGCATATTTTTCCTTGTCATGAAACTTCTTTCATTTAGTAGTAAAAAAGCGGATTTATATTTTATTGGTCCCGAGGAGTAAACTAAAATTGTTGTTTTGTTATCATTAATGTTAAAACACTTATTTTGTAATAGAGAGGTAGGCTGATCAGATATAAAACATATATTAAAAATAGATTGATAGTGCTCTCATGTATTGTATACCTTACTAATATCTCCAGGGAAAGTTAATGACAAAATTGTCTGAAATTTGCCATAGGTCTAAAGAGACTATAAATCTAAAACTTTAAGGTTAACCAATTAATTGTTTGTATGACTTTTTTTCTGAAAGTCCTTCTTTGTATAGTAATGAGATATGTCTTCTTTGGGCTGATGCATTCCCCATGTGTTTAAAATGAGGGACGTGCAACTATCTTATTTTCAACATCTTCAGTTATGGTGCGTTTAAACGACACAGTATTCTACAAAATTGTTAGTCAGTGAGGGAATACGGCATTTATGGAGAAACTTTGCATCCCCAGCAAAAAAACTTTACGAAGTTACAATCAGCATATCTTTAATCTAATGCCTTTATTATCTATCTATAAGAAATAAAATATGTATAGGTATGAATCAGTAACCTACGCAAGTAGAATTATAGTTTTATATAGTCTAAACAAGAGTCATATCTTCCAGAGTAACAGAGCAGTAAATAAATATAAAAAAAACTAAAGTTTTGGTTAGAAATGTTGAAAAGTGTCTAATTTTAGTTTAATATTCTGTATATAAAGTAGTAAGGTTTTTTGTTTGTTTGATCTACACATAGGTCTTGTTTAGATTGAAAGAAAGAGAATTTGTTCGGCCAGGACATTCTAATAATTGGATATGCGGAAAGTGTCATGTGTAACGTCATAAAAATACATCTGAAGAGGAATGATTAGAGGAGAAGTGGGAAAGGAAACCCATAAAAAAAGATGGATAATAGACGTATTTTTATGACGTCACACGTGACACTTTCCGCATATCCCAATAATTTTTTAAACGCGTTACTTTTAAATTGTAAGACAAAGTAAATTATTGTGTAGCCTTGCTGATAAAACCCAAGACAAAAAGTGTTGAACAAACCAACCGATAATAAATTATTGTCTGATAGACCTTTTTATAAATCTAACATTTGCCTTTTGCAAAACTGTTGTATGGAGGAGGTAAAACATTTTTAAGCAAAGATTCTTTATAATTATAGATTATCTGCAAATTAGCCTGGCGTTCCACTTGTCCGTCCGTACAGTAGATTCCTTCTAGTAAATTAGTTATTTTGATATTGATTTTTATTTGTAGAGGGTGGTTTAGATGAAAAATACCTGCCAAAAAATTATAAACTACGTAAAAATTCAATTTTAAATATGTGTAGCTTTTTATGGCTGCATATCTTCTGTGTACAATCGTTCTTGTTGGTATTTTTAGTGCGCGCGGCTTAACTTTTTTATTTAGCACATCTTTTGGTATTTCGCACGTTTTTGCTAGGAAAAAAATCGGATTTTTTTGCATAGTAAATGAGATAGGTGCATTCTTAATGGTTGAGAAAAAAATTTGAAATTCTATACACACCACACATACATACATCACATACCTTCAAAAATTTAACAGAGAAAAAATGCTTTTAAAAGAATCAAGTGTCATAAATGAAACCTTAAAATGCGATACCTAATACGTCTTTTAAATATTTGTTCTTAAAAAATGCATAGAACGCTAAAGGAAAGCAAAAATTATTGAATTGTCTATAATATGAATAACTTAAACTATTTGAGGGAAATTAAATATCATTTAAAGGTAACATATTTTATTTAACTAAAGCTAAATAAATATCTTTAAAAGAAAAAAGTGAGTTTATATTTCTGAAAATTTAAATCAAAAGAACCATCAGAAATAGACTGTAACATATTATTATAACTGTTTTATCTCTTACAAGGATGACAACATCCATTAAAGCGAAGCACTGAAACGGTAGGACAAACGGACATTAACACCTGTATAGTGTCAGAACTGAATAATCATAATATAAATGTATAGGAGTCAAAGCAAAATTGTAAGTAAATTTGTTGAAAAACCGACCCTAATTATAGAAAAGCTTCGCTTTTAAAAATTTGTGAAAACGAAAGTCAAGCTAGCTATAGTAAATTACTAATATTTTTTTACAATGCGGACAGAGTGACAAACCTGTGGACTTTTGTAATCGTTAGATCATGAATACTTTTGTTCATTGAAGTTTTAGAAAGTACTACAAAGATAGCAAGACAGACATAAATGAATAGTTGGCTACCAAACAATCAAAATTATAGATAGCTGCGCCGGTTAAGTATTGATGAATGACAACTAGACCAGTTATGCCTATAAAAGACAGACATGAACTATCAAAATTTTGACCAAAAAAACACCAGTAACATGCTTGAAATTAAATGTAATTTGTAAATAAATGCCAGTAAATATGTTTGACAACAGAACTATCAAAATAGTAGAGTAGCAGCGCTACTAAAAACCTGGTTGGCAAACTATGGTCACAAATCATTTTTGATCTATGATTTAGTCTCTCTGCTAAGAATACTAAATCATTTACAGGACTTATGTATGTATGTCTGTCTGTCTGTTTGTACATACTGTGGGATTTAAGAATCAGTAAATGAGTTTGAAAATAGGGTATACTTAATGGTTTAATAAATAGAATAAAAACAATTTTGTCTAACATATTAACTAGTTATAAATTTTTGTATGTCTGATAACTAATTGTACATTATGACCAACATTGCTGCAAGAATCCCACTAAGATTGCAAATAACGATTTTTTATAAATGGTATTGTAAGATGCAAAATTTAGAATATAAAGTAATTTTACAGATTCTTTAAAACTAAATTAATCTAGATGAATATATTTGTCCATTGATTTCTGAGTGTGTGCGCGTGTGTGTGTGTGTGTTTATTTGAGTCGAGACAAAATTCATGCCCTTCCTCCAAAAAGAGGTGTCAGGTGCGCAAATTAATTTGCACACTAACTTATTTTCTATCTTACATGTTATGTATAATTTTCCTTATTCAGTTAGGGATAATATTCAAAATAAAATTGCTAAATATAAAAATAAAACATAAAATTATATTTACTTTTTATAATCTAACCTAACCTAACAATCCCTACTATGAAATAAACATTGTACTTGTTTATTAAAATCTTTCCAGTATGGCTCAGAATCTAATTTACACAAAACTGTTTCTAAGCCATACTGAAAAAATCCTGTATTGTATCATATTATAAACAATTTTCAATAAAAAATTATCTTATATATTTTTATTTTCTTATTCGCTGAAAGCTTGATATAATACGATATTATTATTATATGCCAATATTTTTTATTTTTTCAATGCTTCTATTAAAACTATTAGTTCTGGAAACCCTGTTACTGAGCTTCTATCATGTATGTTGGTTACAATTGTGTATTTCAATAAGCAGGGGGCCAATCCCATGTATTATTTTACTACAGGATAAACAACAAAGGTTAGGATTCTGTATTTTTTATTTGGTTTCCCAAAAGCTTTTGGATATAGTCCCTTTCGAGGCAATGCCTCTTAAGAGGCGTTTCGTCGTATTTTTACATTAATTTTTATAGGTTGTTTTAGGTTAAGTTGGGTTAGGTGATTGCCCTTAGGGTTAGGCAATTAGCCCCGCAGAGGCAAGAAATAGGGAAAAAGCTACTGCGAAAATACGTCGAAAAGCCCCTTAAGAGGCGTTGCCACGTAAGGGACTATACCCAAGATTTTACATGATTCTATTATAAAAAAGTGTTAAATTTAATATATATGAATTAAAAAAACTACATTAAATTGAACGGTGTTCAAAGAAAAGCCCTTTAGCAATAAATGGGTCATATCTTATCCAGTTATGAGCCAAGGCATTTAAAGTACCGATAATTTCAATCAGTAAACTTGGAAAACTGATGGATCTGTAAAAATATGTAAATACACATACACGTATATAAATAGAAGAATGGTCTAGTTTAAAATTCTAGAGAGTCTTCCCTCATGAATTATTGAATTAGCACTGCCATGCGCCAGCCTATATCATTTGCATGCCGGCAACAGATACTCTTTAATGGATGTGGAGTAGGTGTGGGCTTTTTAAAATATGACGTTACTTCAGGAATTATATAATTGACAGAAATTCAATCTTTCCCTCAAAAGTCTAGGCGTGAAATTTTGTCTTTAGTATCTACTAAACTTTTGTGGGATTTACAGTTTGTACGTAGATAAATTGTCCTAGTCCTTCTTGCTCACAGTGCCTTCGAAGGTGCATTGACTTTAGTGTCAGAACCTAAATTGGGACATAGTGCATTTCATTACCCTAGGTTAGGTAACTTCATTTCACTTTTCAATAAAATCTAAAATGCAGCGGTTTTTGAGAAAATTAGATTTAAAAATTTCAAGTTCAATTTTCACCCACTAGGAGTTACCGCATAATCATGACAAGAAAAGCAAAGATTATTTATTTAAAATTTTGAACAACTTTGCTTTTATAAGTCAGTCATAAAACCTCTCTATATATGATTTATTTAAGGCTAAATTTCCGTGACCTTAGCAAAGCAATTGATAAAAATGGCCATTAATTAACTCACTTCAGGATTGGTTTTATGAAGAACTTTATAAAAGCAAAGTTGTTCAAAATTTTAAATAAATAATCTTTGCTTTTCTTGTCATGGTTATGCGGTAACTCCTAGTGGGTGAAAATTGAACTTGAAATTTTCAAATTTTATTTTCTGAAAAACCGCTGCATATTAGATTTTATTGAAAAGTGAAATGAAGTTACCTAACCTAGGGTAATGAAATGCACTATGTCCCAATTTAGGTTCTGACACAAAAGTCAAAGCACCTTCATTTGCACTGTGTGCTTTAATAGTATAGTTGTGTTTAAGGTTTTCTAACCAGGCTAAACCAAAAAAAATAGAAACGGTCTGCTTAATTTTATGTTGAGGGATATTCTAATACAAACACACTCATGATATTCACCTCTAGCTTTTCTAACCAGACTACTCTATTAAAAACAAAGCCATGCTACTTTGAAAACATTATAGTGTGAACCTTTGAAATTTCTAATACGACAAGTCTAATAAAAACAGAGCCATGCTATAATATGTTTTTAAAGTATATGTAGATTTTCTGCCCAGGCTAGTGTGATCAAACAAAACTATACTACTTCATTACAATTTACTGTGTATATTCAAGAAAAAATAAAAAAGAGAACCATACTCCTTTAAAGAAATTTTATCTTATACTCTTTGATTTTCTAACCAGGCTACTTTAGTTAAAACAGAGCTATCTTCTTTAACAAACATTTTGATGATTTTAATTTATTTTTTTATCCAGGCTAGTCTAATGAAAAACCATACCATGCTACTTTATATATATTCCAGCGTGTATCTGAACTTTTTCTGTGTATTTGTCCCCAGGCAGAACGGCTACTAGAATTGCGAACTATCAACACCTATCTTTAGGGCTCGGCAGCTGCATTCGTATTCACTATTCTTTTTAACAATCCTTAATTGCTTTCATCCATCCATATTTAGGCATGCAACCGAAGTTCTATTTGCTGTCGGTTTGCCTTAACTTAGTTAAACTGAAGCTGTTTTGAAGCTAACAATTCGCAGCTTCAGCTGGTCTACCATTTTTTCATTATCAATAATTATCAGCTGCCGCCAAGCAACCATTTTGTCAACATTCCTCAGCAACATATGTATAATCTACATTTTAATCTATTTCTCTCTATCTATTTATTAGGCTGGTGATTCGATAAATTATAAACTTGTGCTATATCCATTGAAACCAACTGTAAATTACACTGGTACCCAAAGTTTTACAACAACGATATTTTATTAGTTAAATCAAATCTTTTGTTACTTTTATTGAGTTTTGATAAGTTGGTTACAGGCATAAATGGGGATTATATAATAATGTAGTAGATAATAGTTTTTAGAATCACACTGTATATGTTTAACATAATTTTAAAAACAAATTGTAATTTACTCTTTAATCAATTTTAAAAGCTGAAAGGGAACCCAGTAATAGTGTCGGACTGATTTTGACGTAACAAAAAAAATTAGCCAATGAGAGGACATTATTGACCAATGGTAAAATTCATAGTGGCCTTTCATTGGCTAATTTTTTTTGTTACGTCATAATCAGTCCGACACTAATACTGGGTTCGCTGAAAGGCATTTTCTTATTGGAAAAAGGGAGATGAATTCTAAAAATAATAAATTTCAGGAGGTTTATTCTTTATAAATTGGAATTATTGTCATTAAATCTGTCAACTGCCTCTGCAGTTTCTGGAAGCTTATAAAAGGCCAAGGATATGATTTAGTTTATTTTCCATTAAGATGTATAGAAGGTTATCTCACAAACAAACTATGAATTTTATTCATACATTCCAAACAAAGACGTCCAAGGGAAGGGGGTAAAGTTTACCCCCCCCCCAAAAAAAAACAAAAACAAAAAAATCTCTAACAAAAAAAATTTATCCCGGAGGTAAATTTGGGGGGGGGGACATAATTTACCCCTGCCAACAGATTTCAGGGGGGTAATTCCCCCCCCAAGCAAATTTTACCCCCCCCCCCCCAAAAAAAAAGCTTGGACGCCCCTGATTCCAAATTGTTTCTTCAGATGTCATTGTAAAACTATATAGATTATGTACTTAACAAAGGGATAAATTGAAAACAAATTTTGGAACAGGTAAAAACAACTAAATTTTCTTTTCCAATTATTTCAGTTGTTGGTTACGGCTGATATATCTTAAAGGTTTATATCTTTTTTTTTTGCATTGCATGTGTATTAAATTTTCATTAGAATCTACGATACCTTTATATATTTTATGACACAGTTTTATTTAAAAATATTTTTTAGAAGCTGTTAAATTGTTAACATTTTCTTCTTCTTTTAATTAAAGTGTAGTCAACATGTTTTTGTTTATATATGGTTGCGGTACTTAAATTAAAATTTTCTTAATGAAGTAAACCCCTTTGTTTGTCAATCTAATAATGATATTCTATATTGGTACTTGTATTTTGGCCCGGTGTTTTCCTGGTATCGGGATGCTATCACTTCCGTTTATAGGTTTTTTTGTGCTACTAATAGACATAAGTACATCACATTATAGTGAAATCTGCCCTTTTAAATTTAAACACCGTCACTATATATTTTCTATTGTGTCTTTTTGCGAATATGAAACTCTTTGAGATGTGATAATTTGCGGATTTTAATGCAGGCTCTGATGTCAATATATGAATGATAAATTATGGATATCTTAACAGTTTATCAAGTAGGATACCAACTTCATTTAATACAACTATATCATAACAATAGCAGGACCTGTCTCACAAAGTACTTTGTTAAGCACAAACAACCTTCCCCCCCCCCCCCCCCCTTTTAATTTGAGTGAAAGGTTATATTTTTGGGTTTCCCTTAGGTGAGGTTAGGGTAGGTTATATTGGGTACTGGGTAACCTTGTAAGATTAGTGCACCTCAGTCCTCAGCATTATGTCCCGTTGGGTCAACAATCCCCTCCCCCCAATAGGTTGTCGTTGATCGTCGTTTTTATATATCCTATTGTATAAGTAGTAGCGTTTTTGTTTCTCCTTATCCCGGATATTTTAAGGCTAATTTATCTTTAATTTTATATCTTGGGATGGTTTCAGACCCCCCCCCCCCCTCACCTCTTCGAAAAAGGATCCCTCAGATACTAGGGGCAAAGACAATAGACAATAGAATAATATAATACAATCGGAGAAGTAGAGTAAAATTTGTTTCAACCTAAGAACATCTATCATAAGATTATTTTAATAATAATACCTCTTTGTAATGGAGATTTTCATTGTAAAGTACTTTTGTTTTCAAATCATTTCAGCTTCTTGCTGCCAATAATTGCAAATCTTTTTATATTTCATTAATTAAATTTGTTATTAATTAATAAGATATTCTTTTAATATACAACTAGAGCAAATCCTTAAAATATTTAGGTTACATATTTATCTACTTTTAAAAACCTAAACCGATTGACATATAAGCATATTTTTATTTGTTATATTGTTTTTAATATCTCATTTCAATTTTAAAGTTCTATCATTTTTATTAACGAATAAAGTAAAATTCTGAAGGATTTTCTTTGTTTGCATTAAATATAAAAACCTCTATGCAGTTGACCTATCATTTTTTCTTTAAAAATGCCAAGATAAAAATTGTCATGATAATTTGAAAGAATTTTGGCATTTTGTTTTGAATCGTGAAATACTTTGACCTAAAACAATGATGTTAACATCACATACATCATAACTGACATCTAGATAGCAAAACTTTTATTCATTTAGAGTCTTTCTGTTTATAAAAGATAGCCATATGCCAAGTTCACAAACAACTTTTAGAGGTCAACCGATTTATTCTGTAGGTCAACCTAAACAAGTGCAGCTAACAAATGTCTTTATAAAATTAGTCAACCTAAAGCCTCCAATAATCATACTCGTAAACAGTTGATTTATCTTGTGATATACACCATTATTGATAATCCCTCTCATGGATGTTTTCTTGTAAATTTTCACACCCATATTTAATTAAACAAAAAAGGTGGTAATTGTAAAAACGATGCAATTTGTGATGCTTTAAGCATCTCTTTACAATCATTTAAAATGTTTGGATGTAGTGTACAATAATTTCTGTATAAATATTAGCTGCATAAATCACTAAAATCAGAAGAAAAAAATATTATCATGAAGCTAAAAAAAAAAACTTGTACACTTTTAACAGACAAATAAATATCTTAATATCTAGATATCAGAATTATTAAATTATAAAGTCCACCAGAGAAAAAAAACCTGAATATAAAACAAACACAACTTAATGAAAAGATCTAAGAATTAAAATTATGCGGAATTGAATGTGCACTAATATTTGGATATGAATGTATGATATATGAAGAGAGATGCCACTAAAAACTTGGGATAGATGTGATGCTATTCACAGTGTTCAAACATTTACACGAGGCGCGTGCACATAAATTTATTAGGGGGTTGAGAGTGTAAAGAAGTGCTTGGCCTCCCCTTATTTCAAGGGGATGATTTTTTACATCTTTTTAAAAGATTTTCTTTGGGTTAACTTTTTAATCTTTTGTGTGGTTATTTGATCAACATAAGCAACATTAACATACAAAATGTCCGCAATAGCTATTTTATTTTGATTTTTTTTGCTAAAATGGTAATATGTGCTATTTATTGATATTTTCAGTATTGTTGAAAATACAATAAATTCTGAGGAGGGAGAGGAGGGTATTTTAGATGTTCAATCTTCAATGTAAAAAAGCTTCTTTTCGGCCATCACAAGAACTAGCAACCATCGGCCCTTGTGCATCAGGGATTTAGGAGTAGTTACTCACAAACAAATTAAAACCAAAGCTCAGCATTATCAAACTTACACATTTTTTATACCAAATGCAAATTTATTACAGGTATTGTAATTATATCAATGAATATAGCAATTTAGTGTGATGGATCATTTAATTAAAATTTTGAAATTAGTAAATACACAAGAGAGGTATAGTCACTTTTCATAACTGTCAAACAATTCGGACTTACAATTATTGAGTGGTTTTAATTGACGATACCTTTTTCTCTGTTCCAATAAGAATAAGGCAATTTCGGTGTAACATCACTTTCCTATAAACTCTTGTTTATATTTATAGTCATTGTATATCCGGATTATTGCTACAGCATAATATTGTCCCTCGTTACTTTGAATAAACATTCCTCAAAATTATATGTTATTGAGTATTTTTTGGCTATGCAAAACTTTAGCGGAAACTGTGGAACACCAGCATGTTTTTGCGATGGTAAGGTAAGGATCTTATTATGATATATCTTCACAAGAATTCAAATAATCAATTCAAAGTGTGAATTTTATATTTATCATCATTTCTTACCCATACATTCATATTATAAGACAAGAAAAGATGATATTATTTAGATAGATAGATAAAAAGGCAAGAACAGGATAGAAAAGTTAGGTGATTGCCCCGCAGGGGCTAGAAAGAGGAGAAAAGTTACTGTAAAAATATGACGAAACCCGCAACTTTGTTTCCTTCACATGACCTAACTTTAAATATGGGAAAGGTGGTAATTATTTCCTGGGACCTGGTCAAAGAGGAAAATTTATTCAGTCTCATATTTTACAGATCTTAAGAGACAAACATCCACACATCATATCCCTACCTCATTTATAATTGGATCCTGATAAAACTAAAGATTTTTAAAATGATATAAATTGTAGGTTTTAAAAATTTTCAACATTTTGAACGAATTGGCCTATTTTCTTGTCAAGTTTTTGTTAAAGGCAAAAAAGATTATAAAATGTCCATCTGTACAATAATTTAAGTTTTAGTTTTATCCCATCTTCTTTCAAAGGCGTAGCTACTCTGTAATCGTAATAAACATTTCTCCAGTTGAACTTTCAACATATAGTTATTAAAATAGTATAAATGATAGTTAGAGGTTTCTTGTAATTTAAGTTAAGAATAGCAACGAATTACAGCCAATTTTTCACGAATATTAAAATAAAGATCATAAAAATAATATTACTTTTACTGTTTTTAATAATATTTCCCCTTTATATCCGCGGAAAGCTGACTATAATACGCTGCTATAAATGACTATCACGCAAATAATTACACAGAATATGATGGCGGAAATACATCAATCATGACCATCAAAACTGTATATCAACTTGAACCTAGTAAAAGTGTCAGACTCTGATTATGACGAAAAAAATAGCCAATGAGAGGCCAGTATACACTGTAATTGACCAATAGGAAAATTTATAGTAGCCTCTCATTGGCAAATTTTTTTACCTCATAATCAGAGTCTGACACTTTTACTAGGTTCTATCAACTTTATTTTATGAGGCTATCAACAACAAAAGTTCTATGACCATTAATATACTTGTTTTAACATTTTTTAAATAAAAAATACTACGGTCGCAAAATTGTAGTAAAAAGTTGATCTTGAAATAATGGCAAGTGAAAAAGATGTATAAAATATTTTGCCATTGAGATGTTTTAAAATTTAAAATATGAGACCCTTCAAAAAGGCGTTACATAAGAATTCCTTACAGTTTTTTTTAAACAGCGCAGCAATTTACAATTTTAGGTGTTTTATATCCGTCTGTTCTTTTGACCATCATTCTAAGTTACTATAATATATTAACTGTATCATTTTTGTTTATTGGTTTTAACAGCTTGGAAACTAATTAAATTAAAAATAATAATATCGCCATCTTACATTATATTTGTATGTCTTACTATAATTTTTTTATATAAAAAAAATAATATTCATATTGTTGCGCTACTTATGTACAGTGAACTTAACAGATATTTCGTATTTTTTTTAATAAAGACTTTTATGTCTAAAGAATTTATTTTAGTTCGGAGACGTCAAATTTTCTTATATATTTTATAAAAAATATGCCAAGAAGTAGCGCAGCAACCAAATACTTTTTTATGCAATCAGATTAGTAAACTGTCGGACGATAAAAAAAACTTGGGGCAAATTTTATTAAATGTAATTACGCATATATAAACTTTAAATCAGTTAATATATATTTCATAGCTACTGAAAAAAAACATGCCTAAAGTATATAAAAATGGCAACTATGATGTTTTTTAAGCTGTCTAAATTTTGGAAATATTATCTGTTATAACTAAAAGATAAGCATTTATGGAAACTAAAATTATTTAATCTCCAAACATTTTAATTTTGCAGAAAAAAGCAGATTTTTATCTAATCAATTTGAAAAATAGCTTTTAAGATAGTAATTTCCTCATAATCGCTCAATGGAAACCAAACACCCCACCTCTCTTATTTTGAATTTAAAAAAATACTTCTCAATCTCTACTAATTTAAGTTCAGTTAGAATCCATGCTCATGGCCTGCAGTGTTTGAGCTTACCAATGGGACTAAAAAAGTTCTTAGCAAAACTAATAATAAAGTGGTGAGGGGTTGGGGGAGGTCCAATAACTTATAAATAGGATAATACTGATAAACTTAAAGATAAGCAAATTTTTAACATAATCTAATTATCAAAATACGCCCAAAAATTTTTTTTTACAATATAGTTTAGTATATAGTTTAGTTATTATATGAATAAGTTAGAAAGTTGCGCTGCCATTAAAGATAATTATCCTTGTCAATTGTTTTCAATGATCTTTCATAAAACATATAATACAGATATGATAGTAGTTAAATAAATATAAACTTAGGTGGTCTATTTCTTTTTAATTAAAAATCCAAGTCATTTCAATAATCTTGAGCCAAAATTGTAATCCCATTTTATGAGGCTTTTTTGGCAACTTCGGTTCATTTTAAAGGTTTATATGCTTAATCCACTGTTTTAGATATAGGCGGCTGAGCCACTAGTCTTCAAGGGCGTCATCTAATAAAGGCACTTGGGGTTATTAAAACTCCACATTTTTTTTAGTTCAGTGTGAGTAAATCTTTTTTTACCTCGAATTCATATATGTCAACCCTACCCAAATTTACTTGTTTATAAAAAAAGGAGCACTCATAGAAAAAATTTTTAAACCTCATTTATAATTTTACATTTTAAATAAAGGGGCAAAGGGCGACGCCGCTAGTGCTTAAATAATTGACCAAGTCATTTAACAGTCCAAGTCAAAATGAAATATTCTTTTCAAAAGTTAAAGTATCGTCTGTTAGTCATTTATTCCCTTTAAATCAGCTTTAATCCCTTGTTTAAACCCTTGTGTATACATACACAGGATCAAGTCCACAATACGAAAGATTGTATTTTTTATAATTTTGAAGGTTGGCTGACTAATAAGTAACCAAGTTTACATATTATCTAGAAAAGACTGTGAAATGAGCAGATCGTGCACAGCTAGGGAAAAAGCGCGCAAATGGTCTTTAGGTCTTGGCCTAAAGGTCTATGAAAATAGACTTTACGGCCAGCCGTAAAAGCCGTAAATTTTGAAGATAAGAAACTTTCTTTGCATTTGCAACTTGATCCCATACATACAAACATATCTTATGCAGTTTATACTTAAACAATAGATTTGGTTGATTAGAAAACGAATCTTAAAATGAAAATGGATTTCATTACAAAGCCCCAAAATTTGTGGACAGTTTTAATGTTATCAAGTAAAAACCAAATGATATCTTACCAGTGATCTATTAATTTTCAAATCATATCGGTTTTAAATTATTATATGGCAATGGTGGATTGTTGCATAGATGAACAAGACCTTTGATTTTACCCCCTTTTTCCAGAAGTCTTAATTTTGGATGATAATGAATAATCCCTGTTTTAGCATGAACATTTCCAATCGTTTTAATACAAATTGCCATGCATCTGACATATTAGCAGTAGGGACTGCTTTTAAGAAAATAGTTTTGACTACGAATCAAAAATGTGCTAGGGGTCACTTGAGCTAAATTAATACTCTATGGTATCAAATCTATTATATAAGCTAAGTCATGAGTAAAATATTTGTTGTTTGTAAGCTTAAGATTAAAACTAGGCACACAAAATCTTTCACTCACGATTCCTTTACGTAAACAAGGACGTCCAAATCCATATGTAACACACACTGGGTCAATTTACAGAGTATCTGTGCTTCCTATAGGTATATTAACACTAGCCTGGGTTAAATTATAGAGTATCTGTGCTTCCTATAAGTATATTAACACTAGCCTGGGTCAAATTATAGAGTAGTTTTGTTCTTAAAATCTAAGGTCGTTGGGGAATGGAGTATTGGCCCCCTTGGTGCAATGACAGTTGGCAAATTTAAGTACAGGCTCCTAAATGAAACCGGTAGGGTAAAAAATTACACATATATGTATTTATATATATTTTTTATATCTATTTATTATCGCCATTTATCTATTTCAACTCACTTTAGTTATTCTTTTTTCATCATTTGTTCCACTGTAATTTAAACTGCAATAAATTCTTAGGTGTACAGTTCTGGGGTTTGTGTGTGTGTGTGTGTGTGTGTGTGTGTGTGTGTTTGTGTTTAGGTGTTAAAATAGATTTATTAAGTATGGATAAAATTCTTGAATAAAAATATTTAATCATTATGTTAAATTATGTTAATCATGAAAAATCATTTTTGAGTATTTATCTCATATAGTTTTTTAGGAATATCTATCTGAGCTTCTCATACAAGTTGAAAACAGTTGCTTTTTGAAGGTATATGGGAACTTAAGATATAGGACAATGGTCAATAAATCTATTAAATAACCCAAATAATTAGGCAAAATATCCCTTCTGTAAACTAAAATTATTGGTAGAAAAGTTTGGACACTAAATGTCAGTACACATCAATCAAGATTTAATAAATGTTTGAGTAGGTCCCAAGGCATTTACATCCCAGCTATTGCAGACAACCAACATTTTGATTCTACGACGACCTTTGTCTGGAAGTCCCAACCATTTATGACAATGAATTTAGCCTGTTTAGGGCTAAGATATTCCAAATATTGAGACACAACAAACCTGACATAGCAGCAGAAGGTAAAATTTTTCAAGTCTTTAGAGATGAAGCGGTTTGGGCCTAAATTCGAACCCATCATCTTCCCAATGACGAGCGGATGCGCTACGTGTTATGCAACGGTCAGAGATGTAAGATATACTTTAGTATGCTTTCAAAAATAACTACTCCATTATTACCATATTGGATTCGTATAAAAGTGTGTATACACTTTATCTATAAGCATTTGCAATAAGTGTGAGTCATAAAACTTCCATACTAAACAAGGATGACAACATCCATAAAAGCGGTAGGAAAAACGAACATTAACATTTGTATAGTGTCAGAACTGAATAATCAGAATATAAATGTATAAAAATCGAACGAAACAAAATTGTAAGCAAATCTGCTAAAAATCTGCTTAAATATTGTTTAAGGACATACTTACATTTTTTGGACTTAATTATAGAAGTGCTTAGCTTATAACAATGTACTTTGTTGTCCTAGGAATCAATATTCTAAAAATCAGACCAATCGGATAATTTTATCACATCGTACCTAACTCCTATAGGGATCATCATGCAAAGTTTGAAATCGATAGGACAATTTTAACTGTTTAAATTAACGAAAAGAGCCATCCGTTGCGTACTGACGGACGAACGTACGGACCGATCCTAATTATAGAAAAGCTTCGCTTTTAAAAATATTTATTTACCATACGCATTCTAATGATAAAGAGAAACCTTTTCAACTATTACAAATCATTAAAAAAATATTATTTTTTTAATGTATATGAAAAGTACGTTCAAAAATACCAATCAAAAAGCCTAATTCTTGACAGCTTTAGGACAAATAAACATAACTTACCTAAAATTTTAATAATGATTATTTAATTTAAAGTTTAAAATATAATCAATAATTCCACTTTTGATGTTTTTAAAAATAATATATTGGAAAATTGGAATATTTTACTGGACAAAGACCAAAGTTTCTTAAAAATCCGCTATGTGACGTCATAAAAATAAGGGAGATGAGAGGAGATGTGGGAAAGAAAACCCCTAAAAAAGAGATGGATAATCCCTAATTTTTATGACGTCAAATAGCTGATTTTTAAGAAACGTTGGTCTTTGTCTTTTACTGTCCATCTAAAGTTAATGTCCCTTGCTCTAACAATACTATATTGAAAAGTAACTAAATGTTTAAATCATTTAACTTATTGTTATTAGTGAGTTGAGAATTTTCTGTATTTTTTCCAAAATGTTAAATGTTGAAAATTATGGGTTATTAAAGGAAGTTTACATAGCTTCGGTGAAATAATATAATTGTTAACATACTAATCTCCCCCCCCCCCCCCAATTTGTTCATTCCATTTTCCACAATTGTCTGTGGCCTTCTGTCAAAGGTCAGTTTGTAATTGTTTGTAGCTGCATTTTTGCACGTGCCCCCCCCCCTCACCCCATCCCCTCTTCACTCAAATAGTTTTTACTGCCAGATTTTTCATGGATATAGAAATTGGTAAATGAACATCAGTAATTTTTATGTCTACTAGGGGAATATTAATTTGAAGATAACTATAGATGAAATTAGATATAGCAAAGCTCTGCTTAGGTAAAAAAGGCCTAAGAAAGAAAACCCAACAACATACTTTTTTAGGATTGTATATTATTCCTATATATACACACTAGTGGTTTCGCCCCTAGCCACTAGGGACTTTGCCAAAAGAAGTTATTTTTAAAAAATTAAGGGGGATTTTTTAGGGATGTTGGGGGTGTTCCGTCCCCTAAGAAAATAAGAATAAAACCACCACAGGACCAGTAGGTATATTCCCTGAAGAGAAGAATCCAATCGGTTCAGTGGTTACTGAGATCTCAAGGTACGGACGGACAGACAGACATCAAGCTACTTTGTATTATAGATAAGAAAGCTATCGATTTTTAAGAATAAATAAGACAAACATGATGAAAAGCTTAAGCTAAAAATTTCTTTAACTATTACTTTATCTAATATCTAAAAAAACAAACGTTAGGAATTTTCAAAAAAAAAGCCTAAATTGCCCCATGGAAAATAATTTTCCTCGTAATTTTTGTTTGTTTAGTTTTGTCAAGGGGAGACAGGATTAATATAAAGATTCCGTAATTTTAAGAAATTTTTGTACATAGAAAATTTATTTCTGTCTATACACAGTAAATTAGGTAAATCAGCACCCATCTGACAACAACATATTTTATATCTTTTCTGACCAATCGATATTAGTTAAGTAGTGCCCTGCAAATAACAAGCAATGATGTATTTCCCCCTTTCCCTCTTCTCTTACCATTTTAAAACTTTATTTTGGCATGGTTTAATATAATATTTAATAGTAGAAATCATTAGAAACCATAACCTACCCGCTCCTCTAGCCTAAACGAAACCTACCTAACCAAACATTATCATGGAAACTGGCCCATCCTAACCATGCAATGAATTTGCTAAAATCTGCAAAAAGTTTTGCTTGAGATTTGTGATTAAATGCCCCGCAAAAAATATCTACTTTGCCTCTGGGAGATTGGGGGGAGGGAGGAAGAAGGGTGAATGCCTGAAAGAGGAAAATACAAGGGTGAAGTGAAAACATTTTACATATTTCAGTATTTTCTGTAATCTAAAGAAATGGCTTCGAATTTTTAAAAAAATCATGTAGCCATATCTCCTATATAATTAGTTAATTATGCCTGGAAGGATGCCTGCCAACCGCTGGACCGATAAGGTTTAAATTTTAGAGAGTGTTCATAAAATTTATGAGCAGTTTTTTTGGTCTATTCTACTTATTCCTTTATCTATGAATATTTTTGCAATAATATTGGACACTGAGTTTCACTGGGCTCACAGATGGATTTATAATTCATTCACGACAAATTTTCTCTTCTCATGATAACCAAGGGAAGGAGGAGAGTGTTTTTCCAAAATTACATTTTTAAAAGCGAAGCTTTTCTATAATTAGGGTCGGTCCATCCGTCCGTCCGAGATTGATAGTTTTTATTCGTTAATTTAGGCATGTTAAAATTGTCCTATCGATTTCAAACTTTGCATGATTATTCCTGTAGTAGTTAGGTACGATTTAGAAAGTGTAGCAACTCTATAATCATTACCAGAATGTCCGTACGTCCATTTTAAACATGTTGATTTTTTTACTTTTTTAACAACAAATTTTTATGTGATCTAATTATCCGTTTGATCTGATTTTTGGTATATTGATTCCTGGAACAACAAAGAACAATATTAATAGCGAAGCAACTCTATAATCAAGTCCTAAAAATTTAAATATGTCCATAAACATTATCCCGTATCAAGCAGTTTTTCAACAAATTTACTTGCAATTTTGCTTCGACTCTTATACATTTATATTCTGATTATTCAGTTTAGACACTATACAAGTGTTAATGTCCGTTTGTCCTACCGTTTCAGTGCTTCGCTTTTATGGATGTTGTCATCCTTGTTTTAAATACATCAAAATAGCAATTTATTGACACAAATAATCAAATATTATTTACTATAACTCCTCTAATTTAAGTCGTCCTGATATTCTTTTAATTTTTGAGCATAACTTTGATCATATGTTGACATCTTTGTTTGTTTTTTTAATGAAATCATAGAACATACAGATGTATTAATCAAATTTGCTATGCTTCTAAATTTTGCTAAAACTATTTGAACATGAAAATTTTTGCGGTGACTGTTGAAAAATGTAAAATTTGTTGGCAACTTTTATTCTTATCTAATTCTCAGGGCTCGGCATCCGCTTTAAAAGTCTCATTTTTATTAGGTTACACTCGTAGCCGCAATCGTATTTCAATTTTTTGACAACACACATCTGCAATTATTTTCTAATTAATCAACGAAACAAGCAAGACAAAACTATACCTCTTCTGTAAAAAATATATTTCTAAATATTTTGTTTAGCCAACTAAGAAAATATGTTGGTTATAAAACCTTGGGGACCACTGTAATTTACGTTCAATGTCTCCTCCCTCCTAGAGTATGTGTAGACGAGGTGGCTTAGATGTAGCAGATCTATTGAACTACATTCAGCTGCCAAATATTGCGCGGCTGACAAAACTTCCTAATTTTGACAGCTTATTTATACTGTCTACACTATATATTCCCAAATTTCATTTTTTAAAGCTTTTGAATTGTGATTCCTGTAGTAGTTAGGTACGATTTAGCAACTCTATAATCGTTACCAGATTTTTATATGATAAAATTATCCGATGATCTGGTTTTTGGATACTGATTCCTTGGACAACAAAGTACAATGTTATAAGCGAAGCATCTCTATAATCAAGTCCTAAAAATGTAAGTATGTCCTTAAACATCATGTATTTAAGCAGTTTTTCGACAAATTTACTTACAATTTTCTTTCGATTTTTATACAATTTTCTGATTATTCAGTTCTGACACTCTACAAGCGTTAATGTTCGTTTGTCCTACCGTCTAAGAGCTTCGCTTTTATGGATTTTATCCTCCTTGTTTATGCAGTGTTTATCATTATCAGAAATTTAAAATAAAGATACTAAAATCTTGGGGTTCAAATTATTTATATAAGTTATGGTTTTCAATATTTCTTTTCTGGTTTTGAATAAATTAAGATTGTTTTACATGATATCATCAATGACATTATACATTTTAAAGTCCTTTTAGTTTTAAATTGATTTATAATGTTTTTTCCTTAATGTTCTATTGTACTTTTATACTGTACTTTTAAACAATAAAATATACTTTTTATACAGTCTGTAATACATTACTATTAGATTTTGAAGTCACAAAGTCATTGCATTGCATTATTAAATGTTCAAGATTATTTATTAAGGTATAATAAAAGAATTTTGCCAAATTAATCCTTTCAAATTAATTATTTGACATTCCTTCGGCATCTCGGGGCTAAAAAACTGGTTTTAATCTTATACATTTTATATCCGCGGAAAGCTGTTTATAATAAAATGCGAGAAATGACTATTATTACAGGAATAGCTGTTTCCCATTTTATATAAAAAGCCTAATTAGAAAAAACTAGAACTAATATACTGGAGCAATTCAGACATCTCTTTCAAGAATAATACCATCAATGAAAATAAGTTGGAAAATTGCTGCAGGGTTTTTATAGAGTTGCTGTTCTTTGAATGTCAGGATCAAGTCAGGTGACATAAAAGCCTAGCCATTTAGCTATTCTTTCTTAAAATTTAGATTAGGTTTGGTCACATAAAAGATCTGGCAGCCCCGAAGGGTTAGAGGACGTTTGATGGCCTTCGGGTTGTAACACCATCCTTTCCTAATAATCTTGACTATTATTGAATGATAGATAAATTTAGCTGTCAATGTTCAGATAAATAATAATCCTTCATTATGAATGTTGGATCATGAGGGTCACGAACTCGCGACCTGAGAGGACCTTTTTCACAACCATCTTTGCATCTTAACGTTCTTATTAAACAGCCAATAGCATTATTTAAATCATTGAAAAACAACAAACCAAGAACTACATATTTTAATAAATGGTCCGTCCACTAGTGAAGAAAAGTTACGAATTATGCTATGCAGTAAGGTTTTATGTCTGAAGCTTAAGATCTCAATATCTTATGAACCGATTGGGTTCTCTGTTTTTTGGTAGGCTTAACATAGGTCCTGTGATGGTTTTAGGCTATTTTATTTTAAGACTTAAATCTTGGGATGGTTTTAAGCTATTCAGTCTTCAGCAATCTCTTTGAATACAGACCCCCTAGATACTAGGAGCGTAGCCGCTAGTTATTTATATATATTCCGTAAGATATTATCTAACAATTTGGTAAAAACACTGATGAAAATAAGATTTCTTATTAATAATATGGCAATAATCACGAACAAGGGATAAATTTTCAGTTAGAACGTTCATTTCTAAATACAACCATTTCTCTGTGAGTATGTATGGGTAAGTAGAGTGTGTAAATTTAGACCTTTATACAAGTGCAATACAATGTCGTCAGTACAGTATCACAAAATATTTAGTACTAACTTTTAAAACTTTAACAGATTTTTGGTGAAAATGTAAAACTTTTTAGAAATAATTGTCTGAATTGAAATTCAAATTTAAGTTTGTATCCTAATATCTCTGTAAGAGAATAATAGATTATAAATTCTATTCTAATCATAAAGGTGATTCAAGCAAGGAAAAAGGTTAATTTAAATAAATTAATGGAATAATATTGTTCAAGCAAGGATAAGTTTGTCCTTTTGTAGCGCAGCAATGTTTAGCTAAAAGTACTAATGTACCGTAGTAGGTGTTAATAGTATAATTACAACTAATAATAATATAATCGCTTTTTTGGCAATTAGTGTAAGTGTTTTTGTCAAAATAATTGACAATAATTTTTAGCAAAATTACACCTATTGAAATCTTTGCCATTGTGGCATAAACACAATTTTAAATTAATCTATACACCCAAGTAGTGTAAAATATTGGATTAAAGCTCCTCTTGCTGTTTCATAACTTGTCATGATGACGGCATAACGGACCTACCGATATAAAGAAGCTACGCTGTTGATAATTCGACTATGATCATTGATAAATCATCAGTCATTTTAGGGTAATATATTATAATTCAGAGGGGAAAGGGACATTCGACTATAAATTTTACTGGTACCCTAGGTTTTATAAACACGGTCTCTTATTAGTTGTCTGAAAAACTTTGGTACTTTTAAGAAATCTTGATTTATTTGCTAAAACTATTAGAGGAAATGGACATTCGATTCTAAATCTGGATTGATTAGTTAAAATAGCATTGCCATTACTATTCAACAAAAAAATTTATCTACATAAGGGGTAATTTTGTTTTTAATCATCGTGGATATACATAATTTTATCCCCGATTATATTTAAAATAAATTCACATTTTAATACAAATAAAATTGGATTTAGCCAAATGAACACTTATTCTTTTTCCATTTTGCTATCTTAATATAATTGAGAAATTTTAAAAAAGAAGAATGTACTTAATTAAAAGCAACATGGGGTATAGTCCCTTTCGTGGCAACGCACCTTAAGGGGCTTTTCTTCGTATTTTCATAGTTGCTTTTCTCCTATTTATAGCCCCTGCGGGGGGCTCTAACCCTGCGGGGTAATCACCTAACCCAATATAACCTGACCTAACCTAAAAGCCATTTTTAAAATACGACGAATCGCCCCTTAAGAGGCGTTGCCACGAAAGGGACTATTCTCTCAACATGTTTATAAAAGTACATAATTTGATATCTGTATTTGCTGTCAATCAATTTTGAACAAACTGATTGATCCCAACTATTTCAAACACCAATCTGAGATGTGCAGCTGAGATCTTTTAGAACAGGCCAAGAATGCATTTCCAAGAGCGCAGCTTCATTACAACTACAGGTATGTCCGTACATCCATACATTCGTCAACAAGGATTGGATTTGGATTCAACTAAGTATAAATGTCGATTCATATTACAATAAGGCATAATTAGACTGCACCTTGAATAAGTTATAGGCGCAAATATTGTATTTTCATAATAATTGCTTGGTTGTAATGAATTTGCAAGAGTTTCTCTGTTTGTTTGTGAAACCAATGCCTTGCTGCACTTGTAATGAACCAAATTGTCCTTGTTAGGAATAAATTTGTGCTGTCCTAATTAAATGTGATTCCTAAGAATTGCTTGGTCTTGTGTCATTACAATAGAATATAGTATTTAATACAGCCAGTGTAGTTTGTTTCTAAAAAGAAAAAAAAACAATTTAAACAAGAACAAATATATCTTTGAGTAGCGCATACTCTAATTATAGAGTAGATACAAATGGAAAAAGGAATAGGTTTATTATTAATTATTGAAATGGTGAGTTTAACTAAATCTAGACAGTAGAGGTAGAAAGAAAAGTAAAATTTCATCACATAATACAAACAGGATATCAGAAGCAGTAAAATTAAACTGTCACAGACCTGCATGCAGCAAATCTTGAACCTGGATTTGATGTGTATCTTAATTGTCGACTGCAGTTCAATAATATGTTTTTCTTAAAATACTGAGAGAAAAATTGCGAGTTTTATATTATTTGATTATATAAAAGGTAATGTAATTAATGATTAATTAACACGTGAATATCTGTACATTATATTAGTTGAACAATCCATGAAATTGTATGGTAACCATAGATAATTATGTAGAATAGCTTAGCTATTACAATTTGATAAGTTGGTTGTATTCAGATGTAACCTCATAATCTGAGCTGCATGCAACTCTAATAATTGTAAAATATAGGGTTACCTAATTTCAAAACTTACTCTCAATATCTTTTGAAGTATATTTATACCAACGTATTTATAGAGTTAAATTGGCATCTTTATTGGGTTTCAATAAAGGATGCGAAACCCCCCCCCCCCCCCCACACACACACACACACACACACTTAATGTATTCATGAAACTTCCGAAAATAGAACCACTGAAAATACTATTATTAAAGACCTAGCAATATAACTTATCAGAACTGCAAGAACAAGCTTTTAGAAAACTTAAAAATTCAAAGGCATTTTTTGTATTTTTGTTGGCAACTGTTCTACTGGTAAAAATGTTTATTACTGAGTGAATTGTCAATTACTTGATTTGATAAAAGTTCAATCCTATGCACACAATTAGAGGGAATTAGTTATACTCAGGTCAATCCTTAAAAACTTTTATTAGATTTTAAAAGTATTTATTAAACGTCCACCAATGGTGATACAAAATTATCGCTTTTGTAGATGAAAACTTTTTATAAAACTTTGGACGCCAGTATAATTTCAACTCTTTATGATAGACCCAAAGCACTATAATTTTTATTGAATTTCTGTTGCAACCTTTTAAGTATCAGACTTTGCATCTTAATGAAAATCATTGCAACTTTTTAAAGGTCTTGGCTTGTCATTACTTAAGGCCAGAGATAAGATTTGATTTTATGAATAGTTTGATTATAAGATTATTATTCGAACTGATCTATGGAAAGTAATCTTGAGGGGGTTGGGAGTTGAGTCATCAACCAATAAAAAAAGATAACCCCCATTCCTAAAAAAATAGTTTATGTATTTAAAGGTAGTCCATACCAATATTTATTGTATAACTCAGTAGCTAGGGGGGAGGCTTCTTAAATTATAAAATTACCATTATCAAATATAAAGTCTCAAATTTAAATTGAAAATTACCTGAAATTAGAAATAAAAATTAAACAAACTCAATCATATTAATAAAAATCCTTTAGAAATTTAATTAAAATTTTCTAAAAACAATTAAACAAAGTTACACCCATTATCCTGATGTTTCAGTCAATGTATTCACACATATCAAATGTTCAATTGCATTTATGTACTTTAGTGTTGTTGTTTTTATTCTAAAATAAGGAATAAGCTTTTTAGTTTTGTGCATCTCTATAATAAGTAGATGAATGGGTTCGAATAGATCTCCAAAATGGCTTGATGATTTGGTTCAGATTTTTTATATGAGCTCTATAGAAACATGGACAGCAGGTTTCGGGCTTTTTTCGAGTAGCTATGTTTTTATTATTATATGTTATCCCCTACTTTATAGTTTAGGATATAGTGTTGCTTTCCTTAAATTTTTTCCTTATCCCCTATTCCTGAAAGTTTACATGAATGGAATACACGCATATATGATAAAACCATTAAAATTCCAAGGCGTCCAAATAACACTTTTTTCTACAATTGCAGCTACTCTTTTAATAACACCTTTTTACCACTTTCAGCTACTCTTAAAATAACACTTTTTTTTTACACTTGCAGCTGCTTTTTAGTCAACAACTTTTATACTTGAGCTGCTTTTTGTTTAACACTTATTTTTATTTGCAGCTGCTTTTTGGTTAAGCCTTTTTTACACTTGCAGCTGCTGTTTTTAATTTAACATATATTTACACTTTAAGCTACTCTTTAATAAAACTTTTTTACACTTTCAATATCATTTTTTGCACTTGCAATTACTTTTCTAATAATACTTTTTAACTCTATCAGTTACTTTTTAATAACACTTTTTAACTAAACGTGCAACTACATTCGTATACATACACTCTCTCCAATTAATATAATCATAAAAAAAGTTTTCACTTTTCAATTCCTAAAAATGTGACGACATTTACATTTGAAACATTATTTTTTGGTCGAAATGGTAAACTATCCTTGTCTTCTCTGTCTAACTGTCTGTCAGTATGTACATGTCCACAGTACGAAACTTTGTTCAATAAATTGTGTCTTATTTATGGAGCATTACCATACCTGTGACTTTAGGTATATGTGTGAGAATAGGGGTGTGTTTGTGTGTGTGTGTGCATCTGTGTAGATTGACGAAGTTGTTCAGTTCAAATCACAAAATATGAAAAGAGCAACAAGAATGACAACATCCATAAATCACAAACGTAAATCAATGATGTGCTACAATTGAAAAATTGTATATGCTGGTATTTCATCTTTTCTTATAGTGTAGCTTTGCAAGTAAATTTTTATTAATTAGCAAAACAAACAATAATACCCCCAAATTTCATAGCGATCAGGCAATCCTAAATGCAAAAAAAAACAATGTTTTAAAAATGTTAAAACTGTTTTAGCGTCATACAAACAGACGTTAAGAATATAATCATAGAATATTGGAGTATTTGTAGGAGCACCATTTACAAACGCATCACATAACTTTTATTTTCTTTCAAGATCTTTGCTTCAAGTAAGGCGAGAGAGCACAATCATGTCAAGATTAATCCACAACCCTTTCTCCCTCTAAGATATTTAGTATTTGAGAATATAGCCGTAAGCATAGACGTCCAGGGGGGGGTAATGGGGTGATTACCCCCCCCCCCCAAATGAATTTTGGATTTTCAATTTTTACCAATTTAAAAAAAAATGCCTCTATAAAATAAAGATTACCCCCCCCCCCCAAAATGAGCTTGGAGGTATTATATTTTTGTCCATTGTCCATACTTGAATCCCTGTGTTGAGGCCCATAGTGATTGTATGTCCCAATAATTATGGTGACAAGATGCTTATCTAACTACTTCAGGATTATATATGCATGTTGCAGGGATGTCAACTTTAAAAAATTAACTAAGTCTTATGTATAGATGTATATATTACAGGGCTGTCAATTTAAATATTTTACCTCATACAAATCTTTTTTACAGGATTGTCAACTTTATATTTTACTTTTTAATTTTGTATGCAGGTTCTCAAGATGTTAATTCTACACATAATTTACTTATTTTTTAAGTATATGTACAGAGAACAGATCTATAGTATAGATGTATATACAGACAACTAACTCCCTTCCTTTTTCAATGACCTTTTTCGTCTGCTTATAAATTATTTGCTGCTACTTGGCTGTGTTGATAAAAGCGACACCATTGGTTGATTTTCAACGACCCAATAGAAAGGTTGCACAAGGTTAACGCGATTGGGACTCGGGAGATTTTATTTAACCCTTTCTCCCTCTAGTATTTAGTGTACAGAGTTATCAACTTCTTATACTACTTCAGTTTTTCATATCGATGTTATAGAGTTAACAAATTTATATTTATTTTAGTTTTTAATATGATGTTTATAGATTTATCAACTTTATATCTGTGGTATAAATACATTCCATCTTGTATTGGTATATATTTGCTTTCTAGGCCACATATACCATAATAAAATGTAAAAATACTGAATTGGACATCCCTGATACAATGAGGTGTATGTCAGGGAGTAAGGGAGGGGACAATGGATTGAATATTCAATTTTTAAGAGTCTCAGACTTTGGGTACTGGTTTAAAGGGAATGTGCACGTATTCCGCAGGTTCTGACTGACTTTGGGTACTAGCGCATCAATGCCCCGCTAACTAGCTGAGTTAGTTTTCAATATGGCAGACAAAAAAGATGGCTGGTTTTAACAAATATTTTTCCCAAGAAAATGTCATTTCATAAAAAGAAACTCTACTATGATATTTATGTATTATACAATCTAAGAACCCCTTGAATTTAGGTTGCAGTTAAAAATACATGAGAAGGGTTGACGAAGTTCTAAACACGATTTTTCTAGTGATTAATTACAGAATGTTTGCTACATTGTGATGTATTGGTAATTTAATTTTCAAGTGAATGATTTTTTTCTTAGAACTAATTTTGTTCTAAATTATATTACCATGATCCCGCTACAATTTTGGTCAAATTTTTTGGATAAATCTGGTTTTCATTGCTTTTCAGTGAAAACTCTTAAATTGAATTAATTGCCCATTGTCCCCTCCCTTACTCCCTGGGTGTATGTACATGAACAAAAGGTTTAAATGATTTTAGAATTGGCTGAGTCTTTTAGTCACAGTAAGATATAAAAAAAAGACGTTCAAGGCAACACCACTAAAAGAAATAATTTGATGTTATTCTGATGTTAATAAAATTAAAAGTTTCTTGTGAGATTTTTATCTCAAAACTTAATTAAATTAGCAAAGCATTTGATGAATTTCTTTAAAAGTAAGTTTAACTCCAAACTCTTACTCCCCTAAACAAGGTTGCCCACAAAACTTTTGCTGGATATGAACCCCCATCCTTCTACCAACTAAGAAAATTATTGGTGCTTCACGCAATATTCAAAGCTTTTAGTTCTGTTATAAGTGTTAAAATTTAATGCACAATCAATTTTAACACCCCTCCCTCCCCCCAACTCAAAAAAATCAATAGATAAGTTCCCCTTCCCAACCCCCCTCCTAAAAAAACTTGAACATCCTTGCTTACAGTCAACTTCTTAAGTTTATTATACCACTGTGTGCTGTCGTCCTACACAAACACAATAGGCTATCTACAACTCACAGTTTAAATGGACTACATACATTGTAGGTAAACTGCATCTAGTTGAAAGTGAACCACTTTTATACCCTCTAACATAAAATAACTTATACTTTATTGTATCTAGCTTCATAGCTATCCTGTGTGTGTGTATCTATCTAAATGAACTCAGTATAATGCCTAGGTCCTAGTTTTGTTAAAATTAATGATTGCCTTTTAATTATACAATCTAATACTCATCAATAAAATGTCTATGACAGCAAAATTGTTAACCGAATCTTTTTTACAAGAAAAACAAGTTATGATATAAAACTTATAATAAATTGTTAATTAAAATGTTAAAAAAAAGCAAATTTTAACAATAAAAGATTATTTAGATACTTTTAAAAGTTTAAGAACTGTCCAAGACTATATTGTATAGAAAAGGACAAAGTAGCTGGATGTGTATGTGTGTGTGTGTGTGTGTTTCTAGTAAGCAATTTGTCAGAAACCAATGAATTTATTGGTCTAAAATCTGTATTTGCCCTGGTCATGATTAAAGACTTGAATGGAAGGGATGGAATATAGAACCTGACAAGAGGCATGTCATATAAATAACACATTATGACCCCTCCTACCAATAAACTATTTTACAATAAAATCTTTTATGCACTTTTCCCTTTCCTTCCCCCCCCCCAAAAAAAAAAGTAAAAGATAAGTAGACTAGGGACGGAGCCACTAGTACTTAATAGTAATAGTATCAGAGGATCTATTCTATTCTGTCAATCCTTTCAGACAAAACACACACACAGACACAGGGTAATAAAAAAAGATTTAGTTAATTTAACCTTTTGTTTCTTTAATCTAACGGATTTTTAAAATTTAAGAATATACCAAGATAAAAAACAAATTCTACCTGATCAAAATTTCATGTACACTACTCCTGTTTAACTTGTGTAAATTATATGTTTACACATCATCGAAAAATTAATATAATAATCATCTCTATTAAGATATTTTGAGAAATTTATGGATTAAAGTTGACATATTCCGTTGGAGACCCTGTAAGCAAGACTGAGGCCAAGTGCATATAAGTAAGTATCTGTGCCTTTTCTTATAACAAACCCCTCTTTTAAAAGTTACAGGTTAAAGAAATAGGAAGTTTTTTCAATTTATTTAAAACGATTTTTAAAAATATTTTTATATCTTGACTTGACAATCTAACCAGAAGTAAGGATTAAAAGGTATATTTTTACGCAATGAACCCTTCAATGAACAGAAAAGCACCAATTCGTCTCATCTTATGAAAATATCGTTTTAAAAATATAGGCAAAGAAACGGGATAAGTAATTATTTCGCTCATTATCATTTGATAAAATGTGTGGATTTTCTAATTATATACTGCAACATTTTGTTTCCTCTCCACTTATCCCTGCCAATGTTCTGTGTACGAATAAGGTGTCGATCTACACCTTTTAAGATATGTCCAAGTGTCCAAATGGTCAATAGAAGACTAAATGGGGAGGAGGTGGGGACAAATGGAAGTTTTGAGTGAGGCAGAATAAAGATTACAATTTCTTAATAATCTTATATATTTTACTGGTAATTGTTTGAATTATATTTTAGAGTATTACATTTGCTACTTTTGTAGATGTTATTGTGGCCTTTAAATTGTTTAATGAAGTTATTATGATTCGTTAGAAACAAAAGTGAAATACACAATTTAGCTTCACAGTGTTTAGAAGCAGCAGCCGCACTCAGCCACACTCAGCCTAAGCCACACTCAGCCTAAGCCACACTCAGCCTAAGACACACTCAGACTAAGCCACACTTAACCTAAGCCACACTCAACCTAAGCCACACTTAACCAAAGCTACACTCAGCCTATGCCACACTTAGCCTAAGCCACACTCAGCCTAAGCCACACTCAACCGCAGCCAATATAAGCAAACAATTGGCCGCAACCACCCTCACCGGGCTAGTGCAGCAAAAAAAAAAAATTTAAAAATGGGACAGGTATCCATAGTCAACTAGTCAGTTTGATGGATATTAAAGAAAAAAAATGTTTTTAATAAAATTTGATCTGCCCAGCTGCATGAATATAGGTATTCATACACATATAGAGAGGTATCATATACACATACATATACATATAGGTACACATACAAATATAGAGAGACCCTTTTTGTATTTTGATTGTTGGTGCACGACAAAATGTCATCCCACCAACTAAAATTCTACAATACAATGCACCAGGGGTGACAGGGATAACACAATGGATCAGAAATTAATATTCCATAAAAAAAAAATTTACTTATCTAGTTTTGTATAAAAAAATTTTATTTAATAATAAGATGGAATAAAAACTGTTAACAATAGTTAATGCTATTTGTTTGTTGACAATTTTATTTTAAAAGAATTTGTTTAATTTTATTGTGTTTAACTGGACAATGGGCAACCATTTTCTAGATAAGGTGGCTAACCATTACAACATAAAAGGCAATTTCACTTTACCTCCAAATGGACCACAAGCTAAATCTTTACTGAACATATTTCTTATGCTATAATTAAGGGTTACAATTTACAATAAAGGTACTAAGAAAGAGAAGGAATGTCTGATTGAGCCAATAGGAGAATCGCATCGGTACATACATTTAATTTCATTGGTTAAAATTTTGTACACATCTTGTTACGAATGCATGTTTTTTTTCATTTCATACATAGTTAAAAGTCAGCTGTAAACAGTATATTTTCTTAGTAGAAAGCTTTGCGGAATCAGAATTAATTGCCCAAAAATTTCGTTTAAATTTGAAAGCTTGGTAACGAGGTGGATTCTTAAAAAAAAAGTTAGGCTGGCTACTCGCTGGTGAGGCAAAATTATTTTTGTGAAAAATCCTCCAAAATCGAATAAAAAAAATTACAAAAATTAAATAAAATCTTAAAAGGGTTATTAACATATGATTTTGTTTAATTTTTGTAGATTTTTAATGTTCTTTTGGATGATTTTTCACAAAAATAATTTTGCCTTACTATCGAGTAGCGAGTCTATAATTTCTTAAGAATCCACATCAGCTTGAGTCGAAAGTAAACAATACTTTTGTCTGCTAGAAATGTTCCTCCTTAGATTTGACGATGAAAGGGTTCAGAATATGCTTCTATTCTTCTATTTCTATTCAATTTACTGGAGCCTCGCAGTTTTATTGAATAATAGGGGTGTTTTGGTAAACAACTCACCATTTGGGGGAATTATAATCGGGTACATGGCGTTCCTGCAACTGGCAGAATTACAGCTGGATGTAATTTTGTCAAAATGTAAAAACCTCTGCCAAAAATACAGTCATACTTAAAGTAACCGCCATAAATACATCTAACACAGGCATTTATACATCCAAAATTGTCAATTTTACATCTATTTCTTGCCAATTTTACATCTAAACTTTTTTATATGTCATAAATACATCCTATACATTTTAATTAATAATAAACAATAGTGAACTGTATAGTAGACATTTATTATCAATACAAGAACATGCATAAATATTTTATTAAAATTATAGTTAAATGTTTAAAATCTTCAAAATTGAATTTATACAGTTGATTGTGATGACCTTATATTACATTATTAAATGTATAAATGTGAGTTAAATATAATTTTACAAGGTAATACACATTTAGTAGTCAGACATACAAGGTTTGTTTTAGGGTCGATGTGCTACAATGTTATTTGCACCTTTTCTAAATTGCACCTATCAGTTATAGGAATCATCTGGCAAAGTTTGAATTCAATAGGACAATTTGAACAATATAAAAATAATAAAATACAAATATATACAATCAAACTAATTAATAAATGACATTCTAAAAATAATTCGTGAAATGGGTAACCAGAGAAAAAGGAATACAAATTTTAAACATTTAGCCATAATCTAATATATTAATTATGTATATTCTTGTAGTATAAATATCTACTATACAGTTTACTATTGTTTATTATTGATAAAAATGTACAAGATGTATTTTTGACATATAAAAAAAATTAGATGTGAAATTGGCAAAAAATAGATGTATAATTGACAATTTTGGATGTTTAAATGCCTGTGTTAGATGTATATTTGTCAGGGTACCTTCGATATATTGCAAATTACTGTCGAATTTACATCCAGACAAACAATTTTGACAAAAATACATCCACTGTATTTCTGCCAGTTGCAGGAACGGCAACGTCCCTTATAATCATACCCAATAGGTAAACATTTCTTTTTAGATAGTTTTAATTAACTAATTACTAATGTGATATTATGTCATTTTAATAAGTCTTAAGGTTTTAAAAGTCAGTCAAAAAGCAAGAATGTATAATAGAAACAAAGCTAAAAATAATGATACATAAAATGAGATAATAATAAAGAATCCATAATGTACAAAACTAAGTCAAATCATTACTTACATTCCTAAACGTAATTACATTTCAGAAACAGAACATTTTAGAGTCATTGCTTTTAGTTTTTTGGTTAGCTAGATTTTCTAAAATTTGTAATTGAAATTGAGTTAAAGTTAGCCTTTCTTTTCACGTTGTCTTTAGTTACCAAAGGAAGAATTCTTCAAATCAATTAGGGTGAAGACTGATTTATTCTTCATTTTACATTCCCTACATCCCTAGCCACCTGAGTAGAGAAATAGAACGCTGTATAAATAACTAGCGGCTTCGCCTCTAGCCTCTAGGGGCTTTGCCTCAAGAGGTGATAAAAAAAAATTTTTGGCGAAATACGTAAAAGGACCAAGGAAATCCCCTATAAAAAAAATAAATAAAAAAATGGGGAGGGGATTTTTTGTTTTCGGGGGGGTTGGGGTGTCCCACCCCCCAAGAAAATAGCCTAAAACCACCACAGGACCAGTAGATATATTCCCTGAAGAGTAGAATCTGATCGGTTCAGTGGTTACCGAGATCTTAAGGGACGGACGGACAGACAGACAGACATCGTTCTACTTTGTATTATTCATATAATATAGTCTGAATATAACTTGTAAAGTCATTTCCGAATTGTTTTTATTATCTATTTCTCATAAGTCTAATATTTAGACTATTAGACATTGGGAAACCTAATCTTATTTTTCATAATTTGCCCCAAAATTATCAGGAACAAAGGAATAGGACATTTTGCTTTTAAATTCCTGGATGAAACGCAAATAGATAACCTCCTTGTCAAAACAGGTGGGATTTTATAGATTTTCATAGGTTATGTGGATTTTTTTGACTTAGTGGTCGTGGCATGCGCATCATTTTGACAAAAACTATTACAGAACATCAACCATAGACGTCCAAAGGGGGGAGGGTAAAGGGGTAATTTTCAAAATTTTACACCCCCCCCCCCCCCAAATAAAAAGCTTGGACGCCCCTGACATCAACCCAATCTTTGTGCGAAAGTCTTTACTGGACATAATAAGTGTTTAGGCTATTCACATGGAAAAGTTTTTTTCTTACTATAGAACAATTTATTTCTATCTTAAACCAATAAAAATAGTTGATAATTGGATAAGATAAGATAAGATAAGATAAGATTTATTTTCCTCAAAGGTACAACATATTTTATTAGATATATATCATACATTATGTTACTATGCTTTGATCTGTTTGATTCTTCTGGTTTGTTTGATGCAGGTTTGGTAATAATATAATAATATACATAATAACTATTATTAAGTACCTAGCATGGAATTGGCCGAACTTCGTCTCCACCTAGTTACCAGGCCAGTTCGAATAAGATGAAGATAACATTTTACAGAAAAAATTCCATGCAACATTGTACCAGATAGTTAGCATAACCCTTTAAGGGTTGTGGAGCCACTGGTGTACTTTGACGCTTGCTAAGCCGATACAATGTTATATGTGCAAATAAATAATAATCTTAACAATGAAGGAACAAAATATCTTGCTGTGTATTTCAGACATCCTCCTACTATCAGTTGCAACTTCTCCAAGCGTAAATTCGGAACAATTAAGGAACCAAAACCTCCACCAGGAGTCGCTATTCCCGTTGTGATCCCTTTTCAGCTCTACATAGACAGTTTCCTTTATAATAAATTATTTTCATTATAGAGTGGAGTTTTGTCCGGGTCTAAGGACATCTCCACACCAATAATTACAGGATAACGGCAAATCTCGCGATAACACTTGGTCCAATCCAAAAATCCAAAATCCAAAAAATGAATAAAATATCCTAATAAATAATCGTATCATGTACTAAGTGAACAAGGTGTAATGGTTGGTTTCGATTCCTACGGAATCTGATTTTTATTTCTTGAGAATGGATATAATAATCCTATGATGTACAATTGTATAATTGTACAGAATAAAGAATAGGTCATGTGCGATTCCTACGGAATCTGATTTTGGTTTTTTGATAATGGGAGTGTGTCCCTAAATATGTAAGGTTCGATTCCTCCGGAATCTGATTTTTGTGTTTTGAGAACTGGTCACAGCATGGCTGTGAATGGGGCAACAATATGGGGGAGGGTGAGGTGAGGGAAGGTGAGAGGAGAGGTGAGAGGAGAGTGGTTTGTGCTAGAAAACGTTTACATTAATCCATTGATCTCACTCTTTTTGAAAGTAAAGGGTGAAAGTGGGTCATGTTAAAAAAAGGCTGTGGCGTGCTATTGCGCGCACAATTTGTTATAGCTTTGCTTTAGTGGAGTTTGAATCTTTCTATTGTTTAGGCACGAAAATGTTCGGAGAGGAAGAGTACCAACAAATGTGGCAGCCGCTACGCAATAGACTGACAATAACATATCAACGACTTCTCAATATAGTTAATGGTGACAATGTCAGTGAGGAAGTACGTCGTGAGGTAGCCCGTCTACTATACCATCAGGGTTATTGAAATGAGCATTGAAATAAAATGCTCATAAAGGAAATGATATAAAATTGATTGTTTCCTTTCTATAAATTACTCTATATAATAGGCGTGCATATGTGACGGATTTTGGGTGTTGCCCCCTCCCCTCCCTCTGACTACATTTCTTAAGGGAGGAGATGTAAACAAACTCTGGAGAATAATTCCTACAATTTTGGGATACCCCCCCCCCCCTTAATATCTTCATCAATTCTACCCCCAGCCGATTATTGTGCACCCCCTTATTCTCAAAGTCTAAAACTATTAGGCGTATATAAAATTGTATCTAAAGTAGAAAAAAATAATGAATTTCACATGAAATGTACCTATACGAATTATTCAATTAACAAATACAATATTAGATTTAAATTATAAAAGAAAGTTACCAATACTTATTTTTTCTTAGCAAAATAAAAAATAAATAAAACTTCTTGCCCCCCCCCCCCCCTGACAACGCTTATAAGTCTGAGGTAAAATGAGTTCTAAATTGCCCAAGCAATCTTCACCTTTATATATAGATCTCTCAACCTCCCCCTTACTCCCAAACCCAAACAGTTTAAACCCCCTAATTTTGTAGAAAAAATCTATTATCTTTTTTTCTCATAATCTTTGATTTCTTTATTAATGTTGCACTATAATTTAGGATACCTATGAAACCAAATTTCGCCATGTTATATTAATAATTTTTTAGTTGCCCAGTTTATAAGGTTTGTAATTATGCCTTTCTGTTTTACATTAATTTACTGTTTTGCATATTTTGTTGTTTTCTCATTAAAATTTTATCTGCAATTATGGTTGTTTAGCAACTTATGGACATAACCATTATTGTTCTAATTTTCTGATAGCTTCAATAAATACCTGAAATAGAAATAAAGATCAATTTTATATTTAAATAACTTGACAAATATTTTCTATATATGCTAGCTCTAGTATATAGTAGTTGTTTACTGGAAACTATCTATCTGCTATCTTTCTTGCTATCTCGCCAATATTGTGGGCAATGATTACGACCATATCTTTCATATCTTACTAAAAAATCATGGAAAAACATGAAAAAAAGTTTGTTCATGTTTTCTTGAGAAGTTTATGTACTCATAGATTTCTCCATGTTAAAGTTCAGAAACCTACCAACATATTAATTTTGAAAGAATGTAGAAAATTTGATTTCCTAAAATTTGAAGTTCAGCCATAATAAAGTATAATGCATTTTTCAAAGCCTTTTTGGTACAGTTTGTCAAGTATGACATTTTTTACTTTGTGGTCCAGTTTGTAGACTTGAACATGGCAAAATCCAAGGGTCCATTTCATGTATGTATATGTAAATATTTATAATATTTAGGTATTTTCAAAGTTTATTTTAAATTTGCATAATAAACCTTACTCAAATTTAAGAGATAAAATCTAATTAAAAACCTAAATATTCATAAATAACTATTTTTTAAATTCTTTCTATCTATCTATTGTAACATATTACTGTAATCAAAACTATGCATTTTTTTTATTGGTCCAATCAATACTTCAATCACAAATAAAAACAAATATTTAGGCAATTTGTTGCTTGAAGAGTAAATAACTTTGATATTCTGGGAAACTTTCTATGGTGGTTTTAAGCTATTTAATGTTGGATTCCTATTATCATTTATAGATGCTCTAGGGGCTTATGATTTAATTATTATATGAACTCCCAATCAAATAAAAGATAAGGAACTTTCCTTTTTTCAGTTGTGCCAGTTAAAGAACTACCTATGTATAAACTGTTTTTGATATCTTGACAATCACATATTGCACTCATTAGATGGGTTCTAGAGTAGCTTAGAATCAAGTAAATACAACAAAACTACAGCCACTGTATGAAATAAACTATGGTGTGATACCTTTATAATATAGGTTACCAAACCCACATTGTTCAAACAAAACATTTAAAAATATTATTTAATGATATTTTTCAGGTGAATACCGAACCAGAAAAAAAGAACGTGGTAGAAAACAAAATTGCCACCACTTAAATTACAGATTGAGCTATGACATTTCCATTAAGCTAGATCCTGGCAATTTTAAAGGGATGGAGGTTTTTTTTAACTCCTTAGGATAAATAAGCCCCAGCATTGATAAAGCAGGAAAGCCAACCCGTGTAATACATTTTAGCTAATTACATTTTTTTGTTACACTGCTTACTATACTGATATGCAATGCTAGATTTGTGCAAAATATATTCATATAAAAGGACAATCATTATTTCTAACTTTTAGGATAATGTAACAGGAAAAATTATTTACAGTATAAGTAAAGCAATAATAAGCTACCAAAATTTTTAAGTTAAAACATTGATGTTCATTTTAAAGCTAATAAGACATTTTACAGTCATTTATGGATTTTTAAATCTACAACTTAAAATTAAAATTAAGTAATTTTTATCAGAGTCTTACTGGATAAGACAATAGACTACAAATTTATTTACATACCCAATGATGATAAAGAAGAGGCAACTTCTGTGATTAAATTAATTAGTTAAAAAGTATGAACAGTACTAGTTTGAAACGACTAATAAAAGTTTAATAGTATTTTTTCATACGAATCAGATAACGTGTTTACTGTTTATAAAACATTAGTTACCAGTGAATCTATATACTCATGTCATGAGTAAAAAACAAAGTACATAGTTTCCTTTAATATTAGATATCTGAGCTGCATTTAAAATGAGAATCTTAATTAAAAAAGGCAATATACAATACACAACACAAAACAAGAATAACGTCAAATCAAAGTTCATTATCCACGAAACTTTTAATTTCGATTAAAGAAATGGTTAATTTTAAATTGGTAATGGAGGTGATAGGTTTAAGTCAAGGCATAAATCATCATCAAAAAGATAACAATTCATAATAATAGTTTGGCTCACAAATAGGCAGTTTGTAATATCATACACAAGGTCTTTAGTCAAATGTGGTGTAATAAAATGGCCAACAAGCGTTTAAACAGAGATATGAACAAGAAGACCAAAAAATAAACACCCCGCAAGTGAGTCAAAATCATAACTTTTACAGCATTCACCCTAGCTGTGAAACGCTAATAAAGTATCTAAGAGAAATGTATGATAGGAATCTGTTACAGAAAGAACTTGTCCTTAAGATGGATGTTTTCACAATGTTTAATTATTTCAATTAATAAATTTAATCTACAAAAAAGTTTCGGACAATTGTGATTACAGTTAGAACAGTGACAACAAGAACAGTTTTGGCGAAAACAGAGCAGTAATCTGTTATACAGCAATGATTCATTAACCTTATTCCATAGCAGGGGGTTGTGATTTATTTGTGGGGACAATGAAAGGAAATTTACCTATATTTTTGTTTAAAAAGGTGTCAACTTAGTATGGTTTTATTTAATTTTTGTTGTCCAGTTTGTAAAAACTCTTTTAAGCATGCAATAATAAAATCGTAAAAAGACAAAGTTTTTTTTTACTTCTGCAGCTACTCTACAGTTAAGACCTAGATAATAATTTCCTATATTTTGAATAAAAAATAGAATAATGGCCATTTGGTCTTGTCGTCATTTCTAAGTTCCTCATTATCTAAATCTAAATGCACAAATATGGAAGGTAGAGAATATTAATCAGAGGGATAGACAAAATCTAATGGAAAAAAGCTGTAAACTTACCATTGGGTCATAATTTAATTTCAATGCTATGCATTAAATGCAGAAAAGCTTCACTTTAAAAGGCCTTACCAAATCAAGTGTTTTCATCCTTGTTTTTTTTATGGGGCAAAAAGTTTTGATTTCTGATTAGGCTTTACAACTTTACAGGACTTTAGTCAACAAAAACTAGAATGAACAAAACTCTTTCATTAAACCTTCAGGGAAAAGGGAATTTGATTCTGACAAGCAATTCTAAGTGAAAATATCCCCTCAACCTCATTCCCTTTTTTCTCCCCTTCTTACCCACTCCCCTTGCAGTTTTACTCCAACAAAATGGGGGACTGCCATTTACACATCCAGCAAATTTACAGTGGATGAGTTTTCGCCAGTGCAATGGATGTATTTATGACAAACTGAATTTTTACTGTATAAATGACAGTAAAATCGATTCTCATGCCATAAATACATCCAACACTGGCAAAAATACATCCAATATTTTTATACATATGTCAAAAATACATCTGACACTGGCATTTACACATCCATACGTTTTCAATTATATGACATAAATACATCCAACACTGGCATTTATACATCCATAGAAATTTATTTCAAAATAATAAGAAAACAACTTTTATATTATTTGAGTTTTAATATATTTGTCAGGTTAAAATAAAAATAATTATAAAGATTTAAATTATTATATATGTCATGTTCTTTTTTTAAATACAAATAAACACTAAACAGTTAATGAATCAACCAGTAAATAAACTATGTACAAAGATGGATAAAGTTGTAAACTAAAGAGTAGCTTCTAAATTAAGAGAATTAAGATAGTTTGAATTTATAGAAAAATTGAGGAAAGGAGAAAAATATTGGAGGGAGTAATTGGGGAATGGATGTATTAAGGCTCATTCAAAAAGTACATCATTTTGAATCTAATCAAAATAAGCAGGATTATAGGATAAACTCAATTTAAACAACAGCTGTATAGGTCTGATTATTTAAAAGCATAATGAACATTCAATGAATATTAATCCTTGTGTTTAAAATACAATGCAATTGCAGAGTTATATTTTAATATTTTATATATTCTCTGAACATAATAAAAATTTTATGTTTTCCAAACTATTTATCCCTTTCTTAAACCTTAACCTACCCAAATCTCACAACCCTATTTTAATATTTTTCTAGAAAATTTACAAGGCTTAGTCATATCTACAACATTTTAATAAAGATTTATTTTATAAAATGTTTGTATTTTATTTTATTTATTGAAACAATGAAATCTGTTATTTTATTTTTAGTTATGTAACTGAATTGTAATTTATCAAAACTAAGACCTTATAATAAAGTAAAGCATAACTTGATATATTTAAATCTTAAAATGCTTTAAGCTAAACCTAATAAAGAACAATACTTCAATATAGCTCGAAATTGTTCATCTTGTTGCTATAACTAAAAAGGAAAAGAGGGTGTAGTAGAAATTTAAAATAAACATAAACAAACTTTTAAACATGAATCAATTGAAAATAATTGAATATTTATTAGTGAAAAAGATTAAAACCTTTTGTATGTTTCCCAAAAATCCTAAAAATTAAATAGCAGGGAATGTACTTTAGTGGTTTTTCCACAATAATTTGACCACCTGCAGAAATGTATTGATGTTTTGTAGGGAGCATCTTGAGAAAAAGGGAAGTAAATAGGGAGAGAGTAACTAAAATAGGGCAAAAATTTAAAACATATACATACTGTACAAAATCTAATTAATTGTAAATAAATAAATATTCTTATAAATTAATCTAGAAGTATATTTGACAGTGTTGGATGTATATATGACATATAATTGAAAAAGTATGGATGTGTAAATGCCAGTGTCAGATGTATTTTTGACATATATATTAAAATATTGGATGTATTTTTGCCTGTGTTGGATGTATTTATGGCATGAGAAAAAGGTAGAAAACATTTTGCCAAAAATACATCAACTGTAAATTTGCTGGATGTGTAAGTGCTATAGCCCCAACAAAATATTTTTAAATTATTTTTTTTACATTTTCATTTTGACAATACCCCCCCTCCTCTCCCCAACAAAGAGAGAGAGAGAGAGGACAATGGGCTGTTTATAAAACTAGTCCCCAAAGTTTTTATAATAATGTTTTCTTATTATTTGGATTAACAACTTTGGGGACTCTAGCATATTTTGATTGGTTGGTTTATCAAGTTGATTTTTCAAGCATTTCAACCACTAATTTTACGCTACGGAAAGGGTGATTTTGTGAATCATCATAGGGGATATACATAAATTTTTTGGCCAGTGTCCTTTTTTTTATAATTTTACTAATTGATAAATGAATATTTTAAAATCATTTTCTGGGAACAGTTTAACTTTTGTCATCAGACACGTAAATAACGAATTATTGAACATTCAAATGTAATTTTTTTTATATTTTTGTGTGAATGCTTGTTTTTCCGTAGCACGGGCCAGAATCACGGATTTTTTCAACACACTCACACACACGCTTAAATATTGTCCACATAATTTTAAAGTTATCTTAACACATAAGATAAGAAAAAAGATTTTAGATAAGAAAAATAAACTTGTTCCTTCCATGTATTGGGGTCTAATTTTCAGTTTAGAAAATTTGTTTAAAAAAAGAAATGAGAAAAAACAAAGCTGACTTTAAGGTGTATCTACATACTACATTAATTAAATGTATAGTAAGGCATAAGCTTTGTTGAACACGCTTTGTAGGTTAACTCTAAACGGTCGGGGGGGGGGGGGGGTGCGGTTTTTTTTATCTCATTTTCTGTGTGTGACAGATAATGTATACAGATAAACCATGTATCCCTTCACTCCCTGGTTAGTCGTGCATCTATCTATTTGAAATAATAACCCATGTGTCCCTTCACTCCCTGGTTAGTCGTGCATCTATCTATTTGAAATAATAACCCATGTGTCCCTTCACTCCCTGGTTATTCGTGCATCTATCTATTTGAAATAATAACCCATGTGTCCCTTCACTCCCTGGTTAGTCGTGCATCTATCTATTTGAAATAATAACCCATGTGTCCCTTCACTCCCTGGTTATTCGTGCATCTATCTATTTGAAATAATAATCCATGTGTCCCTTCACTCCCTGGTTAGTCGTGCATCTATCTATTTGAAATAATAATCCATGTGTCCCTTCACTCCCTGGTTAGTCGTGCATCTATCTATTTGAAATAATAATCCATGTGTCCCTTCACTCCCTGGCTAGTCGTGCATCTATCTATTTGAAATAATAACCCACGGGCCTTTAAACAATCTTACTATACTCATAACAAACGTTTACATATTCTTGTAAAATATCACTGTCAAGCAGTCAACCTACACTACAGCTACAACCATTACATTAGTAGTTTGTATATCTTTTCGTAAGTTTGTTCATGCATTGTATTAGCCTAATTTTATAAGATATAAAAATAACATTATTATGAAATGTCATTTTTAAGAAATCTATGTCTCGATAAAATGACTAAATTGATTATTAGAACTTTTATCAATTAACATTCTAACATTGATATAAAACAGCACAAATGAGTTTTAAATAACTGTTATTTGTCGCTAATTAGAAATAGTTATTTTTAGCTTTTTTGTGAGGACTCTTCTAATATCTGTAATATTGCTACTGATATAGTTACCTTTATCTTTCTTCAAACTAATATTACAATTTCCCAATAAAGTTAACTAACCCAATATAATAGTTAAGTAGCGCAAAATTTAAAATTAATAACATACCTTTTATTAAAAGTATAAGAATATAATAGCATTTATCTGCAGAATCAGATAAATTATAAAACATTTGGCGTTGTAATGTCATACTTTTGTAAGATAACTAGCTTAGTCAAGTTACCAAGATCTTAGGCTACAGACAGACTGGTGGACAGAAGAAAGGATGGATAGACAGACGGACGGTTGGACAGACAGACAGATAAACACCGTTCCATTTTGTATTATAGATATTTAGAAACTACATTCAATTGAAGCAATTTTTCTGATTTCGCTTAATTTATAAATCCAACCAAGAGACGGATTTTAAAAAGTTACCAAGTTAGATTAAAAAGATGTTGCTATTTAAAAATTTGTCCATCTTAAGCTCTGAAAACTAGAACTAGATTTTATAATTGATAACAAGTTTTGAAGGTGTTTGTAAAAATTCAATAAAAATTTCCTTTATAAATTTTTATTTCATTATATCAAATTTTAAAAAATTATAGGATTTTCATCAAATAGAATAATTAGCGATACCTTTTTCCACTTGCGTTAAACTTTTTAATAATTCATTTTGTTTCAAAATTTTCGGATATTCAAATTTTCTTCTTTTGCGCTTTTCAAAATATCATTAAAGCGTCATACAAATCAACATATTGATAAATTCACAGGACACATTGAGTGACTTCGATTCTAAAAAAAATCAGGTTTTTAGCTATTTTTGGCCGGAATAGGTCTTTAACTAGTAGTAACTATATCTCTAAAAATCATTTTAGGCCTTAAAATGTAATTCTTTTTTATTCACTTACCTAGAAGAAAAAAATATATTATTATAGTTTTTATTAAATTCATTAAAGAATTAAGCAGAGGTTAAGTTCCTTCTTGATGTACCTATTTCTAAATAGGTATGTTTATAAGTTTATTTAGTACGTAAATTACCTATCTTAATGGTGAGAAAAATGTATTTTCTGTAATTACAAATATCATATTTTAGCAGTAAAAATTGGCCTATTAAATAAAACTCGTAATAATGCCATAACTCGTTTTCATTTGAGTAAAAAGTTTACAGTCCATAATAAATATTTGTTTGAATATGTAAAATACGTAATAAACTACTTATAAACAATAAATATAAAATTTTATATTTGAATATATTTTTTTCGAAAAGATACTCTCTGACGATAAATAGACTGCAATAATTAAGCATTCTAAACAAATTATAAATTATGTCATACCTTCAATCATAAAGTTTATAATACAGTTTTCTCATCATATTCCCTTATTTTTCAACGTTTAGTATTTCTTATGATTAAAAATATTGCTGCGTTACTTAGGAACAAAACTGGGACCATGGAAAGAAAACGCAGTTGTGGGTTTCGTCGTAATTTCTCAGTAGATTTTCTCCTATTTCTGAAAACAGTAAAAGTGTCGAACTATGACGTCAGAAAAAAATTAACAATTAACTAATGAGAGGCCGCTATATATTTTACCATTGTGAATACTAGCTTCTCATTGGTTAATTGTTAATTTTTTCTGACGTGATAGTTCGACACTTTTACTGTTTTCCCTATTCCCTGCGGTGGTCTCTAACCCTGCGGGGTAATCTTAACATTTACCTAACCTAAAATAATCAAAACCCGCTACTTCGTTTTCTTTCCATGATCCCAAAAGTGCATTCATTTTTGAAAATGACCATAGAAACGATAAGAATCTAGAAAACCCAACTGACCATTCTTCTAAGATAATTTTCTATGATACCCTTTTTAAAACAAATCGATGTGTTTTCGTAAAAATTCATAAAAAAAACATTTTTTAAAATATTGATCGAATTAGTATTTTTAATGTTTATTATGGTGCATTTAAAAATATGTTGAAAATAAAATTATCTCTTTGTGTCATAAGTGAATTGATTTTATCAAATTTGTCTTTGTCATCTCATAAAAAAATCTAATCCTATTACTGATTTTTTAAATTTAATAAATATTTATCCTATTTTTATTTTACTGTTTTATTTGAACAACCTAAAATTGTGATAGGCCACCATGAAAATTAGATCTTTCACAACACTGAAAGATGCTGAATCAATTAATATTTAAGCCTGAAAATAACAGGTCTTTCATATTTTGAAAAAAAAATGAGCCATTCAATTTTTTCTCTCAATATGAATCTAAGAGCAATGCTAATTAATCAGGGAGGTAAGAGACATTCGAAAGTTTATTACACTGGTACCCAATGTTTTATTACAGTGTTATCTTATTCATTAGCTCAAATACTTTGGGTACTTTAATTTAATTTTGCAACTTTAGCATAAAACAAGTTTGGCAGTCAGTCAGTACCTTGAATGCTTTCTAGCTGTTGTCACTTTTTAAAATTTAATGCATTTTACGTTTTAACCATCATATGTTGTCACAAAATCCTTGCTGCGTTACTCATATACAGTTTTGTCTTTGTCTTCCCCCCCCCCCCCCTGTACGAAAGCAACATATTAGTAGTTTTAGCAATAGAATTTCAACTATTTTAACATAAAAGGATCGGATTGGGTAAATAATACAAAGTACGATAAAACATTAGAACTCAACATAAAACAAGGTCCAATTAAACAACAAAGACTTTCTGATAAAGCTTTGTGAATTCCTAAATCTTTCAGATCATTGTAGGCATATTTTTTGTAAAGATGTACGTTTGTGATGATAACTATTTGGCTGATAGCACCCTTGAGAGTTAATAAAAAAAACCTTCTTTGTATTTTATACTTGATCCAAATATCCTAAAAAGCTTGACCCTGATTTAAAAACGTGTATATTCACAAAAAAAAGTTTAGAATATATTATCTTGGGTAAAAATTTGGTGCAATTAGTCAAAGATAAAAGGTTTAGCTCTAAAAAGAGACCATAAAAGACTTGAAAGTTTGAAGCTATATTGTTCATTTTTTGTATAGTCTGTTGTATGTACTTTCATGTTAGGTATAGTATATAATATATATATGATAAAAATGTATTGGAAATTAAGCATGATTTTGTGGGAGATAGGTGCACCTTCTTATTTACCTTATATTAATAGGCTTTGATACAAAAATAGATCTGGTTTAAGCAGTGACATGCGGGCATTTGGGTGCAGTCTTTCTTTTCGCGCGCCTGGTTTTAAACGAGAAGGATGAAATTGTATTTTCTTTTGAAAATATCAAGTTTAGAGCTTTATTTTTTCCATCCCCATTCCGACCCTCGCCCATCTTCACAACCAACTTATTAGAAGCTTCAATGAGAAGAAAAGACATTTCGGACTAGCTGATAGCAAGATCTTTCGATGCAAACACATACACAGACAGACACACATTACTTTTATATAAGGATACAAATAAACCTCTAAGCTAAAATATGTGCGACTAGAAAGAATATAAATGTTATTTACATACTATATTTCTTTCTATAAACTGCTGTGGACCAAAATATTTAAAAGTTTATTGAATGAGGGATCTATTCTATTCTGAAGAAAAATGCATCGAGTTACCTAGCATGAAATAAAAGTGAAGACACAATTCAACAATATATATTACTATTAAAACGTTTTTTCACATCCAAGAAATCTTGGGGACTGGAATTTTTAAAATAAAATCTGTAAAAATGGCAGAATTTAGCGAAAGAAATCTTAATTTTTTTTCTGCAGCTGTTTTTATAGCTGAGTACCTTTAAAATCTTCCGACGTTACTCATACTATACTTTTTTACAAATAAATGACACAAAATTGCTTTTATTTTTTTTCATATTTTTTTGACAATGGCATGCACATGAAACTATCCTATTCATAAGCTAAAACCAAATTTTCTATGAAAGGCATATTAACCATTATCAACAAATTTCTTTTTTGAAAAAAAAATCTTTTAAAACATTAACAATTTCACGTGATACATGTGGTGCAGCTACAAAAATTCTTGAATATGTCCGTTCGTCAGTCTGATTGTCCTATGGTTTTTTTTCACAACTTTATTCTATCTATTCAAAGGAATGTGATTTTTTGTGACGTCATAAAAATGAGGAAGATGAGTGGAGAAGTGGGAAAGAAAACCCTAAAAAAGAGATGGATAATCCCTCATTTTTATGACGTCACAGGAATCATAAGTAGGACAGATAGGGCTTCGTCGTCATTTTTATGAACTTGATATTTCAACTTTTTCCATTAAACATTATTTTGTTATTGCTGCGTTGCTAGTGGACATAAGTTTCCCGAAACAATAAATATTCCAGAGATTTAAAAAGACATTAAGATAAGACTTTGCATAATTTGTCACTTGCTAAATATTGCTGCAAGAACAATTACATATATAATTTAGATTTCAAGATTTTAGGTTTAACAAGATTAGCTAAAATTCAAAGTTACATCTTTTTAAATAAATAAACGTCATTTTATGTGTACACGTACAAGAACTTTAGAAATGTGTCAGACAGACGAACAAACTTTTTAGCGACCACTGATTTAAGGTCCTTGATATCATAAAAATGACGGCATGTCACTAAAAACGAAATTGGTGGAAAAGGTAAAAACTAAACATTTTTTTTTTTCGAAAGACGTATTAATAAATCTTATTACCGGTGTGCAAGCTGACGTTTATAGTCTTATTATCAGTAAAAAAAAGTATGAAATGATAGCCAAACATGAACATCATACATTTAAAACTCTTCAGAGATAAAGGGTTGGGTATTTGAGAAAACCGTGTTATAACTAGATAGTTTTTACTTCTCACAGTCTAGCGTATAAGTTAATGTAGATGCCTTGAAATGCATAGTTCTAGACAGAGCCGTGCAATCAAAATACTTTTTTATACTGAATTCCACTTATGGTTCATGGTTCAAAATAAGATTCGATAGTTTACAAACAAAGTTCTCAATTTTAGGAAGGGTAAAATTGCTAAAACACTCAGAGTTATCTATTTCAAACTTTAAAACAGGATTAGAACGCATAACTTGTAACCTTTTCCCCTGAATTTGTGACACTCTTATGATGCCTTGTGCCCAAAAAAGCCAAAAAAAATCATGCATAATGCCATATATAAAAAATATGTACATCCAACATTTTCGTAGCGTAGCTAGTATATTGCTAGATCAAATGCATACGTATGTCCGATGAACACTCTTTAAAAATACAGACCTTATAGGCGATCTAGAGACTTTAAAGACTATACTTTAAACAGGGACATGGATTAGGGATGGGATTCATTTACAGCTTCATTCAGTTAACTTTTATTTTTTAACCCGCGATCTTGGCTTAACACGTAGCGCATCCGATCGTCGCCGGGGAGGTGAAAGGTTCGAATCTCGGGCCGACACCGCGTCATATAACTAAAGACGTTAAAAATGGTTCCTACTGCTGCCATGTCAGGTTCGCGACATAAATAGTAATGCATTGGCCTATAAACAGGCGCAACCCACTACCATGCACAGTTAGGACTTCTCAGACAAAGGTCGTGCAGTCAAAGGGTTGGTTGTCTGATCGATGTTACTTAACCTAACATCCTTGTATTGTTAACTAGCTGCATCTACCCTGAATATGGACAAAATTGTTCTCGTTAAAATGCAATAAATGACTCACAAAATACTTATATAAGTAACAGGGAGCACTAACTTAATTATATATGAGATTATGCTTATGTTTTGCTATTCCGTCCAAAGACATTTACGAACTTCCCTAAAAAGCCCAAACCTAGATCTTTGATCTAAAGATATAAGACTTATTTAATTCCCTGAAATAAATTCAAATATCTTTCTTGAAAACACTAAATTTACTTGAGGAAATATTTTATTTAAAAAAAAAGTTTTCTCATTAAATAATATGATATATTAAATAAGGATTTCGACACACTATTTAGTATAAATAGGAATTTTTCAGTAGTAGCCTAAAAAGCTTCCTCGGTTTGATTAGATATGCCTTCAAAACTATCAGCAATCAATCATAACTTTATGTCATTTGGTGTACCATAATTTTTACAAAATATCAACAGCGCAGATTTACATCACAGAAAAAAAGAGACAAATAATTATTTAGCTAAGGTTTTTTAATATTATTTCCAATTATATCTATTATTAAAGATTAAGGTACATTAGTATTGAAAATGTTTAGCTATCCAAATGATTAAACTGTATTAAAAAGTTTTACATTTAATGTATCAGTATTGTGTTTTTCTAATCTTAATCTATTTATTTGTTATTTAATATTTTAAAATAATTTTTGATGTATTGGTGATTTGCTATTCTGATTTTATGCGGAATATAATGCACCCCATGTCATTTACCTTCTCAAAAAAATGTTATGGAATTTAAAAGTTATGGATGGATTTTTAAGCGATGATTTCATACATATAGATTTCTGTACATTTTTAAAAACTTTTGGAAAATGGACAGAACACTCAATTAAGCTGACCAAACTATGTAAATTCAAAGAATAGATAATTAAAAGATTATGTTATGTTTTAAATTAAATAATTAACTACTTTTATACCGAAATCAAAACGGTAGTCCACAGAAAAGAAAAGAAAAATCACAAGCTTCATTAACTTTGTAAATAATTCTTTCAAACCATACAAGAAATAAATTCATCCAACTAAGTAATATGATGAATTACAGTTAGAATAATAAGTCCCCTTTTTGAAAAGTATTAAAGGATATTATTTCGACCCCAGAACATTTGCAATGTAGAAGAACAAACCAAACAGAATTTTGAAATACCCTATCTGCAATTAAATAGCATTGTCCTTCATAAATGCAACCTTTGGACACTAAACCTTACCTTACCCAGGGATTCAGGGAGATGAAATTCAATTACAAATAATCTTCTACACAATCTTATGCATGTTAGAAAAATATTAGCAGAAAAAGGGTTGTAAATTTAATTCAATCGGCATTAGTCCCTCCATCTATGACCATACCCCGACTATACCGTGTTGTTTCACTGTAAAAGGTGATAAAAAAATGAAAGGTGGGAAAAAAGGGAGGGTGATAAAAAAAAAGTGATGTACATGTATGTATGAGTGTATTTACCAACAAGCTAAAAGAATTTAGACGAGCAAAAAGTACATTTAATTAAAAGCAATTTTTAAAACATTAACATGAGATTGAGTACTTATGAGCGCTTTAATTATTAAAGATTTAAAACCTCCAAAATTGAATTTTATATGTAGCTTTGTAAAGCAATTCTGTATTAAATGTATAGAGGTGTTTATTAACTTACACAAGTGTATAAAATAAAAATATACTGCATAATAAGACACAAACTGTTCCTTCACCGTAACTTTATTTTAACTCGTATTCATTCATTTGCTATTTGTCCTAAAGTATAAAAACTATGAGAAAGTGTATGGACACCAGTGTATTGTAATTATTATTGTCCATATTTGAATGCAATATTTTGCCTAAAATCTTAGTTTATTCAGGAAAAGTGGCATGATAACACTCTTCGCGTGTTCTTACACAAAACACACAAAAAATATTCAACTAATAATATAAAATGTAATATAAAGTGAATGTTTGGTATCTGTTGTGAATAAATCACTAAGTATGACATAACTATTCATTTTTTAGAAGCCTATTTTCATTAATCTATTTTTTACTGGAGTGATTTGTTTAGTCAGGTCTATCCAATTTAGAAATTAGCTACGCTTCCAGAAATTATAATATTTGCTGCATTCAATTATTACCCTTTTTTTCTTCTTCTGTGGATAATAATCATGGATAGGACAATTGGTATCAAATAAATAATTTTAATTCTCATTTTAAAATTAGGCATCTGGTACATACATAATCATCTCCCTTAATTTAACTTGAATTGGTATAACTTTTTTACTAAGGCTTAGCGGGGAGATTAACTTTCTAGATATACCTTTACATGTTTTTATTACTTAGAAAGACTATTTAGAAATTAACACATTTATGTTAAAAATATTTTTCTTTACCATTTAAAGTTTTATAAATTAAATACAATAACATAAACTATGTCCATAGGAAGGGCGAAATTTCAAAAAATTGTTGAAAAAAAATAATCCATGTTTAACAGTATAAAGTATACATTTTGTGATACAAAGGGATTCATTCACATATACGATATATATTAAAGATTAAATATTAAAACATACATGACTTTCAATTTTAACAGGTATTATCAACAAAGCGCAACTATATTGTTTGTGTTGGATGTCAAAAAACAAGAAATTAAGGAACAGTCAATATTCTTTTATATTTTTTATGTAACTTTATGTCAGCCCTAAATACAGAGTATCTGCGCTAACAATATAATGAATATTATAACAAGAATAATTGTTTCCATTGTTACCGGAACAACAACAAATCAACAATATTTTTGTTAAAAGTAGTGTTTAAAAGACATAAGAAATAAAAGCTTTTTGGAAAAAAAGATAAGTACGACATAAGTAAGAAAAGCTTTTTTTACAAAATTATAAATACCATATCAAACAATGCTATATATATTATATATAGAGCATCTCAAATAAGTTCTTACGTTCATATTATTAATTGAGTAAGAACTTGAGAAAAACTGTGTAGAGGCTATACTATTAACATTCAAGTGTACTTTGGAAGGACGAACTTACAAACGTATACTAATTGTAGCTGCGCTACTTATGAAAATGAAAACAAGTTGACCATTTCAATGAATATAAGAGAGGAGTTGAAGCTTGATATTAAATCATGATTCTCAACTTAGAGCACCTCATACACCCAGGCTTTCAGACCTAGTGACAGCACAATTGAAGATAAATTTATCTCCATCACAAATAAAGATCACTATTAAGTTTGTTGTGATGAAGTCATTAAAATATATCGTTATTAGGTCAGCTATGACTACTATTTAAGTATATATATGTATTGCTAATTTAAAAGCATATATTAATATTATTTCAACCATATTCGTCGTCGTGGTATTCAAAACTACTTTTTGCATTCCTAAGATATTGATTAAAAAGTTATTTGAAGCCATGATTTAGAAAAAAAGAACCGTGCACATGATTTTGCTAATGGGGGAGGAGGGTTGTAGTAAAATGCTGCACTGTGCCCCCATCAATTAAAAATCTTGTAGTGGGGTTCATTGAAATGATTAGGAGGATTTAATAAATCGTAAAGGGGAAATGGGGAAGAAGATTAATATACAACAAATACCTTTAGGAATCTCCTTTTTACAAACATGGGGTTAATAAAAAGCCTCCTCTCTCGCACGCCCCTGTTAAAAACTATTTTCGTATTTATTTGAATACCTCTGGGGCCCACACTTCAATTTATAACATCAGGATATTAAAAAATGTTAGCAGTTCATACATTTTAGCTAAGATTCTCTTCTTAGCAGAGCAGTTGCACTATAATAAGAATATGTAAGTATTTTAGTGAAAAAGTCACTAAAATTAAATTAATCACATGACATTTCTTGTTTATTGACGGATGAAATTTGCAAACAGAAATATCATAAAAGTGAATCCTAATAGTTTGTTTAATTAAATCTTTTTACAAAAATTTTGATCCTTGCCCTTTTACTTAATCATAGACTTTGATGTTTAAAATGTATTGATTAAAAGTTGTTTATAAAATGTTTGTTAGAACACCAAAACTATGTTCACCTCCTTAAGGAAATTAGAAATAGAAGTTGAAGATTTGTTATGATTTTATATGATAAGTAGGAAGGTGGTAGTTTAGATTTCAACATCAAATGAATTCGAATCTTAAGTATCGCAGCTACCTTAAAATTGGGATTTTCTGAATGCTCATGCATTTATTGTTTAAATTAAAGGGATAAGCTTTATTAATTGTAGATGGGTTTTAAAAACTTTAAACGTAAATTGGTCATAGTGGCTAATAAAAAAAATTACAAAAACAAAGCATATGAAAAAGTGTTTTACTACTTAATATTTTTCCATGAGAAAATTTTGAAGCTTATTATTTGTGTGCTGTGCTACATATGAATATAAATATTCTTGTTTTTAGTGTATTATTGTATTGATGGATTGAGGGTAGTCAATTATAATTGTGTCAAGGATTTAAGTAGATTATTTCCAGTCAAACAAAACAACAAAATAAAAATTAGCAGCGCAGCAATAACAATACAAGGGACAGTAGAGTATTATACATTAGGAATAAAAAAGGTAAAAAGGAAATTCTTAAGGTCTTTTGACAAAATCATCGGCGACTGGGCAAAAAATGAAATAATGTTTGCACTACTAAGAAAAAAACCTTTATAAAGTAAAACCTGAAGGTGAAAAAATCGATTTTTTGGTAATGTACTCAATCGGACGATAGACATACACTTAACTAAAAGAAGCTGCATTAAAAATGATAACTTTGCGTTATTGTAAGATGGATATATGAAGTATTATTGTATAATAATAATTTGATACCAAATGTCGACCTTTCACCCATTTCAATTTTCATCTCATCCGCATAATTTTAATTTGATGGATTTTGCCCATACAAACGGTTTACGATTGTCATACCATCGGAAAAATTTCAATTTAAATATCAAATCTTATTATGTTTTCATTCATATATTAACAATTCTCTACGAATAGAAAGTATTTTTTTATTTCTTTTAATTTGTGAGATTTGCTTTTATGGTTGTTGTCATCCTTTCATTGTTTATGGAATAAGCTTGCACCTTTTCGTCCACAAAGTTTTAAAAGTGCAATATTAGAACAAGGATTGCTATATCCATTGTAACAATGCAGGAAAATGGCTCTTTTTAAGGTAAGTGGACAGATGGACGTAGTAGAAAGTAAGTTTTCAAGTAAATGGGTACTGACCAAGTGTATGTTTTATGAAATTTGAAAGATAATCTTACATAACTGCTGAGAAAATTATGTTTTAATAAGAAATTAAATCTAAAGTAACAAATTGTATTTTAGAGAAGAAGATCATAAGTAAGAGAAATATTCAAGAAAATATCAGCCAACTATCCTTAAAAGTAATATAAAAAGTTATATAATAGTTATTTCTCGTATCGTATTATAAACGGCTTTCCGCGAATATAGAATGTACAATTATAAGATTAAAACTAGTTTTGATTGTACATTTATGATTGTACATTTATATATTCGTAGAAAACTGGATATAATACGATGCTAGACATAGTTTTTTCGTATGGATGAGAACCGGTTCCTATCCACCGAATTCGAATGAATACGAGAAAATAAATTAAATATTTCAAAAGATGGAAAATAAATTTATAGTGTTGATTCATATTGGTCAGGGGAATTCTCATAAAATTATGGACAGACGGACAAGATCAGTTTTGGAGAATCTAAGATATTAAAAAAATGTAAACAAAGATCGTGATGTTCTATTTTGTTCTCTATTTAGATTTCAATTTGACTACAGAGAACTCCTGACAAAAATTTGATCCTTTTTTGCAAAGGGTCCTTTCAGAATTGGCAAAAAAAAATAATGTCCATAAGTTTTGCAGCACCTTTGACTTTTTTTGCAAGTAGAGTAAAAAAAAAATCTAAATGTGACATTTTCGGTATACATTTAAATTTATTCTAAATCTATTATTCTAAGAAAAACCATTAGACATGTTATTTCCCCAAGGTTCTTGATCTTACATACGTATGTACTCTAGTTTGAGAACAGTTTTGCTAAGACCGAAGACTTACTTTATGTTGCTTGTAGTATGTAGGTTTTACTTTTTCTTTCTTTGATTTTGGTATTATTAATTAATTCTGTACTTAAATTACTAAATATAAAAAAATAAATAAATTTTTAAAAAACAGGGACCCAGTGATAAGAAAATGGACGATACATTTATGTATATCACTAATGATGATAAACAAAATCACCCCTTCTAGAGATTTTATTATTGGTTAAAATGTTTTAACATTTATAGTTTGAAATCGACCATTAAAAATACAATAAAAGTACCAAAAGTCTTTTAGCCAAAGAATAAGATAACGCGGTTAAAAAAAAACTTTGGGTACCAGTATGATTTAAATTACAATGTCCCCTTCCTCCCTGATAAAAACAAATATGAAGTTAGTCCCCAAACCTTAACTTCATTTGCAGCTAATGTAAGTAGGAAATGACATTTTTTATATAATTTAGCATGGTTTTCATAACATATTTATATTTGAAAAGGCCACGAACTAACGCTCAATGTAGACGATTTTGTCCAAAGTTACCGAAAAAAAGAGAAAAATCTGGCAAAAATTGTTAATAAGAATGACATGTCATTAATTCAAAGTTGTATTTAATGACATCTCATCGATCGACGTTACTTCATTTCAAAGTCTCTATGTCTTATAATAACATCTACTGCAATTATAATTGCTTTATTCGTTCACATAAAACAAAATAAAATTTACATATAAAAGTTAACATTTTGAATATTTTTGCCTAAGATTACTACGTGATTATTTGATTGAGGTATGATGATGAATATTTACTTGAAACGGGAATCATGTTTAAAATGAGCATAAATTCTGTAATAATAGACGCCAGGGGAAAAGGAAACTATAAACTAGTTTAAAATGAGCATAAATTCTGTAATAATAGACACCAGGGGAAAAGGAAACTATAAACTAGTTTAAAATGAGCATAAATTCTGTAATAATAGACGCCAAGGGAAAAGGAAACTATAAACTTTTTTATTTGTTTAATCAGTGTAAGGCGTTTTAAAGATATCTATGTATTAGGATGAGACTCATATATTGTAATTTGTTGTGTTGAATATAGTGTTCTTAAGAATAAGTATTATAAATTTAAAACCATTGAATAAAAAAAATGTAAGTAATTGTCAAATAATAGGAATTTAAAAAAAATATTATACATAAATTGATTATAAAGTTCCATTTGCATTTTTAAAATATGGAACAAGGGTAAAACTGAAAACTTTAACTTAAAACCATCCCTTTGTACCTGACTATAGTAGTACTTCAAATATGATAACTATAATATACACACAAACACATTTGCGGCTTTCAGAGTTCCTTATAACATTCTAGACATATGATAAAACATAAAGCTTGCAGCTAATATCAAGGGCTAGCTTATGAAACATAGCTTGAAACCAGCTCAAAATCAATTAAAAAAGAAATTTTAAAAAAAGCAAAGCCAGATTCTTTAACATAACCTTCAATTAATTTTAAATCTTGTACGTTTCCATTTTCAAACATTCTAATTTTCTAAAATAAGAAAATTCAGATTGTTCCTGATTCATAAAAGGGACCATACCATATGATTAAAGGAGGATCAGTGGTTTTCTTCTAACCATGCAAGCAAACACACTAACACAAACACACACACTCATTACATACAAATACACATGAACGCCTTGAAGGGTATTGAAAATTGTTGTAAGTTAGAAGGGGGAAACCTAACTAAAAGCGAAACAGTACACATTTCTGTGCTATTGCATCTAATTATCTCATTATTTTCTTATTATTTTATCAAAATCTTATTTAATTTAAGTTTTACCTTTAATGTCTAAATAATTAATAATTCTTAAGATACATACCTAAAACATTTTAATTTATTAATATAACATTTAAGAATAGAATATGGCTAAAATTTGAAATAAAAGCTTAGAAAGCATGCAATGGCCATGGTTTATATTATAAACAGCATTTCAAAGGGAGGAGAAAGGTAGCTTGATAATGGGTATACTAACCCATCTCTACAGCAGACGATCTGATACTGCAGAAGTGGATTGAACTTTTAAAGTTTTTAGTTATGACGTGGTCTAGGATGAGACTGGAACGCCACGTCCTCCCTGACAAGGCCGAGATTGAATATCCACCTCCAAGACAATGAGCCGATGCGTTTGATTTAGCAGGTTAAACATTAAAACCAAATAAACAAACCTTTTTTATTCTAAACACAAATAAACAGCAACCAAATTGAATACAAGAAAGAGTTGAAATTGCAATAAAGTCCATCAGCAAACAAAATCTAATTTTATACTCAGGGTTGCCAAGTTAAAAGATACATTATAAAGAAGTAGAATTTTGTTGAAATAAAATAGTAAAAATTTTAGTTAATATCTCTGTGTGAAACTTGTTTTGTGGTGCATCCAAAAGAAATTTGGTATAAAATGGAGAAATTAAGGAAGTGGCTAGGAAAATACTCTGAATTTTTTTTATCCCAGAATCCTAGGCCCTTGTTCCTATAGACCCTATTAAAGGACTTAGACTTGAATTATAACATTCTAAACTACAAGAAAATATTTTTACCAACAAATGTTTTAAATGGAAATTCAAATGGACAAAAAAACTTAATAAATTTTGGATTCCCTGGTTGTAAATTCAGATACACAGCAAGCAATAGATTTGCAAATATAAAAATAACAGACAAAATAATCTTAGAATGACCCAAATCAAGTTTTCATTGAGATAAATTTAACAAGAAAGACACTGTCTTAACCTCTTTTCGAGGAAGCTTTGTGTTTATCAAGATCGAAATTAATTCCTTATCATTATCCCAAATTAAGCGCAAATGTCGTCTTTTTTGACTTTCCTTTCATAAAGTGACGCGGTATGGATTGTTTATATTTTGATGCGCCCACGTTCGTTACTTTTGAATGAGATATGAGTGTGTGAAGATTTCGGAGAACAAAATTTGGCCTATCATTGGTCTCATAGTGCGTGAACGACCCTAGTATACCAGGGATTTGAAACCATAAGAACTTCAGGTAGAATTTGTTAATTTTATTAAGTGGAATGGTGTATAGGACGATTATATTTAGTTTTAAAAAGGCTTTAGCCAGCTAAGCATGAAACTTAATTATGATTAATATTATGTTTTAGTAATTTTTTATGTGCTTTTATTTTTGCATTTAACAATGATTTATTAAACCAAATAATTTTCCTTTAAAGCCAAAGTTTCCAAAGATTCTTAACCGTAGAGAAAAATGATTTTAAAAAGCAATCAAGATTACGTGGTTATAAAAAACTGGAATTTAGTATTAATTGATTTTGTAATTTCAGGACTTTGAAATAATTTCATCAATAAATCTATAATCAAACCTGCTGTTGAAACTTGATGGTTCCTGGTATTGGGGGTTTGTATGTTCGCCAACAGATCTCGAGAACTTCCCGCTAATTCGGAAGTCACACTCAACCAAAGTGTCATGGTTGAGACAGACACATTCTTTTTCTTAAATTAGTCAATTTTAATTCCTTACACTCTCCCCAAAAATTATACCTAAATAACAAGTTTTTCTTTCAATAATACAATTTTTAATTGTCTATGGCAAAATTGTTGGTTTTAATCAAGTTGAAGAATATAACTCTTTATTTTCTTGTTGTTGATGGGGTGAGCGTGATTATCTAAAATAAAAGGCCATGCAGTCCTCATCAAAAATTCCAAATCCATGAGAGTTAGCCTATTTTATTTCATATTAATATTGCACTTACTCTATGACGAGGATCATAACTCCAAATATGTGAATTTTCTTATATGTCTTAATGACATTGTTCAATTCACTTTGTAATTATAAAAAAACCTTACCATACAAGATTATATGTTTTACTCTAAAAAAAGACATTTATTTAAGATATCTTTTTATTAACATTTAAAAAGCAAATGAATATTTTTAAATAAAAAGTTTGAAATTTATATTAAAAGGTTAATTTTAGAGATATTGTAGAAACCCTTTAACAATTTTACCGGGAGACTGAATTTTACATGCATGCTATAAACATATACATAGGTTTTTTTTTCATTTATACTAATATAGCATTTCTCTTTGCCCCTTTAATATTATGAATCAAAAATTTTAATTTCAAAAAAGACAAAAAAGCTACAATTTCTTGAGATATTTCTTTTCCTCTGCCAAATTACTATAAGCAAACAGACACAGATGCATACATGTTGTAGCTGCGCTACTTATGGACAAAATCATTTTGCACGAAACCTTTAAGGGAAAGGGTCAGATAAAAAAGAGTAGAAGGGTAAAGCTTGTTGAAATCTTAATCAAAGAAAAGGGGAGAGGTCAGTAGGTGCTTAGACATTACAAACTATAAAGAAAAATAGCCATTACATCATTTTTTAGTGGTTTACAGAAATTATATTATGATAAAAAATTCACAACTGCCTTTGGATCGACATAATTATTATTCTAATGACACATTTGAGTACAAATATATGTTGATAAAATTACCGCAAAAAAATATGTTGTAGGAAATTAAGAACGCCAAGTCCTGACAATGGCAGAGAGAAGATTGAATCGCAAATAGTGGGCAAAAAGACTAAGTAGTACCCGCCAAGATAGCCATACAAGAAAAAAAGCCCATGCCCTTTTACCCAATACTGTGTTCATACATTTGAACCAACCAGTTGCTTAAAAACAAGCATCTAAGGGCACTGTATTCGAAGGGGTAGTAGGGGAAGGGAATATAGTCTTAAACCATCGAAAGACTATTATTTGAAAATGATATAGCCTAAAACTACTCCGATATCTTAATAAAGTTTCATCAATTTAGAGAACTCAATCGGTTTATTGGCCAGCAAGAAATAAACGAACAAACCAAGAATTCGCATTCCTTTAAATAATAGGATATAGATTTGGAAAACTAAAAAGGGTGGTACCCCTTTCCACCTAACCCTAACCGGAACCAAAACCCTAATCTTATATACCTACAACTTGACCAAAGTTAAAGTTAAAATATTCTACAGATATAGTAAAAAATATTTTTTTCTGGTTGTATTTCAAAGGCTTCCCCTCTGGTTGTTTTCAGAACCTACATGTTTTGTGGTTTGTCTGTTTGTGTGTGTAAGTATTTATTTATTCATCTATTCTATCTGTATATCTTAACTAGTAATTGTATTCTTAAAGTAGGTACACAGAAAAAAAGGATTTTTATGTGCGTGTGTTTGTTTGTGTAAGTTTGTATTTCATATGCAATGCATCTGTATAAGAATTCTTTCCTGTTTATAATCTATGAAGATTAGCTACTCTATTCTATCACAGTCTGATCATATTTCAATACTTAACTTCTTCTTTCAGGGCTTTTTTACTTTATGTATATGCTTTGAATTATTTCCAAACTTCTTTATCTAACCCCGTTTAATTACATTTCTTATGAGAATTGACACGGCTACTCTGTGATTAAAATATACAAAGGTCCTTTTAATTACTAATAATTATACTAAATATCATTAGCTTCGCTTTACTGGATGTCAACGTAATCCTATTAGGTTTGGTCTGACAGTATTACTAAGAGTTCCATTAAATTGTATTGAATTGTTCAGTCTTTACTTACAACTTTAATTTACATTTTATTCTTTCTTTAAGTATAAAATCATGGAGAAGGGAGGTAAACTATAGAAATTCTTATAAAAACCATTGAAATACTTTGTACTCTCCTGTGCAGTGCACCCTTGGTTAATTTTAATGTTTAATATTGTATTTGTACTCCCCTTTGTACCCTGTGTTGATCATCATGTATAAAATATTATTATGTACTTCAATTTGCACTCTGTGTTAATTATCATGTATAAAATTTGATTATGTATTCCCCTGTGCTCCCTGGGTTTATTACAATGTGTAAGATTTTATTATGTACTCACCTATGCTCCCTGTCTTATTTTCAATGGATAAAATTTTATTCTGTACTCCCCTGCGCTCCCTGGGTTAGTTACAATGTATAAAATTTTATTCTCTACTCCCCTGCGCTCCCTGGGTTTATTACAATGGATAAAATTTTATTCTGTACTCCCTTGCGCTCCCTGTGTTAGTTATAATGTACAAAAGTTTATTCTGTACTCCCCTGTGCTCCCTGGGTTTATTACAATGGATAAAATTTTATTCTGTACTACCCTGTGCTCCCTGGGTTAGTTCCAATGTACAAAATTTTATTCTGTACTCCCCTGCGCTCCCTGAGTAAGTTACAATGTATAAAATTATTCTGGCGCCGAAAATGGAATTAATTAGACCAGCAAGGACATTTTTCTACAATAGGACATTTCTCATAAAAGTTATTAATTGGAAATGCGATGAATACACATTAAAGTATTTAGATTCCAAAAAAGGACATTTTAGATGTTAAACAGCATCTAAGTTTTAATTAAGAATTACTTCTAAAATTTCTACCTTTGAGGTTTTTCTTTTTAGTAGCGCAGTTACATTCTAACTGAAGTATATTCACCCATGTAGCAGTCTATAGTGCCCTAGCAAAATGGGGATATATGTCACTGCTTTTGGCCTACCTAATCTATTAGCGTCAGGAAATACCCTGTACCCTATAGATGCTGTGAGTATTGGTGCAAAAAATATGCCGTAACAAAAAAAATTAGCCAATGAGAGGCCGTTATTGACCAATGGTAAAATTTATAGTGGCATCTCATTGGCTAATTTTTTTTGTTATGTCATATTTTTTGCACCAATACTCACAGCATCTACCCTATATGTTTTGGGTTTTCTTTCGTCCTTATCTTTCTCTTTCCATCTACTATGACGTCAATAGAATAGGTATGCCCAAAGCTGTGAAATCTATCCCCATTTTCCTTGGACACTAAGCCCAGCTACTTTACCCATAACTATATCTAGATAAGAAACTCAATAGACTTATCTTTCTTGCTCTTTAGAATAAAAATGTAAAAACAGCTTGAAATTGAATTAACTGTCTAACAAAATTGTCATATTTAGTCATTTGTCACTGACAAAATTTATAACAATATTTTTACCTATGAAATGTTGCTGCACTTGCTCGATCGTTCTACAATTATCTAGGAAGCTTGGTATTGATCATGGACAGGTATTGGGATATTTGTGGGAAAAGGTTAAACTTATTTTTGAGATATGGCGCAATGAAAAACTACTACTAACTGAAATTGTAGTAGAATGTAGTAAGTAAACCTAATACATACATAGTACCCTGTCCCGTTTTAGAAAAATTTTGTTTAAATTTATGCCCCCAGCCATAATATGGTTGATTTATGCAATTTTAAAGATTTTTTAAAAATTTCAATTCTAGTGTGTCAAAATAAACCTGAAATTTACCAAAAAAAATGGGGGCAACTCAATTCTAACATATGAAGGACAAAGGTGTAGCAAGTAATCTTTCAAAGTAAAAATTGCCAGATTTCATACACAAATAATAGGGTTAGGCCGGATTGGATGGATACAGATATCCGGCTGATCTATAATTCTGGATATCAAGTATTTAGGTTTATATTGACACACTAGAATTGAAATTTCATAAAAATCTTAAAATTGAGATGAAACAAAAGCTTTAAAACGGTCTTTTTGCAGATTTTAAAAAGTTTGTACCATCTCAATTTTAAAGATTTTTACGAAATTTCAATTTTAGTGTGTCAATATAACCCTACATACTTGATATCAAGAATTATGAATCAGCCGGATATCTGTATCTATCGATTCCAGCCCAACCCCATTATTTATGTATGAAATCTGGCAATTTTTACTTTGGAAAATTACTTGCTACACCTTCTTCCATTATATGTTAGAATTGAGACTAACCCCATTTTTTTTGGTAAATTTCAGGTTTATATAGACACACTAGAATTGAAATTTTGTAAAAATCTTTAAAATTGAGATGGTACAAGAGCTTTAAAAACAGGTCTTTTTTGCAAACTTATAAAACTTTGCAGTGCTTGTACCATCGCAATTTTTGCATTACAGAAAAAATATTTTGCATGGGTCAATATTTTGCATAAATCAACTATATTATGGCTGGGGGCAAAAATTTTAACAAAATTTTTCAAATCCGGGACAGGCTAATACATAGGTAGCTTATAAATACTTTTATTGTAAAGTAAGATATCAATCTATAGGCACAAAACTCAATAAGGATATGTCAGGAATGTTTTACTAACACAGCAAACCTTTTTTAGAAATAGCTATTTCAAGATTTTTTTCAAACATGTAGTTTCAAGTTGAGAAGAAATATATCTTTTTTAAAAATATTTTTGTACTATAGTGTAAGCATTTTTGATATTTACGTTTCCTTGGACAATTTATAAAGCAACAAAAATAGCTTTTAACCAGTTTTATCTCAGTGGAAATTTTTTATGTATCATTAGACAGGTAGAGTTTAGTACATTTGCTATTTTGCCATTTTAAATTAAATTTTTTTTGTAAGCATGCCTGGTTTTGTTGGTATGTCTGATTGTAGAATCAAAGTAAAATCAATCCACAAGTTTTTGTTCAATATATCTTGGCGAAGGAGCATGACCGATCTTCAGAAGAGCGCACACACTCTATAGCTACATCTGTGTGTCTGTATATCCTTACTTGTTTATTAATGGATTATAAATGTGTTGCATAAAGTTAGCAAAGCTATCTAACGAAAAGGCATTTTAATGTATTTTTTACAGTATCTCTCAAATTAACTTTCTATAGCTTTTCTTTTTCTTCGCTACTTTTGGACATAGCCAATATTTTTTTTTTCTTTTTCAAAGGGTTTGCTATTTATATATAGTTTTCTTTTCATGAACACATAAATAGAAAAAATTTTATCAGTTTTTACTGTAATTGTTTTCGAGTAAGTTTTTAAGAATGATAATCCAATTTACCTAGAAAATTGTAAATGGCTAAGCTAAGATTATGTTAACACAAAAAAAGTATGGTGTTTTCACATTCTAATTTAACTTTTTAGCTAATAAAAAATGTACTACGGAAAAAAGGATAAGACAATGAATAATAAAATAAAACTTCTCTTAAATTTTTGTAAGATTTTTCTGACTTTTGTAGCTGTAAATTTTTTGGGCAAAAATAAGTGTAGATTGTGTTATAAAACTTTTTGTTTTTTGGCAGTCTTTTTCTTTAAAATAAAAAAAGTCATAACTCACCGGATTTAAATTCCTAATATTGCAAATTTGCCTGATATTTATATCGACATTATGGTATACATTTATTTATTATAACTAGTAGAGCCCTTAATATAACATATATAATAAGTCAGTAATATAATATGTATATGAAGATTATATTACTGACTTTAAAAATACATTTTTTTCTTTCAATAATTAGAAAATAAAAGTTTAATAGTTTGACAGTTGACGCAATCGTCCTTGTTTACATAGTTATTGTAGAAACCCAACAGAAATGAGCAGCGTAAGTGTTTTTTGCGTAACACGGTACATTGTATTCTCCACATAGAAATGGTTAAAACACGAGAATTTTTATACATTCCCTTAAACTAGGAGTTTACAAAAAAAAATATTTTTTTATCATAATTCAATGTCAAATTTTAATTAAATCCATCATGTATTTTAGATTACAATATAATAAGCTGTAGTATAGATGGCGGAATGTTTTGTGTCAATTTTCCCAATCAGCTAAGAGATATTCTAAGCATCAGAAAACATTGTTTTCAGACCCCTATGTTTTATGTTTTGAGATACACAAATTTAAAGACAAATATGATTTGTTTCATAAATAGCTTTTAGATCAGCTTTGAGACACCCATATTAAAGAACCTAGATTTTGAAAAAAAAAGCAATGATTTAAGTAACCTATGTTTTGAGACACCATTTTTTTAGACACCCGTGTTTTAAGAAATAGTTTAACCTATTCAATGACCCCAAACTTACCCTAATCATTTTCTAGTTTTCTTCAGGGATAGAATAGATAACAATTATCAAATTATTCTTCATCCCTTTCTTCTTCTTAAAATATTTACAATAAAGAAAAAGTTTAAAACATGAAAATTTGTGGTTTACTAATTTGTTGTTGATTGTGGTATTCCTGTATCCCTATGTTCCCCATCCCATACATTTCAACGCATCTTTACACATTTATGTTTTTACTTTAATACCAAATCTTATACCAACTAAAAAATATATCTAAAAAGGATTATATAACCATGTAATCTTTTTCGTTGGCCTAAAAACTTTGGGTACTTTCATTGAATTTTATTTGCTCGGTTCCAAACTAAAACTGTCCCAACCTTTCAACTAATGGTTTTATAATACCTAAAGAATAATTTTTTGGCATCATTTATTATGATATATGTCAATTGTCTAATCCCCTAAGATCCCTGCATCATTTGGTTTCTTCACAGAAAAGATCAATTATCGCCTTACTCTTCAAAATGTTAGCAAACCATATGAACTGGCGTGTGCACATAGATTTATCAGGGGGAGGTCACCCATTTGGGGGAGGGGGGTTGACAACCCCTCCAGAATGTAATTACATTACATATAAGAAGATAAGTATTTAACAAAGGGAGGAGTAGGTTGCGCTAAAAATCCGTAAAGGTTGTGAGTTTTAAGTTAAAAACAGTAGTAGAACGATAAAAAGTTATGTTAACTTTTTAAAAAAAAATTGTCTAACGTTCTTTTTAATAAGAAATACACATATTTAGTGAATCTTATCGGTCTAATACTTTATTGAAGCCTTAAAAAAATCACACCTTTACGGATTTTAGAGCAACCTACTCCTCCCTTTTTAGAGATTTTTTTCTTCAAATTATCAGAACTACGAAAAAACGATACTTCACTTGTTTCGTTGAACTTACCATGTTTACGAATTTACTATATGTACTTGTTCCAAAGTTTTAAAGACAAAGGTTGAATAAATCAAAGGGTGCTGTCAACTAAATTGTTTAATAATTATGATATATTTGACTATAAAGAGTCTGAGGTCTTGGGCTTGATAACAATATAAGGATAATTATTTCCATGAATAGCGCATCCATTACAAGAAAAAATAAGATATAGTACACTAAAAGTTATAGCATTATTGTAATTATGTTTAGTAAGATCTTTTTATTTTAAGATTCAAAAACACTAAATCCAACAACATAAACCAAGTTACAGTCAATACAAATAAATATATATTATTGAGACAGACAGACGAACGAACAGAGCTTTATCAATGAGTATCTTTTCTACTAATAAGCATGGTAAATATTGAATATTATGAATTGTAGTGCAGCTTAACAATGCCCTATAAAAAAAACTCTTGTAATACCAGGGATTATTGGATAGTTTAATGGAATTTCTAAAAGTCTATTGTAAAAAATACTTTTATATAAATTTCAATAACAAACTATGCGTATGACAAAACTTTAATGTGTTATATAAGACTGTCAATTTGTAAAATTATTAAATCTAATACCCAATGAATTATCCTATACTTTGTATCCTCCATTTCCTATCCCTACACTTGAAGAGTGTTCTGTACAGACTAGGCTATCCCTATCGCTACAGCGGTTAGCGAGATTTTAGGGTACAAACACACAGTCAGACAGAAAGTTAGACATTCTGTTACTTTTATATAATTCAGGATTAGATTTTCACTTAACATTTCGTCTTGAAGCAAGCTAAAAGATCGCTTATCAGAAAACTGAAACTACTAAAAAGTTGACCAAAATGTATCTGGAGTCTACTTGGGAAATCCATATATATGATCTATTACCCCTGAGTAAACCCATGAAGTCTATAAAACAAACCATGGATGTAGTAGTTATCTATGGAGTATACACCACACAGAATTGACTGTCCAAATATTTAAGTATTTTATAAATGAACATGGTTACAAAGAAAAATGCAGAAATGTAAAAAAAATCCTTGTTCTTACTTAAATCAAAACAAACCTTTAAAAATATACTATCAAAAAAAAGTTCAATTATTTTAGAATTTGTTTTTTGATTCAGTCTAATATTGATATACATGTAGGCAAATCACACACGCTCACTCACACATATACACACACATATACTTACACACACACACACACATACACATACAGACAAACATGAATACATCCACTCACTAGTAGGCTATAAATAGTAATTGAAGTTCAGCACGATCTCAGAATGACATCATTTGAAATTTTGGATCAAGTTTGACACGCCGATAAGTCTATTTTATGCAATAGCTAAACATCATAGGCACATCATTAACTAAGGAAAATCAAGCCCTAAACATAATCTAAACTGACCAATAAATATTAATGCACGAGCAGTGAAACGCGCGAAAAAAAAATTTGTGGGCGCTTTCCTGTTCTGAATTATTTTCTTTTTGGTATTTTAGGTAATTTCTAGAGCTCCTTCTGCCGTTTATGACATAGTCATAAACTGTGTACGTAGCCGCGACCGTGGCTCATCACGTAGCGCATCCGCTAGTCATCGGGAAGGCGATAGGTTCGAATCTCGGTCCGACACCGCGTCATAACTAAAGCCGTTAAAAATGATTCCCACTACTGCTATGTCAGATGCGCGACGTAAATAGTTAGAGTGGGGGAAATGCTTTGGCCCATAAACTCGTTACCATGCACAGTATGGACTTCTCAGACAAAGGTCGTGCATCTCAGAGAGTTGGTTGTCTGATGTATATACCACAATCATAAGCTGAGTATGTTTCAAGGTGCGTGGAGAGGTCTAGTACCCTAAGCGACACCAAGCCCCCTAGAGTCTTAACTCTAATGTAGCTGTTTGGACGTTAGCAGAATTTTAATATACCTTTCATCGTATTTCAGATTTGATCCGAAATTGTGTAGATATATGTAGCTGGATAGATTAGAAGGGGTAGTTTTATTTGTAAATGCAGATAATTAGATATTAAAGGTCATTCTTCTTATACTTACAATATAAAACAAAATAAAATAACAAACTCTGTTTATAAGATTGTTAGAACTAACTTTAATGAGATTTATCCTAGTATTTTATGCAAATGATAACTGCAATAACGTATAAAACATTTAATATTTTAAAGATTAATGAAAAATTAAAATATGTCTGTCCATCTGTCCGAACACTGACCAATAAAAATCTCTTCATTAAATCATTTTGTCCACCAGTCTGTCATTCACCTAGTAATTTTAGTGAATTTTTTTTAAAATTTGCTACTAATGTATTCATTAAACTTTAGAAAGTCCTTGCTAACTTGCTAAGTGTTTTAACAACAATTATTTGCACAAGACTAAAAAGTTAATTTTCATAATTACTGATAGATAAGGATAGAAATACATCATTTTTAAAAAGAAAATATAAATATATTTTAAGTATATAACTCAAAAGTTTATAATTTACTATGAAAAGAATTGATTTTGGTCATTTTCAAGAACTTCTCTTTTAAATATTTAATAGAATTTATGATTATGAATAATGGGACATTTCTGACCACTATCTACAAATGCATTAGAAACAACAGAAAATATTTATATTCTAGCAAGATTCCCCTGGTTATTTTCTACTAATATATAACAGTAAAGTTACAGACTCTCCCAGCCTAGATTATTTGGGGTGACAAAAGAGCTTCTGGAAGACTTGTGAACCTATGTGTAGGTTAAGTTATTTTCTAGACACTGTTAATGGGTTGGCCAATTAGTTACTTGCATAACTTGGTTAGAAAAACACTATGTAACATTTGCTATTTTGTTATAACTTTCTTTTCAATTTTGTGCAGGCTTCGCACATACCTTAAAGGATATTTGAATCTTAACTTTAACATAAATAAAAGATTTGTCTATAGGTAGCGCTAAAACATTATTGGTAACCATTTAGACTTTCTTATTGAGACATATGTATAGAATTAGACAGATTAATTGCTCATTTATTTAAGCTTTTAAATTATACTATTGGTTTAAATTTTCTAACTGTGACTTAACTTTCTTTAGATGATTTATCTATCTATCTTTATCACAAACACACACACACACACATATACACCTCTATATTTTGTTTGTGTAGCTATATCTGTTTAAATTACTGTATGGGTCCTGGTCAATTTTTAATTGGCCATACAAAAACCTGCACATACATATATAATATATATGCAATATACAGGTGTCCAAAAAAAATTTCAAACAACAATATTTAAGATGCAATATCTTTTGTGGAAAAGTACATTATTAACTAATTTAAGAAATCATATTGTAGGTATCATATGAAAGTATTGATGCAATTGATAAAGTATTTTACACACTTTATAAATCTTTAGTGATACTGCTAAATATATTTTGTTTAAATTATGAAAATTTTAGAACAGAAAAACCTATAAAATAAAAATTGAAAAAAAACGTGGAAAGATGTGTTTTTATGAGCCACTCTTTGTACGTACATGTATGTTTATTTGTGTACATATATGAGTAAACAAATATTGATTCTATATTTTTGATTGCCAAACAATTTTTTATCAAATCATATGGGAAAGAAAGATGAAGAAAAAAGAAGGAGAGAGAGAGAGATTTATTATATAACAAGAACAATTATGTCTCTAAGCGGTGCAACAACATTTGATATTAAAAAATACAGTAGAGTATCATAAATTACTGAGTATTCTATATACAAAGTAGTATAATTTATAGAGAATATAAACTAGATAAATTATTCTACCACGCTCTATTCATTAAAGGAGGTGTATAAAACAAAATTTGGGTATAGCCCCTTTCGTGGCAACGCCTTTTGAGGGGCGTTTCATCATATTTTTTAAGTAGCTTTTTCCCGAACGTTAACCCTGGGGGGTAATTACATAAACCAACTAAACCTAACCTAACCTAAAATATCATATCAAAAGCTAATGTGAAAATACAACGAAACGCCCCTTATGAGGCGTTGCTACGAAAGGGACCATACCCCAAAATTTTAGTAGATAATGTAATAAGGACTGAATAATAAAAAAGAAGTTACAGTCAATTAAGGTAGCTTGTTTATGACACATACTTATAGAGAAGTTACGATACCAAAAAGATAAAAAGATAAATATGTTTGTAAAGCCATATTTCTTGATCAAATTATCATTTAAACCTTAACCATACATCTTATATTTATCAGGGAAGTAAAGGAAATGGTGCTAAATTTAATATACACCAATTTCTTTTCCCAATAATTTAAAGATAAAAAATCACAAATATGAATTGGAGGGAAGATAAATTAATCTTTCACTGTACAGGGTAAATTATTCGTGGTGTTATAATTATATATAAATCAATTCCTCTCCCAATATTGAGTGAAATTTTTGCCTTTATTTGCATAAAATTTTGGGAGGTTCAGCTTAGGCTAAAAATTATATAGAAGCAATTGTCCTATCTCTCCATATAAAATCTTTAAAAATGTGCTTGGGTAATACATAAAGTTTGCATGTCGTATTAGTATATGATTAGATACTTACATATTTGGATTTTTACAGAAACCTTCATATAAACAGCCAAAACACAAGATTAGTTTAAGTGAAAATATAAACTTTTCAGTTGGAATTTTATAGAAGTACAAACTTGATAGAATAAAAAAAGCACTTCTTTTGGCACTACAAACAAAAACTTAAAATTAAAAAAAAAGCAATTCATACAAATTATTAATTAAAATCTTTAATATAGAAAGGACATACGAAGGACAAAATAAGATTAAAAGAAAGAAATGTAAAATGCTTATTTCAGAGGCATATTAAAACATTTAAATTAGAATTGAAGGATGCAAAACTTCCAAACACATACCTAAAATAATTTAAATATCAAAATATTGTTTAATCTTTACCAAGGCCAATTATAGCAATATGAAAACAATGCAAGAAAAAAAAAATTTTACGTTTAAACAGTCCTTATTTCTAAAATACCTGTGCTAGTTACAAAGAATATAAATATGTAAAAAAAGTTAAGTAAATTATATAAAAGCTGGGCAACTCTAAATGGGCGCAGACAAATTGTTTATGGATGGATGGAACGCCACTTAATTCCCAGTCATCGCTTAAAATTGTCAGTTTTATGAAAGTGTGGGCGAGGGCGACACACAGCCAGACGGTGTCATGAAAAAATTACAAAAAAATTTCATTATTTTTAAAAGTTTTAAAGCCTAAAGAGTAGCTTGCAAATACTATACGACAAATTCTAACCTAAAATTCTAACATAAATCTTTATTGTAACCTAGTGGCTCTTTCTATCCTAAATATAGGCAGACAGCAAACCATTTGATTGCAGAATCTTTATGAGGAAGATCTACACTACAGTCCAAGGTATTTAAGTGTTCAGTGTAGCAAGTAATATTTTGCCGCATTAACATAGCAAAACTAAAACTTTCATGCCTTTAGTTAAGTCTGTTTTGTGTTCTTCTCCTCCTGGTATATTAGAAAAGTAAAGTTATTATTATTATTTTTACTGCTTTGTAGAATAACTAATAACCGAAAAATAAAGGGAGAGAGTCTTTTTAATGTCAGGGAGGAAGCTGACATTGAACTGTAATTTATACTGGCCCCCAAACTTTTATCAACGCGTTCTCTTATTCTTAAGCTTAAAAACACTAAAGACTTTAATTGAGTCTCGATTAGTTTTTTTTTAACTATCAGTGTCCAAACTTTTCCACTATACTTTTAACCTACAGAAGATTGTTTAATATATCATAATTTGGGACATACATCATATTACGTTGTTTTATTTTGTAACGCTAATCATAGGCCTATAATGGCTTTGTCCATTGGATAAAACTTGCAGTAATGTTAAAACATATATATGTGAGGTTGATATATTTGTATCCCTAAGATCATTACAAATGAGCTAGAAAAACAATCAAGTTATAAAATAGAGGAGGAATGAATTATGTGCGAAAAATTGAAATTTGCAATAACATTATAATCTCACTAGCGGTTTCGCCCTTAGCCTCTAGGGGCTTTGCCTTAAGAGGTGATAAAAAAATTAAGGCGATATTCGTTAAAGGACCAAGGAAATCTTCTACAAAACATAAAGGACCAAGGAAATCTTCAGCAAAAAAATGGGGGGGGATTTTTTTTGTTTTTTTGGGGGGGGTTGGGGGCGTCCCACCCCCCCAAGAAAATAGCTTAAAACCACCACAGGACCAACAGGTATATACCCTGAAGAGTAGAATCCGATCGGTTCAGTGGTTACCGAGATCTTAAGCTTCAGACGGACGGACAGACGGACGGACGGACAGACATCATTCTACTTTGCATTATAGATAAGAAAAAAATAATAACTAAAACTGAAATACACAAGATAAAAAATTTAGCATACCCAGGTTGTCGATTCAAAAATGCCTTTGAATTTCCTTTTTTTATTATCTAATTTTTCAATTTCGAAATTTAATTTAATTTTCTCGTATTCATTCGAATCTGGTGGATAAGAACCGGTTCTCATCCACAGAAAAAAAATATGTCTAGCATCGTATTATATCCAGCTTTCTACGAATATAAAAATGGACAATCATAAGATTAAAACCATTTGTTAGCCCGTGCCTTCGGCACCTCGGGGCTTAAAAAACAGGTTATAATCTTATAATTGTACATTCTATATCCGAGGAAAGCTGTTTATAATACGATATGAGAAATTACTATTCCCCGCATTATTTTCTCCTAATTATTTGATTTCACTCAATCTACATCTATTCATCTATTTTTAAACATCTTTTAAAAATGCTACAAATGGGCATTAACAGTTTTTGTATCGCGGCCTACTCATTTTTAAAAACTTTTTTTCCACGGGAAGGTGATAAGAAAAGTTGTCATTGAAAACAGTAGATTTTGTGCCATAAATATAAAACTAAAACTTTCATGAATAATGTGAATTGAATTAAAGATAGGCTTACATAGAAAACTATTTAAAGTAAAGAAAAAAAGAAAATAGTTATATTCGTCAAATCCTAGCATATTCTTTATTTTCTTTTTAAGTGAAAATGATTTTTTAAATTACGATATTATGTTAGGTTATTTTAAGTTTATATGCAGTTTTTAAAGAAATCTTTGTTATTAAGAAGCTAGAAGTTGTACCCTAGATAATGATTGTATGATATATAACATTTCACATAAGCAATTAGATGAATTAAGGTGTCTGTTATATGAAGCCTTTAGGGACATTCCTTAGGTGTGGTAGAGAGTTGTACATATCAGGATGGTGAGGGCCACAAATATTAGATTACAAGAATAAATATATCAGAAAATGCAGAGCTAGTTAAAAAATCTGTGCACAGGTCCTTATCTCCTGAGAGGGCTTTTACCTGGGGGTAGTGTAAAACTAATGCGCTAGGCTAATCTAAACTAACTAAACTGAACCGTAATTAACCTAACTTATCCTACGTAACACATATCATTAGCTAATTATTGAAATGTATTCAATTCTAAAAACAATGAAATACGATCCTATCATACCATTTATAAGATTTAAAGAACTTTTTATAACTATAGTTTATATAAAATGAGCTAATTGATCATGGCTAGCTTATGTTTATTGCTAAAAATTAGTTAGTAATGTATTAAAATTCCAATTAATTGCAGGGTTATGTAGAGATGCTACGCTGGTACCTAATAATAATAAATAAATAGGTTATATGATACGGGGAGTGTGTATTGAATTCCGTAAATAACCATATTTGCATAGTGTTTTCTATTCGCAAAAAGACACAACTGCAAATAAATAAGATTATAATACGAAATATGTTTTATAATGTGAGTAAAGCAAGGGGCGGACCTATTTATGCTATTGTAATTATATGCGGTTCTGATAGTATGATGATAAATGCGCGGAAGTGAATTCACAATGATATATACATAATTAAGTTCTTGTGTACGTAGGACTAGCCACTACATTTTAACTTGATTTATCGTTTTTTGATGAATTATTTATTTATATAGAAAGGATTAAACAAAAAAACATAAAGTTTTAAAATATAGTAATATAACAAGCCATTTATAAAAAAAATCATATTTGTAAGTATCGCGACAATATAAGCTAACGATGTTTTCGTTTGGTAGCGTCAATAAATCATTCTATTTGGCTTTTAGATATATATTCAAAGTCCGTCATTTATAAGTAAAAAAAATTTGATATCAAATCAAAATTTCGCCCCTAATTACACTAGCACCAAAGGTTTATCATTGTTTTCTTATTCGTTGGCTTATCCATTCTGGGGACTTGAATTATTGAATTTATTAATTTGGTTCATTAAGTTGAATTTCCAAACGTTTCAACCACTAATTGCAATCAACAAAAGGGATAATTTTTTGTATCATCATTGGGTATGACCATGTACATCAATTTATAGCCAATGTCTTATCCCTTTAGATCCCTGGTAGTAAGTACTATGTAGTTTTACTATAAAGCCTAATCAAATATTCAAAACCTCCAAGTTAAAGTTTTTATCTAGCAAGATGATAAAGATTGTTCATACACAAAAGAATCTAATAGAAATGCAAAAAGTATTTGTAGTATCGCAAATTTCCTAAAACAAGGGTATGTTCGAAAATCCGAATTAGTAATCCCATTTTTATAAATTTAATATACATTTTCTTACATTATATTTTGGTGAATCTAAGTTTAAATAAAATACCAGAGACATATTTATCATTTTTATATTTTCATTCATGAATCTAAGTTTGTTGGTGTGCCTACACTTCTGCATATCATTACATTGCTTTGCCTTTTTATAATCGTTAAAAGACCGAAAACTGTCATAGATGAATTCATAGATGTAAGTAATAAATATTTACGACTTGTAAATGAATGTCACCAAAACTAAAAGGAAAAGCGAGAACAGTCAGCTAAAATCTTAAAAACAAATAAAACATTTACTCTAATAGCCTTGACTCTATGGGCACTCTTATTTTAGATTGAAATTAGTGAGTTAGTAAGGCAATAGGTAATTTATAGAAATGCTGCCCATCTAAAAAAAGAGACTGTTAAATTATCCTTATACTAAAGTAACAGGATGTTTGTCTGTTTGTGTGTCTGTACCGAAGGATCTCGCTAACCGCTGAACCGATCGGGTTCTTCTTAACAGGGAATATTCTCATAGGTCCCGGGAAGGTTTTTAACTATTTTAGGGGAGGGTACCACCACCCTCCCAAGAGAAATCACAAAAAAATCTAAATTTTTTTGACGTTTCTTAATTTTAGAAAGAGAGTTCAACGCAAACATAAACGTCAAACGCAACATAGACATATTTCAAATATAAAAAAAAAACATTTAAAGTGCCACTAGTGGCCTCTGGGGGCGTAGCCGCTAGTGAAAGTTAAGAAGTGAAAAATCAGCGTTGGCTGTTCTAGTGATAATGTAGTACACGTGCGGATGTGAATACACACCAAGTTTGCTTGTTAGCTGGTATTCAATTACATATAGGGGATGTCTATTAAATTAGTAGAAGTATTTTATTTTAGCAAAATGTACGGCATAGTCTAAGAGTAGCGAAACAATAACATAATATTTTAGGGAAATAAAATACAAAAAGACTTTTATGTAAGTTTTATTAGATTAAACAATTTAAGTTTTACAATTCTTTAAAATCCCTCCATGCTCAAGGAAGTTATTTAAACTATTTTTTTGTATCTTTTAATGAAAAATAAATAAATTGGTGACAAAGTAGGAATTCCACATTCATTTTATATCTAGTTAGCCAGTGATATTATCATTCAGATCTTTAAATATAAATCAAGCCTATCTATCTATCTTTCTGGCTATCCAACTATCCACGATGCATATATCTTTCTATCTATCATTCAGATCTTAGAGTATAAATCAAGTTGTTTTTCTTTTCCACTAGCTAACTAACTATATATCTGACTAGCTAACCAACTATCTACCTATTTTAATATCCAACTATATATCTTTCTTGCTAGCTAACTAGCTTTAATTCTTGCTAGCCAACTAGCTATGGTTCCTACTACTACCTAACTACCTACCTTTTTTTACTAACTAACTTGTTGGCTAACTGACTACCTAAATATTTATCTTTCTCGTATTTATTCGAATCCGGTGGATAGGAACCGGTTCTCATCCATACGAAAATACTATGTGTGTGTGTGTGTGTGTGTAGCCATAGTTTCTTAGTGTTTGGACCTAAGTAGTCATGGAGGAGGACGAGACACTTTTGTATAGCCACTGGGGCTATCAAGCTCCACGCCTAAGTACATTATGCCTTGACCCGCTGTCTCAAGGGAGCTAGCATCGTATTATATCCAGCTTTCTACGAATATAGAAATGTACAATCATAATTGTACATTCTATATCCGCGGAAAGCGGTTTATAATACGATGAAAGAAATAACTATTCATACTTCCTAGCTATCTATTTTACTTTTTAACCAATTACTATTTTACTAGATTTCTAACTTACTATCTAACTAGCTATTTCCTTAGTTAGCTATCTTAAAAGAGTTTATCTTGTATTCGTAATAAGTAGTTTTGGCCGTTGAGGGCAAAATAATTTTCTTTTAATAAACTATCCCTACCTTTCTCTGGAATTATAATAGTTCAGTTATTATTCTGTGCAAAACACGACATAAAATTCACATAAATGTTCAACTTAATTTTTATATCGGTTAATGAGACTTTGAATATGCCCCTGGGTCCTACACTGAGTAAGTCTAGGCCATACCATAACTATTTAAGGCATATAATACAATATACATTAGGGATCCATGGATTTTGCTACGTTATAATACACAAACCAAACCTTATAACATAAAAAATGTATTTGTAAAAAGACACGAAATTACTCTAAAATCTTTCTATTTTTGAGAGCTTTCTTAAAAATATTAGTTTTAAATTGTTTAGTTTTTATTTAGAACAATTCGTCTTTAATACATATTAAATATTTTCTCTTTAGTTAAGAATTGATAAGAAGAGACGTACTGCTATATTTATGGACTTCATAGTTTTGGAGAAATAATTGTCATACTCATATTATCTCTTATATCATAGTCAGGTTTTTCTACAACAACATTTTGTCTTCTGACACACATATACTACATTACTATCATATATGATAAATACTTCAGATCAAGCATAGAATAACATATTAGAAAACTGTACATAGAGCAAAGACAAATTTTATCATAAAAATCTCTTGCTTTCAACCTTTATTACCTACTTGAAGGCTTTGTTTAAAGCTACTAGCTCTTCACAAAAGCCTTTCCTGCATGTCAAACCTATACAATTTAAACTTTGGATTCCCAAACAAAAATCATAACTGAATGAAAATACAATGATACAAAGTATAACATAAAGTGGGAATCTTTTATTTCTGAGGCTAAAGTTCTCGAGAAATGCTAGTTTGAAATTATTTTACTTTTTAAGGAACCTTTATAAATGTCCAGGGTGGTTTTTCTTACCTCCATCGCCCTCCCCTATAAGCTGGAAGCGAAGCAACTATGTACTTAAAATAAAAGAAGATATTTTAAGCATATGTAATATATGAATGTTACTTATTTTCATTTAAAGTTGTAATCTCGTCTATATAATAAAACTTATTTGGTAGTATTATTATTCCTAGATAAGACCATATTTAAATTTAAGATCTATATTTAAATTCTAATAGGTTTATAATTTTTATCACGTAAGGGGAGTTCAAACAATCATCGGTCTACTCTATATTTGTTTGTAGATGCTGACTCATGGAGATTTTTATTTTATGTCGGATTTTTAAATTCAAAAAAAAAGAATTGTTTAAAATACCTAATTTTATAATATATTCCTTTAGTGTTTAATTGACAATGCCTGCCTAAATTTTACATAACTCTTCTTTATAATGTAATAGCGGTTGTGCGGTGCCCCTTGCATCTTGGAGCTAGCTGTGTGGGATTAGGGATAAAGGAGCCTGAAAATTAGCCTATAACCAACAAAGACTGAAATTTGAAATATAAAGGCCTAGAACCAGGGACGTCAAAGCTTCTTATTTTGAGGGGGGTAAAATTTATTAAAAATTTTAGGGGGATCAAATGAGGGGTGTTAAATTTTGAGGAGGATAAACAGTGCTTTACCCCACCAATGGACGGCTATGCGTGGACCCATATAAAACTTCTTTACAATGCAATGTAGAACTCAAACGTTTCTGTGGTTCTAATGAAAAACAGAAAAAAAACATACTTTATATTTAAGGATTATCTAAGCAGATAAAATTCTAAAAATCTATTACATAAATGGGCTAATTAATTAAACATTATTGCTAAATTGCAAACTAACTATATAAATTTAGGTGGCTGTTTGTGTGTGAGTGTGTGTGTTTGTGTTTGTGTGTGTGTGTGAGTTGGTGTGAGGCTGTGGCTTATACTGTCTATGCATATTATTGAGTATATTTAGAGTGTTAGAATTTAAGCTTAGAAGTTGTAGAACATACAACAGCAATTTCATTCATAAGTAGAGCAGCAATATTAAAAACATTTTGCTCGAAATATGAATACTAAGTACAAGGGAAGATTTTTTCTGAGTAAAATTTTGAAGCCATGTATTGCAAATAAATGACTGAATATCACATTTTCTAAAAGTAATTCCTCTGATATTTAGATAAAGAATAAATGTTGCAAGTTATTATAATAAATTACATCTAAAAATATAATTTCAAAACAACCAAAAAGATTCTAATTTACAGCAAAATTTTAAAATTGTACAGCATTATTACAATTTATGGCAGATATTTATTATTTTGTTATTACAACGATTTTTAAGTGCAAAAACACCTTTCCAATTTCAGTCAAATAACAAAATTTGTACAAGTCCAATTTTGTGTTTGTGAGTGTTTTCATTGTTAGTAAGTGAGTGAAGATGATTTTAGTCCCTCAACAGATTATGACGTTATACAAAAAAAATAACCAATGAGAGGCCAGCATAAATTTTACGAATTGGTCAATTACAGTGTATACTGGCCTCTCATTGGCTATTCTATCGTATGAGGGAATTTATTCATCTTCTAAGTGAGTGCACTGTAGTCTGAGTAGAGGATGCCTAGACTGCGTAAAAACTGTACCAAAACGATTTTTAAGTTAAAATTGTCGACGTACGGATAATCATTTTTTATTTTTCAATATTAAAGCTTTTCTACATTTAATTTAGTTACATTTTAAGCTACACTAATCTATATATTAAGGTATCGTGCATAGATTAAGCTTCCAACCCGTTATTATTATACCTACACCACATATACAAAACCTATAAGAGAAAGTATTTCATAACAAGGACAATCTTTTTTCAGAAGTTCATCAGACAAAACAATTTAACAACAATTTGGATAATAAAAGACGATTTGAAAAGCTGGACATTATAGCTCATTAAAATTTAAGAAAAAAATATTATATTTGCTAGAGTTTTTACACATAAAGATAGAAAAATACTAAATAAAGAAAGCTGTGCTTTTAGAAACAAGAACAATAAGATTATCAAAAATCTTTTTGCTTAGTTTTAGAATATATAAGTTAAAAATTTTGATGACCCTTATTTATAATCTTAAACTTTTATGTAATTGGTAGCTTATTAAATTAGATAAAATTGAAATATGTAGATAAGTATATTATCAATGAAGTGTAATGGCAGAAATGATTACACCCATTTTGCACAAAAATTGCACGTTTTTGCAGATTTTTTCAAAAGATAAAAATGGTAAAGTTATTAGTTTTCTTAAATGGACAGAGTAACTTGTAATCAAAAGGATTCAATTAACCTCTTTAAGACTACTCTATAACTAAAGTATATCTGTTTATTTAAAAAAGCTACATTTTCTCAGCTGCTATATAAAATGCTATTTTTTATAAAAATTTGCAATGAGAACGCTATCCTACTGATACTTACAAAAAAAATCCACTTTTTAAATCTTGTCAAAAGAAATATGAATTCTTACCTAAAATAAATTTATATTACATAATTACTTAATTCTTGCAAAAAAAACTTTTAAATATATCTTAATGATTTTAGTTATTATAATTAAGAAATATGCATTGTATTAGTATATTACATTATTACATACATTTATTTCTTCATATATAACTTTTAACTACACGTTATGTCTATAATTAATACAAAAATATGTAGAAAAGAGGCCAGGTATAAAGTAATAGCTTCTTTATTCTTTACTCGTTGTGGAATTCACTTCTTGTTAAAATCTTATGTGGACTCTAAGCGAATGTGTATGTAGTAGAAATGATCACAACTGATGTATTACTGAGTCAAATTTCCTAATATTTTATCAATTTTGTCCATAGACGCTACTCTGAAAATGACACTATAACGTATGTATCACTGTAAAAAGCTGGGAATCTAGAAATGACAATGCTAAAATGGCAGGGACAAAACTTCACATAAAATATTTAGAAGAAAGTATATTTCATCTTCCATTGTATTATCTCTGTATCTTCCTTTATTATACTATTATAATATTCCTAGAAATTGATGATACTGCACTTTTTATAATAGTTTACTAGAAAGATATAGAATAAACCCATAGTTAACAAAACATTAATAAAACAGCATTCGTTTTTAGCCACCATTTTGATGACAATCTAAAGTTGCAAAAAGACGTGTTCTGGATATTTTTTTTTTAAAATGTAACTGCAGTCAACCAATAGTAGCTCAGCTGTGAATATTTTAAAGAGAAAAAAAAATAGAATTCTTAATTTAGTATTTTAATGTCATAATCATTTTTTAAAAATAAATTTTATTAAATTATTTTTAAAAAAAATTCTTATTATACGTTTAAATTTCAGATATGTATATTGTGTACCTTTATTATGTAATAGTTACTACGTTTAATTTCTTAATATTTTAAACGGAATACAAAAAAATATTATAAATACCTTACTTATTTACACATATTTGTAACACACTTTAAAATAATATTAAATATGTTTACTTTTTACTAAGTCATATAAAATAAAATATTGCATCTTAGCTGTTAAAAATTATTTGTAAGCTTGAATATACACACCCCTGACACTTGAGTTTGGTATCCATAGCTAATCAGATCTTAGTTTCACGGTGTTTATGCACACCAGCAAAAGTTCTACAGAACTAATGAAAATAGACAATTGAGTTGCTACGCTCTCCTCCACTACAAATAATCATTAATTTAAAGTTGTCTGAAAGATTCTAACATTTTACAATTACAAAAGAACCAATCTTAAAATATATCCTTTAGTTTATGGTTACGACGACTTTTGAAAAGTGAGAACTATATCAGGTTATCACAAAAGTACTCTTTTGAGCACTGATAATTTCCCCCCAACTTCGTTATTTTGAAATAGATTGCAAAGCTAACATCGGTTATTTCAGGCAAGTTTTCCTTGTATACAGCGGATAGCTTACATGCCTTCTTGGAATCTGAATCACATGGATCTTACATTTTATGACCATAATCATCATGATTATAATGATAATAATTAATAAAAATATTTTTTTGTAGGTATATTGTCAATTTGACCTATTGTGATAATAAATATTTTATTATTTAGCATAAATGTTAGAACAACTGAAGTTGACCTCTAGCGCAACATATACATTAGCACCAATGTTCTTCATACAAACCAACTGTTTATCAATTATTGCTAGAGATAGATCCTTTTACAGTCGGTTGTCCGACTTTAAAAAAAATAATTATAATGGGATAAACTTTGCTTCTTATTCCTGAGGAAATCGCTAAAGAGGAAGAAATCCTATGATTTGTATTTACGTATTCGCGGGCATAGATAATGATAGAATAATTCGACTTTTTCTTTTTATGAAACTATGAACTGTTTTTAATCCGAATTTATAGGAATTTTAAATATAACAAAATATATTGAAGAATTAAATAGTAGATTGGTTTAGAGAGCAGAGTTGTTGTGTCAGAATGTGTGAACACTTAAACTTAAATATCACTAAAACTTTACCCTTCTCTTCTTGTGATATGTAATAGTGATTGCAATCCTCCTTGCAAGCAACATTTCTAAGCTACATAAACCTTCATACGTGTTCAAACAATATCACACAAAAATTGAAATAAAGACGTGCCATTAATGTTGCAAACAAACAAAAATCAATAACGAGCAAAAAAAATAAATTCGCCTATATCTAAGAATCCAACTTATCTGCATTAAAAATTTAACCGAATTGAGCCCCCAAAAAATATTAATAATTAGAAAAAAAATCAAAAAATTCTTTTTGTCACTGTGTTCTTTTTTGACTAATTCTTATATGCATCCTATGTTTTTTAGGAGAGCTTTGTATTGCTCATCGGAAGGTTTTTTACACATTTTCAATATGGTTACTTCAACCACTCAAATAAAGGGCTTGAGAAAAATTTAACATTTATAGTGCCACATTTACTCTATAACTCTAATCCATCTGTACGACTGCCTATCCGACATACCGTCATTACTTAAAACTATTTAACCTATTTACATAAACACTTAGAATTAAACACGCATTCTTGGTAAATATTTACAAAATATTTACCATGGATTTATTATAACAAACAGTTTTACTAGATAATTATTAGAAGCGTAGCTGCTATAAAATTAGCGTATGTTCGTTTGTATGAAGGGAGGGGAGGGGCTAAAGAGGTGTTTAATCCCCCGCCCCTAACAAATTTTGGGCACCTCCAAAATATTTAAAAATACATTAGATTAACCCCCCACCGTTAAAGAAACCGTACTATAAATAAAAAGCTTGTACGTCCTTCAAGGGTGACTAAAAAGTTTTCAGTATCTTTTGAAATATAAGTTCGCAGTTTTCTCTATTCTTACTGTAAAACTCTGTTTAGTTGGAATTGAACTAAAAATTTAGTTGGTTCGTTATTGCTGCGCTTCTTATGGACTTATTTGTTCTTGGATGTTTAGGATTAAAATTATGATTACTTAGGATTATAATTATCTATAAATTTATATTTACAAGATTATCTATTTAAACAAACTTTTAATACCAACTTTGTTAATCATTTTCCAAGATAGCGCAGAATCAGATTAATTAATGCTAGATACAAACCGGCTTTGAGCCCTGATGAAAAAACATCTCTAATATCCTATCATATAAATTCGTAGAGTTCTTGCTAAATAGGTAACGAAATTGACAATCATTTCGTGAACGATTTAAAACTATTTAGACTATAATACCTATCCTATTATATAAAGTTATAAGCTTCTTTTGTCTAAGGCGAAGTTCCTCACTAACCGCTGAACTGATATAGTTCTTCTTTACAGTAAATTTCCTAATAGGTCTAGGGAAGGTTTTGAACTAACTATTTTGGTGGAGGTTATCTCCAACCTCCCCAAAAAAGACCCCACCCCTTCCAAAAAAAAAAATTATTTTTAAACTATAATGAAAATGGGGGATACGACCCCGGGAGTCTTCAAGGAGCGTAGCCGCTATAATATGATATTACACTATAATAAAACATACTAAACATAACCATATCTAACATATTATTTTCTAATGGTAAATTAGGTAAAATTGACAATAAATGGCATTTTATCGAAGTCACATTTTTCTGCAAAACAAAGAGTTTAATAGAAAGAAAAAATTATTATTTAAAGAATTTTCTTTAGAATATTTCTAATGTCCATTATTGTCCTAGACAGCCTAATTATCAGGGTTTCTCTATATCTGATATTCATATTATAATTTATAATATATATAATAGCTACACAATATGAATATTCATATATAATAATATGTATATATATGTAAGTTATCATGTCTGTCCAGGGATAAATAAGAAATTAAAGACCAAAATACAAGGAAGGCTGTTGGAAAAGCCGACATAAAAAGGCCTAAAATTATGTAGAAAACAATTAGTTTAGTCTTGTATCTTTTAACAGGACGGAAAGGAAGTATAAATTTATTTTAAAAATAATCTTTCTGAATTTAAAAAAAACAAGCAAAAAAGCAGTATTTTAGCATAATGTCTTCATAATATTCAGTTTCTCATTTTTTTTCTTATGCACATGAAAATATCCGTGGACACTTATCAAGATGTGTGAACTGGAGGCGAAATATTTTTGTCTTTTAAACGCCTAGAAACACCACACACACACGCAAATATGAATATTTCACATACCTAAAAATACCACACAATCACACACACATACCAGCACACAACCATACATACACACTCACACACACAAATTTGTAACAATCATACCACCTAATTCTTGTATATTTATGGAATGCTTTGATTGTGATAGAGGTCGATTTTGTGTACGATAGTGTGTGTGTGTATGTGTGTGTTTGTGTTATGGTGTGTTGGATAATAACCTATTTTTTTAGTTTGGGCGTATTAATGACAGATTGATGTTATATCTCTGTATTCCTTGTTATTGATGCCCTTAAATAACCCATTATTAACCATAAAAAAAGTTTTAAATATGATAACATCCATAAAAGCGAAGCTTAACAAATAAGACAATCATTGATAAGAACATCAACGCTTTTATATAATGCTAAAGAAACAGAATATTATTTTGAAGTCTAAACAAAGATTAAATAAAAAATTTCATGCAGTTTTTTAGTTGTTGAAAATTGGACACACCTACATTAAAAGACTTGGTTATAGAGAAACTTTTTACATGATATAGTTCCCAATCAACCTAGGAGAAATTGAAACCATTATCTCGGTAAAAAAATTGGCAAAATTGAATTTCAAAATGGCTATAAATATATCAAATATATAAATGGATGGATACGTTTTATGGTACTGACGGAGGATGGGTAAACGGATAAATCCTTATAATAGAAAAGCTTTGCTTTTAAATTTTTATATATCATAACATTTTGAAAACAGCTGCAGGTTATATAAAGAATCATAAACTAAATTTTTATATTCTTGCCAAAAAAAATATCTTATTGGCATTTAATAGTTGTTGTTTCTTCATTGGTCGTTTTAAAATAAAAATAATTTTAAATAAAATAATTCTTATACATAATAGTTCTTTTAACTTTAATAATTTTTATGGGTATAGTAAAGTACAATATTTTACAGATATTATCTAAATCATTAAAAAATTATTTATTTTTTTAATTTAATATAAAAAAATTAATGACAAAGGCTTTGATCGACCGATAGACAGACATAGGTTAAACCCTAAAATAAATTTACTGCGTTACATGAAAACAAGAATAAGAATACACTTACCGGCATATTTTCCCGAACGGCTGTTATTTTTTTTTATTCCGTAATTAATTTATTGCAATTTAAATATTAAGAGAAAAAGCATTTAAGGTTATGTTGATTGTTGAAAGAGAGAAAGAAGTTGGTTAAAAACAAGAATGTATTTATAAAATATTGCCCATAACTTTTAAATCTGACTCGTTGAATATTTACAATAAAAAGCGCAGACACCTTTTGTAAATCATCTCCAAGCCTAGCATCAAGTTTAAAAGGTAAAAAATTTATATTTTGTTTTGTATTTAATTATATGTATGTAAATCCAATTTTGTTTAGACTCCTAACAAATATTCTGTTTTCTACAGATTTCAGGTAAAATGTCGTTTCTTGAGATTTGCTTTAAAGGACAGGTCAATAGTAGATGAATTAATCTTCGCGTCATCTAAAACACACAAAACTTTTCAATGAGACTCAAAACTTGTAATAAAGATTTTGTTATTAATTCTGGTTTGTATGGTTAGTTAGCATAAAAGGTACTCGGGCTTGAAGCCAATAATTCCATACATAAGCATTTTTGCATAACTTGTCTTCTAAACAACTCACAGTACAGGGTGTCTAAAATATAACTTAATTTGCTCAATATGTAAGGGGTGTCCTATTGATAACTGCATATACTTATAAGTTCAAAAGTAGGGTGTCAAAAAGAAAACATATTATATACAGATTGTTTTAAAATAAGTTATTTATTTAGATTCGCAGAAAAACAATAATTTTAAAGGAAGAGTATTTTGTCCACTCTGTAAATATATTAAAGAAGCATGTATGTACTTTATTGGTATGAATGTTCAAATATGGTCAGCTGAATTCTAGTTTCCGATTGTGTACATAGCACCCTCATCCTATCTCAATATTTACACTAGCTAAAAACGCTTCAAACTTTCCCCTCAAAAAATTTGAAAAATTAAAATTTTGAATGTATCCTTATACTAAAGTAACAGGATGTCTGTGTGTCTGTCTGTGTGTCTGTACCGAAGGATCTCGCTAACCGCTGAACCGATCGGGTTCTCCTTAACAGGGTAGCTTCTCATAAGTCCCGGGAAGGTTTATAACTATTTTGGGGGAGGGTACCACCACCCTCCCAAGAGAAATGACAAAAAAATAAAAAAAAATTCAAATTTAAAGGAGACTTCAACGTCAAATAAGGTGGTATCGTACATAAAAAATTAACTTTAACAAACAACAACATTTAAAGTGCCACTAGAGGCCTCTAGGGGCGTAGCCGCTAGTAATGTATAAATCGTTTATACATTATATCGCTTTTCCCTTTGACCGGAGTAGCTGAAAATAGCGTTTGCAATAGTAGGGTTAACTGTTGTACATCTTCGGAAATTAGGCAAGGAATAGGTAATCAATTTTCAGTTGATCTCAAATATAGAAACATGGGTACATTGTCTTTACTAAAATGAACAAAATTTTATCAATAATTCAGAATCCTATGATTGAATATAATTTATAAAGCTGTGCATATAAGGTAGGCGTGTTGGTTTGTAGCTATTTTGATATTTATTTTTCATAAGATTACTCTACTGATTTTAAAATGATTCCTTTAAAGATTAGGAATGATGTTATAACTGTGGTATGAGCACGACTAAAAAAAAGGTTTATTTTAAATATGTTGAATTATAAGCAATATTACAACAGATTAACTTCCAATTTAGAATGAAAACTTCTAACTAGGAATATTATGTTTCTTGTAATTTATGTGCTATATGATCTACTATTTATAAATGTGATAAAACCTTTAAAAAAGTAATGTAAAAATATCTTAAGATGGCTGCCAAAATTGACCAGAGATTGTCTTGTCAGGGAGGTATTTTTCTCGGCGTAGTTTTACTTTATTGTCTTTTACATTTGTAAGTAAAATAAAGGAATTTTTAAAAGAAAAATATAAAAATAATTGTTGTTTAAAAATACATATATTCATACCTTAAGACTAAAACATAAGTTACATTGTAAAAAAGGAGATGCATAGAATCAGATTTTTATAGTTTATTTGGAATGGCATGCCAGATTAGTTTAGTTAGTTACATTAATAGACAACACTTAGTATTTTCAAAATTTGACCTTCATGTAGCATTCAAAAATATTGGACATCATAATTATTACAAATTTTGTTGTTATATTAAAATTTGCTTCTAATTAGATTTTGATAATTAAATGTTCGCTTTAGATAAGCAGGTTAGGGGTAATGTCCTGAGGTGGATTCTTAAAAAAAAATTGCCCCACTAATCGCTTAGTGGGGCAAAATTGTTTTCGTGAAAAATCCCCCAAAATCACATAAAAAATCTATAAAAAATTAAATAAAATCTTATGTTCATAACCCTTCAATGTTTTAGTATAATTTTTGTAGATTTTTAATATGATTTTGGTGGATTTTTCACGAAAACAATTTTGCCCCACTAAGCGATTAGTGAGGCAATCTATTTTAAGAATCCACCTCTGTTCCATGAACATACAAGACCCATTTTTCTTAAAACTTAACAACAGTCAATCAATTAAAAAATGTTTAACTTATGAATATTACTCAATAAATTATGATGTTGTTTTGAATGTTGGTTGTATGTGGTTGGTCTATTACACATGGTTGATTATTATATGCTAGTATAGGTTTAGTGTCACGTACCAGCAATAAAAATTTTCAGCCAAACAACAGCTATACACACACACACACACACAGTATTCAGGGGAATTAAAGGACTAGGGAAGATTTGTCCCTTTATTGGGGAAATAATTGCGGGAGTGGAGGGAAATGTGACCATGCTTACTAGCTTAGTTCAGGTTTATACGACTTTACCATAGGATGCGCAATTTAAAAACAACAAAAAAATAGCATCTTTCAAAATTTGCAAAAAAAAATTGTAATTTCAGTAAAAAAAAAAGAAGATTGAAGGAGTAAAAATATTAAATTTCAAAACTTTAGAAACTATTTTGGATGGTAAACTTTTAGAAAGTAGAAAGTAATAAGTTAACAGCACAAGCTTAAAAAATTTGAACTTTTTGATAAATAATAGGATTGTCAGAATTAAAATTTGTTAAATTTGCATAGTGTTTATTTTTCAGTTTTGACTAAACATAAAAAAGAACTGTGTAATGTGTATGTACGGTTTTTATTGATTTTCATGAATGTTACCCAGAAAAAAAGGAATTAACAAAATGTTAAAAATAGGTTTATATAAGTATAGGCTTAATTCAGCTTTTCTAGTTTTATATAAGAGGCATATTTTTTTTTCTTGAACACAGTAATAGTGTCTGACTGATTATGACGTAACAAAAAAAAATCAGCCAATGAAAGCCGTTATTGACCAATGGTAAAATATATAGTGGCCTCTCATTGGCTAATTTTTTTTGTTACGTCATAATCAGTCAGACACTATTACTGTGTTCTTTGAATGTATTAATCAAATTTAAAATGTATAAAACGTTTGTGGAAAGAAAACGAAGTAGCGGGTTTCGTCGTATTTTCACAGAAGCTTTTGTGGGAAATTGGCCACAAATGGTTAGAGCCCCCCACAGGAGCTAAAAATAGGAGAAAAGCTACTGTGAAAATACGACGAAACCCGCTACTTTGTTTTCTTTCCATGATCCAAGGGTTTACCTCATCCTGATAGTGAAATTCATGTACAAATCCCTTTTTTCCTGGCAAAAAGTCTCATCTCGAAGGAGAGAAGAAAACAAATAGCTAATAGAATCGTCTACATTTCTAACAAATTAATAATTATAGGCAGCCAAAAGAAGAATTTTTCCCACGTAAATTAGTGGAATAATAATTGATCATCTATTGTCCTATCTCTGAACCTGTATCTACTATACCTTGCACTAGGGCAAGCAAAACCTTGCAAGGATGTACAGAGGGAAGGGGTTATAAATATTCTAAATAAAACTTTTGTTAAAACAATATAATTAGAATGTTGTTTATTTTTCTGCTGCTTTACTGCAACTACTAGAAGATTAGATGCTTTGAATGTTTCTACTATTTTGTTACCACACCCAGTTTGAATGACAAGAAAGGTATTCAGGGGGGTAAGTATAGGGGAATAAATAAAAATAAATAAATATGTCGCCCTTTTTTCCCTGAATATTTTAGGGCTACAAAAATTTGAATTTTACAATAATTTAGAGGAAATTTATTTATTTGTTTATTGGCCTATCCCTATTTCCCTGGTGTTGGGGTGCAGCAATAACAAATATCTTCAACCAAAAGAAATACAATAATCATAACTTGACAAATTGACCATAGGGCATACACCATGCCATACATTTTACATCGAAATAGTCAGTTTCTATCAAATTATTAGAAAATAGGGATGACGACATTTATAAAAGCGAAGCTCCTTAACGTTAGAACAAAAGAGAGTGGACACTTAAAGGTGTATCACCCCTCTTTATTTTGCCAGGCGAATGGTTAACCCCCCCTTCTGCACCACTCTGTGGTAATAGGTGACATATTATCAATAATTGTTTTAAGTGTAAAAGTTTTTAAAAATTTAGATAAATATTTTTTTCACATTACATTCTTAAAGATTTTAAATTTTTTGCCTACCTTCGAACCATAGAAGCAACTGACTTTGCAGTTCCAGTTTTCAGCCGTCCAGGAGTGCTGCCGGCACTAGAAGCGGCACTTCCACCGCCGTCATAGCCGCCTTTAACTCCACCGCCACCAGATGATTCACTGGTAATTTGGCTATTATCACCGCCACTGTAGTCGCCACCTTTTCCAGCGTGTGCGCTACCTGCAGCGCTGTTGGTGGCTGACCTACCGCTTTCAGTGCTGCCAGAACTATTGCCACCGTCCTCTTCAATGTCATTTGGAAGTCTAATCTGGGCGCGGACAATGTTCAGCCGTCCTGCGGCTCCGGTGCGCGATGCCTTGCGCGCTTTGCGGCCACTGGCGGTCGGTAGGGTTAGCGGAGCTGTCAAGCTCTTCTCTTGTTCTTGTTTCACCATGTTGTTAGTTTTCTCTATGGATTAATTTGGAGACTCTACCTGCTTCTTATTCTAGGGTCTGTCTCCTTGCTCTTCTTACAAAGCTACATGTCTGATAATAATTCATTTGTCTTTATAATTACCTTAACTTTTTGTAGATTTACAAAATTTATTAATGATAATATTTTAATTCAATTATAGCAGTACTGTACAGAACTTCACTGCAAGAACTTTAATGTATTCTAAATTAATATACTCTGGACATTTTGTTTTTTTGCCGATAATTTAAGATCCTCACAAACTATGCACCTTCAAAATTATTATTATTAGTATGCAAAAACATAGATGACAACTTACATTACAGCGAAAATCAGACTTAAAAGTTACAAAATGAAGAGTGCATCGAATATCTAAAATATCGAATGTCTGTATCGAAGGATCTCGCTAACCGCTGAACCGATCGGATTCTCCTTAACAGGATAGCATCTCAAAGTTCCTGTGAAGGTTTATATCTATTTTGGGGGAGGGTACCACCACCCTCCCGGGAGAAATCACAAAAAAATCAAAATTTGTTTACGTAGAGACTTGAACACAACATAGACATATAATTATACAAATCTATATACAAAGTTTTAACTCGGTGGGAATATTCTAAAATAACTAAATTACTGATCACAGCTATACGTTGTGCACAAACTGTAGAAACATCCATAAATGTAGAAAATCTTCACTATTATTAATGCATATTATTTTCATATATTTAAGGTAAAATAATGAAGGTATTGAACAAGGGAACGTGCCAATTGTCACTCAAAAGATTATCAACAAAAATGCATTTTTGACAGCGGGGCTACTCTTTGATATATTGTTTGTTTGTTATACATAGCATTATTGTAAAGTATAAATGACGTGTAGTGTGTAATAAGAGGAAGATATCTATAATACAAAGTAGCTTGATGTCTGTCCGTCTGAAGCTTAAGATCTCGGTAACCACTGAACCGATCGGATTCTACTCTTCAGGGTATATACCTATTGGTCCTGTGGTGGTTTAAAGCTATTTTTTGGGGGATGGGACACCCCTAACGCCCCCCAAAAATGAAAATCCCCCCCCCCCAAAAAAAAAATAATTGTTTTCTGGGGAAACTAATCAAAAATAAATGGTAGCATCAGAAATACTTAATTTCTATTTTTTTATTTTATTTTTTTAAATAACCTCTTGGGGCAAAGCCTCTAGAGGCTAGGGGCAAAGCCGCTAGTCCTATTATAAAGCAACGATTTTTTATAAAGATAAGCTTAACATATGAAAGGTTAAAAAATATCGAGTATCTTCTTTTCTTCAATCAAATATTATATCTCTTAATATTTTGCTTGATTCATAATATATCCAACAATTGATGAAAACAAAAGAGAAAACGGACACGGTAAAACGCAGTAAATTAAAATGTTTTCAAAACATTGAAATTTCAATAAAAAACATAATAGTGTTAAATTTCATAAAATATTTTTGTTAAGTTATGCATTAAAAACTGAATTGAAATGGCAAGAAAAAGAATTACACTGTATTCTTACCTTTCTTCCTATGATGTAGTGGCGCAAATCCTTGTATAGAAGCTGCGCCACTAAAAATTAAACATACTTTCTGAGAAACTGTAATTGTAATTTATTGATTTAACCTAATTGTTGCAGTTAGTTAATACCAGGGCCTTAAGGGATAAGACATAATATTTTTGTACATCCCCAATGATGAAAAAAATGTCCCTGTTGTAATTTAATTTTGGGTACTATTATAATTTACGGTCAAGTGCCCTATAACACCCTGGTAAATGCAGATTCTTCTACACTGACAAACTTTAGTTAACACTACATTGTTGAAACTAGCATATTTGGGATAGGTGATTGAAGGAAGAGGGTGCAGAAAATGGCCGAAAACTTTCCCGGGATCAATGCCAAGCTTTTTCTTGATTGTAGCACTCTAATTGTTTAGTGCTTAGAAATATCTTTACAGAAAGACAAAAAGATGTGCTACTTTTTTAATAGGATAGACATAAATTATAGAGATCAGATGTCGACACAATATGTTCTAAGTTTGAACAGGTATATTCCTTGGCATGATTTATACCTGCAGCCCTATTGTGTCCTATTATATACAACCTTATTGTTTTAAATCCTCACACAAAACTGAATGAAAAAATGTTAGTAGAAAAAAATACGATTTGAATACTTAAAAGGATACCGTTTGAAATAATTAAATAACAAGGTTAATTTTTCTGTTGATCCGTTGATCTATCTTCATTATATATTTACATGTTTTAAATTCATTTATCTTATTATTTAGTGATTTATTGAGAATCTCCGCAAAAATTTTATTATTTTGTGTAATCAGTTTTCAGTTAAAAATAGTTTGTTCCTACTTCAAAACTGTAAAAAAATATGTTGTAGTATTTTTAGTGGTATTGTAAGATAGTTTTTGCCTGGAATATTATTAGATATCAGATTACTTTTCCTTTTTTTGCTTAAGTTTTCTTTTTTACACACAGAAATTTACCTTAATTTTCTATTAAGTATTTTTAATCAAATCTTTGTATGTTCAATTCTATAAAAATTTTAACCTAAAAAATAGCTTTCCTCGTTTAGAGATCTTATACTAGCTTTTAATATTCTGTTTTTCATTCATTTTGTCATAAACAATGTAATTTCTAGCAATACAGTTTAAATAATAAATCCAGGGACGTCATAAGGGTTGAAGTATACCCCCCCCCCCCCCCATCAAAATTTTACCCACATGGTAGTAGTATAACATTTAGAACACTGTTAAGTGATCAAACGTCACCAAGATACTTGTAAAGTTATGGTATATTCGTACGATTCAAAGACATTTCATCAAATGTATTGTAATGTAAGTTTCATAAATATATTTGATGGCTAGCTAAAGCAGAAGATATCAAATACGCAGACCCTAGCCCCAAGGCAATATCAACACCAAATCTCCGAACAACTTCAGAAAATAAAATTTTTAAAAATGTTGTTAAATTTATGAAACTACTTGATTACATAACATTTAATGTATCAGTTTAAATCATGTCCTGAAACACACAGACACACAAACACACATACAAACACACACAACCCACACAGACACATATATGCACCTATCTAATCTGGTGGTCCATAGGTCATACCCTGCTTCCAAATAAAATAATTTCATGCTAATTAATAAACAATGAGATGGTGTTCATTAACTTCCGCACGTGTTTGAAACTAAAAAATCAACTGAATCCCAATGAACCTTTTCCCTTCCATTTTGCTTCTCACATCATATGAAAAAAGTATCTTAATTCTATACTTTTGATGTCTTTTTCTAAATAATAATAAAAACACTATGCGATTGCGCAGTTTTTTTTCGGAGGTGAATGCACATCCAATGAGATACACAGAAAGACCCCTTTCTATTCTCTTCTTTCCCCTTTCTTAACACTCTTTTTTCTATCTATTTTATTGTCCCCACTCCATTATAAATTTTGCCAAGGTGTTCCTGTTTATAAAAAGTCTTTTTTTGAACATTATAACAAAACTTAACTACCGTCTAGAGTAGCAGTTTCCAATTCACATGCAGTTTATCACTAACGTTTTTCAACAGATCCATCGGCTTGGCATGTATACTGTTATTAGGTGTTGTTATATCTTCGAAAATCATTGCTTTTACTTCAGCAACTGTCATTATTAAAACATTATATTTACTAAATCACTCTTAAATTATAAGTTTTCTTGTAATATTTTTCTTAGCATGTTGTTTTGTACTAACATTCGTGTTCTAGTTAAAAAGTATTAAGTCTGACTATGTAGATTAAAGTATTCAATTTTAGGTACTAACATTGAATAGATGTGCATTCATGTCCGCATGAATTTTAAATTATCAAACACGCATTTTAATTCGTTAAACTCTTCCTTTTTACTTCAAATTAAATAACTCCGTTTTCTGTATTTTTACACTTTGGCGAATATTAAAAACCAATATGCTAGTGGAAATGCATGCAGACTCATTATTCATACATTCATTTACACAATGAAAAACAAGGAGGAATTTTCACATTTCAAGCAGAGCAAGCTCACCTATTTAAGTTTTTAAGTATGTTTCTGCAAGGGATAGATTTAGACAAGAAGCATGATTGCAGTAAGAAGGTGGAATCCAAGTAGAAACATGTAAATCATTATAATAATATTATTAAAAATCAACGAGTATCACTTTAATAAAATCTTATTGTGTAAATATTTCTTTTATTTCATATGAAACAAGGATGACAACATCCATAAAAGCGAAGCTCTGAAATGGAAGGACAAACGGACATTAAGACTTGTATAATGTCAGAACTGAATAATCAGAATGCGAATGTATAAGAATCAAAGCAAAATTGTAAGTAAATTTGTTGAAAAACTGCTTGATACAGGACAATGATTATGGACATACTTACATTTTTAGGACTTGATTATAGAGTTGCTTCGCTTTTAATATTGTACTTTGTTATCCTAGGAATCAGTATACCAAAAATCAGACCAATCAGATAATTAGGTCACATACAAATTTGTTGTTAAAAATGTAAAAAAAATCAACATGTTTAAAATGGACGTACGGACATTCTGGTAATGATTATAGAGTTGCTACGCTTTCTAACTCGTACCTAACTATTACAGGAATCACCATGCAAAATTTGAAATCGATAGGACAATTATAACATGCCTAAATTAACGAAAAAAGCTATTTAAAAAAGTAAAAAAATCAACATGTTTAAAATGGACGTACGGACATTTTGGTAATGATTATAGAGTTGCTACGCTTTCTAAATCGTACCTAACTATTACAGGAATCGCCATGCAAAATTTTAAATCGATAGGACAATTATAACATGCCTAAATTAACGAAAAAAGCTATTTAAAAAAGTTAAAAAATCAACATGTTTAAAATGGACGTACGGACATTTTGGTAATGATTATAGAGTTGCTACGCTTTCTAAATCGTACCTAACTACTAAAGGAATCACCATGCAAAATTTGAAATCGATAGGACAATTATAACATGCCTAAATTAACGAAAAGAGCTATCCGTTACGGACGTACGGACGGACGGACGGACGTACGGACGTACGGACGTACGGACGGACGGACCGACCCTAATTATAGAAAAGCTTCGCTTTTAAAAATGATTACATACTTTGACCAATATTAGTATGTAGTAAAAAAAATAATATTAAATATTATTAAAGGTTTAACGTTGTTTTTTAGAGTAAAAAAAAAGCTTTTAATTCCTACTTGCTTTTCTTTATACTAGCGGCTACGCCCCTAGAGGCCTCTAGTGGCACTTTGAATGGTTTTTTTCAAGTCTCTACGATACCTACCTATGTTGCGTTGATGTCTCTCAAATATATACCTTTTTTTAAATTGTGATTATTCTTGGGAGGGTGGTGGTACCCTCCCCCGAAATAGTTATAAACCTTCCCAGGACCTGCCCTGTTAAGGAGAGCCCGATGGTTTAGCGGTTAGCGATATCCTTCGGTACACACAGACAGACAAACATAGATCCTGTTACTTTATTATAAGGATACTGAAGAAGGTGTAAAACCTAAAATAAAGAGTAGCCCGTGATAAAATAAAAGTTGAATTATGCCTAGCTGGTCAATTCAAACTGAAGCTAACATAATTACCATTCATTTTAGAAAATAATAAAGATGCTGAGACTATAGACAAAAACAAGTGTGTAAATAGAGAGCGCAGCAAGAACTTTTTTTGATAAATAAATAATAACAAAAGTTATTACTGAATAGGACATTTTCAAAGATAGCATAATTAATTTTGACATTTAGGTTTTTTTATATTTTGAATTCATTATTAGATAATAAAGTTTAAAACTACAGACATCTTTGCTTAATAACTCAGATGGACAGCGGCTATGCAGTAGCTACGCTAATAAAAACATTAATAAGAGATTAAAAGGTTAAAGTTAATGTTAAGGCCATTGTTTTGATTGTATAAGATATCTCATAGTAAATTAAATGAACGACGTCCGTCTGTCCGTTTGACGACTTTAATCTATTTTTCTACGACTTAGTACATCTTTATCAAAAGAAATAAAAAAAAATCTGAGAATTTATTGCAATATTTAAACCTTGTGATAAATATTTGTTCCTCTGTATTTTTAAAATAAAACAATTGACTTTCTTTTTTGATAAAAAAAACGTTGCCATTATGTTTTGATTTTATAATAGATAATATTCAGTTGTACACTTTTTTTAAGCGAAATTTTTTTCAACATATATTCCTAATTCTCTGTCTGTTCGACTAAGTTACCTTAGAAAATTTAAAGCAATTTTTTCGTTAATTGGGGGATTTTTAAACATTAATTGAAAAAAATAGCTTTCCAACTTTTGAATTTGTCAATAACTACCGACTTTTATTGCTTTGCTACTAATGGATTTGAATGTCCTTATTTTGTTTGATTGTGAAGTATCCTTCAAATACCAAACATGATATTGCATAAAAATTAAATTATTAAATATTAATTTATGTTTAAAATACAAATATTAGGTAAAAAAGACTTTTGTTGGGGATTTGTTTAAACAATCTAATTTTGTTCATAAGTTTTGCATCAACATCATTAAGGTAGAGGTATTTTAGAACTTAAGAAAAATAATAAAAAGCTGTAAAATTGTTATAAAGAGAAATTGAAAATAGTACGACTTAATCAGTAAATTTCTCTTATGTCTCTTATGTATACTTATAATATCAAAATTTATATTTGTCTTAGATTTTTGTGTGTGTTTTGGTAAGAGAATCTGCGTCGTGATAAGAAGGTTAGAGACTGTATTTTTAACAAAGATCTACAATGCTTGCTGAACCAATTTCATGTCTTATTACACAGTCTCTTTATAAATAAGATTTTATTTAATAACTCCTTCTTTCATGAAGTTAAGTTAATTTTATGTATATGTGTGTGTACATTGTAACTAAAAATAAAAAGTATTGAAGTGAAGGCTCTCGCTAACCGCTGAACCGGTATGGTTCTCCTTTGCAAAGCTAATAGCCATATGTCCAGGAATGGTTCATAAATGTTTAGGGGAGGTTATCACCTACCTACAAAAAGAAATCGTCTTCAGAAAAAAAAATAAAAGTAGAGGGTCACTCCTCTTATTATTTTAGCTCAGCAGCTACTCTATATTTATTGTATGTCTGTCTCTACTTTAGGAAACACCCTATAAAATACTACTAACAAAATCTGCCTAACTTATTTTCTTTGAAACATTATAAACACTGAATATGTTTTGTTGAAAAGTTCTAAAATTTAGTTGCTAATCATGAACAATTTATTAAGTAGTTTCGTGGGACTTAACTTCATAAATTTTGTCGTATTTGCTGTAAACAAAAGATTTTCTAATCTCCCCTCGCAATCTCTTTTTTTTCTTCCTAATCAAAACTAAACTTTTTAGGAGCGCAGCTACTCTATAGGATCGTTTTTTTACATACGTAAGTCTGCCACTCATTATAATTTTAAGTCTATCTATCTGTCTTTTCTCCTTTCAATTTTTCCGGCTGTCTTTCTTTCGATCTGTCTATCTCTCTGTTGGTTTAATATCGATGTGCAATAAAAATGGTTGCTACTGAAATGATAACGATATGCTATTTTTAAGTATTTTTCACAATGTTTACTTCGACCAAATGGCTTTATTAGAAAGTTGTCTTTTCTGAGATTATTTCGACAATCAAACTGGCATTTTAACTACACACTTTTGTTGATATAATAACAACACAATTGTTTAACAGGGCCATTATACTTTCTGTGTTTCTACTTTATTATATTGTGTTTATATCTTATAATCAATGTTTTATATCTCATTCTCTTTCTTATATTGTATCTTGTTAACATATAAGATTAAAATCTAACTTTATCAAATAATTTCAAGTAAATACAAACTCTATACTTATTTACTTTATTTAACATGATTTATCCCTAGCATCTAGGGGTACAAACATACAGACATCCTGTTACTTTAGTATAAGAAAAAAAACATTCATCCGTGGCCTCTATGGAAATACACAGACGGGTATTATGTTACTTTATTGTAATTACATCAAAATTAAACACTAGCCCGTTTTTAAAATACCCTAAAACTAGAAAAAAAGATAGTTTGAACAACAAATTAATCAGGCTATCCATTTTGGAAGAATTTTGCTCGATAGCATAAAAATCACTATTGTATTTTTAAGAAATAAAACTAATCAACTGAATTAGACTGGCTTTTTGATTGATAAAATATACGTGTTTTCCAGTCATATAGTGTAGAGTAGGTTTACTACTAATTTTATATCCTTTTATCGATTATAGTTTAACCTTATCTTAAAGTATCTTGAAGATTGTAAGTAGCGCATCTACTATATAATTAGTAATTGTCTTCGGATATACCGAAATTTGGAAAATTAAAACATTAAAATTCGGATAGTGTCGACTATTAGCAATGACATTTATCAGAAGTGGTCATTGGTGACACAAGTTCGACGCGCCATTTTCAAATGACATAATTGACTATTATCTATAAAGACCATATAGCACTGAATAAAGTGCCCATGGCTATCAAAATAACGACTTATTGCTAAATCTTTAAGTGAAATTTAACAATCCTATCTCAAATAGCAGCCGTGCACCACAATTTTCCGTCTTCCTCATAGCGATACGGAAAGACGGATAACCAATGTAAGTGATAGTGTAGATTTGCTACTAATAAGAGAGAGAGATAGTTAGTTGTATATAATAGGGTAGGTATCATATAATTAAGCGGTTAACAGCTAATAATTCATGACGAAACTTTTATACCCTGGGCTAATACTTGGATACTATATGTGAATTCTATACTTTGGGTACAAACAGGCGTACAGGGATACCACATTGGAGGATATATTTATGTTTTCTTCAATTATTCTGATTGATTTTTTTCTTTTTTTATCTGTCATAATTATTTGGGGGAAGAAAAGGGTATAGATTTATTTATGTATCATTCCCCCTTCCCTCCCTGGGTACCACATAACAAGCCCTATGCATCCACGATATGAACAGAGAAGCCCCAACATTTAAAAAGGATCAGAGAGTTTTAGTTGGTAAGTTTAATGCTGTTTTTGTCTTAGTATTTACAAATTAAGTATTTTTTAGAATAAGTATTAAAAACAAAATTTAGTTCTGATGCTACTCTACGAATAGATTTTGTCCGTTCGTCCGCCATACTCAGTTCATTAGTAATCATAATCCTTAGTTATTATTGATCCTTCAAAATATTGTTGCTGTACTACATATGAACATAATTGCCCTTTTTTACTTTGCAACTCAAGGGGCATATACCATCTTATTTATAAAAATGTTTAAGAAGGTCTACTCACTGTATCAGATATAATCAGGGGTGTGCGGAAGGGGGGCAAAGGATGAAATTTACACCTTTTAGACAAAAATATTTAAGTGTACGACTCCCTACGTAATTTAAGATTGTTTTTTTTTCGTTATCACACCCCAAGATAGATTTCATAACCTTTAAAGTTATAATTTTATTGAACTTTGCGCTTACCCTTAGAAAATTGATGTGCACGCGCCTATAATTTATCTGCGATGTATACCTTCAGATTGTAATACTAATAATAATGGTACTACGTCAAACACTAGATACGTCAAACAGTAGATGCGACAAACGCTAGACAGACAAACAGTAGATGCGTCAAACGCTAGACAGACAAACAATAGATGCGTCAAACACTAGACTCCGACACACAGTAGAATTTTCAATTTCGCGACAAACAGTAGAATTTTTAAAGTGCGACAAACATTAGAAGCGACATACGCTAGAATTTAAACTTTAAAAAATATTCAAAGATTTTTTCGTTCATAAATACTAAATTTATATAACTATCAATGCAGGGATCTAAAGGGATAAGATAATGGCCGAAAATGTACATCCCCTATAGCATAAAATTAGTGGTTGAAACGTTTGAACACTCAACTTATTAAACCAACCAATCAAATTCATTAAAGTGCCAAAAGTTGTTTAGCCAACGAATAAGAAAACTTTCTTATAAAACCTTTGACCCCCCCATCAACTTCATTTTTTATTTTAGTATATTTTAAAATATTATTTTTTTTTTTGGGGGGGGGGAGTAACTTCTTCTAGGGGCGAAATATCTGAGGAGGGTGGTGGTACCCTCCCCCAAAATAGTTATAATCCTTCCCAGGACCTATGAGAAGCTACCCTGTTAAGGAGAATCCAATCGGTTCAGCATTTAGCGAGATCCTTATATATAGACAACCAAACATCCTTTTACTTTTTTATAAGGATTAATTCTAGCGTTTTTCGTATCTATTGTTTGTCGCCTTTAGAAAAAATCTAGCGTTTGTCATATTCTAGCGTTTGTCGCATTCTAGCGTTTGTCGTATCTAGCGTATGTCGTGTCTAGGGTTTGTCTGTCTACTGTTTGTCTGTCTAGCGTTTGTCGCATCTACTGTTTGACGTATCTAGGGTTTAACGTAGTACCATAATAATATTGGTAATTACCAACTTTCAAAACAAATTTTAAGATAACTTAATAACAAGTAAATCTTACTTAATATTCTTGAAACACAGCAACTCTATAACTCGGGCATTTTTAGTAATTTTTTACGTCAGACTGTAGGTATAAAAAATTATCCGGAATTTCTTTCTCAGTAAATTTGAGACAAAAAAAATAAAAATTACTTGTTTATAAAGAAAATAAACAAACAAACATAATCTATACTTAAGCTTTTCTTTTTTAAGATTTCAATTGTAAATTTGTTATTTAAAAGAAAAAAAATTAACAGCCTAGCTTCTACATAAAATCTATGATTAAATATAGATATACTATTTAATTATTACTCCTAGTTATTTTTACAGCTTGCTAATAAAAAGATTAAAACATATTAATAAAAACAGTTATAGATTTGCATGGATCATATTAATCATTTATTTAAATAAATAATTTTTATATCATGAGTTTTAAAATTGTGATCTATGGGATTTAAATATTTTTCTTTGCTAAAAGCAAATGATAAATAAGAAGAATTATGCAAATAAGTAGCGCAGAAATATCAATAACATTAAAATAGATGCTTTATTATTAAAATCCACCATATGTACAAATAAAAAATGTAATATTTATAGCAAAAAAACATTTAGATAAATATACCTTAATTATATAATGTCTTAATCCTAATAAAATTTGTTTTGCTACTAAGAATTCTTAATATATTGATAAAAGAAAGATATCATTTTTACCACGTGTACATATGTAGAATAGATATTACTTATACATTAGCTACATTCAAAAATATATAATACTTGAGACGCGGTGCCGATACAATTAGAGAATAAAATATTTTGTATTGTTTCTTTATTAAATTATTTATAAAAAAAATCTAATTGGTGACACTAATTTCCAAAAAAAAAAGTTGATTTTATTCTCTTGATTTTGTTACTTAATCCCAAAAACATAATTTAGGGACAGTCTAATAGAAACATGTAGGGTTAAAGACTAAAGAATCCATCAAAAAAGATATTTTTAACATGGCTCTAAGATCAATTAAAAACTTGCAACAATAATCTCAGAGTTATTTTTCATTGTTTAATGAATCACAAAATCAGAATTTTGGGACAGCCTAATTTAGGCATATAGAGAGTTATAGAGAGAGCTAATACTTGATTTATAATCTACATTATGGCTTCGAGTCTTTTTTGGATTCCATACACTAAATTTATGACAACAGCGCTAGACCATGCACACTTTATAGACAACCTGCCCTAGCAAACATGAATGTATTGTGTTCACATACAATTAAAATGGTTTGCGTTAAAATGGACTTTGATAAAAGTTTCCATTGTCGAAAAAACATTCATAGCTGTTTTTTTTATATTATGATTAACAGAATGATTACTCCTAGAATCATATCTTATAAAAAAAAACTAACTAAAATACCTACAAAATTTTATTATTCTTCAAACGTAATAATAAGAGGCTATGATAATTAAACGTTACTAATTGTCCTGGGAATCACATTATTAACAAAAAGTGAAATGCATATTATTATATATTTAAAAGAATTCAAGATTATTCCTTATTATTAGAGGAATCTTCGTGCAAGCTTAATTTACGATCTTAGAAGCGCAATAATAAATAACTTTTAAAATAACTTCTTTTTTAAAATCAAGAATATGCAAAATGTAATTCATAGAAAAAGGTTAAGCCCGAAATAAAAAATAATCATATATGATTTTAAATCTATATGAAATATATATATAAATTCTTTGAATCAAACATCATCTAAAAATCATTTCTTATTTGCTTTAGCATGAAAATCTGCTCGTAAGTAAGAGAATTACGTCTCTTCTGGATTTTTTTTATGACATTAGTAATTTTTTGTCGCAAGCATATTTTTTATTCCTAGAGAGGGGGTTAAATGCACGCTCCACAAATGGTATTCCAGTAGGTAATAGGGGGGGGGGGGGGGGGGTCCAAAGATCTGTTATTCAGATTCTGTATGGTCATTTAAAAAGTTTTGGAATTTGCAACATTAAATGTTATCTTTAAATATACAATAAGCCTTTATCATTCATTAAAAGTTGTATAAAACATCTTGAATGCTTAGGTAGGGTATATCTCCTTGCTACTTTTGTATCTTGTCAAATATGAAATAGTTTTTGTTGTATTTTTAGCATCATAAGCTAAACTTTCTTACCAGCTTACATTCATTTTAATTGGAAAGGCAAAAACTTCACAAACCCCCCTTCTATCTTTACCATTTTGCCTCCCTATAATCTGTCTCCCTACTCTAAAGCGCAGCTTCTCTACAACCCTGGTCTCAACTTTTCTTTTATCTGTCGGTCAAGTGAGTGTTTAAATTAGATTAAACATTAGTTATGCCCACAAAGATCTTTTTTGTTATTGCTATGCTACTTATGTTTATTATAGTCCCTGTTTTATTATACTTTAAGTTTTTTCATAGGATTACACTTTATAAAAACTAAATATTTTACAATTTGATCGCATTAAAACAAAAACGTAATAAAATCCCTCTCATAAAAGGCGTTAGAGATTGCAACTCCTGCCTCAATCTCAGGCACATGACAACAGAAGTGAAATAGGTGTAATTTTAGTAGGACCTTTAGACAAAGAACTATAAATCAAAGGGTTAATGATACGCCAGGATTAAAAGCATATTTCAGTATCAATTTTATTAATATATATATTTAAAATTTTCAAATATTGTAGGTATGTTGTTATTAAAATTTGTAGAAGTAAGGATAAATGTTCAAATTTATGTTAATTTAATTGATTTTATATAAGGTATTAATAGTAGGATAGTTAGGAGCACAGCTGCGCTATAACTATGGTCCTGAGTCGTACATACTTATTTCAATCTGTCAAATTCACGTAAATTCTATATTTATCAGATTTTTTAAAAGCAAAGACTACTTTTTAAACATTTAAGTTATATTAATAAGTAACAGAAATATTAATTTTGCAAACAAACTAATTAAAACAAACAGAAAAATGTTAATTTTTATGTTTCTTGGTCGATTTTTAAAATGCAAAAGTCTTAAATGTTTGAAATATAAATTTGCCATTTATTTGAATTGTCATATTCCAAGAATTAATTAATTTTGAAGAACAGCAATAACTTGCCAATTCTTTTATAATTAATCGAATGACATAAATGATATATAATATATCCATAAAACTTTTATAATTTAATTAAAATAAATAGCCTTTTTTATTGCTGCGTTACTTGTGAATATGATATTTTGGAAGGTATTGTAATAAAAATAAAGACAAATGCCTGAATATTGAAACATGTTTATAGAATCACTAGGTAGAAATCTTAATATTGCAAGATCACAAAATAAAAATAACTTTAATTATAGTTGTATAAATCTATGTTTGTTTATAGAGATGTTATACACTGTCAACTATGATCATACAACACTTTTTCTCTTTAGTTCACTAATTAATCTGACAGACAGACGGACAGACAAGCCGTCATAATTCACTTCTAATTATAATATGCACTGTTTAACTTTCTCACTTATGGTAGATATACCTCAATGTTTATATAGTATATTATAATTTTTAATAATAATTATCAAGGCACTTTAGTACTCACTTTATATTAAGATATTTAATTAAAAGGCCAAAAATACACAAAAATGAAGACTCCAAAAGGTATAAGAATTGCTCTTAATTTTGTGCAAAATTTTTGCAAAATTCACTGTTCTATTACCGCTGGTTTGATGAGTACTAAATTGTTGGATCAATTCAGGAATGGGGGATGGGGGGGGGAGGTGGGGGGTATGGTTGCTCAATTCTATATATTATCATGCGCTAGGGGTCCCTATATATCCTATTCTTTCTCTCTCTCTCCCTCTTGACACTGTTTATCTCTAATATGCTCGTTGTAGTGTTCGTAGTCGTGGGGAGCGTATAGTTGTCGCTCACTTTCCGTTCGTACCAAGTTCGCGAGTTCATTCGTTCACACACAGACACGCACACGCGCTGCAACGGCACACGGAGACACACACACAAACCACGTATTCACGTACCACTCTCTCTCTCTCTCTCTCTCTCTGTCTCACCACATGAAAGATAGTTTTTGAGCTTGGTGTATGGGTTAGTATGGGTTGCACATATACATACATTTTTCTGTTTGTCAGAAATATATGCCATACACACAGAAACACGCACACACAAACAAACATATATAAAAGATACAGAAAGAGAGAGATAAATATAAAAGTGAGAAGGAGAGAGTGAAAAAAGAGATAGACTAAGAATAAAAGATTGAAAGGGTAAGAAGGGGCCAAGTTCGGTGCTAATACTTTACAATGAAAAATTAGATAAAATAGCTGATAATTACTCCGTTACATATCAAAGAAATAACCAACATTAATAGTCTTTGAGTGAAAGATTTTTAATAATGAAGAAATTTTCAGAATATTTTATCAATTTACACTAATGAATGTATAATTTGTTTCTTGAATTGAATACAGTATTCAGAATAATAAGGACAAACACATTTAAAGTCTTGATTATAAAGATACTTTCCTTATAGCAATGTGTCTAATTGCCTTAGGAATTATAATTTTAGAAAGTAAATATGATAATTCTATAGTATTAAAAAAATACCCCAAAAACCTCTAAATAGGAAAGGTAAATAAGTTCATTGTTTACCGAGATAAAGGATCAGACAAACAGACTTCATTCTACTTTGTATTATATACCCTGGCATATAGGGTCTCTGTAATAAATAGCCTAGGAATATGTAAAGTTTCCCTAAAAGAATGACGCAATCTTAAAACTAAAACTAATATTGAAATCTTTAGACAAAAGCAATAATAAAAACTTGAGTCATATTTTAAAACAAAGATAAGTCTATAAGAAGCGCTGTAAAATTATAAATGAACAAATTACGGGCAAAAACTATTAATTAGTAGCGGCGCTCTGCTGAAAAATTACCATTAAATTCCTGTTCATTCGCGGTTTTGAGGGCACACCAAGTTGAATATAAAGATAGATACTGTATTCTCCATTTACACACTCTTTTCTATTATCACCCCCTTCTGTGTCTTTTTAGGGGTCATGGGCATTATAGGGAGGGGGCTGTTTTGGGGATTTTTTTGGAACAAGGGTCCTCTTTTATTTCGTTGATAACGTTAGGAAGGGTTTGTAAGGGCCTATCTATGGGCTAGGCCTAAGTTTGGATGAAGAAAACTGAAAAGGGGGTGGGGAAGAAACAGAAAAGACACCCCCTTCTTTTCCCAAGCTTTAATCTAAGGATGTCTCCTATACAAATGACATTTTTCTCCCCCCCCCCTTCCTTTTAAGTTTAGGCACTTTGGGACCGTGATTATTTTGAGGGTGCAAATTTGATAATTTTCAGTGACATATTGCTTAAAATTATAGGCAAAATTTTTTTGTGGAGGCAAATTTTTTTTATGACGATTCCTCTTTAAGGGACGCGGTACACTATCCCAAAATAGATATAAATTTTATTCGGACCTATACAAAGATTAACTGTAAAGGACAACCATAACGGTCGAGCGAAATCTTAAGCTATGGATTTGGACATCCTGTTGATTTTACTTTCGTTTCTGTTACTGAAAATTTAATATTAATTAAACTGAGCGTAACTGAGCGACTGGCTGAACCATGCTAAAAAAAGAGCAACCAATTTCAGTGTTGCTGTCTAAGTATTATAAAGTGAAGCATGTTAACTTTTTAAAGATGGATTTGTTTACCCTTGTCCTAATGAAGCACATCTTTAAATGCACCGCTAGCTTCTTTAGGATTTAGAAGATTTATTTCAGTAGATCAAGCTTTTCCTGGCACTAAAAGTAACAAAAAAGCACAAAAAAATTTACATTTTTAACTTAAAAAGTGCTTGCCTGTTACTTAAAATGTGAAATTTTTTTAAGCTTTTAAATTTTGGAAATTCAAATTTTTTTTAACATAACATAAAATTTATTTAATTTGGCAGTTTTATAAACTGTTTTTATTTTTTGTCAAATTGTATGCCATAGTTGTCTACCAAAAAAACTAAGATTAAGGATGTGAAAATATATTTTTATTGTCCAAGCTAAATAAAGCTTCATAAAGCTTCCTTTTAACAGGTTTATTTTCATAATAAACTATACTTATGTTTATTCAAGATTTATACATACAATATACATTTTAGTGCTTTACTACATATTAAAACTATTTTAGTTGAAAATTAGGGACAATTTGGCCCCAAATAACAAGCTGATGGAACAGAAAAGTTTATTCAATGTTTGACAGTTGTCAAACGAGAACTGACCCCCACCCTCCCCTTTTTTCCGATTTATTTCAAATAAGGAGAAAGGGGTTTATAAGTGCACAAGAAGGTACTTTGAGTGAAAGTACTGCTTAATCAATTTAAAAATATTTTTGATATGTCAATAAATTAGAGAAAAAAATAGTTTTTTTCCAATGATATTGAAGTGGTCAAAAGTTGAACGGCCATGCATGACATATCCTACATAGTTATATAGAAGCTTTGCTGCTTTAAGTCTTGTTACAATTTAGATAAAACTAAATAGAAAGAAAATTATTTAAAAGGCAAAATACAATTTTTGTTCATCAGATTGTTAACTTCAAAAATTACCAAAAAGACTTCAACAATTCATTGGTGTGCACAGAGTTTTGTCACGAGGTGCATTTCATGAGAGGATTAAAGGGTAATTTCAATTTAAAGGGGTGATTGACACCCCCTTCTGCACGATTATTTAATAATCAATTTAGCATTCTCTAAAAATCTTCTTTATTAAGCACGGTTAATATAGACTCATCTCTAACTTTTAGAAGTGGAAGATTATTTTAAATACTTTGACAAAAAAATGTGCGATTCAATAAAATGACTACACCGATATAATTACAGTTATCCATTTACGCCTTTTTTATACGCAACTATGGCCTTAAATAAGGTGTTTATACAAACTAATTAAGTTTAATTTTTAGCATAATAACTATTTTATAAAGCAGTTTTAATTCGGAGGCCTATCTACTGTTCTTAAACTTTTCATGTAGATTTTAAAAAAAATATTTTGTTTGATTAAATAAGTTCATACTTTTTTAATTGCAGCTGCTCTTTAGCTTGAAAATGACAGTACGTCTGACTTACCTGCTGACCGTCAATGATATTCATTAAGCATACAGTTTCTGTCCAAAGTATCACATTCGGTAATTTTTTGTATTCTAATTTTTCATGTAAACTTGTTGTTACTGTGTTACTTTGGAAAAGTTTGTCATGTTTTTCAGTAGCAGCTCTGTGATTTACCTTGGAGGTTCTTCCTTATATAGAGCTATAGCCATCTCATAAGTTGAAACTATTAAACTCTTGTCTACCTTTAAACTGTGTCATAATTTGATTTAGTTTCCACAAATAACAATTATTGTAGTTTTTTAAAGGAAACACCCTTAACTAATCAACATTACAAAACATAAATAACTTTTTCTAAGCTTGGCAAAAACGCTTTCGTAGTAAACAGGCAAAAATATATTCACCATTATGCTTTTTAAGCCCATGTTTAATACAAAATTAGGCGCCTGTAAAAAAAGGTTTTCTACAGCGAAGATATTCTATAAAAGGGTCTGAACATCAAAAGTTGGATTTATTGTATTGTTAATAATTATAACTAAGAAACTTGTCATTGTTAGTTATAAAATGAATGCTCACAATTAGTACAGATTTAAGATTTTATTCTTTTTTTTTTAGATTATGTGTATTATCAAAGATTTAATCATCAGATATTGAGCAATTATACAAAAGGTTTATGCTTAATATTATCTATAATACAAAGTAGCTTGATGTATGTCCGTCATCCGTCCTTCCGTCTGTCTGTCCCTTAAGATCTCGGTAACCACTGAACTGATTGGATTCTACTCTTAAGATAATATACCTACTGATCCCGTAGTGGTTTTAGGCTATTTTCTTGGGGGATGGGACACCCCATACACCCAAAAAAATGAAAAAATACTCTCCCCCCCCCCCCAATTTTTTTCGAAATAGAAAATAAGAAGTGACATCTCCAGAGGTACTTCATTTTTTTTAATTACCTCTTGGGGCAAAGATCCTAGAGGCTAGAGGCGAAGCCGCTAGTTTCTTAAAATATAAAAATTGATTCATTGAGCCTTTATATGGATGTTGGCATCCTTATTTTCTTCCACTTTGAAGCAAAAAGTTGATCGGTTTAAATTTAGAATCTATTTGTAAGAAATCTGTAAAAAGGATTTAAAACCCCATTTTGGGACTATAGCAAACATTTTACATAAGATAAATAAGATAAGGATTTTCTTAAATAAGTCACTTTTTGCCAAACAAGGAATTTAATACAACTAAAAAGTACAGAAAATAAACGAATGCTTTCATAATTGTTTAAAAATATCCAACTTTTTGATTATAATAGAACGATCTTATTACATTTTTCTGTTTCATCAAATTCATTTTTTTAGTAACTGCGAAATACAAGGAGAGGTTGATCACAGGGACAAGGGGATAGGAAAAGGATTACTCGGGTAGTTTTATTTTAGTGTATACCACTATGAACACCCGTACAACTTCTAACATGGATTGCCTGAGATTATTCCACTCTTCCTTGACAGAAGACTTAGAAGTGACTTTGAAACTCTGCTAGGGTATAATTCAGAAATTTAAAGCACTTGATATTTTCTTCAGAAACATGCCAGAACATAAATGACCTGCGACCGTAGTACATCCGCTCGTCTTTGGGGAGGCGATAGGTTCGAATCTCGGTCCGACACCACGTTATAACTAAAGACGCTAAAAATGGTTTCAGCTTCTGTTATGTCAGATGTGCTTCAGTAATAGTTATTGTGAAGGGGATACCTTGGCCTAAAACAGGTGCAAGCCATTACAGTGCACAGTTAGGACTTCCAGACAACGGTTGTGCAATTAAAGAGTTTGTTGTCTATTTGGTGTTACCACGTAAGTTTTGAAAGAAAACAAGAGGTTGGCTCCCCTTAGTTATCCTTGGTTGTTGTACCTGACCTTAAAGTGTTATGGGTAGCAGCCTCGCCCGTATGAGGTTATTGATAGGTATGCCAGAATATATTAAGTACTTATGACGAAGCCCAATCTGCACCACTTTTGTTTCCTGTGACGTCATAAAAATGATGGAGAATTTCCTCATTTTATGACGTCACAGGAATCAAAAGGGGTACAAAGTGATACAGATTTGGCTTAGTCGTACTTAATAAAGTTGAAAGGTTTAAATCAAAATTATCTTCAACATTCAGCCGTTCAATTATAATTAAAAGACTGGCTTAAAACTGGAACAAATTTAGGCAAGAGTATGCAGCGATTGATTTGTAAAAGAAGGTCGACTCAGTCAGGTTTCAGATGAAGCCAGAGCCCTTTTTCCTAACCTAAAGAACTGACTAATTTATCCCTGAATATATGAGTATGAAAGGTCAGGGAATCAATGGAGTGAGTTGTGCCTCTACTCTACACTCCTAAACAATTACATTTTTTCTCTTACATGTGTAAAAGCTAACTCTAAGTATATTATTCATAGCTTTTAGTTATACCTACACCCTTTAGTACTTTTTTTCAGCTTTACATCCCACTGGTTCATCCGTTTTTATAAATGAATTTTTACCTTTGGGAAGTGCTAAATTTCGCATTAAAACTCCCCCCCCCCCCCCCCCAACCTCTTATCCATCCTATACATGCTTTTTCTTAAGATGTAACTTTATGTTACTTTAAATCTCATGAACGTCTCCTTCCACCTTTTTAATGTTATTTAAGGGGTTAGGGGCGCTGTAAGTGATGACCTTACTTGGTGGGAAAAACTGGCCGCACTTGTCTCCACTCCTCAATGCCCAGAAGCAGAATTTTGGGGACCAGCGACAAAATATACACTCCAACAGAAATACAATCACCCAACATCAGAAAGGGGTGAAGCATAAGAATTAGAAGAGAGAGAGAGAGAGAGAAAAGGATGCAACAGCTTACGCAAAAATATCAATACTACCAAGTCAAATTACGGCCAAAATCAGAATAGCAAATGATTAATTTGTCATTGGTTAATTTCATTGTATTTGCCAATCATATTCCATTTAAATCGTAAAAACCTGCTCATAATAATATAAATAAAACTCTTTTAAGTTATATGTTTAGATCAATTTGTTTTTAAATGGATATGCAGCTCAAATAACCATATTTTCATCAAAAATCAATAAATTGAGATTTTGATTGTGAAAAAATAAATTATATGAAGTTTTAGCATGTAGTGTTTAATTTATATTTACAGGTTTTATTATTCTTTAATCTTTTGCATGAATTCCATTTTTTGTAATTCTAGCAATATTCGATCTATTCTTTGTCATTTTTAATTTTGAATTGGATTGAACAATTGTAATAACATATTTGTGCGGAAGTTATTGGCACATCATATCAGGCGCAGTCGAGCAGACATACACAAATATACACACTCACACACACAAAAGTCACACACACACACACACAACCACATATGCTCGAACACAAACACACATACAAACAAACAAACTTGTATTCGTAAAAAGATTACCAAATTAAATAATATTGAAAATTTACCCAAATTAATAATTTTATTAGCATTAATACTAGTTAAATAATTTTATCATGAATCTTAAGGGATAAGACAATGGACGATGTACAGTACACCTAAGAAAACAAACCATCCCGATTCTGAAGATTAAAATTATTGGTGGAAGTTTTGACACTGGTAGTTTGCCCAACCAATTGTTATTCAATAAAAGTACCTTATTCTTTGAGCCAACAAATAAGTAAACATATTTTTGAAACTTTGGGTACCAGTATAATTTTAAGTTTAAATATTTATCCATTATACATTCTTTTAGTTTCTTTTTGTTTTTCTTTCTCTTTCTCTTTCTTGCTTTTTTTCTCTTTCCTTATATTCCTTTTTTTTTAAAGCGAAGCTTTTCTATAATTAGGGTCGGTCCGTCCGTCCGTCCGAGATAGATAGCTTTTTTTCATTACTTTAGGCATGTTAGAATTGTCCTATCGATTTCAAACTTTGCACGGTGATTTCTGTAGTAGTAAGATACGATCTAGAAAGCGTAGCAACTCCATAATCATTACCAGAATGTCCGTATGTCCATTTTAAACATGTTGATTTTTCTACTTTTTTAACAACTAATTTTTATGTAATCTAATTATCCTTTTGATCTGATTTTTGGTATGTTGATTCCTGGGACAACAAAGAACAACATTAAAAGCGAAGCAACTCAAGTCCTAAAAATGTATGTATGTCCATAAACATTATCCTGTATCAAGCAGTTTTTCAACAAATTTACTTACAATTTTGCTTCGACTATTATACTTTTATAATCTGATTATTGAGTTTAGACACTATACAAGTGTTAATGTCCGTTTGTCCTACCGTTTCAGTGCTTTGCTTTTATGGATGTTGTCATCCTTGTAATTTTATTTTTATTTCTTTCTCTTTCATTTTTTTCTTTCTCTTTACCTCATTAAAACGTCTATGCCATTAACTAAGGAAAGTAAAAGTTCTCGTTTTAATGTCTATTTATGTAGGTTATTTTAAAAGTAGCTGCGTTACTGAAAAGGAAGAATTGATATTGATTTCTGAGATAGGTGACTTGTGGTGCCATTCAAATATTTGTGAATAGCAATATCAAGTTAGAAATATTCTTATACAAGGATAAGCTCAAAGTTACTATATATAGAAGTAGCTAAATTAGTAAAATATTCAATCGATAAACACGGGCGCCATCAAACTGTATTTATCCGGTTATATAAGCTTTAAATCATATTTAGAATTTTGATTTAAGTCACAAAACTAATATAAATTATAATGGTATAAAATTGTGAATTATAGACTCATGCGGCATAAATTACTGTGACCCATACAGCCTGACTAACTGTGACCCATACAATATATATTACTATGATCCATACAGCAGGGAGTAAGGGAGGGGACAATGGATCGAATATTCAATTTTTATGAGTCTCAGACTTTGGGTACTGGCTTAAAGGGAATGTGCAAGAATTTAGCAGTTTCTGACTGAGATTTTTGGGACTTGCGCATGAAATGCTGCTACTCGTTGTGTATGTTTTGAATATTGCAGATGGGGAGAAGGGATAAGGGAAGTGGGGGCAAGGGAAATAACTACTTGTTGTGTTAGTTTGGAATGTAGCAGACGGGGAGAAGGGAGGTGGGGGCAAGGGAAATAAACAGAATAAAAAGGGGCAGTCATATTCTTGCTAGCAGCTGGTTGGGTCCAATAATCTTGTAATATAAAAATCACACCATAAAACCTCAATATATTTCATCAAAAACAAGTTGTGATTTCACTTTACATGACGCTATGGAAATCTATTATTCAATTAACAATCCCTTTATAATTTCCTACAAATTTATTGGATTAAACTGGATTTCATGCCCTTTCTTTCACTAACTGTAACCCATACAATATATATTACTATGACCCATACAGCCTGACTAACTGTGACCCATACAGCCTGACTATCTGTGACCCATACAGCCTGACTAACTGTGACCCATACAGCCTGACTATCTGTGACCCATACAGCCTGACTAACTGTGACCCATACAGCCTGACTAACTGTGACCCATACAGCCTGACTAACTGTGACCCATACATCCTGACTAACTGTGACCAATACAGCCTGACTATCTATTATCCATACAACCTGACTAACTGTGACCCATACAGCCTGACTAACTGTGACCCATACAGCATGACTTACTGTGACCCATACAGCCTGACTAACTGTGACCCATACAGCTTGACTAACTGTGATCCATACAGCCTGACTAACTGTGACCCATACAGCCTGACTAACTGTGATCCATACAGCCTGACTAACTGTGACCCATACAGCCTGACTAACTGTGACCCATACAGCCTGACTAACTGTGACCCATACAGCCTGACTAACTGTGACCCATACAGCCTAACTAACTGTGACCCATACATCCTGACTAACTGTGACCCATACAGCCTGACTAACTGTGACCCATACAGCCTGACTATCTGTGAGCCATACAGCCTGACTATCTATGACCCATACAGCCTTCCTTACTGTGACCCATACAGCCTAACTAAACTGTAACCAATAAAGCCTCACTAACTTTGACCCATATAGCCTCACTAACTGTTAACAAAACAGCCTAACTAACTATGACCCATACAGCCTGTCTAACTGTGACCTATACAGCCTGATTTACTGTGACCCATACAACCTGACTTACTGTGACCCATATAGCCTGACTATCTATTATCCATACAACCTGACTAACTGTGACCCATACAGCCTGACTAACTGTGACCGATACAATACAGCCTGACTAACTGTGACCCATACAGCCTGACTGACTGTGACCCATATAGCCTTGCTAACTGTGACCCATACAACCTGACTAACTGTGACCCATACAGTCAAGACTAACTTTCTCATTCTTTTGTATAACTCACATTTTTTGTGCTTCGCTACTTATGAATGATGTCATCCTTGTTAAACTTCTGAACTTCTAAGCAAATCCAATAGTATGTATGTATCATATCTAAAAATTAAAGATAAAAATAATTTTCAATTTCAAACTTTTATATGATAACTTTAGTCTGTGTGGTCAGTGAGTATTTAAGTGGGGAGGGGTTAAAAAACTGGTGTATTATGAATAGAAGCGACACAAAAAGTGAGGTAGTCATCATATGGCCACCCTGTTATAATCTTCCATGGAATAGATAATATAGAAATTAGATGAGGTTTCCACCAGGAGTCATGTCCATGGAATATAATACTATAAAAATAATGTAGTCATCACATGTTCACCCTGTTATAATCTTCCATGGAATAAACAATATAGAAATTAGAAGGGGTATTCATCAGAAGTCATGTCCATTAAATATGATACTATAGAAATAATGTAGTCATCACATGGCTACTCTATTATAATCTTCCATTGAATAGATACTATAGAAATTAGATGAGGTTTCCATCAGAAGTCATGCCCATGGAATATAATACTATAGAAATAATGTAGTCATCACATGGTCACCCTGTTATAATCTTCCATGGAATAGATACTATAGAAATTAGATGAGGTATCCATCATATTTCATGTCCATGGATTACAGAATAAATAAATTTTAATGAACATTTCTGTCTATAATTGTTCCATGAAGAAAGAATGAAAAGACGTATCCTTCTGCTGGAATCCTTCCTTTACTGAGAAACTGACACACCCAATAATACACACCCAATAACACAAACACACACACTCACACACACACACACATATTACTGGATAAAAGAATGATTGAAAATATAAATTAAAATATTCTTGCAAATTTTTTTTACAAAGAAGGTGTATCAACTATTTTTTTATAGCTAGCCGGTTCTTTTAGTAAGTAGTAGATGTAAAATTTTTCATAGAATTCAGATATGCAATCGGTTTTTTTGTAGACCTCTTATTTTTTAAGTAATTTAAGTTTAAAAAGAAAAACTAAGTCGATTTTAAGGTACTAAAATGCAACAAAAAAAAGAAAGAAAATGGTCATTATGAACAAAAATAGTAAGATCTTTAATTTGACACCTTACTTTTTCAATTCTGTCAGGTAATTATTGAAAAAATCGATTTTTTTAAACCCACGAGAATAAAAACTTTGAACTTAATATTATTATTTCACAGGTAAAAAAATATGGGTTTATATATACCTTTAGAATCAGAAAAATATTACGAATCCATTGTAAGCAAAATTGAAAAAAAAAGTTTACAATATAGTATATAAACTACAATAAAAGGAATTATATGAAAATATCATATTATATTGTACAGGCAACGTCTTAATTCTTGAATTGAGTATAAAAATGGGAAGGGGGTAAGGAGGGGGTAAAAAAGGGAAGACAAAAGTGTTGCCTGAACAAAAAATATAATTGGCCATTTGTTTATTTTTTTATTTTTTTACTTTTTTTCAATTTTGCTTACAATGGATTCGTAATATTTTTCTGATTCTAAAGGTATATATGAACCCATGTTTTTTATGTCTGTTTGAGAAAATATTTAGGTCTAAAGTTTTTATTAAACCGAGGTTAAAAAAATAGATTTTTTCAATAATTACTCAACAGAATTTTAAAAGTAAGGTGTCAAATTAAAGATCTTACTATTTTTGTTCTTACTGGCCATTTTCTTCTTTTATTTTGTTGCGTTTTAGTACCTTAAAACCGACTTAATTATTTTTTAAAAAAACTTAAATTACTTAAAAAATAAGAGGTCTACAAAAAAATTTGCTTACTGATTTTAGTGGGGCAAACTGATTTTAATGGGGCAAAAGTTTTTTTTAAGAATTCACCTCAGATGAATATGACGTTTAAAATGGATAATCAGACTTTCTGGTAACTATTAAAGTATTGCTTTTCTAAGAGCTAGCTATCCCTTACGGACGAAAAGACAGACGTACTTACGCTTTTAAGAAATAAGACTGTGAATGCCTTTATTCCTGAGTTGCCAAGATTACACACTCACATATTGGTGATCCATACAAAAAAGGGTTGGAATGTAAAAATCATGCTTAGAGCTAAAAAATTTGCTAAGCTATATTAGATGATCTAGCATCGCACTTTCACATCTCTCATATCCACTTTTTATATTTGTTATAAAGAAAATAATACAGAAAGGTTATTTTATCTAAAACAATTTCCAAGATTGAAAATACATTTGTTCATGTTTCTCTATATGTCTGTGTACAATTTAATGTTATTATCAGTTTATAAAAAAATTAATCAATTAATCCATCGTTAATTTTTTTTCTAAGATTACGTCTCGACTCTTATAAGTCAGAATATCCTGTAGTGTATTAAGAGCATCTTGCATATAAGCAATTTCACTTAACTCTAAACATTTCATGAATTTTAAATTCTTTAATTATGACGACATGATTATAAAAATTATAAATGAACCTAACCTGTATTTAGTAAAATCATGTATGACGGAATTTCATGTGTTTTATGTGAAAAGGCAGACATAGTAAAATTTTATTAGAGACTGTGTAGATTTTAGCAAGTTTGCAATCCATTCTTTTAACTTGTATGTCCAAGATTGATAAGTCTATGATGTTTTTTTTCATAGTGGTTTCGTGGTTTGGCAAAAAATTCGGTGGTTTACATGAACGTCCCAAGAATCTTTTTTTTAGCCAGGATCAATATAAAGTTTCTCCTCATAAGAAGAACTAAATCAAAGCAGTTTAAGAGATGTTTGTAAACATACATACTGATTACATGCAATACCATTGAAATAAAAATATTTTTTCTCAATTTCTATGATAGACAGAATAGATTTTGTAAATATTTGCTTTAATATTTTAGCAATTTTTAACATTAGGAGTAAGTTTACTATTTGACTTCTTTTAGCACTGTTTAATTTTGAATTGTACACTATTTTTAAGCTTGTATGAATGATAGCCACCTAATTATGACCAATATTGTCTACCTGTGATATTTATTTGCATCAGAATATATTTCCTATCCGCCAGTAGCCTACCACATGTAGCCGGACACTGTAAGGAATGTGCAAAGAAAAAATTCAAAGTCACAAACTCTCACATAAATGGATAAAGAATATTTTCAAAAATATATAAAAGTAGCAGTGTGCTTGTATCGCCGAACCGATTTGGTTCTCCTTTACAGTAAATCTTTTTATAGTTCTAAAGGTATATAACTATTTTGCTTATAGTCCTGGAAATATGATGGCTAGAACAAAAGTGGCGGATACCTAGCAAAAACTATAGATATCCTTATATCCCTGTAGGTATGATGGCATGAACTAAATGAATAAAGTAGCGGATACTTAATAAAAACTATACATATCCTTATATCCCTGTAGATATGATGGCATGAACTAAATGAATAAAGTGGCGGATACTTAATAAAAACTATACATATCCTTATATCCCTGTAGATATGATGGCATGAACTAAATAAATAGAGTAGCGGATACTTAATAAAAGCTATACATATCCTTATATTCCTGTAGATATGATGACATAAACTAAATGAATAAAGTAGCGGATACTTAATAAAAACTATACATATCCTTATATCCCTGTAGATATGATGGCATGAACTAAATGAATAAAGTGGCGGATACTTAATAAAAACTATACATATCCTTATATCCCTGTAGATATGATGGCATGAACTAAATGAATAAAGTGGCGGATACTTAATAAAAACTATACATATCCTTATATCCCTGTAGATATGATGGCATGAACTAAATGAATAAAGTGGCGGATACCTAGCAAAAACTGACAGCTATCTATATATTCTTTATGCTATAGAAGGGGGGCGGGGTGGGTTGATACATTATGTTTTAAGACATTTTATTTAGTAACATAAATAATTTTCGAATGTTCCATATTGCTGCTTTTTTATGCATAATTATAGATGTAATTGATTTCTGATCAGGCACAGATATGTACAGCAATGACTCCCAGAGAAAGTAAGTGAGATTTAAAATTAGTAGTTGCAACAGGTATAACTCTATGATTCAAATTTAAAAAATGAAAATAAAGTTTGAATAATGTTTAACTTTGAAGATGGATGTTTTTATAATTATAGCTTTTTTGTATAGAAATAAATCTCCATTTATGTGCTTCTTATAAACTTTTATATGTGATATTGAAAAAGAAACACAAATAGGTATAAAATAAAAGAAAAAAATTGTCGTTCGTCTTAAAGTAATCAGCTCTAACTCTTTTATGAGATGGTCAAATACACTTTTAAAATCATCTTAGGGTGTTTTTTTTAAAGAGAGTCAGCTACTCCGTGATTCTTTTGACTTTTGAAAACAAGAATGACAACACCAATAAAAGGAAGCTTTAAAATCAGACAGTTAGACAAACGAACATTAATACTTCTAAAATGAAAGAACTGAATAAACAGAATATGAATGTATAAAGATGCTAAGCGTTCTAATTTATACCTAACTTTTAAATGAATCGTCATGAATCTCAGTGATGAGGTATAAGCAACAATCAAATTAAATCATTGGGGTCATATATTTTTTTAAAAAGCATATCTAATATTTGTTTTATAAGAATATTTTGTTTGTTTTTATCTTTAATTTTGTCATGAACTACCTCCCAAATTGCGTGGAATCTAACCAAGAACTTTCCTGCAAATCTTTAATAAATTTGTCTAAGAAACACAAGCAAATTTTGTATAGCTTTATGATATGCATATTTCTGTGGAATTTCATATGCTACAAAAATCTATATAATTTGCAGTTATAAGGTTTTTTTTATATTTAAAAATTCGATAATTTGATTTTCACACAGGCTTTTAAATTTAAGCATGTTACATATTTACTTCGGCGTAACACGCGGCCGGAGTGATCTTCCACCTTTACGCCTTGAGGCAATAGGTTGCGTGATATAACTAGATTCAGATTTACATCTTAGAGTAAAATTCGCGAAGTAATAGGAAGTAAGAATTTTTCTCCCATCACAGTTCAGCTGAAGTTGTCATTAGCCATTTTTTTGACAATTCTCAGCATTATCCTTCTGAACCAATTGAGTTCTTAAAAACAGGGGAGCTCTACAAAATCTGCCAATCCAACTAAAACGCCCTTTTTTATTAAAATTCGGCCGCCAGCTTTCCCTTAGGAGGCTGCTTTGTTTATGTGATAATACAAAAAAAAGTAAGTATACTTGATCTAAAATTATTTATTTTCCTCTTTATTCCTACTCTATGGTTTATATTTGTTTATGTGAATATTGTGCAACATTTTTGTTTGTAATTCTCTAAATTTTGTATAATTTTAGCATTACCATTTTATTACCCCTATAATAATAAAGGGGAGATTTATACAGACATAACATAACATCATCAGATGTTTTCTTCAAATTACCAAAAATAGTTAGAAAAAATATTCAACTAAACTAATTAATTGACTAAAAATGTTTTTGTTAAGAGAAATAAATATACATATTCTATGGCGTAGCATCTCTATAATCCTTACCAGAAAGTCCGGACGTCCATTTAAAACAAGCTGGTTTTTTAACATTTTGACAACATTTTTGTATGATATGATGATTATCCTATTCATCTGATTTTTGAATAATGATTCTTAGGACAAGTATTATAAACAAGGCAACTCCTAAAATCTTGAAAATGAAAGTATGCCATTTTACGCAATTTTGCAATAAATTTATGTACATTTTCGTTTAGACTTAGCAATTAATGTTCTGCTTATAAGGTTCTGACACTCTACAAGAGTTATTGCTCGTTTGTCCTTCCTTATGATTTTAGAGTTTTGTTATTATGGATGTTATTATTTTTGTTTTGCTTTTTACAAAAGAAAAGCAATATTGAAAGAACAAATATTGAGAAAATTTGAAGATGCCCACCATGTTAACTTAACATACATGCTTGTATTTATTTACTTTGGTTTAGAGTTTTATACATCTTAATTCTTTGTTTTTTAACTAGCGGCTACGCACCTAGAGGCCTCTAGTGGCATTTAAATGTTTTTTTTTTATTTTAAATATCAATTTGAGAAATAATTTGTTTATGTTACGATCAGCTGTTAAATTCATGTCTCTACGCAGCGCCACTACGCTAGCGACACTATGCGGCGGTAATATTTCAATTTTTTTCGATTTTATTGTGATTTCTCTTGGGAGGGTGGTGATACCCTCCCCCAAAATAGTTATAAACCTTTCCGGGACCTATGAGAAGCTACCCTGTTAAGGAGAACACGATCGGTTCAGCGGTTAGCGAGATCCTTCGGTACAAACACACAGACACACAAACACACAGACAAACAGACATCCTGTTACTTCAGTAAAAGGATTTCAAAGTTATACTAGTTAAAAGATATGCTCAACTGATATTAAAGGCAAATTCTCTATTCATTGAGCATCTTCTTCAAGTAAAATTGTCTGTCAGTATATGTCTACTGTTGTGGGGAAGATTTAAGACAAAGACCAAAGTGTGTTAAAAATCAGCTATGTGGACGTCATAAAAATGATGGAGAAGAGAGGAGAAGTGGGAAAGAAAACCCTTAAAAAAAAGATGGATAATCCCTCATTTTAATGACGTCTCATAGCTGTTTTTTTAACACACTTATGTCTTTTTCAAGATGTAATTTTATAAGCTCCTATAACTGGTAGGAAACGTTTTTTTGTGAAGATTTTACTCATCAATTAGCATCTACTTTAAAAATTATTTTGTTCATTCATCCTTATGTAATGCTCTGAAGAAAATTTAAATTTTATGGAAAAAGAATATAATTTATTAGCTTCTATTAAAGATATGAAGCCAAATTTTCGTCAAAAACTCTCTCGACCGACGAATTCATGCAATTATCCTGATCTCCCCCACACTCCATTAGAGGCTACGGGATAGGCAACTAGTGTATCATAAACATACAGTATAAAAATGTAAAGCAAAAGAGCTGGAGTTTCAATTTTTTTCTTAAAAAATATCTTAATTTTTTTTGCACACACACACTGTTCTACGTTAATTAGTTTGTCGCTTTAACTTAAAGTACCTTGTTGAACTTAAACTTCCCCCCCCCCCTTCCCATTTTTTGAAATATATTTACAATAAGAGGGCATTATTTTTGTTTGTTTGTTTGTTTATTACTTCAGGTCAGGTTAGGTTAGGCTATATTGGGCGCTGGGTAGCAACACAAGCATGGGGCCCCGCAGGATTTGAACCTCCTGGTGGGGTTAAGCATATGAAAATAAAAGTAAATAGTTTTATTAAAAAACAAGGGAGGGGTTATCAAAGCTTAACAGTCAACTTGTGTGGAGGCGCAATTATTTTTTATCAACCCTGTAATCTAACTTGCATATTTTTACCTTAAAGAAAAGAGCGTCGACTTTAATCATAGTAAACAAAGGTTGAGTTTGGTAGTTCAAATGTGTACCTATACGATTACATACAGCTTATTCATTCTTCATGAGCAATACTATAGATTACCTCTATTAACGCTAACTTATAGGGACCTTCGTAGACCTTATCAGTATTAGTTTGTGGGGATGTTTTCTGTTATCTCATATCGATGTGTATTGTGTATGTTTTACATTACGTAATAAATGATGGACTTTTAACAGAACGAACAAACCATAATTATAGTGTAGCAAACAAAATAAATAATACATTCAATTATACATATGTGCCCCCCCCCCCCCTCAGACTTATTTATGTAGACGCCCTTATTATAAGAAACAGATTATGAAACTCATGCCTAGATCAATTAGAAGATCTATTCATGTAATATTTACAATTTAAACTCGTGATTAACCAACATTTAGCAGCTATTAGTTACAAACTTGTTACCATGTCATGTAAGAAAAATTTTCACAAAACAAGAATGAAAACAACCAATAGTAGTAAAACATGGAAATATGAAATGACAAGGAAATCCAAACAAGAAGAAATTTGAATTTTGGAACAGTTGCTTGACAGTCAGAGGAATCTACACAATTAAATTAGCCGTTTACATTAAATAGCAGCCGAGTAAATTACATTTCTGCTATAGAAATCCAAAATCTGTAGATTTATCACAATCAGAGTTCTGGACTGGATGCTCTTTATAGAAGTCTTGGTGTCGAATTATCGAAACAACAAGTTGGAAACTGTAGAGTTCTTAACATTATCATGTAACATAACCCAAAGTAAGCATCAAAAGAAAATTTCCTTATCTCAAAAAAAAATACTTAAAGTAAAATGGCCGAAAACTCAATACGATACACTTGTATGTTAACTTTAAATCTCTTGAACTGAAGAAAGTGTTTCTGAACACCATATAAAAGAATAATCAAATCTGATTTAAAGAATAATAGTTGCAAACATGGATGCCAAATAATTTCAGTTACATCATAAGGGGGGCTTTACCAAATTTTGTAGTCCTGTCTCTCTCACCTTCGAAAGGCTCAGGTTTGCCTTGAAATCTCTGAGGCATGATTTACATTGATTATAACATATATTTTCTATTATATGATTTTTTTATAGCTCTTAATACCTAAAAGTACTAAATGATTCAAGTTTCCATTTTAAGGAAGCTTGAACAGGTCCCTGGATGGTTTAATGCTATTTTGTTTGACAAATTTAAGTCTTGAGATAGTTTTAGGCTATATTTAGGTATGCCCTTTCCAAAGCTCTTTATATGCAGAGCACCTAGATACTAGTGGCTCAATTATGAAAAGAGATACAGATATAATAGATGTTTTTTTTTAATATTGTCTCGACTTTCTCCTTTTTTCCCTGTAATCTTATCTTTATCCATTTTTCGTTTGCGTTTTTGAATTATAAATAACGTTTGACCATATTTCATACTTAGCATAAATATTGTTTTTATTTAGATTAAAATTATGCTATTTTTCTTCGATATCAAAAGTATTTCACTGAATAATACTTGTTGAAACTTTTCAAATTGTTGAGCATAGCTTTATCAATGTTGGGATTCACCCTTATTTTTACAAAAAAAAATATAATTTGATACATTTTAATTGTAATTTTTTTGATAACCATGAGTTAATTGATGCAAGCACATTGCAAAATCACGACACACCCCTGAGAGCTTTAAAATTGTGTGTGTATGTATGTATGTATATTGTAATTGTATATTTGTGTGTGTGTGTGTTTGTGTGTATGTATGTGTGTTGTAATTGTATATTTGTGTGTGAGTTTGTGACACGCCCCCTAGATTTCTAGACATATTTTTTTACACTTATTTTTAAGCTAACTTAAAAAAATAGAAACATGTTTTTGATTAAAGGGCACCTTCGCTTTTATAAATTTACAACAAACCAACCTATAATATTTGTTGAGATATTTAAGGAAAGTATTGGATCTTAGCAGGTTTTAGGCTAATTATAAATAAGAAACAACTAACAAAAGTCAGCTTTCAAGATGTGTTGCAAAAAATTCGCATAAAAAAATGGTGCAAGATTTATGGGGATGGAATTGTTTAATTTGTTTCCATTGGTCTGATGTGAATAAAGTGAGTGTACTGAAGCCAAAAATAACCTTCCAGCCCACCTACTTAAATTATATACATTAATTACATCTCTTTTGAATCATCTTGTCATGTTTCATAAAGATTAAGTTATGAATGTCAAGAATTACTTAGATTTGATTGAGGCCGTCAAGACCAAATATGATGATTTTAAGTAGCACATATTTTTTTCTATTAAACATTTTCTCAGCTTCTAGTAGATATACACTTCCAAAAAACGTCCTTTTCCAATTTATTTTGTTCATATGTATGTTTGTCCAAATACCGATGGAGAATTATGTGTTATTTATGTGATTCGCCATTAATGAATGTTGTTATTCTTGTTTGATAATGATAAATTACTACTCATTTAGCAAATTAATATTTTACCTATTAAATAAAGTTGCTCAGTTACTTTCTAGTACAGTTTTGTTTAAATTAAATAATTAAATGTTTAAGGTATTTCTTGAAAGTTAAGCTACTTTATGTGTTAAAGTAGTTATTTAAAAGGTAGTAAAAACAATTATAAGAACATAAATATATCTTAAACATGATACAACTAAAATAGCAGCTACACATTAAAAAAAATATGAGAAGTTCATATCATTATCTTTCTCCCCTTCTTTACTTCTTTCTCTTTATCTCACTTCATATATATGCAAGAAAAGTCTTTTCACACTTTTAAAAAGTCGAAACATTCGCTGTAAGAAACAGGGTTGTCATGTTAAAATATGTTTTTAACTCGAATATTTATTATTACAAATTAATTATGGATCAAATTTTTTTCAGTCTATCGTCTTCGGGGTCCTTGGAGAAAACCCCTTTAAAGAAAACCCTTTTTAAAAATAAGAACATAAAAAAGGGGGTCACACACTTCCCCTTTGAATCCGCCCCTAGAGGTTAGGGAGGCAGGGACGTCAAAACCCTTTAAACCCTCCCCCCATAAAAAAATATTTTTGCACTTCGCTCCATGTTTCAAGCCCATGATTTTTGTAATCTAGGAAAATTTGAACTTTTCAAACCCAACATGAGAGTTTTTTACCCCATTAACTTACAACACCTATTAAGGTTTTGTACCCCCAACAAAAATAAAAGCTTAGACGTCATTTTACAAAGCCATTGGTCATAAATCTCCTTATAAGAGATTTGAAAGAAAAATATTTTACCTGGTTTAAATTTATGTTTTGGTTAACGTGGTGTACGCTATAAACACTCTAATAAAGTGAACGGATGCAATTAAAGTCATAATTACGCAATTACTGTCTTTTTTTATTTGCAGGGCCCTTCTCTTTCTTTTCTCCCCATCTCTTTTTTCTTTTTCTGTACCCATAGTTATTTTTGTGAAGTGATAACAAGAGTTGACATACAAATTTACCAGTACAAACTTTACATGTCAAATTTTTGTGTTGTTATTATATTAGCACAACCTTAAAAATCAATATATATGTAGTAGTAATGTCATTATTGGAATGGCGTTTATCCGTATAGAAAAATAATAGAATGTCTTTTGACTGTGAGTCTGTGGCTAAGAACCTCACTAAAAAATCTATTATTTAAAGAATTATAATATAAGTTTACGTTCAGGAATGGAGACTCGAAAAAGTGGCTGAAAAAATGAGACATGTGACGTCAACAGATCCACCTCTTTTTAAGGGGTTTCCTTTCCTACTTGTCCTCTAATCTCTCCCTTTTATGACATCACACGGTTCATTTCAGCTTCTTTGTCGAGTCTCTCAGGAGTGGTTTTAAATTTTTAAATTAAGTCTTTAGATGATTTTAGCCCAATAGCTGACCTCTACATACCTCATTGATTACAAAGCCACTAGATGCTAATGGTGTTTTTAGAAAGTAAATTTTGAGTATTATAAAATTAAAGAACTATAAAAAGGGGTGTTGATAACGTAAATAAAATACTAATATACCCTATTAGCTAATTGGAAGAAGTGAGTAAGTCAGTCAGAAAGGGAAACGGATACTTGTAATTGTGATACGAATCTAAAGATTGAAAGCACGATTCCAACTACCCTATCTTGCTGAGTATATATTTGAAATCTATGCAATTAATTGCAATTAATTTGGCGCTACCTTTGCACAACTTTTATTCTATATCACGATCTTATTCACAGAAAAAAATCATAGCATCCCATTTACTTAAATATCAGCTGAGCCCTTGGCTATTAAGAGCTCAGCCCAAACTGAAGTTGGAGACCTGCCTTTTTTTCGTAATTTAGAAAAATTGTTGAGATTGGAAGGTTTACCGGGTTCTTATTTGCCTAGGTGGGGATGGGTAGTTTCCTTAAAAATAGGCTTAAACCCTGACCTACTTGGAACTTTTAAAAAGATTAATTGCTGTTCCTGATATCTTACTAGACAAAAGGGACTTTATAAACTGGTTAAACTCATTGTTGCTGGATATTATAAAAAGATCTGAACTACTGATATTATTATATATACACTCTACAGTAGAGGGTTTCAAAATTAAATAAAATATTATTAAAATAAAACTCTATTGTTCTGATATAAATAGGTTAAATAGTTTGCTTTAATATAGACTATTTTCGTGGACTATGTGGATTTATAAATAGTGGTCATAGATGACATAATATCGACAATGATATAATATTCTAATGACAAAATGTCAACATACTTATTTTGAATTGATACAGTATCCACAATAATAGTAAGAAAAGAAGCTTTTCTATAATTAGGATCTGACCGAACATCCGTATGTAACGGATAGCTCTTATTAAACTCATTTGCGAATTTATTTCAGAATTATCATATTAATTTTATACTTTGCATGGTGATTTCTGTAACAGTTAGGTGTAATCGTTATCAGAAAGTCAGTATGTCCTATTTATCTGATTTTTTAAATAGGGATTCCTAGAACAAGAAGGTACAATATTTTAAGCGAAGCATCTCTATAACTAAGTTCTTAAAATGTAAGTATCCTGAATTTATGCAACTTTGCAATAGTCCTATTGTCTGATTTTAGATTTTTTTAAACTACCACCAACTAAATTCGTAGCATTTAAAGAAAAAAAAATCTAAACACTCTAACATACAATATAATACATGCATTATGCATACGCTAACTTTCATTAACATTGTATATCATTTCTTTATGAATTATTAACAAAACAAGAACTTACATATTATTAGATTTGACAGCTATTTATAGGAGTCCCCTGATTTTTATACCTGATTCAGTTAAACCCAATGAAATCTGTTAGCATTTATTGATATAGACCTGCTCCTTTAATGGTTTATATGTCATAAAAAAAGAACATAAATAATATTTCTATTAGGACTATAAATTCTCTTTTTCATCAAACAAAAAAAAATAATTTTCAAGAGTGAAGGAACTTTAAGTAGCGAAGCAAAGAAAAATACTTGTAGTCATGAATTGATGGACTATTATTGGAATTATAGAGTAAACTACATACTCGCTTGGACCAAAAAAATTGCAAAATAAAGTCTAATTTTTGACTGTAAAATACATTTACTACTTTCTTTTCAACTGCCCTATGTGTTACAGAATGCCATAAGGTTTATTTACAAATATGTCTGCAGTTAGCATTCATTAGAGAAGGTGCAATATGAATTTCATGAATACAAGAGAACAAGGATCAAAACATGAATAAAGCGGAGATTTATTTATCCAACGGCCGGATAAACCTGCAATTTTAAGCAAAAGATTTTAACAGGAATCTGTAAAAAAAAAATTGTGTAGTTAATCTATGAATTTATGTTGTCTTTTGACTATAGACAAACCTTTAAAAATTCTTGCAATGACAATGTAAATGACAGGAGTGTCTCACCTGAGGCTCTAGTGAAAAAAAAAGGTTCTTCCAAGCTCAGGCTTCATTATAAATGCGGCTACAGGCTTATCATCTATGGGCTTTGTATAAAATGGGTAAAGACTACCCCAGAACCTATATAAAGCTTCCCTAAAAAAAGGAAAACTTGATCGGTTTATTAATTGAAATCTTAATAAATAACTTTACAATATTGAATAGGATAACTCAATTTAACAGATTTTTTCCTTACATCTTAAGACTTTAACATAGTGATGCTTCGCTTAGAATAAAGTAAAGCATAGTTGTCATTTACAACTTAAAGCATTTATAAACATCAAAGCTTCTTGTGGATATAGAATAAGTTAATTTCTAACTTCGTTTGTAACAAATAATTTATTTAAAAACTTTATATCAATATATTTAAAACCAAAAAAGCCAAATCTATGGATATAGAAATGAATTAGCTATTTTTAGGTAATATATATTTTAGAGTGATGCCTCGGGGTGGATATAACAATTTGTATCTCGCTTCCTTCTTACTTTAACCCTAGAACCCCAGGAATGTAGGGATAGGAGATTAAATAAAAAACTTATTGTTCCTAATTCCTGAAATACTTCTTTAGGTAGCCCATAAACTAAACAGAAGAAAGTCTTGTATATTTATATGAGAAAGTTTGTACCATTTTCTCTGGTAAAGTACTGACCAATGCATACACCCTCCCTCCCCCTCTCCTACAATTATGTATGTACACATTCATGACTGTGTAAACAAAGCCCGTAAAGCAATTGAATAAGCCTCTAATGACCCTAAATGGGCAGTGCTAAAAAAAGGGGTCATAAAAGTGGACTTTTCCCAGGCAGGCCCATTAAATTTTTCAAATTTTTATGGTGGTCCAACAAAGCTGCTAAAAACTGTAAATAGTAATTTTAATATATCTTTCCTTTCCGTCTCTTTGTTAGCTACGTGAACGGGAAAGTGTAATTTTGTCGATTGCTATAAAAGATTAGACAAATATAACTTGTTGTAAAGTTTCATCTGATCAACGAGCAACATGAGAAGTTTTTATCTACCTTGATTGTCGGTCCGTTTCCATTGCTTTAGGAAATAGGGAATACTTGACTGCTCTTAAATAAGCTCCTAAACATTTTGTAATGAGTCTTCTAACAGATGCTGACGTCAAATTGTGATTTAATAAGTTGCTATTAAAGATTCTGATTTAAAGCTTGTTTTGAGAAAACACTTAACATTTTCTGACTCGGGCCAAAGTATTTGGTAAGAGTAATTATTATTCTTCAAGTATGTGTACTAGATCTAATATATAAGCAACTAGTGGACATAGTGTTTCATTTTTAAGAATTACTTTTGGAGTGCGCAGATATTCTATATTATATATTTGCGTCAAAGAAAGTAATGTGATATGACCATTCATTAAAAGATAAAGATTTCATCAACAAATAAATATCTTGTCAATTTCATATTTAATGATTTATTTACAATACCGCAAAAAATTTATAATTAATATAAAAGTTAGAGTTTACACGAAGCCTAATCTGTACCACTTTTAATTCCTGTGACGAGAGATAAGAGGAGAAGTGGGAAAGAAAACCCCTAAAAAAGAGATGGAGAAGCAAAAGTGGTACAGATTGGGCTTCGTCAGAGTTTATATCAAACATTTATATACATGAATGACTTGTGTGTAACTACTCTTATTTTTTTTATTCTGATAGTGGATATTCATAATAACACACCCCTATTTTATAAATATGTATATTCCTGCAAAAACTAAACAAAATTTTAGAGTTAAAAAGGACACTTTGCTAGTATTGTTTTTTTACGCTATCACAAAAATTAAGGGCGGATACCCCTCTCCCCCCCCCCCCCCTATAAGTATTATCTGCACTTTTAAGAAGACTGAATAATTAATGCTGCACATCCATCAACTACTCTATTACTCTATATGTAATTAACTTTGTCGGTCAGTCTCTATATAATGTGTAAGTCCGTATTGTTTAGCTCTTATCGTTAATTTAGACATTTAAGAATTATTCTATCGGTTAAAACATGGCATAATAATAGTTAGGTATGATTAAGAAAGCCAAGCAACACCATTCATTAAACAACATTGATTAATGCCTGAAAATGTAAGTATCCCATTTAACAAATTTTCAATCAATTTTGTTTAGACTTACAGATTCATTAAGTTCTAACACTGTACAGGTGTTGTACGTTTAGTCTTCATCGACAATATGATTAAAAATAAAGTTTGGACACGAATTATAACTAAATATTTGCTAAATATAATCTTTTTCAGAGAAGCTTCTTTGTGGTCATATAAAAAACCTGAATATTAATCTGAATTAAAGATATCTAAATGATCTGTATCTAAATAGTATTAAACCAAATGCAAAAGTGTCCCTTTAACATATTCACATACCCAATATTTTAAAGTGCTTTAAAGCACCTAAATCAAAAGTAATTTAACACTTTTTATAAAACTTTTTCTTGACCAATTTGTAAGCTATGAATCTCAATTTTCCAACTTTTTTTCTGAACTCATTAACAGTCTTTCCCCAACCCCTTAAAAAACACCGAGCGTACCTGCCCCGGGCGGAAAAAAAAGACTAATTGTTTTTATAGTTTTTAATGATTTATTATAACCTACAATATGACACATTCTTCATACTAAACTTATTGCTGGAAAAAATTAAATATCTTTAAATAAAAAATTATGTTTTCTTTGGTTTTTGTTGTTGTCGCCTTCTTGAAAACGTTTTTTTCTGATCTTAACTAAGCGAACCTTATCTTAAAAACTCAAATAAAAATTAACGTCAATGGGGCAAGCAATCCCCTTGTAGTGCAATTCTAACTTTTTTATAGCTTCAAATTGCACATGTTTTATCGTTCCGAACATCATTTCTTCCTCATAAACAATGTATCTGTCAATCTATTATGTTTAGCAGAATATTTATCCATGTAAATATTCCCCAATTACATGACAAATACCTATTCCAACTTTTTGCCTCCGAAACCAACAAAAAAGCTTAAAGAAATAAAAAGTTGATGCAAAATGTGTTGTTTTTGGGCGGTGCCGAAATTATACTTTAGCATACAATACTCCTTCTTAATTAATATCTAAATCCCAGCCAATTATTTGATCCATATCTAATCATTCTATCATCAGGGTGTGCAGTTATTACAACATAATTCATTTACAACTTTCCAAGACAAAATTTTCTATTTGCTATTCTACCTACCTAATAAGATATACATGTATAAAAAAATGTAAAGGCTACCAGCTGTCAAACAGCTTAATATACTTCATGAATTTTTGTACATAATACATCCTAAGAACATTTTAAAAACTTTTAAAAATAGGATATGTTATGTTTCTCTTTAACCAAAGTTTTTGAAATAATGTTTTGTTGCTCGTTTATATAAACACCATATCACCTCTCTTGTGAAATATAATAGCAAAGAAGTATTTGAGGCTTAGATTTAGTCATAGTGCTACTTCTTGAAAATAAAAGAGGCCTTTCTAAATTTTGATGTGTCGGTATGTCCTTCGGTATGCCATGGATTCCGGAAATTTAGACATGTTAGAATTAGTCTTTGATTTCAACCATTGCAAAAAGATTGAGGAATAATCTTGCAGCTATGGCAATTCTGTAATATACAACAAATTCAAATATGTTAATTTTTCTGCTTAATGACACAAATTTTAAAGCAATTTCACTACGACAGATCACAATTCAAACCCAATTTGTTTGAATTAGAATCTCTACATTGAGGATTTTTTGTCCTTTGTCTGATTTTCTAAAGTTCATTCTTTTTAAATGATAAAATATGATAATCTAAATTCCGACCTATCTTGTAGACATACGAATTTAGAGTGAAATACACCTACGAAATATTATTAAGATACAGTAATTATAGCTTATTTATACTTAAATCGATATTATGACCAACAACAATAAGCAAAGCATGAATTCTCTATGTCTGATTCCAATTTTAAGAAAGTGGACAACTAAAAAAATACTGTTTACTAACAAATACCTTTGACTCTAAAGGACAAGTTCTAATAGCATATACTGTAACAAAGGTTTACAACTTTTCTGTGGGAAAGAGTCAATCAGTGAGATAAGCGGATACTTTTATATGTACTTACTTGTCCGTCTTTTGTAGCATGACCAACAGACCGATGGAACTAGTAAGTGAATGCTCTTTACCTACAAAGGGTGTGATTCTCCTTCGATTTTTAAGTGATCACAGAGAATCCAGAGCATCATCCGCAAGTATGGGATACTCTAACACCCAAGGATATTAGGTTAAAGTAGAGAGTTTACTCAAGAGACTTAATGTCTGAACCACCAATAGCAGGAGGGTGGAAGAACATTCAACACTTGTCATTGGTTGAATTAAACTGATATTTTTTACTTTCAACATTAGATGTTAGAGTTATTATAGATCTGTTCTTTTAACTTTTACTCGGATCAAGTCCATCACATGAAATACTGCCTTCATATTGTTGTTTCACATTTATGTTTTATCTGTGCATTAATAATAAATATGTTGTATCTATTGCAATCGTTATAAAATAATAAAAACCTCTTTTTGAATTTAAGTTAACAAAATCTTATTTTATAAATTATTTACTTTATTCTATTGTCATTTTATATTGCAGATTATTTCTTACGAGAGTTTTGTTTTTACTTTATATTTAAATTCTAAATATGATAAAATGTAAACTTGTCCTTCATGGTTAAAGATTACAAATAGCAATCCTTTTCAAATGAACATTCGTTTCGTGTTCAACAGGACCTAGTGTTGTACTGTGTGTACACATATGCCTAAAAAGGGCATATTTTTAAAAACGAAGCTTTTCTATAATTATTAAAAGCGAAGCTTTTCTATAATTAGGGACGGTCCGTCAGTACGTCCGTCACAGAGAGCTAGCTCTTTTCGTTAATTGAAACAGGTTAGAATTGTCCTATCGATTCCAAACTTTGCATGATGATTCCTGTAGTAGTTAGGTACAATTCAGAAAGCGTAGCAACTCTATAATCAATGTCCGTACGTCCATTTTAAACATGTCTATTTTTAACTTTTTTGACAACAAATTTTTGTATGTTAAAATTATCCGATTCTTCTGATTTTTTGAAAACTGATTCCTATTACTACAATGTACAATGTTATAAGCAAAGCATCTTTATAAAAAAGTCTCAAAAATGTAAGTATGTCCTTAAACAGTATCATCTATTTATGCAGTTTTGCAACAAATTTACTTACAATATGTTTGTACTGATGCATTAATATTCTGCTAATTTAGTTCTGACAATCTACAAGTGTTAATGTTCGTTTGTCCTTCCTTTTCAGAGCTTCGCTTTTATGGATGTTGTCATCCTTGTTTACATTTCGTTCACATAAAGAATCAGCTGTAAATAGTCGCATTTCTTAAGATAAAACTTTTTTGAGGTGAATTATATCGTATAAAAATTTATTTCCTAATATAGTGTGAGGCACATTACATATCCTTTAATGAGTTAGCTAGGAATAGTTGAATTGAATTCCTTAGAATAAAGTTAGCTTTCTAGAAAGTATATACTCAAAAAATTTTAAGGTGTTTTTTTCTGCTGGAGGAGTTTCTTTTTCAGATTGACGATTTTTGGTAATCTATATTATATTACATCTATTTAGGTTAAGTAACATCCAACAGAAAAAAAATCATCCCTTTGATTGCACGACCTTTTTCTGAGAAGTCCTGACTGTGCATGGTAATGAGTTGTGCCTGTTTATGGGCCAAGGCATTCCCCCTACTCTAATTATTTATGTCGCGCACATAACATGACAGCAGTAAGGACCATTTTAGCGTCATCAAAAATAAAATAGTCTAACTTAAATAGCATCTAAGAAACACATTTCCCTCTTAGCGTTACGGACTTAACCACTGACGACCGGACAAAGTGAATTATAGAGTAACTTCTCAAAGAAATGTAGTATGCTTTAACTACTACGGTCTGTAGATAATTATTCAATAAACAAAAAGTGTAATATATTTTGCAGGGAAATGGAATTAAATAATGTTTCCAATTCAGCCTTAGGTAGCTCATAATCATATATCTATCATATTATGGAAAAAGAGTGCTTTAGTATTAATTTCATAGTTAATAATATAAAAAAATGTCAACGGGGGCGAAAATAATAATTAAATATTTAATTTTTGTTGGTCCTAAAGTCTTCAATTTTTTTATAGTATCGTTGCAATTTATTTCAATGTTTCTATAAAACAAAATTTACAAGATTGTTGTTACTGCGCTTCTTATCACACTTTTTACGTCTGGTTTAATCTGTGTGATATAATTTAAAATTAAGACATGACGCATGAGAGAATATTTTGATATTTCTTATCATTATTTAGCCTCATTAATTCATCTGTGTGGGTTTTATAGCAGTTCATATGAAACAGCTATTTCAAAATAAAAAATAACGGATTTTTTTCTCTATAAACAAGACAATGCCAATGCATATTTTCCATGTTTTAAAGCAAAAAAAACATCACGAGATCTAATTTGACACACATCCAGCTGTATAAAGTCCTACTCATAATCTATTTTGTTTGTATAGATTGGCAGCTATTTGCATAAAAAATTAAGCATTGTGAAAACACAGATTTGTTTAGTTAAGAAATAAGACATCATTTGTTTAATTAACCGTGTGACGAAATCAAAACACTAGGATACTAATTATACACAGTAGCGCAACTATAATTGATATCAAAATAAACTACAAACAACAAATAATAACCTTATTTACTTTGTATATTGTTTCATTTCAAGAAATATGAAACATGCAAGATTGTTTGATTTTTTTAGCCTAGTGTTTTAAAATATAAATTATTTTGATAATCTTTGAGAATATAATAACTTTAGTAAAAATATTAGTAAAGTCTATAAATATTTAATTTTGTCTTGGTTAAGTCAGTTGGGGAGTTGAATCCATTTTTTAGAAGCAGAAATATTATCTATGATTACGGTTTTGAACATCTAAAAAACGTAATCCACCATTCCACTTTCACCTCTCTTGGTGATGATATCATCAACGCCGACATGATTTTTGCAATCTACCATTCCAATTTTGGCTCTCTTGGTGATGATATCATCAACGGCGATACAATTTTTGAAATGTACCATTTCACGCGAAACTGGGGCTATACTCAAAAACGCCCATCTAAAAAAAAACACCTATATCAAAAACCTATCTTAGAAAATGCCTTTCTCATAAAATGCCTACTACATTTAAAAATAAAGCATTGTTTTATACCTAGTATTCAATAGTATGAAAAGACTATATTTTCATACTATAGAGAATAGGGATAGATTGAATATAGCCCTAGTTTCGCCTCTATTGAAAGTGGAATGGTACATTTCATAAATCATATCGGCTTTGATGATATCATCAACAAGAGAGGGGAAAGTGGAATGGTAGATTACGTATTTTAGAGGGTCAAAACCGTAATCATAGATTATATTTCTGCTTCTATAAAAATGAATTCAACTCCCCAACTGTAAATGTCAACCTTTATTCATAAAGATCAGGGAGGGAGGGGAAATTGGACTGTAGATTATTCTGGTACCCAAAGTTTTAAAAGAACTCTGGGGTCTTTTAAAAATTTCATTGGTTGATTTAAACTAACAGTGTAAAAACTATTCAATCAATTATTTTAATCTACAGAAGGGTTATATTTATCCATAATTGCTGGTTTGAACAAACCAATAAAGAATCAATAATAGATTTTGAGTTTTTAAGCCAACAAATGTTTTTTATTAAACTTTGAGGTCCCTTTCTCTCTGCTAAAAATGCGTTATTAAAGGATCTTTTGTATATATAACATAATAAAACCTACTTGATATTGTCTATAATTGTGATAAAATCGGCAACATGAACTAAGAATATAGATAATATATTATTTATATAGATAATGTTATTATCATATGTAACAACCCCCCACTACTCAATATTCCAATCTTAACAGTGTATGATTTGACTCATGGAGCTCATACAATACAATTAAGTTTATAACATATCTTATCTGTAAAATCTTTTAAACTAAAGTATAAAGTAATTTTGTATGTATTTTTACAGTAAAATTTTGCTAACCATATAAAAGATCAATTTGTTTCAAATAGAATTTGAAATGTTCTACAGAATAAATTTTCGATTGTAAGGGGGACCTTCCAGACAAATTACCACCCCCCCCCCCCTTATTATAGGCGAAGCCACTAGTTGACAATACAGTAATAACCAAAAAATGATAATAGTTATTTCTCGCATAGTATTATAAACAGCATTCCGCGGATATAAAATGTACAATTGTAAGATTAAAGCCAGTTCTTTTAGCCCCGAAATGCTAGACTTAGTTTTTTAGTACAGGTTCTAATCCACCGGATATTAATCTGTTATGAATAAATACAAGAAATAAACTAATAAGCAATAAGCTGCTTAAAAGCAAGTTTAAAAAGCAATGAATAACTTTAGTGGTAAATTTTAGGGTTTATTTTTGATAATTAATTTGTTATTTTGAACGATAACCCTATTGACGCATCTATTCATGCGTACGTATGTCTATACGTGCGTATATTACCCATAGTGGCACATCTTATTATAGGTGTATCTCATTCTTGATAGATAGATAGATAGATAGATCATCAATGTATCTTATTTGTACCCAACTTAAAAATTCATCTGTTTACAATCTAAATATTTTTGTTTAATAATTTAGGAAAGTTGTGATAGTTTTGGAAAGTAGATATATTTAGGAATTTTTAATTGATAAACTTAATATTTAAATACTTGTGAGTTACTAGTTAATCTATGTAATATTTATTCATAAATAAATTTTCATATGAGTTTTTGGGAATAACATATTTTTCTTCAAAAATAAAGACTTAATAGTTATTTCTCGTATCGTATTATAAACAGCTTTTTGCGGATATAGAATATACAATTATAAGATTAAAACCAGTTTTTTAGCCCCGAGGTGCCGATAAAATAACCAATGAGAGGCCAGCATAAATTTTACCATTGGTCAATTACAGTGTATATTGCCCTCTCATGGCTATTCTATCGTATGACGTCATAATCTGTGGAGGGACTTTAATCATCTTCCCTATCTTCCAGAATGTAGTTGGAATAACCAGCCGAAACTTTCCGAATTATTTGAAGGACTTTGTGTTGCATATCTGCAGAGTGAGTGCGTGTCATTCCAAATATTGCTGCCTCATTCATTCAATTATTAGATCTACAAATTCATATTCAATAATCATCTAATTTGTTATTTTTCTAATCATAACAACTCAAAAGAAATAATAGAAAGAAAAAGGGCTTTTCAAAGCAAGAGAAAAAAATGGCAAATAAAAATCCTTAAAATTTTAAAATGAGAAATTTCTAATATTTTTTTTGTTAATTGAGAAAGTTTTGGCAAGAATTTTCTGTTCAATAATTTAAAATGTGTATTTTTTAGACAGAAAATATAATTTATCATGATTTTCCAGCCCCACTCTCTCTCTCTCTCTCTATACTGAATTTTAATTGAAAAACTATTTTGAAAACTGAAAAGTATTTATTCTCGTTTCCGTTACTTTTCATGGATTATAAATTGAAATTAAAAGCTTAAAATATGTGCTATAGTAGAGGGCGAAAAAAGCTAAATTTATTTGAGGGAACATTTCTCAGAAACCTTTAATTGTCTTTTGTAGAAGGCCAAACTTTTTTATTTTTTAGATAGTGGTTTTTTATGAAATTATGCTTCAAACCAGGATGACAACATCCAAAGGTAGCGAAACACACAAAAACCATGTATTTACAAACGGACAAAATGAATAATGCAAATGTTTAGAGGTATTGAAAAAAAAAGAGAAAGAAATGGACGTCGCATTAGAATAAAAGATATTAAGAATGATAAAAAAAAATCACGAAACCTTTTGTACTTAAATTACTTTAGTAGAACAAATTAAATTTATATAATGCACAACTTTAGATTTTTAGAATTATTTAAGACTATTTATGATTTTTAAAATGATTCTCATGCTTATAAGGGACAATTTTCTTAGTCTAGTGTGTTTCAAGCAAAAGGTAATTATGACAAGTTTAATATAGATTCATTATTTTAAGAAGTAGTTGCACACAAAAATCGGATCTACTGCAGTTCACGGTAAAATATTGCTGGTAACGAATATTGCTAAAAAAAAATATGAATTTTAAAGGCTGCTAGCTGCCAAACGGCTGAACGTACAGATCATGCCCGCACATAGTTTTAAGCGGCATTAAAAGGCCTACAAATAATCTGGAATAGCCATAAATCAATAATGCATAAATATCTTGCAGTGCAGAGAAATGCGCGAAAAAGACCTATTTTACGCGGTTTTTCTTCAGTAAAGTTTTCCCTGTGCATCATTGGATCTTGGCTATTAGAGATTATTTGTCGGCCTCCTTATGCCGCTTGAAATGGTGTGCGGGTATGATCTGTACATTCAGCCGTTTGGCAGCTAGCAGCCTTCAAAATTCATAAATTTTTAGCAATATTCGTTACCAGCAATATTTTACCGTGAACTGCAGTAGATCCCAAAAATCTAACTTTTTTATTGAAAATGAACACAGATATTTAAAAGATTTAATTGTTACAGAAAGCTATAAAAAAAATATGCATAATCAGTGAATTGTAATGAGTGTCGGTCATTATAAAGCAGGAATGGCAAAGCAAATTGATGGGGCTTAAAATCTATTTAGTTAATTTAATGAGTAGAATTAATATTTTATATATCATATGACAACGGGGTAAATTTAAGAGCTATTGGAAAACAAGGATGACAACATCCATAAGTAGCAAAGCACAAAAAATCGTCGATGGGAATACGTACAGGTAGATTTAAAAGGTTTTTACTAAAATCAAGAATAGATTTATTGGATAAAATAGACATGAAACCTTGTTTTATTTTGCATGATAACGATGGTCAAAGTAAATTATATTAAAGATGCTCATAACAATGGAAAAATTATTTTGATACTGATATCCCACAAAAGTTTGAAAATTGCATCAAAATAAACAAAGATATGGGGAAATATGTAAAACATATAAAAATAGCCAAAAACCTGATAAAAGGCATTCTGGCCGTCACGGTTGTTTTATTAAAACGACAAAAAAAATAATTTTTAAATCCTTAACTTAAAAATTTGGAAAATCGGACCATATACACTGAAGATATGGAAAAAAGTGTTAAATACATAAAAATAGCCTAAAACCTGCCAAAAAGGCAGTCTGGCCGTCATGGTTATTTTGTTTAAAAGACAGGAAATTTAATTTTGATATCTATAACTGAAAAATTTTGAAAATCGGACTATAAACACTGAAGATATGGAGAAAAATGTTAAATCTATAAAAACAGTCTAAAACCTGCTAAAAAGGCAGTCTGGCCGTCATGATTGTTTTCTTTAAAAGATGGGAAATTTAATTTTGATATTTATAACTGAAAAATTTTTGAAAATCGGACCATAAACACTGAAGATATGGAGAAAAATGTGAAAAAAAATAAAAATAGCCTAAAACCTGCTAAAAAGTCAGTCTGGCCTTCATGATTGTTCCTTTAAACGACGGGAAATTTAATTTTGATATCTGTAACTGAAAAAATTTTGAAAATCGAACCATAAACACTGAAGATATGGAGAAAAATGTGAAAAATATAAAAATAGCCTAAAACCTGCTAAAAATCGGTCCGAACGCCAATGATGTTTTATAGTCAATTGTGCTCCTTAATGATGGGAATGTTGTCAAAAAATTTCAGCATTCTATCTTTTATAGGAGCTGAGTAAATCCCATTTCCCCCATAGCGTTACGGACTGACTGACTGACGGACGGACTGACTGACGGACGGACAAAGTGAATTATAGAGTAGCTTCGCTACTAAAAAATAGAATAAAATACTAATAATTAAAGCCTATCGATAATAACATAACTTTATTTGTAAAGTCAAATAAAATTAAGCCTTAGATAAGTTGGTTAGCCTTATTATATATTATCCTAAGATATAAAGTAGTAGGTAACTACTGAACCGATAAGGTGCTTCATTTTAAGAAAGATTGGAAATAGTCCCTTTCGTGGCAACGCCCCTTAAGGAGCGATTCGTTGTATTTTTAAAATGGCTTTTTATATGTTATTTTAAGTTAGGTTAGGTTATATTGGGTTAGACGATTGCCCCACAGGGTTAGGTAATTGGCCCCGCAGGGTTAGAGCCCCCCGCAGGGTCTTATAGGAATAGGAGAAAAGCTACAGTGAAAAATACAAAGGTACAAGGAAGGTTTTAAGCTATTTTTCTTACACCTTCCTAGTCCTTCAATACAGGGATAATTGATAGGGATGCAGCCTCTAGTAAGACATAAAACAATATTACGAAGATTTTTGTTAATACTTTTAAGCTAACAGATAATTAAAACACAATTAAATTTGTTACAAGCATTTTGCCCTGCAAAGCATCGTCGTATTCACTTTGTATTTATGTGTTATTCTTTAAATTCATATACATATCTATAATACAGAGGCCTCTAGGGGCGAAGCTGCTAGTATGCAAACAAGTTACTGATTTTGATATTTAAAAATCTGTGTTGATTTCAAATGAAAATTTCGATTTTCATGTGTAATTCTAACTTGTTGTTATCTACATTTAAAGGCACTGGAAAGTGTCATGTGTGACGTCATAAAATCACGTTTAAAAAGGAGGGAAAGAGAAGTGGAAAAAGAAACCCCTAAAAAGGAGATGGATACTAGACGTATTTTTATGACGTCAGACATGACACTTTCCAGCAGTTCTTACATTTATCATATTGCATACAAAACATTCATATTTTTGGGTTCAATTTACGGAATTTTTATTTAAAAAGTAAACAATACATCTAATACAAATATTACATATGTACAGCAAGCGACATATGTTTATTCTTTATTTTTTAAGCTGTTTCATCTATAAAGATGGGAAGTTTTTAGGTTTGGAAAAAGTTTGCAGAATAAGAGCAACACATTTAGAAAACTCTTTCCAGGAGTTATATTTCTCTAAAAAAAAATATTTTTTTATATATTCTTAGTATCGTAGCTGCTTTATAATTTACTTTGTCTACCCGACCGTCATACAGTATATCAGTCTGTAATGCCATGGGAGAAATTTTTTGGCTGCTTTTTACTTAATAATGCACAGTTATCTCAAACCGCAAATAAATGTGCGAAGTAAAAGCTTTCCCTATACATCATTAGATCTTGGCTATTTTAGTTTATTTATAGGCTGTTTATAACAATATGCAAGCATGTTTATTGTTTGTATGTTCAGCCATTTGGCAGCTAGCGGCCTTTAAAGTTTATAGAATAAGTGAGATAATCGATCCCAGGAACATTTTATTGTGAACTGCATCATATCCGATAGTTATTAGTAATTTACCTGAGAAAATAGTTGAGGATAATTATACCAACAGTCTAGCAACATGTACAGCAAGCGACAGCTGTACCATAATTCCTGCAAAAATTGCAAATAAAAAAAAAGAAGTTCAATTGTCATTTTTTTCAGGATTTACGTCAAAATTATTAAAGTAAAACAAAAGAGGGAGAAGGGGTTAAATAACAGCAAATAGCGTAGTGAATATTATTAACACTGCCAAGTCGCTTCAAAAAGCAGAAAGCAACTTGCTAGCAGACGAAAAGGTCCCCATGAATAGATCCAGGTAATTGTCTGGGTTATACACTTATATACATTTACATCTATACTTCATATATTTACTAGCGGCTACGCCCCTAGAGGCCTCTAGTGGCACTTTTAATGTTTGTTTCACGGTTCAAGTCTCTACGATACCTAGCTATGTTGCGTTGAAATCTCTCTGCATAATTTTTTTTTTATTTTTTGTGATTTTTCTTGGGTGGGTGGTGGTACCCCCCATAAATAGTTATAAACCTTCTCGGGACCTATGAAAAGCTACCCTATTAAGAAGAACCCGATCGGTTCAGAGGTTATCGAGATTATTCGGTACAAACAAACAGACAAACACACATCCTGTTATTTTATTATGAGGATTTTACAGTATGTTTTTTTATGAGAGATTTTTAGAAAGCAATTTTACCCCACTTAAAGTTATCAGAATTAAATGATTAATGGCTTACTTTCTTCGTTTTTTTAAGACAGTTAATAGAACAACAACAAAAAATAAAAAATATTTCAGTTTTTATTTAAAAAGTACAGTAAAATCTAAAGTTCAAAACTTAGTTGTCAACATTTATAAATGGTTTTAGTGCATTTTTTATGCTCAAATCTTCAACCCTTTCGCAAAGATGGCTGTAAAACGCTTTCAAAATTGAGATCTAGAGCTAAAAATTAATACAGATATTATTGGGGACATGTATTAGAATATTCTAAAGTTTGAAGGCATTATCTCTACCAAGAAGGGAGTAATAGGCCCCCATGATCAAAACCGAAAAAAATTAAAAATTGAGTTTTCGATACATTTTTTTGTCACTATACTGCCCATAGAATAAGTTCTAGACGTACAAAACCACTTCCAAATGTATTTATGTGTTTGAGGACTATGCTGGTTCATATTAGAACATAAAAACGGGGGGCCAAAATTTTGGAACCTAGTAATAGTGTCTAACTTTTTATCTTTGTAACGTAACAAAAATCCATCTCTTTTTTAGGGGTTTCCTTTCCCACCTCCCCTCTCATCCTTCGATTTTTGTTACGTCACAAAGATAAAAAGTTAGACACTATTACTAGGTTCAAAATTTTGACTTAAAATCTCCAAATTGGATTTTCAGTAGTCTCGATGAGATATGGCCCTCAAGCTTTAAAATGTTCTAGTGCATGTCCCATATAGTATCTGTATCATTTTTAGCTTTAGATCTCAACTTTGAAGTATTTTACAGCCATTCTAACAAAAACCTTGAAAATGTTAATGGCCATTTTTGCAAATTTCTTGCTTATCTGGAGAAAACGCAGGTTGGGGTGCCATGACGTTTGTGTTTGTCACAACATAATTAAAAGATTTTTAAATTTTTTCTTTGCGGATTTTAAAACTTTCTTGAAAAACGAAGAAAATAAGCTATTAATCATTAAATTCTGATAACTCTAAGTAGGGTAAAATTGGTTTTAAAAAAAGTTCTCTTAAAAAAACATACTGTATAAGTATTCCGCTAATAACATTTCAAACTATGTTTTACCTTAGCTAAGAAGTATCCCACACAAGCAATTGGTCCATACTTTATAGCAGCTTCTTTATCATAGTAAACTTTTATCGACAAAGCCTCCAAAATATATCTAAACAATAAGTTTTAAAGGACTAGAACATTTAGTTAATGAAGACAAAAATTTCGTTATTGATATTTTAGTTTGTTCCTTATAGAAAAGCAACAGGATGTCCATGAGTCTGTCTAATTGTACCGAAAGGTCTTGCTTACAGCTAGGCTGATATGTTTCTCCTTTACAAAGGATCTTATCATAGGCCCTGAAATGGTTTATAACTACTTTGGGGCAGGGTACCATCACAATCCCAATGCAATAGCCCTTACAAAAAATTTTACCCCCATTTTTTCAGCTTTCAAAAACTAAAATTGAACATGAAAGGGGAGGAAGATCAACTTCTCCACCCACCTACCACCTTGAGGCCTCAAGGGGCATAGGCTCTAGTTTTAAAATTAACCAGCGGGTTCACCTATAGCCTCAAGTAACGATAGTAATATACAGTGGGTTGGTAAATGTTTCTCTAATATAATTTACTCTTTTTAGATTACACTCGTTCTCTGGACACTGCAATCAATGAAACTAATTACATCATATCAATCTATATTAGAATATCACACAAGTGGAGGAGGCAAATTTTTGTGAGTTTTACTTTTCAACATGTTTGGAAAAAAGTCTTTTCTTTTGGGAGGGGGATATTTCAACCGCCAAGAAAATAGAGATCCCAATCAGATACCAATCAGTTGAGCAAAATCATTCTAAATTTAAATGTTAAATTTAATATACCTCCAGAGTATCATTTCAAACACATAAACAGTTAAATGCCTAACAATTTAAAAATCATTTATTTCTAAGATATTATTTTTTCATAATATATATCATGGCACCCCCCCCCCCCCCAAAAAAAAATTTACTTATTCTTTTTAAATCTAAAATAATTAATCAGGTTATCAAATTCGACTCTCCCCTCCTGAAGTGCCCCTAGAGGCCTCTAGGGGGCATAGCCGCTAGTTTTTAATACAGTAACTCAAACATCATTGTTGTTAAAGGTTACAATTCTTTTAAATTTAATTTTTATAATACCTCAAAGTAAGAATATTCCTCCGCTGTTGAACAGTATATCTCCCCAAACTACATAATTTCAATTTTCTAAATAAGTGTAATTAACTTAGTATAAGATTAGTGTTTGGATATTTTATCAAAAATAGATTTACTATTTTGATATGAATAAACTTCAAAATCTAAAATAAAATCTAAACAAGTATGTTTGAGAATAAAAAATTTGCTTGTATTGAAAACTAATTATAAGATAAAAATAATTATCAAAATAGAAATACTTAATTACCTTTCACACTTGATCATATTTCTGAGATGTATCATTGCAATGGTTAAGATAAATGTTACAGTTGTAACATTCATTAATCTAAACTAAAATACAGTTGGATAAAATTATCAAGGAAATAGGCAATGAAAAAATGAAAAAATCAATGTGCTTTAGGTACCATGTTTAGATGTGTATATTTTTCTCAGAACAGATTATTAAATTTATATCTTCTAGTTTTACCTTTCGAAATAGAGGATCTGTATATTCCATGATAATAGTGGTATTACTGGAACAATTAGATATGTAAATGTATGAATTAAGAAAGTTTTTTCAATTATCCAGTTTTAGGATTTTTAAAAATCAAAATCTCTATTTTTTAAAACTTCCTATTGGTCTTTTAATGACAAAAAAACTTATTTGTAAACATGAATCTATAGTAATTCCAAATACACCTTGTACAGGGATAGAATATAATATAATTTTCAGTGTGGATTTGAAACTCATCCATTTCAGGTGGAAAAAAAATGATTTTGAGCCATACTGAAAATTTATGTATCATCTTTTGTAGATAAACTATTCACAATTTTTTTGGAAAATCTTAAGATTAATCCTTTTTTGCTTACCAGGGCCTTTGGCAATTAGAGGCCTACAAATCTGGATTTAATCAAACATAAATTTTATTTCTAAGTGTCTAAAACTGAAAATAATTGTTGACCTAATTTTGAAAATAACTATTCACACATCTATTAATATCTTATTACTCTAAACTTACCCTTCCATAAGCACTGGCATAATGTGTTTCCTTGGAAAGTTAAAGGCATAAGTCCCATTTGCAAAGAACCAATTGACATAAGAATTACTTATCATAAGACAACAAAATATTATATACACATTGCTAAGGGTATTTGCACCTGAAATTTATTAAAATTGAAATAGTTGAAAAATTAGTTTAACAGAGATTTTTAGTAACAAAGATACACAATTACTTATGATTCTCTGTGTCTGTCTGTATGGCTATGTGGAAACATAAACCTTTTCACTACTATTTAAGATACAAAGCGGAATTTTTTATGTAAACTCCTATGGTCTATGTGCTTCAACTCTATAAAGCTTTTGTCTGTTGGTCTGTAATATCTCTTCAAGAGTAATTTAGTGTTTTCAGGGGAAACTTAATATTACTACTATTCAAAGTATAAATGTGAATCTTTCAGTAAAAATTTATTTTCTATACATTGTTTTTCAGTAATACTATTACAGTTACATTTTTAGGGGAAAATGTGATCTTGTACAAGAATACTTTTAATGACATATGGCTGATTTTTAGTGTGAAGATTTTTCTTGTCACTGTTAAACATCTCCTCACAGTAATTTTTATCATACTATAAGTTTATAGATAAGTTATATAAAAAATTTTAATTTGAAAAACATTTACCTTCTTGGATCAAATGTTTAGGATAAAGAACAAGAAAAAGCCTCAGAGTTATTTGGACATTTAAAATCCAAAACATATTGTTCATAGACATAAAGTCTAGGCTAAATAAAGATTACCATTAATTAATTCTTTTCTATGTTGTAATTGTTGTGTTTGTTTATAACTTTGATATTTATTGATATACTTACGTAAAATATTTTAAGCAAATAAAATAATCTTGTTTTTGTAACATTATTCCAAAAGCATTTAGACTCAGTGGCTACATGAAATATAATAAAATTATAGTTATGCTGAATAAGATTGGAAATAAAGATATAAAAAATGAAAACAGAAAAAAATTTTATTAAGTATGTGCATCTGGAAGGGTTCTGAAGATTGTCTTCCTTTTAGAACACAATTCTTTGACAAGTCTCTAAGTTCTGAAACAAGTGTTCTTGTGCATATTTGTCTATCTGACCTAATTTGGAGCCTCACTTTAATGAATGTTGTCATCCTTGTTTATTTATTCCTAATTTCTACTCACGTTAAAAATAAGATTGATTGAAAGACTTGCTACTATTCCTTTATTTGGTAACGTCCACAAACTAAATAAGAAGTATTCCAATTAGTCATAAATAAATTTTAAATAAAGTATTGTAAAAACAAAGAAATAAACTCTATAGAATATTTATATAAATACTCCATCAATGAAATTTGTTTATGTAAATTGAAAATTGAACCTTTTGAGAGCAATGCATAATAAAAGTTGTGTGAATTGGATTCAATTGTTTACAGCGTGTATAAGAAATTCACCTGTCTCGGATATAGAAGTTGTAGATTAGAATTAAAGTTACTGTTGTATTAAACAATATCAGCACAGGAACTAAAACAATGATATAAACCTTATAATAAGTAATAGGATGTTTGTCTGTCTTCTGTACCAAAGGATCTTGCCGACATGGTTTTCCTTTACGGAGTAGCTTCTTATAGGTCCTGCAAAGGTTTATAGCTATTTGGGGGGAGAGTGCCACCACCCTACCAAGAGAAATCAGCAAAAATTTTGGTATACAGCTAAAACAAAAAAAAATAACTAAGCGCATCTAGAGGATTTTAACATAGATTGAAAAGAAAACATTTACATGCCCATAGACGCCTGTAGGGGGGTACTCATTAGTATTAAATAACTGACTTTCCTCAACAGTCCTTCTTTCAAAAAGAAATCTAATCCCTAACCCTATTGGGCAACTTTTCAGGTCCAAAGAGGGGAGGGGGGACATACACCCCTTTCCCCCCTGTCATTTCAGCTCCTATTAGGTTAAAAAAATATGATGTAGCTCTGTCTACAATACATTACCAATTATGGATGGTATTATTTGCTTCAGGTATTGATAGTAAAATTGCAGTTCACCGTCCATTGCTTTTCTAAAATTATAAAGTAAGCCAATTTCAGTGAGCTTAATTAATTTGGGGAAAAAATCACAAAATCTATGAATGATTGTCAGCTGTTGTTAGCTGAATTGACGACCTTTTTTCTGACCCCCAAACATTACTTTAGATTTATTTTGCTTGTTGGCTATAACTTATTCTTGGTTTTAAGTTTTAAAAAAATCTAATTGGGAGTTAATTTGTGATAAAAAAATATAGGTATTAAATAAAGAAAGAAACTCTACTTAAAATCCTAAAACTTCATAGTTCTGCTTAGCTATTGGATAACACCAAACGGTTTAGATATTAAGAATTATACCTGTTTTATATTTAACAGTTCTTTGGCGATTGAGTATAAAAAGATATTACATTAACTTTTATATAGAACTATTTAACTTTAATTACTTTAGTGTTAGTCATATTTAATCTCTAAATCTCCTTTAAGTTTTTGGTAAATCTTCTTTAAGTTTTTGTCAAAGCTTATTTTATAATCAGCCATAAGATCAGCCTCAAGGCTTAATATTGTATTCAGCCGCAGCCGCATTCAGCTGCGCGGCTGAATTTAATTCAGCCACAGCCTCAGCCGCACGGCTTTCAGTAAGCCGCAGCCTCAGAATCTGCCGCGAGGCTTAATTATGTAATCAGCCACTCTCAGCCTCAGCCTCACTCAGCCGCGCGGCTTAATTTTCCAATCAGCCACTGTAAGCCGCAGCCGCTCTGAGCCGCGCGGCTTTCAGTAAGCCGCAGCCGCTAGAAGCCTCAGCCACAAAATTCCAATTAAGCCACTGTAAGCCTCAGCCACCCCAATTCTTATTAAGCCTCAGCCGCATTCAGTCGCAGCCACTCTCAGCCGCACTAAGCCTCAGCCACTCTCAGCCTCAGCCACTTCCATAACTATAAGCCTCAGCCACGTCAGCCGCAGCCGCAAATTAGGATTCAGCCGCAGCCGCGCGGCTGATAGCGCGGCTTCCGAACCCTGGTTTTTGCTTTCTAAAGGACTACCGTTTTGAAAACCAATCCAAGGTTCTGTGAGAAGCTACCCTGTAAAGGAGAACCATAACGGTTCAGCGGTTTGCATTCGGTGCAGACAAACAGTCATCTTGTTACTCTATTATTTACAAAGTTTTCTGATCAACCAAAGGGAATATCACATTGCTAGTGAAAGACAGAAAAAAATAGCCTGAAACTGTCCAAAGACCCGTCCACCCTTAAACCTTGGTGAAGCTTCCCTAAAGATAAAGACAAAAACCTTAAACTATAATGCAAAATAGAACAATGTCTGAATCGATTAGACTCTACTCTTCAGGGTATATAGATACTGGTCCTGCTAAGGTTTTAATCTATTTTGTTGGGGGTCCGGAGATCCCCTTTCCCCCCAAAAAAAATTGTTTCCTTTTTTACATTTTAATTTGTATGTAGTTTTATAAATTTCTTTTTAGTTACATTTCTTCTTTAAAATTTTTTTTTTTAATTCAAAATGATTGAATAGTTATTTCTCGCATCGTATTATAAACGGCTTTCCGCGTTTGTACATTTCTATATTCGTAGAAAGCTGGATATAATACGATGCTAGACATAGTTTTTTCGTATGGATGAGAACCGGTTCCTATCCACCGGATTCGAATGAATACGAGAAAACCCTTTCTCGTATTTATTTAAATCCGGTGGAAAGAAACCGGTTCTTATCCATACGAAAAAACTATGTCTAGCATCGTATCATATCCAGCTTTTTGCCAGTTTTTTAGTCGGTGGTTTTAATCTTACAATTGTACATTCTATATTTGCGGAAAGCTGTTTATAATACGATGCGAGAAATAACTATTCTTTCTATGTTAATGCCAAGGCCTAAAAAGGCTTGAGGCAAAGAAAAACATTGAAAAGGGAAAAATTTAAAAATAACAAAAAAAATATAGGTAATTATTATAAATAATTTAAATGTATAAATTTGTTTTTAAATCTCCCCTAAACCTGAAAGGAAAAGCACATAGAATCTAGGTTGAAAGCTATGGAGGTAACAAAGAATAACATAAAACAGCCACAAGAATAATAAGGCTTACCTAAAAAGCACAACCTATGCAGTTGTAAGATCTTTATCTTCAGTCGAAAAAAACTCAAAGGCATTTTACAACACTTAAACAATTTTTGAAATTGTTATTTAAAAAAATAAAAATACAGTCCTTTTAATATTAATATAATCTTTAAATGTACCCCGAAGATTGCTTTTTTTCAGTTTTGCTTTAAAACTGATTAATATTCGCTGGAATAGAACCGTTTCTAAGCTATTCTGGATATTCATGTATAACAGACAATTTTCCACGAATATTAAAATAAAATCATAAGATTAATACCAATACCAACAGTCCCGTGGAACAAACAAAGCTGGTTTAAATCTTATATTTTTTTTTATTTTGATAAACGCGGAAAGCTGTCTATAATGCGACAATATAAATAACTATTATGATATTATCCTTAAAATCTTTATACGATAATCTTAAATCATGTTAAACAATCATCAAAATTAAAATTAAAAAATTATCAAAAATTGTAAAGTTGTGTTTATATTATGTATGTTGTATGTGTGTGTTGAAAATCTCGAAAACGGGTGAATCAATCGATGTAAACTTTTTATAAAAGACTACAATTGGTCTTAAGATTTTTTTAGGTTTTTTTTATAGTAGCAAAGCTACTCTATAACTCAATTTGTAGCTGTCCGTCTATTCATAATGTTATAAATAAAAAGTAAATATCATAAAACTTATTTAGTCCGTCTGGACATCCTACTAAAGACAATTATAGAAGGCTTCAAAACCTAGGTATTTATATTTATCTATTTATTTTCATGAAAATCTGCTTTACATCTCACTTTGTCTGTTTGTCAATACATGATTTTTGTCGCACTTCGCTACTTATGGAGTTGTTATTCTTGTTGTTTTTATTAGCAAAAGTAAAATTTTCAAAAAACTTCTATTATATATTTTAAAGAATTTGTCATCATTTGTTACAAACAAGGGTGACAACTTCCATAAAGGTGAAGCTCCGAAATAGTAGGACAAACGAACATTAACACTTGTAGAGTGTAATAACTGAATAAGTACATAAAATGTAAAATAGGAAACCAAATTATAAGTAAATTTGTTCCAAAACTGCTTTAAAATTCTCTACCTATTGGAAATCTTTTAATATTTCATTGTTGAAAACCATAAAATATTTTCTCTAATATAAAACTCCCGAAGAAACGAAGGAAATGATATTGATGACTAATTTTTAGCAGGTGTAAGTGGGTTAAATTAAGCAATACTCTTTTTTCAATATAAAACTTTTTTCCATAAAAACACGAAAAATTGCACATATGAAAGTTGTAGAGTAGCTGAGCTGCGGATAAAAAGTTTGTATGCAATGATAATTATTATGCTAGTAAAAGCATTTTTGCATTGGTTAACATAACAAGGGGATGGGGCTTTATATTTTTACATTAGCAACATAATTAATCATCTACCACCATAATATACATTCAATGCCTTTCAGATAATTAATTTTAACATTTTTACTTTGTAAAAAATAATAAAAATAATATTTACTTCACTTGACCTATTTTTAAGCTTTCAATTTAAGGGCTGTATATTAATTCTTTTTAAGAGTTCATCTAAGTTTTTTTTAAATATCTTGTCTAATTGGCTTTTTACTCATTTTGATTGTAATTTAAACATTTAATTTTAATGTCAAAATGAAATAATAGTTGATTATTTAAGGTAAAAATATAGATTATGTCATTCTGTTCTAAACAGTCTTGGACACTAGTTCTCAATTTTTTCAGTAAAGATATATAATATATTAATAAGGCTCTTTTCATTTCTAAAATACAAATTTGTAAAAATTAAAAAACTATGGGTAGTGTAAGGCATTTACTGTTAGTTAGCCTTCTTATTGTTTGGGCCTCCGCACAAGATTGGATTTGGGACTCGAACACAGGTATCACATTACGTTTTTTTAAAGTAATGTATCTTCTTTATAATTAAGGTATGACCGTCAATTTTTTAAAGTATTAAATCCTGCTAAATGTTACTAGCAAACCCATATGAACTAATCCCTTTATATTCTTTGCTTTTGTTCTATGCTTCGCAACTTATTACTTATGGACATACTTATTTTTGTTTGAGTCATTTGTATCTACCATAACAGTATAGCAGAATGGGGTATAAATCAATGGTTTTAAAATCTCTTAAACAGCCGAATGAATTAAGTTGAGCTTTTCATTGTAGTTTTATGTGGCAGTGCAGTGGTTATTGATTATTTTTCTTGACTTTAGTTTCTTATATAAGATTAAAGCAAAATAAATTTCAATAAATGGTTGCACAGTTTTCATCATAAAATATTTTTTTTACTCATAAGTTTGATACACTTATGATATCAATTTAAAATCTGTGACACAAGCATTTCATTACCAATCACAGTTACGACATTCAGACAATTTTTTTAAATTCTAATCTTTAATGCGCCAATAAACCTATTACATAAAAACATTAAACCCCACCATCAGACATATCATAATAATGAAACAAAATATTTGTAGGTGAAAATTCTGATGAATCTGTTGGTAGCCAACGCCAGAATGAGAGCAGACTACTCATTGTTTTGGGTGATACAGGAAACATGTTCATTTAACATTTTGGAACTGGATGATTTTCTATAGGGGGGCAGGGGATGCAAAACCAGTACTTGCAGGGGTAGTGACCAGGCAAGAAATTTAATTTTTCATGACCATAACGGGAATTGCCTACCAACTCAGGCCAAACGTCAAGGTTTTTGTCTGAATTTTTAAAGGTGGTTGTGTCGGAAAAATATGAAAACAAGGATGACAACATCCATAAAAGCGTAGATTCACGTTACTGTTTAAGGGCATACATACATTTTAGGACATTTTTATAGAGATGTTTTGCATATAACATCGTACCCTGATTTAATAGTTGGAACCAGTGTTCCGAAAATACGATTAATAGAATAATTATATCACATAAAAATATAGTTAAGGACGGACCGACCATAATTAAAGAAAAGCTTCGCGTTTAACAAGGATAACTTCATGCATTATACATTGCATATAAATTATAGAGACACTTCAATCAAAATATTGTACCTTTTTGTCATATGAATCATTGTTGAAAATCAGATGAATAGGATAATAATTTATATCAAACAAAAAATTACAAAAAGTATAAAATCAGGAGATTTTAAGTGGACGTACAAACTTTCTGTTACCATTTATAGAGTTGCTACCCTTTTTTAATTGAACCTGAATGTTACTGGAATTAGCATTCAAAGTTTGAAATGGATAGGACAATCCTAACATGCCTGAATGAATCATAAGAGCTTTCCGTTACGCACGGATGAACCTACCCAAATTACAGAAAAGCCGTGCTTTTTTTTTATAAAAAATGAACATATTGGTGTGCACAGGAAGTGGTCATAACCTTAATTCTGGACCAAGCTATCAGAGACCTTGTAAAGGTTTATATGCTGTTATTTCTGGTAAGTAACTCTTAGCAACAGAGCAACAATTAACAAGGAGAACAACATTAATAAAAAAAAAGCTCAACAAGCAGACAATATAACAAACGAAACTTAATTTGGTGTAAATAATTTGTTTTTCTTTCCAGATTAAACCTCGTTGTTTCATATTTCCTTAAGCTACTCTGAATTCTATATAAGGATTCTAACAGAAATTTACCATAGATACTATTAACATAGATGGTTTGGCGTATAAATTTTACAATACCAACATATTTGTTTGCGATTAGTCTCATTTGATCTATTCAAATCCTTTTATCCAAAGAAATTAAACAAATTATAACTGACCTAACCTATAATATAAAGTAGTAAGTGTATTTAGTCTGGAGCTTAAGGTCTCAACAAACAATGAACCGATTGAGTTATCTAATCCAGAAAAGCTTCAAATAGCTCCTATGATGGATTTAGGCTATCTTATTTTTTAGAATTAAGTCTCGGGATGGTTTTAAGCTATTTTTTCTATCCTCATTTGCCCCTTTGAAACCAGATCACCTAGATGGTAGGGGCATAGCCGCTAGTATATGTAGATGAAATAAAAGAATAACTTCCTTTCATACCAAAGCATGTACACGTTCTAACCAATATTATGGCCGCTGATTATTTCATCAACTAATTCTTATTGGGGTACTAGGACAAACGCAGGACTTTATGATAAATAAAATATGGTAACTAGATCTAATTTTTTGAGCCAATATCAGTCTTCCGTAACTTATATAGCATTAATGGTTCAACCCAATTAAATGTATGAAGAGCATCTTTAATATATTTGAATATTAATTTTAGGTGGCTGTTTTGGTTCTGGATTTAATCCTGGCGGCCACTATCCAACTGGACCTTCAGGTTTAATAAAAAATTAATATATAAATATTAAAATACATGTGGAAATTAATTTTTTGATATGTTATGAGAAAGAAAATACATAATACATAAAAAGGGGGAGGTAGGTTGTGCTAAAATTCCGTAAAGGTGTGAGTTCTAAGGCTTAAAAACAGTAGTTGAACGATAATATTCACCAAATATTTTCTCTAATATTTTTGTCTTTAGTTATTTTCAATAAGGAATGCACATATTTAGTGAATACTATCGTTCTACTACTGTTTTTTAGCCTTAAAACGCACGCCTTAACTGAATTTTAGAACAACCTACCACCCCTTTGTTGTAACAAAAACCAAAAAATTAATATAAAACATCCTTAAATAACTATCTTATAACAATATTTTTATAAACTTTTCATCATAAACTTTTTTAACATCCAGTATATATCAATAACCATTACGTAAAAACAAATGAAGGAACATGAGGATAAAACTTTGAGGGTTATGATTACGCGAATTTTTGCTATGATTGCAGGACAAGCTACGGTAAGTTACTATGCTCCAACAACGACTACAACCGCTACTACAACATCAACTACAACAACCACTGCTACCACAGCAAGGTATTAGTAACACAACCGTGATTGTTAGTTAATTTTAAAATATTCTTCTTCAAACAATTTAACATAATGGTACAATGTATCTACATAAAATCATTATAACATGAGTATGTTCTGTACCTTAATAAACATCAAATAACTATTAAAGTAATAATTACATTTAAATCTTTTAAACTTACAATATTTTATTATGTCCATGCAAAATAATTGTTTGATTTCAAGTACTACAACAGCAACTACAACCACAGCATCTTCAACAACAACAGGTTATAGTGTTTAGATTTCATTTTTCTGAAAATATGCACAAACCAGAGAAAGTGATATTCAACAGTATTGAAAACCTTACAAAATACTCGCATATGCACCCCTAGCATCTAGAGGCTGTGTATTTAAAGGGATAAGAAGGGGGCAAAAAAAAGTTTAAACCATCTCAAGGCTTAAATCTAACCTGAAACCTTACCGGGATGAAAAGCTTCCTTTAAAAGGATAACTTATTCAATTCGGTAGTTATAGACAAAAAAGAATTATTATTACAGGATAGATAGATAAACAAAAAGAAAAAAATATTGTAAAATGTAAACCAAAATTTTCATTTACAACCATCAAATGTGTTGTTAAGTTCAAGAAACCCAAATCAAGGTAAAATATCATCAAATGCCGTGTTGATATTTATGAATCACAAATATATGTTTTGTGTCCTATATGATTTGTAAACGTAACTCGTTTTACAAAGCAACGTAATTAACATAAAACTGTTGTTAAACTTAATTTTTTTGTTCAATTATCATATTTAACAGAAACATAACACAAAACATCTTTAAATAGCTCTAACAAGGATGACAGCATCCATAAAAGCGAAGCTCTGAAATGGAAGGACAAACGAACTTTAACACTTGCAGAGTGTCATAACTGAAAAAGCAGAATATTAATGCATAAGTCCAAACAAAATTTTAAGGGAATTTGATGCAAAACTGCTTAAACACATGATACTATTTAAGGACATACTTACATTTTTAGGACTTAATTATAGAGATGCTTTGCTTAAAACATTGTACCTTGTTGTATAGAATCAGTATTTAAAAAATCTGAAGAATCGGATAATTATAACATACAAAAATTTGTTAAAATGTCTTAAATGGACGTACGGACTTTCTGGTAATGATTATTGAGTTGCTTTGCTTTCTAAATCGTACCCAACTTTTATAGGAATCATCATGCAAAGTTTGAAATTGGACAATTCTAACCTGTCTTAATAAACAAAAAGAGCTAACCGTTTTGGACGTACGGACGGACCTACCCTAATTATAGGAAAGCTTCGCTTTTAACAATACTAAGAGCACTTTAATTGTAGGAAGTACTACAACAACTGTGAGTACAACAACTGCAACAACAACAACTGTGAGTACAACAACTGCAACAACAACATCAGCTGCAACAACATCCTACAATGTTGGTCCTCTGTATGCAACAGTTGTTGGTTCTAACTGCTCTTGTGTTGAGTCTAACAGGTTTGCAGTTGTTCTAGTATTTAAATCACTAAACCCTCTTTGCCAGTTTGATTCATATAAATGTTACAAAACCTACAAAACTTTTATACAAAAAAAAAGTTTAATTAGATAGTTCAAATTCTAAAGTTTTATGTTATAATTGGAGGATTCCCCTCAAAGTGTCCAGCGACCACACACCCCTTCCCTAATTATTTTTTTTAAACTTCTACTACTCTGTAATTCGAAATGTCCGACATTATATGTCTGAAATTTTCTCGGCTTCTATGAATTATAGACGGCTAAAACTTCTTGTCAACATTCCCATAAATATGGCGCATAATTAAGTATAACATATCCAATGCGGTTAGACTGCTTTTAAGCTTTAATATTAAACTTTATTTTATTCTATCACAAGATATGTCTACCTAGATGTTCCCCAGAAGATGTGACAACTTTTGGATCAGGACTAATTAACCCCAGACGACTTTGTCTTCCTGGAGATGTTTGTTGTACTAAACCAAAGCCTTCATACTCCAATCAACCTTTAACTGGTACTTTTTACAATCAAAAAAAAAGTTATTACAAGTAATAAGGACATTAGGCATAAATATAAAAGTTAGAAATTACAATCAGGAGACAAAGAGGGTTATAAATAATATAGAGAAGAATGATATTATGGGATGGAATTAGGATTTTTTTAGGGAAAATCCCTCCCTTGCTTTGGCTCATACACAGGGATAAGGAATAGGAAACCTGGCCATAAATTAGTTCCCGGCCTAGTTTCACAAAAGAAAATTGCAACTTTTACCATTTCCTAAGTAAATGACGTCATTGGAGGCAGCTCCAAATTAGCTATCGCTCTAAACCAATAAGGATTGGCTTGTTTTGTATCAACCAATAGGCAATTGGAGGCAGGCTATATAAAAATCGCGGCATTTTAGAAGCAGACAATTCTAGAAAAAATAATGAACTGTCTGCTTCTAAAAAATAATAGAAATGGTATTTGATCACATTAGCTTAATTATTAAATCTGCCCAGAGTTTTACATTAAAAAATACCATATATAAAAAAAAGAGGGATTATATTTAAGGAAGAGCATAGCTAAGAATATTCAATTGGCAGATGGAAATGATGAAACACATGAACCTTAATTTTTGTACTATTAGCTAATTTGTACAGAGTACAAATCAACTATTAAATTACAATTCATAGAACAATTGATAGAATGTTACCCAAGTGGTTTTTTGTTAATTTATTTATTTTAAATTTTAAAATGCAATGATATTTTCAAATATAATGCTTACTCATTAATAAAAATAAAAATAACAACCTAAAATCTGTCTGCGACAAACCCAATAATAGCTTTCTGAGTAAAAGTTAAAAAAAATTTTGGGAGAAAAAAAACATCAAAATGTTGCCTGAATTTTATTCTATTATTTTCTTTTTTAGCTATTTCATTATTCTAGTTGATAGTTGTCAATTCTAACTACTGCACCATCCCGTAACTGTTTTTTTAGGCCTAGTTGGAAAATAGGCCTGGAATAATATTTTCTTACGTTTCCCATCCCTTATCCCTGCTCATACGTAGATGTTGAATTGAAAGCACCCTCCCTCCCCATTATTTTCAATGTTTCTAGCCTCTTTAGGGGGCTCTTATCCTACAGGGCCAAATAACTATGGTCAACTTTGAGTCTAGTTTCCTAGTGGCATATCCAAATTACATTTTTGGAAGGAACCCTGATGGATAAAACACAGATTTATTAGCAATTACAAAAGCAAGTATCCCAATAACAATTCTAGGATGTGGAGTGTCCAATGCAAATGGAGTTACAGGATCTTATTCAGTCAGGTAAAATTGATTTTGTCTGTCATTGTATTGCACTTTATGCATAATAAAAAAAACGAAATTTTGGAATCTCTACTGTTGGAAAGTGATCAGTAGCGCCAAATTATTCAAAGATATTAAAATCTGCGAAATTAGAATTACAACAGATGAGGAGACAAAATTTGGAGAATTTCCTTGGATGGCGGCTATACTAGAAGGTAAAAATGATAAATTATATCTTCCTTATAATAAAGTAACAGGATGTGTGTTTGTCTGTCTGTTTGTTTGTACCGAAGGATCTCGCTAACCATTGAACCGACCGGGTTACCCTTAACAGGGTAACTTCTCATAGGTCCTGGGAAGGTTTATAACTATTTTAGGGGAGGGTACCACACCCTCCTAAGAGAAATCACAAAAAATCTAAATTTTTTTACGTACAGATTTGAACGCAACATAGAAAGGTAACGTATTATTTTTTTTTAAACCAAACATTTAAAGTGACACTAGAGGCTTCTAGGGGGCATAGGCGCAAGCATTATAAGAATTAGTAAGCTTTTTTGTCTGACCACGAAACCGATAATGTTCTACTTTACAGTGAAGCTTCTTATAGATTTAGGGAAGGTTTTTAACTATTTTTGGGGAGAATATGTCCACCCTCCTAATGAAAATTATCCCTCCCGCCCCCAAAAATTTTTTTTTCTATTTTTCTTTTAAAACTCAAATCGAAATTTGGGGGTGGGAGACTTTTCTCCCTCCCACCTAAACTTCCCCTAGAGGCTTCTGGGGGCGTAGCCTCTTGTATTTCATATTCAAATGCAAAGCAAAAGATGTAATCTATTATCTAAACTGTTTCATCAGATATTGGAAGTGGAAAGAAATTTTTATGTGGTGGAAGTTTGATACATCCCAACGCTGTTCTTACAGCTGCACATTGTCTTTCTGGAAAGGTAAAAAGCTTTTCTTGAATCTATTCGAATCCGGTGGATAGAAACCGGTTCTCATCCATACGAAAAAACTATGTCTAGCATCGTATTATATCCAGCTTTCTACGAATATAAAAACGTACAATCATAAGATTAAAACAAGTTTTTTAGCTGGTGCCTTCGGCACCTCGGGGCTAAAAAAACTGGTTTTAATCTTATAAGTGTACATTCTATATCCGCAGAAAGCTGTTTATAATATAATGCGAAAAATAACTATTATTTTGCATATAGTCTATGATAATTCTAATTGGTTCAATTTAATGAAAAATCTTCTAACCAAATTTTGGCATACATTTTCATTGTATAACTATTCTAAAATATTGAAATTAAAATGTTCAGAATGTGGACAAGATAATTGTTCGTCTTGGAGAATGGAATGCTGCTTCTACAGATGAACCTTACCCATCACAGGTCCAATTTAAGAAAAAATAATTAAATCCATTTATTTTGACACTAATAAATCATTTATGATTTTTTTATGAATCACTAATGGCTGCGCCCCTATCATCTAGGGGCTCTTTTATTAAAAGGGTAGGGAAAAAAGCCTATAAATACACTATGACTCAAATATAAAAATAAATAAGTTGAAAAGTGAAAACCACCCTAGGTCATATGTAAAATTTCCCTGTAATGGAGAACTCGATGGGTTCAGTGGTTATCGAAATCTTAAGCTACAGACAAAAAAGCCTTAATTCTTTATCTAATAGGATAAGTGTTAATTAATTAAGTTCGATTTCAAATAAAGAGATTAAAGTTTCATATTAAAAACTTGGCTTTTATTTACATGCAAAAGAAGGTGGGATTAGGAGGACAAGTAATGATATTTGTCTGAATGAAATTAAAATATCTATAAAATTACTAAGTATCTTACTGGAAAAATTTCTAACAGCTGTGAGTTATAAAAATGTAAATAAATACATATATTACTTTGAAGCCGGCTGTGAAAAAAAGTGGCTTCGAAAATGAAAGAATATATGCTATTAAGTAAAATTTCTTAGCATTTATATAGTAAAACTCCATATATAAATTTAAAGCCGGCTGCAAGATTTTTGGAACTTTTAGTGATTTTTTCACATATATTTTTCAATTAAATTCCTTTGATTAATTACCATTCTCAGATTTCGAGGAAAATAAAAAAAATTTTAAATAAGGGAAAATCAATAAAAATAAATTTTTCAAATTATTAAGTTTAAAAATCACTAAACTTATAATGATCGCTTCTAGTTTGTTTGTAGTTTACCTAAAATGACCATTTAAACCATTAAACCTAACTTTCTTGTTTATTGACCAATTTCAACCAATTTTTTCCCTTTCACCGGTAAACTCATTGGAGATTCCAAATCTGATATCGTAGTTTACCTAAAATGACTATTTGAACCAATAAATCCAACTTTCTTGTTTTTTGACCAATTTCAACCAATTTTTTCCATTTCACCGGGAAATTCATTAGAGATTACAAATCTGATATCGTAGTTTACCTAAAATGACTATTTGAACCAATAAATCCAACTTTCTTGTTTATTGGATAATTTCAACCAATTTTTTTCCTTTCACCGGGAAATCCATTGGAAATTACAAATCTGATATCGTAGTTTACCTAAAATGACTCCTTGAACCACTAAACCCTACTTTTTTGTTTATTGACCAATTTCACCAAAAAAATCATTGAAGTTTCCAAATCTGATATCATAGTTTACCTAAATTGACTCTCTGAACCACTTAACCCAATTTCCTTTTTTATGGACTGATTTCAAGGATAGGTTAGGTTAGGTTAAGATAAGATTTATCACGCAGGGTTAGAAAAGAGATTTAGTTAGTGCCCTGTAGAGTTAACCCCTCCATGTAGGGGGTATAATTAAGAAAAAATATGATTTTGGACAAAGAGTTTTTAGCTGAGATTCTGTGAATGTTGTCATCCTTGTTTAAAAAGCTACTGTATAAATACAAAACTCAATCTCTAACGTGATTTTCTCGGCTCCTATTCCAAACATCAAGGACAATTATGTTTTTAAAAGCGAATGTAAAGAAATCAGATTTACAGAATTCATTAACAAAAATAGATTTGCTGAATGTATCTAAATAAAATCTATATATTAATAACAAGGATGACAACATCCATAAAAGCGAAGCTCTAAAATGGCAGACCAAACGAACATTAACACTTTTAGAGTGTCATAACTGAATAATCAGACCATAAATGTTAAAAAGTCGATACATAATTTCAAGTATTTTTTATAAAAAAAACTGCTTAATTACAGGATAAAGGACATACTTACATTTTAGGACTTATAACATTGTTCTTTGTTGTCCTAGTAATCAGTATTCCAAAAATCAGACCAATCTGATAAGTGTTTTACAAAAAGTTTAATGTTTTACAAAAAGTTTAAAATTAACATGTTTAAAATTGACATACCGACATTCTGGTAATGATTATAAAGTTGCTTTGCTTTCTAAATCGTTTCTAACTACTACGGAAATCACCATGCAAAGTTTGAAATCGATGGGACAATTCTAATAAGTCTATTTCAATCATCATATCAAAAAAAAGATTTTTAAATGGACATACGGGCTTTCAGGATACAATTATAGAGTTGCTACTCTTTCTAAATTGTACCTAAATGTTGTAGGAATCATCATGCAAGGTTTGAAATTCTAACATGCTTTAATTAACAAAAAGATCTAACCGTTAGGAACGTAAAGACCAATCCTAATTATAGAGAAGCTACGCCTTTAAAAATGTAGTTAAATAAAATATTATTTATCATTAAAACCCCGCCAAAGATTTATGACATTTTTGACATTTAACAAAATACAAATGAGAACAATTTTCAAGGGGTTGTTGGTAATTCAAAAATAGGATTGGATTTCTCACTTATTTTAAAGTTGACTGTTTTGTAATTCTTTACATAAGAATTTTAAAAGAGAAGCTCTTCTATATTTAGGGTTGGTCTGTCCGTAACGGATAGCTTTTTTCGTTTAATTAGGCCTGATAAGATTGTTCAATTGATTTCAAACTTTGCATGGTAATTCCTGTAGTAGTTAGGTACGATTTAGAAAGCGTAGCAACTCTAAAATTGTTACCAGAATGTCCGTATGTCCATTTCAACATGTTGATTTCTAACTTTATGATTATCGGATTGTTGTGAATTTTGGGATACTGATTACTAGGACAATAAAGTACAATGTTATAAGCGAAGCATTTCTATAATCAAGTCCTAAAAATTTAAATATCATTTAAGAAGTTTTTCAAAAAAAAATACTTACAATTTTATTTCCACTTTTATAAATTATGTTCTGATTATTCATTTCTGACACTCTCCAAGTGTTAATGTCCAATTGTCCAACTGTTTCAGAGCTTCGCTTTTATGGATGTTGTCATCCTTATTTATGGTTTAAGTTAAAGTTAATTCAAAACGTATATAATGGGTGCACGACCTTTTGTCAGAATTATAAAGTTGGTTCGCTTTCGACAATATACCTAATTGTATGAGACACTTCTAACATGCCTGGATTACCGAATCAAAAAAGCTAAAATGAACATAATGATTTTCTAGTAACTTGAAAATTGATATGAGAATTTTAACATGCAAAGTTTGAAATTGATAGGACAATTCTAACATGCCTATATTAACGAAAAAAGCTATCCGTTACGGACGGACGTACTGATCCTAATTATAGAAAAGCTTCGCTTTTAAAAATATAGATAAATAGATGCCCCTCAAATGCCCCTGGAGGCCTCTAGGGACGTAGCTGCTAGTATTAAATAAAGTAGTACGCTTTTTTTGTCTGTTGAACCGATATGGTTCTTCTTTACAGTGAAGCTTCTTATAGGTCCAGGAAAGGTTTGGGGAAGGGTATCTCCACCATCTAAAGAAAAATCAGCCCCTAGAAAAAATGACCCCCCTTCCCCCAACAAAAACAAAGTTTTTTCAGTTTTAAACTAAAATTGAAAGGGAAGGTTAGGCTTTCCCTACCCCACATTTCCATAGTGTCCCTAGAGGTCTCTAGGGGCGTAACCGCTAGTTTAGAAATATAGCAACTCTATACTCCATCTGATCTTTTTTTCTGATTCCTAGGACAATAAATTACATTGCGATACACATGTAAAGTCTTAAAAATGTAAGTATCATGTATCTAAGCAGTTTTGGAAAAAGTACCTTTATATTCTGCTTAAATTCCATCAGAGTAAATTTGATTTTAGACTAAATAGTTGTAGTTTGGGTTTTACAGTATACGTTACAAAAAATGACCGGTCTTTAAAATGTTCTAGCTCCCACTCTTATGAAGTTGAAACCCTATTTTTTTTTGTGTGTGTGATATTTATATACATGTATGATCTTGTTTGTTGCAGTCGATTAAATCAAAGAATATTACTGACATTGAGCAGGCTATAAAAGAAAATATTAAAAATCTAAAAAATTCACCTAGTATTATTTTAAGTGAATTTTACTTTAGCCAAAAAATCACGGAATAAAAATTATTTTATCATAGTGTTTGTTTAGTTTTATCTTTAGCACAAGATTCCGTGTCCATAGACAAGTTTTCCAAGAATTTGCTATGTTTTGCAAGAATTTGTTATGTTTTGCAAGAATTTGCTATGTTTTGCAAGAATATGTTATGTTTTGCAAGAATTTGCTATGTTTTGCAAGAATTTGCTATGTTTTGCAAGAATTTGCTATGTGAAGGACAGAAAAGCTAAGTTTCCAAGAATTTGCTATGTTTTGCAAGAATTTGCTATGTGAAGGACAGAAAAGCTAAGTTTTCCAGGAATTTGCTATGTTTTTTTATTAATGAAATAAAATGAAATAAGATTTTTTGTTTGTGTTAAAGGATTCACTAACCGCTCAACCGATATGGTTCTTCTTTACAGTGAAGCTTCATGAAGTCAATAGAAGGTTTTTAACTAATGTTGTGGAGGGTATCTCCGCCCTTCCAATAAAAATACTCCCTTCCAAAAAAAGGAATTTTTTATAAACTTTAAAATAAAAATTGAGGAAGACTACTAGCAGCTACGTATTTGCTAGGTTTGTCAAAAATTGGGAGGTAGATTCATATATATTTTGTTGAATACAGCTGCCGAGCCCAACTATTTTGAGAATGATGTGATTTTTCTTTCTTTCTCATGAAATTGGAATTTATTACTTGTGTCTTGTCAATAACCTGCCACAAATTTATATTGCCTATTAATGACTAAAATTATAAGGTGATAATTATTCATTAATTATTTATTAGTAGTGCCTGTGATAGGAGTTTGTAGAGAGGTGACAACACCTCCATTTTAATTAGTAATGCCTGTCTTCCCTTTTTTCACTTCCAAATGACCCCAGTTGAATCGCTGTTCTGACAATAACATATGCAGCAACATTAAATCAATTTTTTTTCTTCTCTTTAATAAACGAAAATTGCAGAAATATCTGCCTCCTTAAAAAATAGAACATGTTTAGGTAAAAGCATTTTTCGGTTTTAAGCATAGTATAATATCAGTGATAGATGTAACATTACAAATTCAATTACTAAAAAGAAGAATTGCAATTTTGATCTGACAAAACATAACTTTTGCTTAACTTTCTGACAACTTACCTATAATTTTGAGTAGCTGCGCTGAATTAATATTTTTACATTTGGCTATCATTCTTTTATTTCATAAATAAACCAAATTTATTTAAAATTTATTGATTATAATCTTTTCCATATTTTTACTTGGTCAAACAATTAATGCTCATAAAATGTTGCTCATCCTTAGTTTATATTACTCCGCCCATTTATTTCTCTCTTTGTTGTTTAAACAATGCAAATGTAAAAAAAGTAGTTAATCAAACATGTTATTAAAAAATAGTTATATTTAAATTACTAATTTTTTTATTTCTTTAATTATATTTACTTTAATAAACCTTTAATTCTATACTGGTAAGGACTATAAAAATAACACATGCTGGATTAGTTTTAACTGTATTGCAAAATCACCTTTTCATTGCTTTATCAGATTTTCTTCACAGAAAGGACAATGATAGCAGAGCGAGAGTTGACAATGGGCTGTTTATTATACTAGTCTTCAAAGATTTATAAGAACGTTTTTTTTATTTGTTGACTAACAACTTTTGAATATGATTGGTTGGTTTAATAAGTTGAGTGTTCAAATGTTTCAACAACTAATTATACGATATAGGGGATGTGCATAGAATTTTCGGCTATTATCTCATCCCTTTAGATCCCTGCATTGATAGTAATATAAATTTAGTATTTATGAACAAAAAATAGATGAATATTTTTTAAGTTTAAATTCTAGCGTATGTCGCTTCTAGTGTTTGTCGCACTTAAAAAATTCTACTGTTAGTCTCAAAATTAAAAATTCTACTGTCGCAGTCTATTTTTTGAACCATCTATTGTTTGTCTGTCTAGCGTTTGACTCATCTTCTGTTTGTCTGTCTAATGTTTAATGTTTGTCGCATCTACTGTTTGACGTATTTAGTGTTTGAACAAACAAAAACATATGATACCTTTGAAATTTCATTTCCCATCTAATAAAAATTTTCATAGAATAGAATGTTTGGTTGAAAAGTTTATACACTAGTAATTTGTAAAGTACCCAAATAATAGAGCTAATATTTTATTCTCGAACATATTACAAGTTCTCATATCCATTGGCTCGAATAATTTGGGCACATTTATTGAACCGTGATTAGTTGGTACTAACTAGAAGGGTCATAATTTTGATGTGAAATCTTAGTTGGTTCTAACTTACAGTTTCTACTAATTTGGGGATTACTGAGGATATATATCAATTTATCTCACGAATAGAAATATAATAATAGAAGCATATTCTGCACCCTTTTTTCGTCAAATCTAAGAAGGAACATTTCTAGCAGACAAAAGTATTGTTTACTTTCGACTCAAGCTGATGTGGATTCTTAAAAAATGATAAACTCGTTACTCGATAAAAGGCAAAATTATTTTTGTGAAAAATCATTCAAAAGCACATTAAAAATCTACAAAAATTAAACAAAATCATATGTCAATAGCCCTTTTAAGATATTATTTAATTTTTTGTAAATTTACTTATGCGATTATTATTATTTTATATAAATTAGGTTATGTTATTTTTGTTGTTAATTTGTAGCACTACGATTGTGTATGTGTGTGTGCATGTTTTGGTGTTTTCTTTTCTTTAAAACTAAAAAGTTAGTATTCGAACTTTAGATACATTGATTCGATTATAGTTATGGACCACCATTTGTTAAATAAAATGCACATCTTATTAGTATAAAAATGAAACTTTACCTATTTTGATATGCTCATAACTTACTTTAATTATAGGCCTTAAATTGAAATCTGTAATCTTATGTTTAACTACGAATTTTCTTTTTTATTAGCCTTTGTTTTAAATTGGCCTTTAATTCACTTTAGGAAGGGCATTCATACTTTTTAACGTAATCGTTTTAGTTTTAAAAATGTAGGTATTTAAATTAGAACTCTATTTTTTACTTTGTACTGTCGGTAAAAAGTGAATTACCAATTATTGGTAATTGTTTTACAAATCACTGGTAAACTACAATTCAAGGTAGATCTGGAATGTAAAACAAAATGTCATTAATATTTGGTCACTTAGGCCTTTCATTCTCTTTCATTTTTTGTTTCATTAGTCTCTTAAGACTATAAAATCGGCCAATAGGCCTAAAGAAAGGACTGATTTTTGGCAAATTTGATATTTAATGTGACTTGTAATTATTTAATGTTATGATATATTTTAAAAATGAATTGTAATTTTTGGACACTTTTAAGTCTTCAAATAAAGTTTGGTTTTCGGTATTTTTGTTACTATGATTTGAAAACTTTAGAGTGTCCTTTATTATTATTTACAACTTTACTGAAATAATGCCAAGAAGATTGAAGATTCCTGAAATCAAGATTTGCTGGAAATAGTATTTAGAAGAAACCGTCGAGTGAATCATGTTCTTATTTGATATACCTATTAGATCTATTGCTATTATTACATTTTTCTATGCAATATTTGTTTATTCTTCTTGAGAATAGCTCTGTACTTTTTTGTTACACTTGATAATTTTCTACTTCTCCTTCCCATCCCCATTTACTTGTGTTACTTTAATTT